>NC_083866.1:3952500-4595000 GCF_029169275.1 Apis cerana
CTTTTGTCATATAAATTTTTCTATAGTTATTAGCTACTCTAGTTAGAAAAGAAAAAAATTATTAAATAATTTTGTTAGATAATTATTGATAAATATTTTATAAATGATTGGCAAAATGTCCATTTTAGGAAAAAAAAAGAATTTGTTTTCTGTTTTGGCAATATGAATCAATTATTTCTTTTTTCCGCCATTCAGAAAACAAAAGATAAATTTTTTGATCTTATTGATTTAATCTTATTAATTCACACATTATCGTAGAACGTAGAATTAACAGAGAAAAAAAGATTAACGGACAAATATTTCGAATCACGAAGGAGATTAAAGAAAAAGAAGAAATAAGAAAGTCAGGTTCTTCAGCAATAGTTTTCATGCAAAAAAAAAAAGAAGAAAAAAAAAGAAAGCTACATAAAAAAAGATACAAAACTGAATAAAAGAAGAAAGATAAGAATACTGCTTCTGTTTCCTGCGTATCTACCTCTAAATAGATGAAATGAAACGATTCATATTTTTTTATATACACATCTCATAAACAATAAACATATGCTAAGAAAACCAAAAAAAGAGAAAGAAAGAGAGAAACCGATGAATAGAAGAAAAAGAAAAAACGAGGTAATCGCGATTTTTCGAATTTTCACAATATTAAAAGTAACAATTAAATTAAAGATTAAGATTTATCTGATAAAAAGAAATAAGATAATATGTATTTAGAAGTCCCTAACAGAAGGAAAGAAAGAGAATCGGAATACTACTCGATTAAGCATGTGTTTTAAGAAAGAAAAGATTAGATACGTTGTTAAAAGAAATGTACGTTCCCGAGGTTTTCCGTAAAGGCCTTTCATATTAATCACAATTGAGCAACGCCACATGGAAGAAAAGTGCGTTTATTATCGGAAAATTCGCGTAATTTTTATTATTATTTGCAACATTTGCAAAATTATTATTAATTAGTAAATTTTTGTTATGCTAGTTAAATTATATTGTTTGAAAGTTTCATACATAATTCTATTCTAATTTCTAATAATCTTTAATAAAATTAAATTAATTAAAAAAATTATTAATTTTTTTTTATATCATTGTCAATTTCTTTTTAAAAGATGATCGATGAACTATTAAATTAATAAAAATTCTATTTGTTCTTTATATTAATTAGATTAGCATAATGGGAAAAAGTTACATAGTGTTTCGTATAATGAAAGGTAATGACCAAATATTATCAAACGTAATCGAAATGGGCAAAAAAAGCGCATGACAGCGCGATCATGTATCTCTTCGATCTTATCCTTCCATTTCTTATCGCGTGCCTTTACTGTACCAACCGTATATCGGGAAAAAAATAATGAGAGTTTTCATGCAAAAAAGTCGGAAAGAAGAAATATGTTATTCCATAGAGAAAAATCATTGACACGAATCATATTTGTAATTTCAAAAAAAAAAAAAAAAGAAAAGAAAAACATAATAAAGAATTATCAAACGTTTCAGGTATTTCGAAAAAGTTTCTTACTTATCATCGCGTGCATAATCATGAAGAAATATGTGTTTTTAAGCACAAAAGCAGGATCACATGTAACATATGGCTGGTAAATTGAAATTTTTCATCATTGTCCATCCGCATGTAAATTATTTATATGATAAGAGACAAAATTAATAGAATTTCATTTTCGAAACAGAAAATTTTGTTATCATGTGTTCTTTTACTTGAAATATTATTTTTGTTGAATGTTTAAATGTTACAATTAGAATATAATACTTTGATAGGATATATAGAATATATATAAAATATATAATATATATGTATATTATATATTATATATATGTAATATATATATAATATATAGAATATTATCAATATTCTTATTTATTCAATCAATATTTAAATACTTAAAATTTCATTGACTTATATAGTTCGTTTTCAACAGATAGACACGATGAACGAATCAATTTACTCTTAAACAAAACTCGTCCGTGCAACCGCATATACGTAAAACATGTACTTTTTAATAGCTTTGTACAGGTTTAAGGCTGCGTTCACAAGTGTTACTGGATGAAAGTGACGTCGGAAACGAGTTATAGCTTATTCGAAATCAATTGGCCGCTCAAGGTTGTCTCAAGATCTTTCCCCACTATTGATTTTATTGTTTTATATTTGCTCAACTTGTTATTTATTTTAAAACCAGAGAACAAAAATTAATAATTAACGAAGAAAGATAATAATTAATTGAAAAAAATAAATAAAATACTTTATATATTAAATCATATATGTATGAAAAAGAAGGGAAAAATGGCTTTGAGCGGGAATAGATGTCGAACAAAGATAAAACAATACAAATCAAAAGATTTTCTTACCAATTGAAACTCATTTAAATTGTGTTTCGTTTTCGTGGACCGCAAATTTTTTTCCATTCATATTGTTTGTATCGATGTATAAATTCGTCGTTTAAATCCGGCTCATTATAAAACACAATATCAAAAAAAAAAAAAACTCGTGTGTGAGTGTGCATTCGTGTGTCTGTGTATGTATACAAAAGAAAACAAGAAAGAAGGGAAGAAAAGTATGGAAGAGAGAGCGTTGATTTTTTTCCTAGATGCGTTATAAGAGAACACATATCACTTTTCTTCATCAGTTATATCAACGCGTCTTATACACTCTCCCTCTTCGTCGCATTTTAAATTCGGACAGAAGAGGAAAAGAGAAAGGCTCATTTTTTTACTAGCTTAAGTCTGTGAGAATGAAAATGAGAAATAGAGTGTTTGTTAAAAGGGACAAGTATTTGATTGGTAAGCATTTATACCGAAGAAATATTTTTATTTCAAAGAATTATACAATTTTTTATATTATGCTTCTTTCGAATTTTTATCAATTCGATATTTAAATTATTTGTTTGTCAAATTTATAAATTTTCCCACTGTATTTTAATATTTCTTTCGAAGAATCGCACAAGAAAGAATTATAAAAATACTTTTCAACAGAATCAAGTAGCCTTTAAGTAGAAATTTTTTTTTTCTTTCATCAATAATATTAATTTTCGGCTTTAGTAATCTTAGCCTATCTAATGCTTCGTCTCTTGATACATGTAAAGTAAGATAGCAAAGGAATCCATAACGCGTACCTTGAGCACACCCTGAAGCCTAATGTATCAATTGCAGTAGAAACATTTATGATCGGTTCTTGCAACATTCTACATTATCTTAAAATAACTGAATAATTTAATTAATTATTGAAAATATGTTTTAAAAATTAAATTTCTTTATTAATTATCAAAAAATAATTCTAAATATAAAAATATAAAAAAAATAAAACATGAATTTTTTATTATTTTGGGCATGTTCAAGAACCAGTCACAAAACAGTACCAAAAATAATTGTTCCGACGTATGAGTTCATGTGAATTGCTTTTAAATATGAAACGATATAAACCCGTATATATATATATATATAATTTGTACATAAAGAGAAAACATGTATTCGTTTATAGATACTGTACACTGAACATCTATCTCGTATCGAATTTGTTTAAATTGAACAAAAAGAATATGTACCTAGACATTGCTTCAGTTCTCGATTAATTACTTCGGGAATGAGGAAAGTGCTTGACTTTAAAACGCGCAATATTGGATTTGCGCACTTTAACTTGGCGATGGCGTTGGTGTTGTTGAGGCCAACTGCGCGTTGACAACTGATTTATGCACATCGGAGATCGATTTTCAAATTCATTTTTTTAAATATTTAAATATTGCACGCAACGGGGTAAAAACTTTCGTCAAAGAAAAATCGATTTCTTTCCTTTCCGTATTTTTGCATTGAAAGCAAATTGTCATTCGTTTTATGTTTGTCTCGTATCGTTCTGAAAATCAATAAATTCAAAATTTTATAAATTCAATAATATAAATTGATTGATTGAATTTCGAATTAAATAAAAAATTTAGACTCAGATCAGATTACAATTACAGTAATGACTCAATGATAGACGCATTTTTGCATCTGTAGTAGAGAATTATCCGCACCATGCAATTTTTGACGTCAGTCAAACACTTGAATGTTTTCTATTCACTATTTATTCTATCTCATTCAAATTTATTTCTCATTTTTACTAAAGAATGAAGTCTTATTTCTCAGAATACCTACGTCCATTTTTAATAGATGCAACGCGATCATGACGTGTGTTTATTATCAGGGTATTACTGTATATAGTACTTTTCGCACGGTTGGCCTAACAGCATGTGTTTCACAAATCAAAATATCATTAAAAAAACGTCGTGATTTAAACCGAAAACCATATCCAGTGACCTGACACCTTGTTTCGAGTTGATGAATTTGAAGAAACAGCAATAAATCAAACATCCGACAGAAAGAACAAAATATATTGATCTTTCGCGTGTATTTAAAATACATCGATACAATACGATCGAAATTTATTTGTTTTCAGTTAATCATTTATTCATTTCATTAATAGTTTTTTCATAACAACAGAGAAGCACATTAAGCGAATTACTTCATAACGCATAGTACAAGTATTCATTTATAATTTATAATTTCTTCTTAAAAAGAAAAAATATTTTTTCAAGGAATGGTTGAAACTTTCTTATCGAATTTTTTCTCAAATCTGACAAAAATATGCACAAAATTCCAGTTCAAAAATTATTGTAGATTGATAAATTGCCATATCGGAAAAGATTTAGGAACGCGTTTAAATTGAAAAATAAAAAAAAACTGATTAAATATTTACTAATACATATATAATTATATAATTATATTTTTTTAATTTATCATCATTTACGTATTTTTTTCTTTGTATTATCGTATATAATGATTTGAAAAATCATACGAATAAAAATGTTCCATATATATATTCCTTTTAACGACACGTGAAAATTATAAAATAATAAATCTCCTTTAAAATTAATAAAAATTCTTTTGCATTCTTATGCACAGTGTGCCAAAAGTATATATCACATTTTAAAATTCGTAAATTTCTTTCCTTTATTTCTGTCTTCTTTGTTTCTTTTTTTATTGGCATAGCCAAATAAATTTTTTTTTTATTAGTAAAATAATTAGCTTATATTTGAACGAGACACTATTTTTGAATTTGTTATTATTTTTGTATATTTTATTAATATAATTAATCATCATCGTTTTTATTACACTATTTTTTTTTTTTGTTAATATGTAATAACAGAAATAAATATTTCTGTACGAATTCGATTTAATGTTTTTTAGTTAGATATCTATAATTTGTTCATTAGTTTTATTATTATTAATTATTATTATTATTATTATCATTGTTATTATTAATTCACTATCGATTTTTCAAGTTTAATAACTAGATTGTAATATCATTAATATCGGGAATATATTATTAAATAAGCAAAATGCATTACAAATTTCTATAGATAAATAAAAATGAAATAAGTTTCGACAATTAAAAAACATCGAATAGTTTTTCTTCAAAAGTAAATTATTGTATAGACGTAAAGATAACGATGCTAAACATTATATGTTAATATAAAGATTAATATTATTATTATTATTATTATTATTGTTATTGTCTATTATTATTCTTATTTTTCTTGTTTTTTTTTACTATCATTATTAATTGTTAATTATTATTACTGATTATTGGTGATTATTATTATTATATATCATCATTATCATTATTTTCAAATTACATAAATTTTTTCATATTATGCTTTGAATGAATTTTCATTTTTTATTTATATATACTTATGCATTTATTCATTGTTTGATACATCTTTGTTTGTCATATATAATCTTTATGAATTAACTATGATCATAATTGATTCGTTTTAACATTGTATTTTGAACACATTGATAAGATTTTTAAACAAAGTTTTTTTTTTGTAAATTGTACTTCAGTCAATATTCTAAAACATATCTATATGTTTATCTGTTACAATCATATATGTTTATTTGTTTTTTTTATATATTATAGAAAAAATCAATATATTACACATATATATATTATATAACTAAGTATAAGTTTTCAATTCATTTATATTTCGGTAAGAAAGTATCGGGACCAAGTAACATGTATTCATATTGCGAAACTAAATTCATAAACATTCATTTTCAGTCGCATAATATTTCATCAACTTCGATCGTACCTGTGATAATATATCATCAATTGCGATATTATTGATCGATCTGTAACGCTGCCGTGATTACCAGACCCTTCTTGATCATATCGCATAATACAGCTTCAATATAGCCTCTAATTTGCAACGCTGTCATTTCAATCAACAGAATCTCTGGCGCGTTTTCAACACCCTCAATGTTTGTGCGATTCGTGAATAGGAGGGACACAAGAGTAACGAGAAAAAAGTGCAGCAAAAAGAAAAAGAAGCGAAGAAATCGTATGCAAAAGATAAGGATAATCCACGGTCTGCACGAAATCCGATAAAAATCGAGCTGCTTTAAAGCCAGATATGTTCATATCTCGTAATCCTACATAGGTTAGGTTGGAATCTTCTACTTTAAATTGTTCGACAGAAATATTCTCACAATGATAGTTTCTCTTTAAAAAAGTTTCTGACTGAATTTATAGAGGATGGATTGTAGACTTTAAAGCGTAAATCTTTTTTCTCTATATGTATATTTTCTATCTATGCATTATTTTTCTTTTTTCATTGTTTCTATCTGTTTCTATCTCATTTCTTTATCGTATTTTTATTTTTTTCTTTCGGTAATTTTTCTTTAGTTATTCTCTCTGTTTATATTTTGTTTTATTTTTTTACCTTTCTTTATATTCTTTATTTCTTTTATTTTTTTCTATCTTTTTGTCTGTTACATTCATTAATCTTATTTTTTTTTTCTAAATTCTCTGAGTCTCATCTAAATTTTTATTTTTGAATTTCCTTAATTTTTTTCATTCATACGATTTCATCATTTCATTTTCAATTATATTCTATCTTCACAAAATATCGTTCTTTTTATTTTTTTTTCATCTCTATCTACATTTTTCTCTTTTTTTCGATCGCCCGCCCCTGCTATCCATCCATAACCTCTTTAAAGCGACACATTTCCTTTAAGCCACGTATCCTTTCTGTTTCCTCTCTCCTCTTGTTCTTGTTCCTCTCATTAGTTCCGGGACTTCCTCTTGATTACAACTTCGATCTAACTGAACAGAATTAATGCAGGAATGGGCAACGAAAGCGAACAGTTGTAATAAGGTCGAAATCAATTCAGAGAATTGTGCATTTGAGAATTGTGTTTCTAGGGTAATAAATTCATAGGAGAATTTCAAAATTACACGTTGCAGCATTTAAAAGCATTCTCTACTCTTTTTAAAGGTTATGAAAGATACGCATATACAATTAGTATGTATTAAAGAACAACGATGATAAAAATTTTACAACAGAAATTTAAATTCTATTTAATAAATTAAAAAATAACGCGTCCAGATATGTGAATATACAATTCAATGTATGAATTTATTTCCGATGACTTAACGAAGTATATATAATATGTCTTTTCAAGCATTTAAATTCTATTGGTAAATATTTCATTGAAAATATGAATAATATGTATAACATTATTTTAAATAACGATGTAATGCCTTGATGTTTTTTTTATTTTCTTTAACATTATTGCAAAAAACATAAAATATTATTTATTTGTGATGTAACATTTCAAAATATATTTAATTCGTGTACTTCGTGATACATTATAGAATATTATATTTAGTTAATATTATATTATACTTAGTCTTGCTAAATGCACATAGATTATTTATATTTTTTTTAATAAACTTTATCTCTTTTAATTTTCATAATCTTAGTATACTTAATCGTTACATGATTTGTACTAATTATAAATTGTAATTAATTTATATATAAACTAATTGGATTAATAATGTAAATTGAATTCTTAAAATAATTTTTTCTACGAATTATTATCAAATTTTTGATATCTTTTATTTAAAATCAATGTTTATTTTTAATTGCACTATTTTATGAATTTAAAAAAAAAATCAAGAAAGTATGTCAGTTATGAATATATTAAAAAACATAGTAATAAAGATGTACATAAAATATCGAATTTTTATTTGGTTAAAAAAAAAAGAAGAGAATCTAAATTATACAATACTTGTTAAAAAATATAGTTATTTTCAGATTATATTGCAAAAATGAAAAAAGTAAATATTATTTTTCATTTTAATAATTAAAATCAAATTATTAATATATTAATATATATAATATATTATAATATTAATATATCGATCAATATAAAATTACAATATTATTTGATATTTTGTGAAATTATATTAATAGTAAACGAACAAAAGCTTAATCATTGCTAAATTATATTTGTTTTTTTGAATCATTGTTCGAGATCTCTAAATTAAAATAAAATATATACACATAAATTCATGTACATGTAAATTCATGTACTACGATACAATGTACAAAAAGCAATATCCATTATATATATATACATATATAATTGTTATATATTACAGACACATAAATACACGTACAAACACAAGTATTTATTGTATACATGAGATACGTAAAAATTAACATATACTTACTTTTGATTAAGTCGAAAATTTAATAGTAATTTATATATTCGATTGTAAATTTCGGTAGTATTTGCTTTGTAAAATTATAACTATTGTGCATAATGTATATAGAGGATAAAGAAACGATGAAGAAGAGAGAAAATGAATGTGAGAGAACAAACAAGTTTAAAAACAAAATATTTGTCCGAAAGAATGTGTCTTATATATATGGCAAATAGTAAAAAATCGATACTTCTCGAAAAAAGAAATTTATCGGTTATAAAATAATAGATGTGTTCCTTTTATTAGATGGACTAAAAGTAATGTAATAGTTTCATAATTACCTGACGACAAAAAAAGAAATACAAAGAAAATATTACAGAATTATGAGATCTGCTTTGTCTTCTTATAATCAAATACTTTATATCATGTAGTACAGGTTGTCATTAAACGTGTGAATCTATTTCATACAAGTCTTTTTTTATTATTATTATAAAATTATTGTGTAATATAATTTGAATTTTTTATTTTATACTGTATATAATAATATAAAATAAAAAATATATATACTCATTATATTTTGTTTATTTTGCAAATAAATTATTTATATACATATGTATATGTATATAAGTTATATTGAATATTTTATTTTATTTTATATTATTTAATTATTTTCATTTATTTGTTTATTATAAATAACAAATTCATATAAGGTAAGTAAATGAAGTTGAAATTTTTTTTATATCAGATAATAATTTACAAGAAATTTAAGATTTATTCAGAATAAGTTAAGTAAATATTTTAACAATATTTTATATAATATTATATAATTTTTTAACTTTATACAGATTTACAATTTTTATATTAATATCATATAATATATAATATACATAATCCTTAATTAATAATTTTGATACACATTTTTTTACTAAATTAAATATATGTATGTGAAAAAATATATAAATATATAAATAATATAATATCAACAAGTTTTTTAAAATATTTTTATTATTATATATTAAAAATTTGAAACAGAATGTGGAATGTTTTTTTTTTAAATCGTATCTTATTTATATCTTATTATCTTATTTAAAAAATAATTAAATAAATAAACAGCAGTCAAAATGACAAATTATTTATATAATATTGTAACATGATTTTAATATTTATAAAAAATATTTTATAATTTACATATAATTTAATGAAATAAAAAATGTAATATATCATTATTTTAAGTATTAATGTTTGTGACTAGAAATGTAGTAATGAAATTATTTTTTTGAAATTAAAATATAATATTATAGATTTTTTTTTTACAATATATATATATATAAATTAAAGACATCGTAGTACAGAAAAATAATTGTAAATAGATTAGAATACATTACAATAACTATGTTGTTATATCTACTTTCAAATTAAAAAAAATGTATCTTTTAAATTACTTTGAAAGAATAATTTTACTTGAAGTAATAATTATATATTAGTATATATGTACTACAAGTTTCTTAATTGATAATTTTTTCACGTTTTTTGATATATACTTGTTATCCTGTTATGTTTACAATATAAGTACAGATAATATGTTATGCTAACTGCTGGTAATATGTTATGCTATACTTTTATTTTGTATTTTGTCTTTGTTGATTTTGCATTGTTAACCTTGCTATTTCTTCACCAAGAGTATCAATATTATCCTATAAATATAAAATTGATTAATAAAGAACAAACATGTGAATAATAATGTTATTTATAACTAATAATTAAATTATTTAATAATGTTAATGTAATAATAAGTTTATTTATTTTTTCATTTAATATGTTTTTTTTGTTTACCTTTAATGTAATGTTTTTGAATAATGCATCTTCAAGTACTGCTTGAAGTTTTTGATTTATTTCTAATGATAATTCAAGTGTCATATTGTCATCTGAAACTCGTTGATTATAGACAGAAGCCATTATTCCTCCGTGTCTTGCTAATTCAGCCTATAATTAAATAACAATTAAAATCAAATCAATAAAAATAAATACATACATACATTTATTTTATAAATACATTTTTAAATTATTACAAATGTTATACGATAATTTAAATTTTTGTTATTAAACTTACTGCATTCCTTTTGCTTTTGATATGCTTTTATAAAAATTAAAATACATTTCATTAATAATATAAATATTAATAATATAAAATATGTTTAAAATTTCAAAATCTAAAATTTTTATATTTTTTATAAAATTATATGTATATTAATTTAATTTAGTATTAGTAATTTAGAAAATTTACCTTGTATTTATCTCTCTCATTGTTACCCATGGCACCAATATTTTCATGCAAAATATAATTTTGGATGATTCTCTTTTTTTTTTGCAATTCTTCTACCAAGATTCGAGTATGTTCTTCAAAGAAATCTAGTTTCTCAGCTTTCCTTGCATTACTTTCTTGTAATTTTATAATACGATCTATTAACAATTGTCTGCTAGGTTCTGTAAGTTGAATATTTTGATCACCATTCACATTATTATCGGATAAGGCACCATTTAAAGCATCTGCTAAAAAATAAAATAATTGATAAAATAGTACAAAAATATATATAACTAAAACAATAATTCTAAACAAAATTTTATATTTAAAAACCTGTATTCAATGAAACATTAGATCCAGTTCTAGATACAATATCCAATGAATTATAAGGTAATGTTTCAAATGCTTCTAATTTCTTTCGACACTGTTGTAACTCGCGTGTCATTTCCTTCATACTTAATTGTTGTTTTCTCTTTAATACTGCATTTTCTCCTTGACTATCTTCTAATTGCTCAGCAAGATTTTGTGCTGTTTGTGTTTGTTCAGCAAGATGCCTTGTTAAAATTTCACATTCTTCAATTCTTGTTTTTCGTTCTTGAGCGCAATTTTCTTCTAATGTTTTTATTTTATTATTTAATTGATTTATATGTTCACGTAATGGTCCATGCTCTTGTTCTAATTGTTTTATTTTGGCTTCAATAACTGTGAATTCTGATTGCAGTCTTACATTTTTATCAGTCAATTTTTGTGTAAAATCCAACATTTCTGCTTCTTTCTGACGACATGCAAACATATCAGATTGTAATTCTTCGTTAGCCAAACGTAAATGTTGAATTTCCATCTCAGTTGATGCTAAGTACTGATTTTTACTATGTTGAAAAAAAAAAGAAAATACTAATATAAAGAAGAAAACAAAAATTACGATTTTACAATTGAGATACTTACTGTTGAAGTTGAGTTTTCAACATTTCTAATTCAGATACTTTATTATGTAATTCCATAATTTCTTTCTGACGTTGATCTATTATAATTTTTAAATTATTCAAATTACTTTCATAAGTTAAACGATCTTTTTCAGCATCTTGTATCTTTAAACTGAGTGTATTGTTTTCTTCAATTAAAATTTGTTGTCTATGCTTTAATGTATCTACTTCTTTTTGTAATTGAATTCTTAACATCTCTTTATCTTCTGTGACATGTCTTTCTAAAATTAAACGAGCCTGTTGCTCTTTTAATTGTTGATCTAATGTAACTGCTTTGTTTTCTTCTGATTGTTGAAATTTTCTCATTGTTTCTTGCGTTTCTTTACGCACTTGTTCACATTCTTCCTTCATTTCATTAATCCTAATCTAGAAAAATAAATAAAAATTTATATAAAATTATTTGCCAAAATTATAAATAAAATAATAATAAAAAATATAGTATTATTACCATGGCTTTATCTAATTTTTGTTGAGTTTCTTTTTGTAAATCCATTTCCGTTTTTAGTTTATTCTGAGTCCATTGTAACTTTATATCTCTCATTTTTACATCTTCCTTTAATTTCTCAACTTCTTTCTGAAGATCGGTCATTTCGCGATGTTTATTGCTTAAAATATTACATATTCTAGTTCGTTCTCCTTGCATTTCTCTCAATTTATTCTGAAGCGTTTCTTGTTGTGTTGTCATTTCTTTTACTTTACGTTCTGCATATTCTTTTGCTCTAAAAATGATAAAATAGAAAAAATAATAAAATAATTACAAAATATATTAATCTTCTTAAAGTTTATTTTATCTAAATTTAATTTACCTTTGTGTATCAATAAGTTGTTTTTCACTAACAGCATATTTCATTACCATATTTTCTCTTTCTTTATTTGCAATATTATAATCTTTTTTATATATTTCCTGTGCTTCTAAAGAAGTATGTAATTCAAATGTAAGTCTATTTATTGTCTTTTCTAATGTTTCTATTTGCATAGAAAAGATTTCTCCTTTGTTTTTTTCTTCCAAAATTCGTTTTTTTTCTTCTAAATTTTCCATTTTTTCTTGTAACTTTAAATATTTAGATTTTAAATCTGCATAATCTTTTAATAAAGTAAGATAAACTGGATGTTGCAATAAACTTTGTTTTGACTTTTCAAAATCGACAATTTCTTTTTCTTTTTGATTCAAATTATTAATAATAATATTTTCTTGAAAATTATTTTCTTCAGAATTTAATACTATAGAATTAATATTATAATTTCCATTTGTTTCTGTATTGAATACATTATCATTTGTTTTATCAATATCATTATTAATAATATAAGATTTAGATTTCTCTAACTTTTTTAATTCCAAATCCTTTGAAAAATCATTATTATGATCATTTGTTGATAAATATTTATTTTTTTCAATATTTTCACATATAATTTCATTTTTTATTACAATTTTATTTTCATTATTTTCATTTTTTACACATTCATTATTTGCACTTTGTATATCTATTTCACATTTTTCTGCATAAGAAATATTTTTTTCTTTTACAAATGAATCTGATATATTGTTAAATACTGGTTCTGTTAAAGAAGATTCCATGTTAGAAGATTCTTCTATATATTTCTTTTCACTATAAATATTATCTACAGATTTCATTACTGAATTATATTTTAATGTTAAATGCTGTGGTAATAATGCTTTTTCCATGATATTTGTTGACTTTTCTGTAATGAAGTTTAAAAAGTTACGGCTTTTGTTTAGAAACTGAGCATTTGATTGCATTATATTAATTGGATTTGTTGGCAGTGAAATTTTTACCAATCTACTATCATCAACCAAAGTTGGTCTAGATATTACATTATTTTGTAGTTTACTATTCTTAATAGTTTCATTTAGTTTTTGTTCTTTATTAAAGTCCTTTTCACAATTAATTAAGTTAGTTAATGTTTGAGTTTGATCATTATTTATCATTAATTTTTCATCAACATTAGAATGACATACTAGCCCATCTATTGCTTTAATATTATTTTTAATTTCACATTTTTCATGTATATTATCAGTTTCTTTTAAACATTTTGTTTCATGAGAATCCACATGTAATTTAGTACTAAAAATTGTTTCTTCTTCATCATTGTACATAATGTTTAATTTTTTACATTTATTTGGTCTTATTGTTTTTACATTATAATTAGAAATTATATCTGAAGATGTGCATAATAATGTATCAAATAATGTTGATGAAGATGATCTAATATCATTACAAGAAGATGATTTTTGGAGACATTTATTTTGAGGCAGAATTATATCAATAGATTCTTGATTTTTTAAATATTCATGTGAGAAATTATTTAAAGAAATAGTACTTCTTATAGTTTTAGCAATATTATTTTCTTCTATTAATTGATGATATTTTTTTTCATTATTATCCTTTATTGATATTAAATTTTCTTTAATTTGAGAAATACTATTTTGTTCAAACTTCTCCTGAGATGATATTTTTTTACATATCTTTATTTCTTCTTGAATCAAAGGTTTATTAATGACTAAAAATATTAAGTAAAAAAAATAAAATTAGAAATTTTATCATATATCTAGTTATTAGATGCTATTTAATTCTTTAAACAGCTGTTGTTTAAAATATATTTATTAAATAATTCAAAGAATAATTTATAATAGATTTCTTAATAGAAACTCGTACCTTCTGCAAATTGAACGTTTGATTTTATATTGGAATCAGTTTGATCGAAATTATCCGGAAAAATATTTTCTTTAAAAGATAATTCCAATTTTTTTTCGTCCATTTCAGCAATTGCAAATTCCATTTCTTTTGGATCAACTGACCCTATTTCACAGTGTTACATTTTCCGATAGAAATTAAATATTATTAAACTTTGATAATCCGAAATAAATTTGCAATTACAATATTAAGTGATATATGCAAAAAGGAATTCAAATCAAAATAAATAACCTAAAATCCATAAGAATCTATCTGTCATACTTTGTACTGTTTCTAACCATACTACGAAGATGATTAGTTTAGTAATCCACTGTGTATCATTGGACCTAAAAGCATTGGCCAATACTTTATTTCGTATAAATGCGAAATACAAAATATTTATACGTGATTTAGAATTATATATGTATTTATATATTTCGAATATAATTATTTTAATATGTCAAATATGCCGATTTCTAAAATAAATAAATTATCGCAATTATTTCAACCGGTTACTGCTACGATTGCTACTGCGAAACAAACAGAAATACGTTCAAGAAGTTACGAAGTATGCTAATGTAATTTTTTTTATTTTTACTATCATTTAACTATCATTATTTGTAATGTATACATTTAATTGTAGAATTTACTTAAATATGGTTTGATTAAACAAGTTACAACTGGTATGTATGCAATTTTACCTTTAGGTTTACGTATCTTTAATAAACTGACAGCACTTGTTGATAATGAAATGCAAAAAATTGGAGCTCAAAAATTATTACTACCAGCTTTGATACCTACACATTTATGGAAGAAAACAGATAGATTTAATAACGTAACTGAATTATTTAAAATACAAGATCGAGCTCAAAGACAATATATACTAAGTCCAGTAAGTTTTTAATTAAAAAAAAAAATTTTTAAAAATTAGATTTATAAATTATTTAATAAAAAGAATATTAAAAAAAATGTCTTTGTAGACGCATGAAGAATCAATTTGTTCTATATTATCAACTATAGGAATATTATCACCAAAAATGTTACCATTAAAATTATATCAAATTTCGAATAAATGGAGAGATGAAATGAAACCAAGACTTGGATTTTTAAGAAGTAGAGAATTTATAATGAAAGATTTATATACATTTGATATAAATTTAAATAATGCACAAGAAACATATGCTTTGGTATGCAATGCTTATGAAAACATATTTAAGAAGATAGGAATAATGTATATAAAAAGTAATAAAATGAATAATATTAATTCAATATTGCTTATCTATTAACATTATTTATTTACATTGACATTATTATTTATAGCTATTGGTGATCCAGGATTAATTGGAGGTTCAATATCTCATGAATATCATTATGTAAGTGATATAGGTGAAGATATTGTTTGTATATGTCCATCTTGTCAATATAGTATTAATAAAACAATATGCAAAGACTCATATTGTCCTAAATGTAAGAATGCATTTAATGAAAAAACTACTGCAGAGGTAATAGAAAAAATTAATAATAATAATAATAATGTTTCAATTAATTTTAGCTTTTGTTATTGTTATTATAAATAAAAATCAAGAAATAATTATTAGTTATAATTTTTAATATAATAAATTATAATTTTCATTCAAGGTGGGTCATACATTTTTATTAAATACAAAATATACAATACCTTTAGAAGTAAAAATAAAAATAAATAATAAATCAATACCTTTAGTAATGGGTTGTTTTGGACTTGGTTTAAGTCGCATTTTTACAGTTATGACTGAATTATTATCTACCAAAGATGAATTAAGATGGCCAAAAAATTTAGCACCATATACTGTATGTCTTATACCACCAAAGGTAATATGTACTATACAATATTTTTTATAGATGTTAAAAATCATTATAATTTATAGGCAGGAAGCAAAGAAGAAAATAAAAGTCAATATATAAAAGAAGTAATGGAAATTTTAAATCAATTAAATATTGATACTATACTTGATGATAGAACAGACTTAACTATTGGAAAACGTTTTATGCATGCTCGCATAACTGGATTTCCATATGTTATTATAATTGGTAAATCCATAATGAATTTTCCACCTTTAATTGAAATTCATAATATAAATAATTCAACAAATTGTGAAATATCTTTAAATGATATACCTAATTATTTTAACAATGAAGATATCAAACTTTAAAATAAAATAATATATATAGTATAGTGTTATAAAAAAATGTTTTTTAACAAAAAAAATTATTTAAGTAATATTTATTTTTTATTATGTAAAAGAATATTAATGTTGAAATATTAATGTTCTAATTTAACTTTAATTTTGTGATATGCATTACAAAGAAAACCTCGTAGATTCCAAATATTTTTGATATTTTCTGGTTGGACATTGTATGATGCATCTACAGCTTTTGTCCATATCTCCATTTCTTTTAATTCTTTCTTGACAGGGAGATCTATACTCCATAATGTCCAGCTCCAATATCGACCTACTTTAGCATTATTATCCTCAGCATCTAAATTAGCTGTATACCAAGTTTCACCTTGATCATTTGTTACATCAACTCGAATAATTTTCCGACCTCCTCCTGACCATGCATATCCTATAAAAATAATTTGATTAATTATAATCTTATTATAAAGATTTTACTATCATAGAAAAGTGAAATCTTAAAAATTATTTCATATTTTCAAATTTTTCAAATTACCTTTCACATTTATTTTTCCATTTATTACTTTAATTATTTCAGATTGTTCTGGTTTGCAAATTGCAGAAATTACAGGCATTTCTTGTATAGCAGGTGCCTTAGAAAAATCTACATTATCCCAATCAGTATTGGGAGAAAAGACTTTATAGTCATTTTGTTGCCATTGTGATTGACTTTCTTTTTTTGAAACTATTATTTTAGCTGTAGAAATTAAAACAAAATTTAATCAAATAATTAATTATTGCACACTTAATTATAATATTTGATACCAAATACCAAGCCATTTTACATTCCTGGCTCCGACAACACCTGGAACAATTACTCTAATGGGAAATCCATGATCTCTTGGTATAGGTTGTTCATTCATTTCATAAGCTAAAATTATATCTGCTCTGGAATCCATTGCTTTACTAATAGGTATACTTGCACCATATGGTGTACCAGAAGGATCTAAGTCATATCCTTCAAACTTGTTCCATGAAATTATTATATGTCTATTTTTAACATTTAAAAAAAATTTTATTTTTTGCTATTTATTATTTCTGCATTAATACCTGTATATGATTGTAATCATCTTCTTTAATTTTTAAATCTTTTAATATATCACATAATCTTGTACCAGTCCATGTAGCATTACCAACAGCACCTATACCCCAATTAAGTCCTTTTAATTGTTTTTCCTATAAAAGATAAAAAAAATGAGATAATTAATAAAAAAGAATAATTTTATATTTTTGGAATTTTTTTTTAGAATATGTTATAAAATAAAAAAAATATATTAATTTACTTTTGTCATTTCTGATCTTCTGTTTCCTGCACACATTATAGCACTTGTTATTGTATATTTAGGATATTTTTTTATGTCTTCAAATTTCAAAATCTTTTTTGTTACTTCTTCTATAATTAGTTCTAAAGTATAAGTTTTCAAATCTATTTCAGGAACAGGAAGATGATTTCTTACATAGAACAATTCCCTAAAATTAATCAATATCTAAATTTAAAAAATAAAAGTTTTAAAAAAATATTTCAAATTTACATTGGTGTAATAAAACTTTCAATCAATAAAGATGGTGGTGGTTCAGCGCAAAAAGGTTTTTCACCATTTATCTTCAAAACTTTATGCCTTATCGGTTCTTTTGAATATGGATCATTGTCATTAATTGTATTGAATATTGCATCTTCTTTAGAAATATTTCCAATTCTCATTGATTCAAGAAGCTCATATATTTCTTGTGTGTTATGATTAGCAAAAATTACCCAAAATGGTTCAATTGAACTTCCAGCTGCCATTAATATTTTTGAAGAACCACCTGGATGTTTTTCAATAAAATCTGTTATATCATATACTCCTTGCTTAAATGTTACCCATATGCGATTTTCTTTATTATCATGTTTGGCTACTTCTTCTAAATTGTATGTTTTTAAATCTATTCTGAATTCTCCACATGGAATAAATTTTTCATTTAAAGCATAAATATTTTTATAAGATATATAATAATATAATCCTAATATAGATGTAGCAACAGTAATATATGCTGTATATTTTGCATAAGAATTATTTTTGAATGTGTTTTGTTTTATATGCAATTCTCTGATATGATAATTTTTAAATGTTTTGATATGATATTGAATACTTGACAAATATCTAAAATAATTAATATCTTATTAGAAATAAACTTTATATTTATCATAATAATATAATAATAAAATTTAAATTAATAGAAACCTATTTTTTCGTTGATTTATAATCTTCAAATATAAAATCATAGTATAAAAGTTTTATATTTGCTAATCAAAATAATAGAATACGAATAATGTAAACGAATAAAATAACGAAATTTTTCCTCATAAATTAAATAAAATAGATATAATAATTATATTTACACCGAATAAGAAATCATATATTAATAATTTATGCGAGCATATTATTTTTGTTTTAGTTTTTTTTTAAAAAGTTTTTAGAATGTAGATACCGCGATAAATGCTTCTTTAAGTACTATGCTCAATGTTATTAATTCAGCTTAAAACAAGAATATAATATTAATAACGATTGAAATTGAAACTAAATATGAATATAAAATTACAAATAAAACAAGATAATAGATAATAAAATAAATATTCAATTACAAAATATTTTGTAGATGTATATTATGTATATTATATATATTTTGTAGAATATATTTTGTATTATATTTTACATAATTAAATTTATATAAGTGTGAAAACAGGTATTGTTTTTCAATATTTTAATATATATTAGAATATATTATATTTTGCGAAATTATTATCTTAAAAATATTTTTTAAAGAGAATATATATCTATATTTTTTATATTAAAGATTAAGATATATTATTACATTATAATTTTATTATATAATTTTGAAAAAAAAATGAAAATGTGTCCAATTAATATTCATAATCATATTCACATATTAAAAGCAAATGAAACAAATAATGAGAAAAAAATAAGATAAAAATTCGGAAATCAGTACTATCTCTAGAATAAGATGCAAGAATAGCAAATAACAGAAGAATAAAGATAGAATAAGAATTTACTATCAATGCCATCTCTTAAATTAAACACATCATTTTAAAGATAGGAGCAAAAATTAACAATCAGCGCCATCTTTCAAATTCTTTTGAAAAGATTTTGTTTTTGGCGCTGATATTTGGATTTTTATTCTATATTTAATTTTTTCCCATTATTTATTCTGTTTGTCTCTATTTGCTCATTTATCCCATGCTATTCTAAATTGATAATATCGCATATGATGTCGCACATGATAATATGGATTAATAATTTAATAACGTAATAATAATAATAATTCTCACAATTCGTATTCAATTCTTATTGACGTATATATAGTTCTATGTGATGTCATCTTTTTTCTACTGTAAGAAAATCTTTTGGTAACACTGCTTATCACTATTGAGAATGATGGCTCCCTGTCATTCTTGTATACGGATATTTTCGTAATTCTTTGTATCATTATTTCTTTTTCAGCACTTAGAAACTTTTCAATGAAATCTTTATAAAATTAGATAATCAAGAATAATAGTATTCAAAAAAACTTTCAAATTCGATTTTTAAATATAAAAATCACTTATCTATGTGACATCCCAAGTTATCTGCTTAGTAAGTAAATATCTAATGTGTCCATTGTTTAAAATTTATTACATATCTTTATAATTTATAAACATGAGATTATAGAAATGTTTTTGTCATAAAAATATTATATATATCAAAATATTATTTATTCATTTGAAATCATTAAAAATTTAATATAGAGGTTATATCGAAAAAAATTAATAATTATATGAATTTAAAATAAAAATAATATGTAGTATATTTATGTAAATATTATTTATATTTATATAAATAATTAATGTACATATAAATATATATATAAATAATTTAAAATTATAATATAATAATTGTTATTTAAATCAGTACATTTTTAGGTAAAAGAAATGATAAAAATTGAATAATTAATTATGGCAATGACTATGAGAAAACGAAGTGGTTCAGGCTCCAAACGTCAACATAAAGGAAAGCTTGTACCAATTTATGAAAGCTTTTTTAAAGGAGAAGATTTAACATTAGCTCATCCAAATTTTTGGAATGAATTATTCTTAATTAAACCTATGGTCAGTATTTTTTTTATTTACTTCTATTAAAAAATACATTAGACTTTATTTAATATCATATAAATACAAATAAAGTAAAAATTTCTAAAACTTCCAGACAATATAATAAAGATTCCAAATTAAAAATTCTTCTAATTTGTTACATATATTATTGAACACGTTTCATCTATAATAAAAATTTTTCATTGAAAAGAAATGTCATTAGTAATAAAGATTAAAATTATATTATACTTTTCTCTCCTTCTTTGTTGCATATTCTTCATGTATATATTTTTCATTTTCTTGATATTTTTTATTATCTTTTATTATCTTTTTATCATCTTTTTCTTGTTTCTTTGTATGTGGCATTAATTCATTAATAACATAAGTATTCTTTAAATCATTAAGTGAAGTTGCACTTTCATGATTCTTGCATTGATTTTGTGATTTTGTTTCAGATGATTCATTTTGTCCTTTTTGTTGTTGTGATTCATTTTTAACTAAAAATTTATTCATAGTTATATATAAATTATTATCATTTTATATAAAACAAATATTTCTTTCTAATACAATTTTTAATACCTTTAGTTTTAATAGGTTCTTCACATTCTAATTCATTATTCAAACTACCAGGCATAAATTTGCACTTAAAATTAAACCATGCTTCGCTTGTTTGAATTTTATATTTTAGACATTTTAATTGATATATGCACACTCTTCCATAATATTTTGTCACTTCCCATGTTGGTATTGTCTATAAAATTATATTATATATAAATAATAATAGAAATAACTTTGTTAAAATATATTTTTATTTTATTATTATCTTATAAATATATTTTTATAACATGTTTGTACACTTACTTGTATTAACTTTGTAACAAATTTACCAATCATTATTGATGTACTAAAGTACATTTATATAAACAAATACAAATTTTTAAATATTAGAATCATAAAATTGCAACATCATTTTTTCAATTTAAAAGAATTTTTTAATTAACCAAATAAAATGAAAAAATTTAGTACTTCTTATTGATAACAAATTTTTTTTATGATTTTTTCCTGTCAAAGAGAAAACAAATGAATTCTTATATCATATACCTTGTGATTAAATTCACATTTAGTATTTAATTGTTTTACATTATATTTATATTTTATATTTTATATTTGTTTTATATTATATTTTACAATTTTTTTATATTTTTAGGTTCCACATATTGAAAGTGAAATTTTACATATGACTACAGAACAATTAAATGCAAGTAGAGAAAACTTAAATGCTTTAGTTTGTCATTGTGTAGACACATTAGTTGATGAACATCCTTTCAGAGTTGTATATGCTTTACAAACTTTAGCAGCTGTCATTCAATCTATGTATAAAAAAGCTAGTCAAGGTGATTGCGGATTTAATTTAATAGACATCTTAGTAGGGTTTGATTCTGCAGAGCAGAGAATGACAACATTAATGCAACATTGTAATAATTTTTTAACAGGTATAATTAATATTTGATATACTTCTTAATATTTAATCATTTAATATTAGTTTATTAGAAATCAAAGATTCAAATATACATTTAACTATTTAATCTTTCAAAAAACCAATTATTAAAATTTCTCATGATTCTAGGTGAATATCCTGATAGTTTAAAAGCTTTATGCTTAAAATTATTGTTAATTATTGTTACTGGCATGGACAATGTTAGTCAAAACACTTTATTGGAATATGTTATGCTTAATAGTGTTTTTGAATCTCTGGTTCAAGTAGGTGTTATTTTAATACAAGTATTATAATTGTTGAAAGTATTATTCTTAATTAAGTATTGATATTTTTGATATATTTTCTTTATATAGTTGCTAAGAGATACAACAGCTAGAAATCGTCATGGGCATGATGCAGTGTTGCTTTTAACACTTCTAGTCAATTATAGAAAGCACGAAAGAGCAAATCCTTATATTGTTAAGTTATCAATTTTAGATGATGAATTAGCTCTTAATGGATATGGGCAAGTTATATCAAGTTCATTGATGGAATTTTGTAGGCAATTTGCTCAACAAAGAGCAGGTATATAATTTTTATATTCATATTCATATTTACATTTTTAAGTTGCTTAAGTTATTATAAATATAATAATAAAAATATAATTTTAATATACAGAAATACAAGCATCTTGGTTATCTTCCTTAACTAGT
The DNA here is from genome assembly GCF_029169275.1 of Apis cerana. Classification (NCBI taxonomy): domain Eukaryota; kingdom Metazoa; phylum Arthropoda; class Insecta; order Hymenoptera; family Apidae; genus Apis; species Apis cerana. The sequence goes on from NC_083866.1 coordinate 3,975,529, forward strand.
ATAGTTGGAAGTATGTTTGTTGGAGAAGAAGAAGCAAAAACGCAACAAGTTCGTGCAAATAATGCATTGTTATTAGCACTTTATGAAGCAACGCATTTAAATCGTAATTTTGTAACTACTTTGGCATACACACAAAGTGATACAAGTGCTCCACCTTCTCCAAATAATACATTAGGACCAAATGCAGTAGCTCCTGGAGCACAATTACCTGATGTAATGGCTCAGCCATTTAATTTATTGGCTACATTTTTACAATATTGGTGAGAAACAAAATATTCTATGTTATAAAGATATGCGTCTTTTTTAGTATTGTATTTTTTATTTTAAAGAATTTTAATTTTATTTCAGTTCAATAGTTATGCAAGTAATCAGAACAGAGGCAATAATGAATAATGTTAAGTTGTGCTTCCTCATATTAAGTTGTATTGCAGAGGATCAATATGCAAATAGTTTGATGCATGATGCAAACTTAGCATTTAGAGTACAACTTCATCGAGTACCGATGCATCATAGAAAGATACAAGATAAAACAGCACCAGCTCAACCATTAGCAGCTACCTTACTTGGTATAATCGTTATATGTTCCATTAAATTTGAGTTGTTTAGATAATTATTAAATTATTACAGATTTACTCGTTGAATTTGTTACATCACATATGATGAAAAAATTTCCATTGGAACTTTATCATCAATGTATCGGAGTTTTACAGAGGTTGCTTTGTTATCAAAAAAGATGTAGAATTAGACTTGGATATCAATGGAGAGATCTTTGGACTGCTTTGATTAATTTACTCAAATTTTTAACAACACATGAAAGTCATCTTATTAAAAAAATGAATATTTTTCCATTAGCTATTCAGGTAAATGTTAAATATATTATTTAATTTTATTATAAATTGCAAATTAAAAGAATAAATTTAATTTTTTTAGGTTGTGAATATTTTAAATCTATTTATTACATATGGAGATACATTTCTATCTTCTCCTAGTAGTTATGATGAATTATTTTACGAAATAATACGAATGAGATTGATTTTCACAAATTTAAATGCTATGGGTATATTTTAAATATATAATTTTATTATACATATATATTTATATATCTTTTTCATTTAAATTTTATAACATTTAATAATAAAAGCACATTAAAATACATTACTTAATATTATATTTTTAAGCACTCCGATATTCAACAAGTGAATCTTATGAATATAAAGAACATGCATTAAAATTGACGAATTGTTTAGTAAATATGAGAGATATAGTAAATCATTTTCCACCAAAAATAGCAGCATGGCTTGCAAGTGAAAGTTTGTCTACTCCAACAGAACAACAAATTTTAGCTATCATAATACAAAATTATGATAGCCTAACTTTAAAATTGCAAGATAATTTAGATCAATATGAAAGATATTCTGAAAAATCTAATCATGTTGCTTTTTTTGAAGATATGGTAATGATAAAATGTATAAAATTATGATTCTAAATGATATATTATTTTTAATTTCTTTTTTTGATATTTATATTATTTTTTAGGTAACTGGAGTTGTAATTGATACTCGGGGATCGATAGATTTGAGTACATTAGACACACAAGCTATATTACAAGAATTATCAAATATTTCGTAACACAGATTCTACATACAATGCGAATTATATCTTGTTTGTCATTTTGTTGTCATGTTGTATTATAATATATTTTTTTTAATAAAGTCGGCTTTATATGTATATTCTTAATATCGCAGAAAAAACATATAAGTACTTGCGAAAATAATACATCAATGAGTTTGATTATACATAATATTACATATATAATACTCTTATGGATTGTATATGCAAGTTTTTAAAAAATAATTAAAATTTAATAAGTATAAAATAGAATCTTTACATTATAATCTAAACTGTTTTTCATAAATTCATATTTTCTTGTTATATCATTTGTGTTTTTTAATGTATTTATAAAAATATAATTATAAATCATTTTTTAAATATTTTTTTGCAAGAATTGCAGTACCTGTTTTAGATTGATTTTTTCTTTGAAGCTGAGTACTAATAAATTCTCCTATTTTCACTATTTCATTGAGATTGACTCCAGTTTTGAAACCTTGCTCATGTAACAAATAAAGTAAATCTTCTGTAGCAACATTTCCAGAAGCTCCAAGTGTATACGGACAACCTCCTAGACCAGCAACAGATGAATCAAAAGTTCTTATACCACATTCAAGGCTAGCATAAATATTAACTAAAGCTTGCCCATATGTATCATGACAATGAATTGCAAATTTATTCATATCACTTGATATATGTTTCAATTCATGTAATAAACTTTTTATTTTATTAGGTGAACTTATTCCAATAGTATCTACCAAAGAAATTTCACAGCATCCACATTGTAACATGAATTCAGTTAAATTGGCTACAATTTTTGGTTTAATTTTACCTTCATAAGGACAATTAACAATACATGATATATAACCTCTGACTTTAATATCATGTTTTAATGCATTTTCAATAATTATTTTAACATTTTTCATATTATCATTAATGGAACAGTTGGTATTCTTCTTTGAAAAAGTTTCAGATGCAGTTCCAAAAATAGCTATTTCTTTTACACCAACTTTTAAAGCATTTTTTAAACCTTTTATATTTGGTATCAATACTGGATAAGAAATATCCATTTTCTTGTTAATTTTTTGGAATACTTCTACATTATCTGCTATTTGTGGAATCCATTTTGGAGACACAAAACTAGTAACTTCTATATTCTTTAATCCACTTTTTGATAGTTTATTAATAAATTCAACTTTAATTTCTGTTGGAACAATATTTTTTTCATTTTGTAATCCATCTCGAGGTCCGACTTCTACTATTTTTACAAAATTACTAAATAATCTTATCTTTTTCATAGAAAAATAATATATATTATTTACACTGATAATTTTAAACATGATTAATTTAAAAATATTTTCTTTATTTATGTTATTTATAAATATATTTATATTTTATTTTTTTAATAAGATTTAATTATACTTGAAAGAATTTAATTAATATAATGAAAAATAATTTCACTGTATTACTTTTAAATAATTAATATTGAATGATAAAGTAAATTGATAATGTATTAAATAAATATTTATAAAAATATTCAAAATTCATTTATATTATTTAATCATTTATTATATATTGTTTTTTTGAATAATGAACTATAAATATAGAACAAATTAAAATTAAAATAAAACTGTATAGAAGAAAAGTATGTTTTAGATTGATTTAATATGTTTTCAAATTCTTATACGTTTGTTATAACTTTGAGTTAAATCAAAAGTTTAAGTTTTTCATTATTCTATTTGCTATAGTAGCGCTACTTTATACGACGCCATTTTTAAAAGTAGTTCATATATTGTATAGATCGTATAATATAAAAAACAATTTGGAATATTATCATATCGAAGAAAAATAGAATTTGCAGCAAATGTGAAATATTTGTATATTTGTTTTTAATGAAGTACTATTTGTTTGATATATATACTTTACCTATTGTTTTAAAACGCATTATTGATTAAATATATATTTTAATTAATATTTCAACCTTACGTCTTGAATTTGAAATAAAAGCAATTTTATAAGAAGAAAACATGTTTCCGACTTATTCATATTTATCAGCTTATGATAGACATAAAAAACTTATTAATGACTATTTTACATTGTATGGAGGTTCGGTATCATCTTTAGAACGAGTCAGGTATGTTAAATTTTTTAATTTGATTTCATATATTTTTATATCATTATTTAAATCATAACCATATTGTATAATTTGCATATAAATTAATATTTTTTTATCTATATTGATTCAAAATATAAAAATATAATAAAAAATATATTCAAATATTAAAAAAATACATATAATATAAAAATAAACGATAAAGAAATGACAGCTTTGTAAACTCTAAACAAGCAGCTCTTGACGTTTCGGCCTGTGTTTCGAGGTCCCGAGACAAGACAGACTTTGATATTACTAAAGAAAACCATAGATTTTTATGGGATCAGGATAAAGATGAACCAAATACATGGGGTGCTCGTTTGGCAAAGAAATATTATGATAAATTATTTAAAGAATATTGTATAGCAGATTTAACATATTGTAAGCAAAACAAGGTAAATTATATAGATTTAATATAATATAATAAAATGTTTTTAAATTTAATTCTAAAAATTAATATTAAACTGGTTGCTTTAAGATGGAGAATAGAAAAAGAAGTTATTTTTACAAACTTTACAAAGTTTAGCAGCTGTCATTCAATCTATGTATAAAAAAGTTAGTCAAGGTGATTACGGATTTAATTTAATAGACATCTTAGTAGGGTTTGATTCTGCAGAACAGAGAATGACAACATTAATGCAACATTGTAATAATTTTTTAACAGGTATAATTAATATTTGATATACTTCTTAATATTTAATCATTTAATATTAGCTTATTAGAAATCAAAGATTCAAATATACATTTAACTATTTAATCTTTCAAAAAACCAATTATTAAAATTTCTCATGATTCTAGGTGAATATCCTGATAGTTCAAAAGCTTTATGCTTAAAATTATTGTTAATTATTGTTACTGGCATGGACAATGTTAGTCAAAACACTTTATTGGAATATGTTATGCTTAATAGTGTTTTTGAATCTCTGGTTCAAGTAGGTGTTATTTTAATACAAGTATTATAATTGTTGAAAATATTATTCTTAATTAAGTATTGATATTTTTGATATATTTTCTTTATATAGTTGCTAAGAGATACAACAGCTAGAAATCATCACAGGCATGATGCAATGTTGCTTTTAACACTTCTAGTCAATTATAGAAAGCACGAAAGGGCAAATCCTTACATTGTTAAGTTATCAATTTTAGATGATGAATTAGCTACTAATGGATATGTTAATATGCAAGTTATATCAAGTTCATTGATGGAATTTTGTAGGCAATTTGCTCAACAAACAGTAGGTATATAGTTTTTATATTCATATTCATATTTATATTTTTAAGTTGTTTAAGTTATTATAAATATAATAATAAAAATATAATTTTAATATACAGAAATATAAGCATCTTGGTTATCTTCCTTAACTAGTATAGTTGGAAGTATGTTTGTTGGAGAAGAAGAAGCAAAAACGCAATAAGTTCGTGCAAATAATGCATTGTTATTAGCACTTTATGAAGCAACGCATTTAAATCGTAATTTTGTAACTACTTTGGCATATACACAAAGTAATACAAGTGCTCCACCTTCTTCAAATAATATTATACATTAGGACCAAATGCAGTAGCTCCTGAAGCACAATTACCTGATGTAATGGCTCAGCCATTTAATTTATTGGTTACATTTTTACAATATTGGTGAGAAACAAAATATTCTATGTTATAAAGATACGCGTCTTTTTTAGTATTGTGTTTTTTATTTTAAAGAATTTTAATTTTATTTCAGTTCAATAGTTATGCAAGTAATCAGAACAGAAGCAATAATGAATAATGTTAAATTGTGTTTCCTCATATTAAGTTGTATTGCAGAGGATCAATATGCAAATAGTTTGATGCATGATGCAAACTTAGCATTTAGAGTACAACTTCATCGAGTACCGATGCATCATAGAAAGATACAAGATAAAACAGCACCAGCTCAACCATTAGCAGCTACCTTACTTGGTATAATCGTTATATGTTCCGTTAAATTTCGTTCGTAACACAGATTCTACATACAATGCGAATTATATCTTGTTTGTCATTTTGTTGTCATGTTGTATTATAATATATTTTTTTTAATAAAGTTGGCTTTATATGTATATTCTTAATATCGCAGAAAAAACATATAAGTACTTGCGAAAATAATACATCATAATGAGTTTGATTATACATAATATTACATATATAATATTCTTATGGATTGTATATGCAAGTTTTTAAAAAATAATTAAAATTTAATAAGTATAAAATAGAATCTTTACATTATAATCTAAACTGTTTTTCATAAATTCATATTTTCTTGTTATATCATTTGTGTTTTTTAATGTATTTATAAAAATATAATTATAAATCATTTTTTAAATATTTTTTTGCAAGAATTGCAGTACCTGTTTTAGATTGATTTTTTCTTTGAAGCTGAGTACTAATAAATTCTCCTATTTTCACTATTTCATTGAGATTGACTCCAGTTTTCAAACCTTGCTCATGTAACAAATAAAGTAAATCTTCTGTAGCAACATTTCCAGAAGCTCCAAGTGCATACGGACAACCTCCTAGACCAGCAACAGATGAATCAAAAGTTCTTATACCACATTCAAGGCTAGCATAAATATTAACTAAAGCTTGCCCATATGTATCATGACAATGAATTGCAAATTTATTCATATCACTTGATACATGTTTCAATTCATGTAATAAACTTTTTATTTTATTAGGTGAACCTACTCCAATAGTATCTCCCAAAGAAATTTCACAGCATCCACATTGTAACATGAATTCAGTTAAATTGGCTACAATTCTTGGTTTAATTTTACCTTCATAAGGACAATTAACAATACATGATATATAACCTCTGACTTTAATATCATGTTTTAATGCATCTTCAATAATTATTTTAGCATTTTTCATACTATCATTAATGGAACAGTTGGTATTCTTCCTTGAAAAAGTTTCAGATGCAGCTCCAAAGATAGCTATTTCTTTTACACCTACTTTTAAAGCATTTTTTAAACCTTTTATATTTGGTATCAATACTGGATAAGAAATATCCATTTTCTTGTTAATTTTTTGGAATACTTCTGCATTATCTGCTATTTGTGGAATCCATTTTGGAGACACAAAACTAGTAACTTCTATATTCTTTAATCCACTTTCTGATAGTTTATTAATAAATTCAACTTTAATTTCAGTTGGAACAATATTTTTTTCATTTTGTAATCCATCTCGAGGTCCGACTTCTACTATTTTTACAAAATTACTAAATAATCTTATCTTTTTCATAGAAAAATAATATATATTATTTACACTGATAATTTTAAACATGATTAATTTAAAAATATTTTCTTTATTTATGTTATTTATAAATATATTTATATTTTATTTTTTTAATAAGATTTAATTATACTTGAAAGAATTTAATTAATATAATGAAAAATAATTTCACTGTATTACTTTTAAATAATTAATATTGAATGATAAAGTAAATTGATAATGTATTAAATAAATATTTATAAAAATATTCAAAATTCATTTATATTATTTAATCATTTATTATTATTATTATTTAATTATTATTTAATCATTTATATTGTTTTATTGAATAATGAACTATAAATATAGAACAAATTAAAATTAAAATAAAACTGTATAGAAGAAAAGATAATAATATGTTTTCAAATTCTTATAAATTTGAGTTAAATCAAAATAAAGTTTAAGTTTTTCATCATTCTATTTGATATAGTAGCGCTACTTTATACGACGCCATTTTTAAAAGTAGTTCATATATTGTATAGATCGTATAATATAAAGAACAATTTAGAATATTATCATATCGAAGAAAAATAGAATTTGCAGCAAATGTGAAATATTTGTATATTTGTTTTTAGTGAAGTACTATTTGTTTGATATATATAGTTTACCTATTGTTTTAAAACGCATTATTGATTAAATATATATTTTAATTAATATTTCAACGTTACGTCTTGAATTTGAAATAAAAGCAGTTTTATAAGAAGAAAACATGTTTCCGGCTTATTCATATTTATCAGCTTATGATAGACATAAAAAACTTATTAATGACTATTTTACATTGTATGGAGGTTCGGTATCATCTTTAGAACGAGACACGTATGTTAAATTTTTTAATTTGATTTCATATATTTTTATATCGTTATTTAAATCATAACCATATTGTATAATTTGCATATAAATTAATATTTTTTTATCTATATTGATTCAAAATATAAAAATATAATAAAAAATATATTCAAATATTAAAAAAATACATATAATATAAAAATAAACGATAAAGAAATGACAGCTTTGTAAACTCTAAAACAAGCAGCTCTTGACGTTTCGGCCTGTGTTTCGAGGTCCCGAGACAAGACAGACTATGATGTTATTAAAGAAAACCATAGATTTTTATGGGATCAGGATAAAGATGAACCAAATACATGGGGTGCTCGTTTGGCAAAGAAATATTATGATAAATTATTTAAAGAATATTGTATAGCAGATTTAACATATTATAAGCAAAACAAGGTAAATTATATAGATTTAATATAATATAATAAAATGTTTTTAAATTTAATTCTAAAGATTAATATTAAACAGGTTGCTTTAAGATGGAGGACAGAAAAAGAAGTTATCATTGGTAAAGGACAATTTGAATGTGGAAATAAAAAATGTAAAAATAAGGAACAACTTAAATCTTGGGAAGTAAATTTTGGTTATATAGAGCATGGTCAAAAAAAGAATGCTCTTGTCAAATTAAGTAAGTTATTTCAATTTATTCAAAAATCCTATATCTAAAATATAAAAATATAGATGAAATATAGATTCATTATTAATATAAATTTTAAGGATTGTGTCCTGAATGTTCCATAAAGTTGAATTATAGATCTCAAAAGAGAGAAGCAAAAAAACATAAAATATTAAAAAGATTAGGAACAAATATAGAAACATCTAATAATACACCTAGTACTTCTACAGTTAAAATTGAAGAGAATAAAGCTATAAATAATATTGAAAAATCAATTGAAGAGAAAGATGAATCTAAAATTTGGAAAGAAAAACCAATTGAAGATTTGGAAAAAACAAGAGAGGAAGAATTCGAAGAATATTTAGCAGATCTATTAATCTAAAAAACAATTTATTTTAATAATTAAAATTATATTAGCAATATCTATAAAATTAATTTTTGTTATAGATATTGTTTAAAAAAAATATAAGAATTTCTATATATACAAAAAAAAGTTAAATTCATTTTCAAATAAATATAACAATTATAATTATCATATTTTTATTTCAAGTGATACATATAATTCATATTTTACCAGCATAATAACAAGGTTTATCAGTATACATATTTTTTAATTTTTACACACAAAATAGCTATTGTTCATTTTTACTTACATTAAAAGTATGAAAAAATCTAGCACCAGATAATGTGTATATTTATACATATACATATATATTGTATAATAAATAAATACAATTATTTATTTGTATTGCAGTCAAAAATTCTTAACAATATTCATGATATATACATTATTGATAATGAAATAAATTGTACAATTTGAATACAATTTTTATTTTTTTTATCATTGTTGATATATTTATTCCATTAACAGATAATATAAATTGAAATTTTATTTTATAATTAAAATCATAAAATAAAATATCTATCTAATATTTATAACTTATAAAAATTATTTTGTTTTTTTAATTTGTATATATAAGGAATATTGCTTTATTTTTTCAAAATAATCTAATATCTTTATTATGACTTACAAAAAAATTAAAAGATATTAAATATATATAATTTTACATTCAACTATACAAGAAAAAATTAATAATAATTCATTATTTTGAATTTTTTTATATCAATCTTATTATAAATAATAAAATCAATAAAATTTAATATAAAAAGTTTATCCTAATATTCCAATTTACATTATTATATTATTTTCAATATATATAATAATACTTATTATTTACAACACATAACAAGATTGATAAATTTAACTCTTCAAGATTAATAAGTTCAATTTTTTTACTTTTTTTTTCTGTATTGCAAATATTTTTCATATTTCTATGAATACCAATTTCTGTAAGAATTGCACATTTGAAGAATATAATTAAAAAAAATTATTTATGTCATATTAATACTTAATATGTCAATTTATTATTATTTTTATTCTTTATCAAAAATTTGTTATTGATATAAAAGAATGAATAACTTGTGTTCTATTTGTTCTATTTGATTAATTTCTAAGTTCTAATATTATATTAATTTATAACTTGTATATGAATACCTAATTATTTTCATATATATTTTATATTACTTTATTAATTCATATTGCATTTTGTAAATTTTTATATGATAGTAACTTTACTTTCCACATATTAATATTATATACTTGCATATAATATTATACTCATTCTGAAATATATATGTATATATAAATATTATTACATTATTAAAAAAAAAAGACGGATAAATTCATTAATATTTCATGCAATATAATGAAAATTATGTGATAATTTTTGTTATAAAGGAATGAAATATAATAGAAAATTATTATTCTATGATTTGAATTTTAAACAAATATTTATGTATTAGGATTGTATTCAATCCTTCTGTAATATTGTTAAATGAGAGCGAAGGAACAAATATAATCAAAACAAACAATAGTAAAAATAATTCATTTACAATTAGAGTTCCTTGTACATGATCTTACATGGTTTGCTTTTTGTGAATCACTATCCTCATCACTACAATCTTCATCATGTGTATGCGTCACATTACGTGGTGTTTCAGGCCTTGCATGAGGTATTTGATTACTGGGACAATCCACATACAAAGTTTTCTAATAATTAATAACATTGACATTTATAATTGCATTCCATATATATATATATATACATATATATATGTATATCAAAAAAGAAACTCTTAGAGTTTACATACGGTAGGATTATTCTGTTCTTCTTCTTCATCATTAAGCTTAGATGTTCGAGATCGACTAATCATTGGTGTTTCCATAACAAATCTTTGTTCATGAGCTACTGTACTCTCATGAGGCATCTTAATATTAGAATTAATTATAAATATTCAATAAAAAAAAAATACTTAAAAATTAATAAGTTATAAAAGAAAACATTTTTAATTAACTTACCAACATAGCAGGAGCTCGAAACATATACGAGAATGGATAATATATAAGGTTTAAGAAAGTTGCTGCATAAAGATCAGCATACCTTACAACTTGACTACTGAAAAAAGTTTGTCTACTCCCGCTACGAAATAATGAACCCATCATTCCGTAAGCTAAATCCATTTTGTGGGTAACATCTCTTATAGATGTTCGTAGCTTGGAAATATCTGGTTTTTCTTTTGTACTACTATCTAAATTTCTATAAAAAAAAAAAGTATTATTCATAAAAGTTATTATTAATGTTTAATAATAATTTTTTTCTTACTTGTACATTTCACCTAACATAACATCTAAGTTTTGTAATTCAGCAAATAATTGACATTTATCGGTCCAAACGTGAAGTTCTTGTACAAGTTCAGGTACTACTAAAAATGTTCTCCATCCTCTAATCTTTTTACTTTTTAAGATATCACCGAAAATATGATCACCAATATATAATACATCTTTGCCTTTTGCACCTATTAATTCGGTGAATACATCACACGAGCCTCCTGAATAAACTTCTCCTATAGAAGATAAAATCCATATTTTATTACAATCTTATGTTAAAATATAATATTAATTTTATTATAATATATAAACAATATATTAAAACTTTAAATTTACCTGTATGGAGTGGACCTTTGTGCGTGCCAAGTTTTAGAGCTCCAGTTTTAGTATCTACTTGTCGCAAAATTGTACCTTCACCAAAAAATAGTGGTTTCCTAGCATCTACTACTATAGTATCAAAATATGTTTTCCAATTTCTATGAGGTTCATCAGGCTTAAAAATGAAAGATACATCTCATTAATCCATTTCTATCTCTATTATCTATTAAAAAATAGATTTTTTATATTTTATATTAAAATGTATACCTTTGCACCATGTGGAAAATCGAAGAGATAAGTCATAATTTTATTAGTAAAAACGTATTCGCTATTTGTTAAGAGAAATATTTTTGCCCCGCTTTCTCTAATCCTATTAAGAAACATTGGTAGTCTCCTGTCTTTCTTCACATATAGATCTAAATTTTCCATTGTTTTTGTTTTTAAATTACCGTGAAGATGTATCCAATCTACAGCGTTTCGAACATCTTGGAATATGCTTTTGAAAGTCATCGTAAGTTCTCCTTCTTTTACCCCTGTTCTGTCTGGTATGTATTGCCGCGAATTTGTAAAAAAATCTATCAAACATGCTAATAAATATGATTCGGGAAGATTGAATAGTGTATTGAGCACATATACTCTAGATTCATCTAATTGTAAAAATTTATTCGGATAAAGCTCATATACTTGTGAACTGGAACATAGAAAAAAATATTTTAAATATTCATTTTTAAAAATTAGAAATAAGATAATTGATATTCGAAATGTTATTCTTACTGTTTCAAAAATTCAAAACCGTGAACGCAAACTAAGATATTTCCATAAGCATCCACTTTAAGAAGATTTCCATAAAGACTATCGAACCATAGTCCTCGTACCGGAAAACTAGGATCATACTCAAATGCTTTAATTTCTTCTGGATATCCCAGAGATACTAGACGATCTTTCAACAATGTAAAACCCAATTGTTCGTACTCTGGTGATTTGTATTCTAAAATACATTATGCAATTCTTTTTATTAAATTATACAAAAATATTAATATACTATTCATACACTTCACATTATCACAATTAAATATTATGTACCTGCCAAAGTATAATCCATGTCGAAGCCATAAAACTTGATATTTTCTAAATGAAGGCTACGATTCACAAAAATTCTGCAACAGAAGTAAATAATAATAAATTTTAATTATTTGTTTCTCTATTTTTACGCAATTATATTTACAACAAAATATAAACAATCAATTAAAAATATTTATTTTTAAAAATATAAAAAATATATTTTTAATTAATTTTTTATAATCCAATTATAAAAATTATTTATTAATTAATAGAAAAATGAAAGTTTTTTCATGTAAAATATATATTTAAAAAATTAATTTTTTTATTAAAAAATCGAATTTTTTAAGACTCTATTTATTAATATATTTACGATTACCTGTTTACCGCAATTTCTCGAGCTTTAAGCAATATTTCTGGAACCTCTCCTTCAAAAAATATTATCTTTATCATATCGCGCGGTATCTTCATTATATCGGAATCGCTTATTTTCCTTATATCTTTTGAATTCATATCCATATTATTCATGTCTTTTTTTTTTCAAATAAAAATTTTTATATATTATAATAAAATATTTTATATTTTTAAACAAGATTATATTTAAAGTTTAAATAAGAATATATATTTAAAGGTTAAGAATATTTTATTTCAATTGTTATTATTATTGCAAATATTTTTTATTTAAAATAAAATAAAAGTTTTTCATTGATTATTTTATTATTTAGTATTTTGCATATCTTATTAAATCTTTCTATTTTTTTTTAATACTTTGACGTATTCGATTTATTTTTATTTTAAATAAATAAATATTATAAATATTGTAATTTATTTTAAATATTTTTTTTATATAAAATGTAAATTTTTTATTATATATAAAAAATAAGATGAAACTATGATGTTGCCTATATATAACTATAATCTTTAAAAAATATATATATTTATGTCAGAAGTATAAAAGTATATATATAAAATTTAGAATTAAAATTCAAAATTTATATATTATATTTTAAGAAAATAATATTTGTTTATAAAATTTATAAAAATATCGATAATATATATAAAAATAGATGACATATATTATGTTGAATAAATAAGACAGGAAAAGATTTATTATACCCATCAGTTTCATTTATGAAAAGAATGATAGATGTTATCCGGTCAATAATCGCATCAATTTATATCAGATTCATAATTTCAACTTTGCACATTTAATCAAAATGAATGATAAATTGTTAATGCAACAAAAAAAGATTGAAATATTAATTTTAGAATTTTTTATATCATGAAAAATATGTATTGACAAATCAATTCTTTAAAATTTAATTATATAAAATATTTTTAATAATATTATTCATCGATCCAAATTTTATTAGATCGAATCTTGCTATTGATTCTTATAGATATCGATATTAATTCCTGAATATTAAATATTAACTGATTTACTTCTAATTATTGAATTTTCGGGTGATTTATTTTCAAAATAAATAACAGATATTGACATAATAATATACCACGTTTACTTTTAAATCATATACTAATTTTATGTTATTATTTCTTGTATGACAGAAATATAAGATAATTTATCAGCTGATCTGAATTATAATCAATTTTTTCTAACACAAGAGAAAAAACGAGGAACTTACTCGTTTTGGACGCAGCTTCGCGAGTTCACGAAAATCGCAGCCGGTAAGACGTCATCATTCACATCCTTCAGCCACATTTTGTGCTATTTTCAAATAATCATCAGCACCTCGTGATCGATATGCGTACCTGTTAGTCGGTAATAACAGCTTCGATAGAATGGGAATCGATAAAATGAATGTACGGAAAGCTTAATGAATTTAACGAAAATAAGATATTTAATTTTGATTTTGTAAATTTTCACGACATTTATTTTCTTTCTTAATCGTAGCATAACTAATTTGTTATTCTTGCTATTGTTTTCTATCTACGATTTTTGTTATATGTACGTCAAAATATTTATAAATATAAATTGACATAACATATTGATTTTGTAAAAATATATTGAATACAATAAATTGCTTATTTTCCCTATTAAATTGTAGAATAAAAAATGTTGTAATTTTATTTTTAAAAATACGCATTTTCTTTGAAAATTATTAGTTATTTTAATCAAAATAATTTATTACTCCAATTAGTTTCATAAGTAAAATAATGAAATATGTAATATTATAGTATACTAAAAAGTATATTAAGAACAAATCGAAACATTAACAAAAACATTAATACAAATTTCATCGTAAAAAAATATTTTTGAATTACCGAATTTTTTTTTTAATAATTCACAACAGTTCAAGTTTAAATGATATCGAGATCAATATATTTATTATAAATATACGTATATCATTATTGATAATATTATAATGAAAAATAAGTTAATGTTATCATTAATTGATAAAAAAAATATATATTAATCATTTGTAGATTATATAGCGATTTATATAGCGATATTGTAATTGTATGTTGAATGTCAATGGTGCATTGAATGTATTATTCCAACAAGCGATATCTAAAGCAACTAATTTCACTAATGCTATTTATCCATATTATCTTGCTTAAACGTGTCTTTTGAAGATCGAAAGTTCTATTCCATTCAAATTTAAGAATGTATATATGTATACTTAATGACGTGATTTAGTTACTATTTCTTAGAGGATACATTACGATCAATTTAAAAATTAAAAAAATAAAAATTAAATATTCTATTAAATATATTTTAGTAATTTAATAAATTTTAATCATTTATTCAGATCATAATTTTTTTTTCTTCTAAAAATTTTATTTTTAGAAATTTTACTTTACATAATTTTGATAAATTATGGGATGCCTGAAATTTGAAATAAAAAGAATAATTATATATTATAATACATTATAATATGTAGATAATATTAACTCTAAAAAAATAAAATTATTTTATTTTATAAAACAAGCATGTAATAATTAATTATTATAATTTTTATTGGTTTGATTCAATAATCAATCAAAATCAACATATGGATTTATTTTAAATCTATATTATAAATTTTATATACTTAATTAACTTTATTTATTTATTAACTTTATTAATTTTATTAATATAAATAGTACAATTATGTTATCGACATGCATATTTTATATAGTATCTGTTTACCGTGTTGTTAGTGTTTATATTTCAAAGGTAATTAACTTTAATTATAATATATATATATTATAATATATATAATTATAATATAATAATAGTATAATTATGTTATCGACATGCATATTTTATATAGTATCTGTTTACCGTGTTGTTAGTGTTTATATTTCAAAGGTAATTAACTTTAATTATAATTATCTAATAATTTTATTAATCCTAATCTTTTTAATTCACTGATTTTTTTTAAAAAAAATATCATATAATACTTTAAACACAATTGTATATATATTTGTATTATTGTATTGTTATTTATGAAACACTAAAAAAGTCACTTTTATTAATATAAAATGCACGTGAAAGTCGCGTGACAGAAAACTACGATCTGATCCGTTCGATGATCGAACGTCAACTGATTCTTGACTTAGCAAGTAACGTAATAACGAGTAATATAGTAATATGCGTAGATAAAAATTAATTCATCAGAACAAAAATTCAGTCCATTTCAGTTACTATAGTACTATAATTACTACTTATAATATATGAATATTTCTCTAGTGATGTATAACGAATATAAAGAAACACGCTTAAAATAGGATTAAATGTCGTTGTAATTAAAATTTCATGGTCATACTTATTTACGTTGCCTCATATTTGAGAATAAAATGAAGCGTGATTCGTGCCAAAAATGAACTATGAACTGTTCTTTATCATTATTATATAATAATAATTTGCATTTTAATAATATTATTTTTAAAATATTTTTAATATAGATATTATAATATGTACATTACAATATAATATTATAGCATAATTAAATTTAATATAAATATAGGATAAAAATTTGTTTAAAAAATAGTCAAAAATGATATGTGTATGTTTCGATTTTTTTAAATTTTTATATATTTATTAGCTATAAAATTCCTCTATAATCATCAATTTACAGTAAATGTGTCATTTTTCATAAAAAAACTTCTATTTTGTTTTGTAAAATATCACTTGCAATTTTGTATAATACAAATTTATTCATTTCATTTATTTAAAAATTATCAAAATTTTATAAATATAATTTATATGCAAAATGTCTATAAAATATTCGGATTAATATGTCATTCGATAAACAAAAGATTTTCTTGATAATTAATTCTTAAAAAAATTTTGTTTCTTGAGTAATTTAAACCATTTATATGATCGACCATTTATATGATAAATAAGAGCGAACGAAAATGTAATTAAAACAAAATAATTTTTTTTTATTACATAATGTATAAAAATTTTTTTTAAAAAAATTATTAATGTTGTTTTTAAAAATTATTAGTTACAATTACAATTAATCAAAATCATGAAAAAAATAACAATACAAAAATTGAAATATACATTTTGCAAAGTTATATTAATTATATATAAAATTTCATAAAAATTGGTTACATTAAAAAATGTAAAAATCTTTTAGAAAAAATTTTATTACGAAAGTCTTGCGATTTTCACTATTTTTAATTATTTATAATTGATAACAAATTAATAGCAAATTGATGAAAATTTCAACATATAAGTGAGATATATATCTCAATCAGTTCGAACTTATCTTTTTAATTCTTATTTTAGATAAGAAAGTAGTAAAATACAATATTTATTATTTTTTTCGTAATTCCGATGAATTGCAACTTTTTAAAAATTTTTTTATAACATATAATAAATGTCATGTATAAATAAATTAATTTTTTTAACTTTTCGAAAAAATTTAAGTGGTTTAAAAGTCCAAAAAAAGTTATTTTATTTTCAAAAGTAAATTTATATTTTTATTTAGTATTATAAATGTTTTCAAAATTTCGTTTATTTATTATATCATTTTTTATTAATAATATAATTTTTAATTCTTCAAATGTCATATCATAAAACTTTTATTTATTAAGCTAAATATTTATAATTAGAAATAATAATAAAATTTAAGAAGTAGAATAATATATAAAAAAATAATATCAAAATAATAAAATAATGAAATATTTAAAAAAAAATTGAAAGAATTAATTATATTATTATAATATTTTAATTAAGAATATATATAAATTTTTTATATTTATGACTTAAAATCAGATAAATTTATGAACAATATTTTGCCTATGTATTATCAATAATTTTTGCAGAATATTTATAATCCAGTCATGATAGATATTAACCATGTGCTTTATTTTATTGAAATCAAATTTTATTAATAATTTTATTTTATTAAACAAATAAAATATATTGTATAAATATTGTACATTTGTTATCACACTTATATGATCGTTTTAACTTGTGTTTCATTTATAGATATAATCTTATTTTTATTAAAATTTCTATCCATACATGTAGAATATCGATAATCGTATTTAATTTTCTCTATATTTTCAAGAAAAGATCCAGTTTTTCATTTATCAGCATATGATAAAGTATATTAACACAATATTATTATTAATATTGTGGATATGAATAAGAACATGAATTTTTTATATAAAAGAAAAAAGAGAGAAAATTCAATATATTCTATCAAAATAATAGAAAAATGAATCCTCATATATATATTCGAATTTGAAAGAAATTAAACAAGATTTATGACCACCATAAAAACTATAAATTGAATGCAATTTAGTACAATTTTTAATTATTCTAACTGAATTTCTTTTGCTACTTATTTCATGTTATCGACTTTTGGCTAAGTCGGTCAAGCATTGCTCGAAGATTCATGTATATATACATAAATTTCCATTAAGCTGTATATCATTTATACTTTCATTCTATTTATTCATTGTCTATATCGTATATTCAAAAAAAAAAAAAAAAAAGATCAAATCATTAAATTTAAGAAATTTCCGTAAAAAACTTGTCATGGAAATAAATTATTTCTTGATAAAAATAAAAGAAATATTTTTTAATAGATTCAAAGAACTTATATTAATGTTGTATATTTTTAGAGAGAACTTAAACATCTTTATCTTAAATTTTATTGTATTATTTGCAATTAAACAATATTATATAATAAAATGAATATAATAAAATTTCATGATATTTTATTTCAAATAAGAATAAATAATAATTAAACAAAAAAATTGTCTTATTGAAAAATAAAACTTATTGAATAAATAGATTAAAAAAAGAAAATTTTCTATAATTTCTACATATATTCTAAAACTTAAAGAAATATAATAAAATAAAAATAAAAAAAAATAATAATAAGTTTCTTTCATTGAACACGTAATATCTTGATAAACAAGAAAATCAAGAAAATTAACGATTAATAATAGTGAATTGCTGCAATATATCATATCATAAAATTTTCTTTTTTAATATTGTTATCGATAAAATTGTTTCATACGGTTCGAAATCAAGATCACTATTTAAATCGTGATACGTGCGCACACGTTCGTCTACTTAGATGCTAGCTAAAATTAAATTCTAAACATAACTAAAAGCGCATTTACCCATTGCCTTTTGCTTTGTTCGAACAACGATTTGCTCTCAATAATATCAATAATAAACAGATACATCATATTTAATTTAAATCACTTTTTTTCAATATTTTCGAATTTTTTTTTAATAAATTGCATTTACATTTCGATGTTTTATATTTAGATTTGAATAAATATTTATTATTATATTTAGATAATATAAATATTTATGATATAAAAAATTTTATTTTTTTACCAAAATATCCTTTCAATTTCAAATTTTAATGTCTTCCTTGTAATTTTAATATTTTTTTATTTGTAAACATTTTTTTTTAGTATTTTAATTTGTTATTATAAAATGAAATTATAAAATGTTATTTTAAAATGAATTATAAAATGAAATTCTTATAAACTTTCAAAAATGTTTTTAGCAATTATATAATTATTAAAAAATTATTTTTGGAAACTCGAACATGAGAGATTATAATATTTAAATTCAACTTATACTGGACTAATATTTATGACAAATTTCTGACATTTTAATATTTTTAAAATTATTTTATAAAATCTATAGTTTAATTTCAAATTTTAAAAAACATTATAAGATTATTAATTTTAAATATTAATATATCTATTTTTCAGAACATAATAAAATAAATAGTAAATCAATCAAATCTTAAAATTTATTTATTATTTAAATATCTAAATAAAAATTAAATTTGAAAAAAGTTTAAGATAATATAATATATTTAATTTCTATTGAAAAAAATTAAAATACTACTATATGACCTTGTATGCCATTGTATCAATCAGTGCCGCTATTAATTCTTTAATTCAAGATCTTATTATGTAATAAAAGTTATTATTTAAACAAATAATGATATGATAGATTTTTTAAGATTTTCTAAAAGATATAAATTATCTATGTAAAAAATATAATTATAAATTTATAATATATAATAATAAATATAAAACATCGCTAAAATTCTTTTTCCTAATGTTTTATATTATTATACAATTAATAATTAGTATATTAATAATTTATAATTTTAATAATTTATAATTTATTTAATATATAAATTCACCAGCAACATTTTTCTTTGTTTACTTTTACTTTTGAAACTTTTGTTGGTATCGTGAGTCATTTATAGTTTACGGCAAACGTGACAACAAACGCATAAGTAACACTTTTGAATAACTTGAAGAAATATAATTTCAAAATAATCCAAATGATTAATAAATAAGTCATACAAAATAAACAAACAAATTTATTTAAGTTCTTTATACAAATTCATTGTAAAATGGATTTGTCAAAATGTTTTTATATTCAATGAAAAATAATAAAGCTGCTATATTATAATATTAATAATATATTATAATATTAAAAATTTGATTCAGCTATATATTCCACATTGCAGGATCAGATTGATTAAATATTAAAACAACATTGAGTAAATATTAAAACAAACACAAAACTTAATACATAAAAAATAAATATTTATTAAATTATAATTAATTAAATTACGTTATAATTAATTTACGTTAGAAGCGAGATAAAAATAGAATGAGATAATTTTTATTACATTTCACTTTTATCTAATATCAAATTTTTATATTAAAAATGTTTTTATATTAAGAAATAAGATTCATTGAAATTTTTATACTTCTATTTTTGTGTTTATTTTGTCCTTTAGAATAACCCTTCAAAAATATACGAATTAACTATGTACGAATTAGCATGTTTATTCCTTGCGATTTGATAATTGAGTTATTTTTAAATCAATTAATTTAAATGTCAATAATAATATTAATTAAATAACACAAAAATTAAAATATTTAAATTTGAATCTATCAGTGGATCATTTTTTATTCATTTTATTATATTTCGAGGGTTTTACAAAAAATATATGAAAATTTCTTTCTCCTAAATATGTATTATGTTTATGTTTGTAACATATTCGAAGAACTAATATAAGTCACGACATAAAAAGAAAATTTTAACATAGTCGAAGAACTAATATATAAAACATAATACGAAAAGGACTGTTTCTTCTTTGTTTCAATGAATATTATTTAAGCTTCAAATCTCCTTTTCAAATTTCATAATTCTATCAAATATTATCTAACGCTTTAAAATTTGAAACATACTAATGGCATATTTGGAAATATTTAAAAAAGAATTTAAACAATAAAGGAAGTAAATAAACTTAATTAAAATTAAAATTTTATTTTTATAATCTAATCGAGATTAAAAATATTATATTATCAATTACTTCTTTTATATTTTTAAGTCTCTTTTCTTTTTAATTAATTTTAATTAATTTAATTTTTAATCAATCAATTTTCATTTTTATATCTTCAATAAATATTTCATATGATAGTTTTTTAACTATTTATATCAATGTTTTTAAATCTTATATGATGCATTTAAAATATATTAGCAAAATTGCAATTAAATATTATTAAATAAAATTTAATAAATATTTCGCCATATTATTTAATTTTTAATTGATTGATTTACAAAATTCAATTTTTTATATTTCAAACTTGTGAATTATTAAAAACTAAAATGAAGGATTGCGTGCAATAAAATAATTAATTCGAATCGAATGATATCATTGTTGAAGACACAGAAATGAACACATTGGAACAAAGGAAATTTCTGTAGATAAAATGTGGAATTCGAATAAATTTCATAAATGTCATTGCAAACGATAAAAAGGATAGATAATAATAATAAATAATCTGTTTAGACATATGTACGTATATATATATGTACCAAATATTTTGACAATGATAAAAAATAACTTAAACAAGGAATTTTTATATCATATTAATATATAAAATTAATATTACATTTTAATAATTCTTGTTATATATTTTAGAATAAATTATATATTTTAAATTTTTTTAAGTAATGATGGAAAAATTTCAATTATTTGAAAATAATAATATCTTGCTTAAATATAAATTTATAAAGATACTATAGATTATTTTATGATCTAGAGTTAATATCTGCATTGCAGTAAGAAGAAGCTACATATGTAAAATATAGATTATAGATGAAATGAAAAATATCTCCTCTATTTATATATATATATATATATATAAATAAAAATTAATAAATGAAAACATGTTAAAATTTTATATTCTAAAAAGTATTAACATTTGTTTAAACATCTTATAGATGATTGCGATTACAAATAATTGCAAATACGCATGCGCGCATTATTATCACACTTGTGGGAGGGAGAAAAAGAAGAGTAAAGGAGAAGGAAGAAAAAAAGAGAAGAGAAGAAAAGAGAAGAGAAGAGAAGAGAAGAGAAGAGAGAGAGAGAGAGAGAGAGAGAGAGAGAGAGAGAGAGAGAGAGAGAGAGATCCTCTCATAAATATTTAACAATTTTATCAAAAAAACTTTAAAATCTTTAAACAATTGTGATAATCATTGTGTAATAATTATTAGTAACATTAATAAAAATTTTATTTTGATAAAATTCATAAATAATAATATAATCTCAAATCATTATATACTTCAAATAATATACTTGAATCAAAATAAAATAAAAAAAATTTACCTGTGACCTAATTCACGCTTATCTATTTGTATGCCGTGGCCACCCTCATTGTAACTATCCAAATCTTGTTCGTTATGATTGTTGGTTATTGTTATATTGTGATTTAAAGAAAAGCAAACCATCGATCGATGAAAGGGTTCTACATGAAAGATGTTTGACTCATCCGGGAACCGGACTTTATACCCTGCTCCAGAACATTCGAAACCACTAGTTACTGATCAAAGAAACTTTATCGTAGAACAAAAGTGTAAAACTATAAAAATACTATTAAAAAAATTTGATTTGCATTAATAACAATTTTTTCTCTATTTAAAATTCTATTCATGTAAAAAAATTAAGAATATAAAAAATGAAAAAACAAAAATTGAACTGAAAATTGAAATTTTATGAAATTTAAATTTAACAAATTATCAATACAAACATAAACGTTCTTTTTAATTGAAATATTAATAATATATTATATTTTATCATTCAATAAAAAGTGCACAGTATGTTGTACTGTATGTATAAGTTCAATAAGAGAAACGAATATTAACGAATAGAAACAGAAAAGAATTACCAGTTTTGTTCGATACATCAACCACATTTTCACGACTCATAACGCGTCGATTGAATTGTTGGAAATCGATCACAAGACAATTCGAAAAAAGAAAAACAGAGAAAGAGACAAAGTTATTTATGTTAACTGATTAGTGTGAATGACAACGATGTAATGAGCACAATGAAAATTTTCAGCTACGTTACATGCAAGCAAACAACAAAATATGGCGAGAATAGTAACAAAGATAAGAAGGCTGTTAGGGTCATTCGTATGATGATGATAGGAAGCTAAAAGGAAAAGTATACACAAAAACTTATAATAATCGAATGAAAATAAAATAGTTTTCTTATTTTATTATTTATGAATGAAAAAGAAGGTAACAAATTTTGGTAAAAAATTGATCTTCATTTGATTCTCAATCAATAGATTAATAAATTATATAAGATTCTTTAAAATTTTAATAATTTATCGTTTAAATTATTTTATTACTTTTTATTATAAACTAAAAAACTTCAAATATACTTAAATTATTAATATATAATAATTATAATATTAATTATAATTAAATATATTTTTTTATAATTTTGTTTAAGATATATTTTGTTATAATTTTATATAAGATATATAAATTAAAATATAAGTTGCATATTATTCATTCAAAATTAAAATAATGCTTCATAAAAATCTTCTATGATCTAATAAAATACTATATGCATTTTAAAAAGATATTGACATTAATCAGTATTCGAAAACAAATAGAAGAAATACTTAAGTTATTATTTAAATAAAATAATAAAAAAAATAGAAAAGAAATTTTTCAATTTTTAAATGTTAGTCTCTTGTTAAATAATTCAAAAACTTTTATAATAGAATAGAAAACTTATTATTATCAATAAGATGTTACTATTATTTATAAATTTCGATAAATTAAAAAAGTACAAAAAAAATATTGTATATAATATTTTTAAACAATTCCAATCAATTCTTATGTCGAAACGAGATTATTATAGAGAAATACATTAATACATATCAAGTTTGCTTATAAAAATTTATAGCATTCACGATCGCAATAGAAACATATGTATAAAACTGAATCAGTTATTTTCGAGTAATATGATCGAACTGTTTCTAACAGGTTGTTCATATAGCCTTGACGATTTTGTAAATATCGTAAAATTTAATATCGTAAATTTTTTGTGATTTAGGCAACTCGTATGATATTTGAATAAAAGTATTTGAATTATAATAATAATATTAATAATATATAGAATTCAGTATTATACTTATACTTTTTATTATATTTATTGTTCAATATTTAAATAATTAAATTTTTTTTAATTATTAAACTTAGATAATTAATGATGAAATGAAAAATATATATATATAATATATATATATATATATATATAATTATATGTACTTATATATTTTTATATTATAATTATATGAAATAGAAATAATTTTTTTCATAACTTATAAATAATCATAACTTATAAGTAAAATTTAGATATAAAATTGATATTTACATATTTTAAATAAATTATTCTGTCTTGATTCTTTTTTATAAATTTTTTATTTAAGTTGTATTAACAAATTTTTATCATTTATTAAATATACAATTTATAAAAAATTAATTTGATTAATTTTACTAACCTTTGACTAGCTTGTCGATACCATTTTTTATTTCCACTAGGATCATTTTCATGTTGAAGTGTAGTAGAAATATGATCTCCATGAGAATTACAATTTTCCAATTCCATGATTAACTGAAAAACAATGAAATAAAAGGATTTATTAATTTTCCAAAACAATTTTTTTAAATTTTCATTAACATTAATCTCAATAAATTTTTATTTATTGTTTGTTATTTAAGAAATTTTGATTTAATTTTAATAGAATTATTATAATATTTAATAGTAAATATATAATATAATAAGTATTAAAAATCTTTGAATAATAAAAATAACAAAAAATGCATTTAATTACAATAGAAATAATGAAAATAAATTATAAACTAATATATATAATATTGAATAGTATCATAATTATCAATCATACTATTTTTTACAAAAATTCATAAAAATACATAATATATACATAATAGCTAAAAATATCAATTTTCAGTAATTAAATTATTTATTAATGCAGAAATATAAAAATAAAAGTCATCACAAAAAATATTTGTGTAAATTATTATAAAAAATGCCAAAAAAAATTATACAACCATAAATATTGTATTTGTTAATCTAATTCGTTATCGGAAATATAAAAGAATTTATTTAGTATAATTAAATTTTTTATATAAATATAGACAGACAAATTAAAAATATTTTTCTTACTTAAATTTAACACGATACGATACGATAACCTGTCATTCGAGTACTAATCCAACACTATTGGTATAATGCAAACTACCGCGCACGAAGTTCTATTCATTGAAAGTGTAACTTGCTACACAGGTATGCCAATGCAGAAACTTAAAATATTCCTATACTAATTTTGATTTATTGAATATTTATGACATATAATTAACTTTATTCGAACTGATACGAAACGAATTGTAAATATCATAGCACAGAAATATAAATTAAATATGTATTTTATTTTAATATAATAAAATAATTTTTTCTTTATACAATAAATAATTTAGCAATGCAATAAAATATATAAATAATTATTATGATGCATGTAATTAATAAAAATATTTTTACAAAATAGCATATAGAAATTAAAATAAAAATAAATAAATTTTTATTATCTATTAATAATGAAAATTTATTTTAAATTAATTACATGATATTCATGAAAACTATTTATATTTAAAAAAATATAATGGCGCCAAATTAAAATATTCAAATGTTTTTATAAAAACTAAAATTTAATTATATAAAATTTAAAAGGAATTAAATATAAAATATTACAAAGCTATTACAAAATATATACAAAATATTACAAAATTAATACAAATATTTAAAAAAAATGCTTAAATTTAAATAACAATAAACAAAATAATTTAACAATTAAATAATTTACACAAAGAAGTATTTTATTACTATTTTTATCTTTATGATATTGCTATAAACTATTTTCATAGTATAAACTATATATACTTAAACTATAATAAAATATTAAAATAATCAAATAAAAAAAGCAATAAATATTTTACAAAAATATAACAAATATTAAAAAATATATATATATATATATAATGTTATATAATATATTAATAATTTTAAATTATTGCAAAAATTTATAAAATATACACAACATACTTAAAAATCGTTCTGCACTACGTTTCCATTTTTCATATCAGCGTGTGATGATCGATGATTTCAATGGGAACAAAGAAGAAGATACATGATTATCAATAAATGATGCACCTGCTGAATAGTTGAATTGTAAGTTGCACACGAATCGTTTTGACCTGCAAAGACAACGGACGAATTCGTTCGTAGCGCCGTGTGTAACCCGTCCGTCCGTTGTCGTCTGAATGCCATAATTCGAGGTAAAATCTCGTAATTCGTAGTTTTTGCAATTCTCCACGCGTCCGCGGTACACATCGTACAACTAACAAT
Organism: Apis cerana; assembly: GCF_029169275.1. Lineage (NCBI taxonomy): Eukaryota > Metazoa > Arthropoda > Insecta > Hymenoptera > Apidae > Apis > Apis cerana. The sequence continues at coordinate 4,002,381 of NC_083866.1, forward strand.
AATTGAAACGCAGTGCTGAGATCCCTCTGATCAAACAATTACATTGCATTCTCTCTATTGCGTAAAATTAATCCGATTTAAGTGACCTCGACACGACATAACCTAACAATCTGCCTGCTGACAATTCCGAATGACCACAATACAGGTCGTGTGTATATTTATTCGATTTCGTTGAATGCACGTATAAAATTATGGCTCGGAGTCTTTGGAATGCGTCAGGTAGAGCATGGTCATTAATGCATCGTCATAAATTACATCGTAGCCCAACCCATTTTTTTATTCTATTGTTTTTTAAACAATTTCATAAAATTGTATCAATATTCAAAACAATTGGTTTATTTATTTACTATTTTATATAATTATTGATATTATAGTTATTTATATATTTTTTACTTCATAAAAATTATTATTCCAAATATAATAAAAATACATAACCTATATATTGGTTTTATGTTAAATTTGTTAAATTTTTATAAGGAAACAAAAATGTATTTATGTGTTTGTAACTATTTTAAATGTATTTCTCATATTTTCAAACAAAATTAATTTTTAGTGATATTCTGTAAAATTATATAATATTATATTGTAAGTATTTTATTGATATATAAATGTGATCAATATTTTTTTTAAGTTAAATACTTACATTATTTTTTTGTTTGTAATTAATTTTTATATGTTATGATGAATAATTTTTTGTATTTATATATTTAATATTCTAATAAATTTCATTTTTATGTAAAAAATTTGTGTTTTATTTTCTTCATTTTTGCCTTTTGTTTATGAAAATTAATCATTAAATAATATATTTAATTAAAGTGTAATATAATTAAGAAATCAATATTATATATTATTACAAATATATATTAAATACTTATGTTAACTTATGTTAGCATTATGTATATTAAAGAACAACACTTTAATAAAAATATATATCATTTCTTTATATTATATAGTGAACATTTCATTCCTATTATCTATAACTCAATAAATATTCTAATAATTTAATATTATTAAAAGCAATGCTGTGCTAAGACATCAAACTTCCTAATATTTGTGGCCTAAATATTTGAAAAAGTTAAAAAAAATCAAGAAAATGAATAATCAAGCATTCAGTTTGGCTGAAAGACTTATTCCTTCAACATATGTACAACAAGGTCTAAATGCAAAAAAAGCACGTGAAAATCTTATAAGACATTTTATTGAACATGTAAGATTTTATTTAAAATTTATATAAAATTATTAATTCTATTTTATATTCTATTCTATTTTATCTACTATATTGTATTTCTATTTTATTTTATTCTATATTTTATATTAATAATTATAATATAATATATTATTTATATATTATTATATAATATTAATAAATATTTTCTTAAAATAGCAAAAATGGCCAGAAGAGGGTTGGGATGATGCAACAATAGAAGCTTTTCTCTCAGATTTATCACAAATGGATAGCAACAATTTTCCTTCTAATTGTAGTGTTGGAGAACGTGAAGCAAGAATTATATCAAACATTGTTGCAAGGCGACATTTTCGAATGGGTCATGGTATAGGTAGATCAAGTGATTTAGAAGAAGTACAACCAAAAGCTGCAGGAAGTAGCTTGATGTATAAATTAACAAATGCTTTAGTACTTGAAGTTATTCGATATATGGGTAAGACTAATTATATAATTATAATATTTAAACTCTTTAATAATTTTATCTGATTATTGAATTTTATCTAATATTAAATAATACTTTTCATTATAGGTGTAAAAAGTATAGCAGGTTGTTTTTTATCACCAATGGCTACTGGTATGAGCTTGGTGTTATGTATGTTAACATTTAAACAGGATAGACCACGAGCTAAATATGTTTTATGGCCTAGAATTGATCAAAAATCAAGCTTTAAATCAATAATCACAGCTGGATTAGAACCAATTGTTATTGAAACTAAAATAATTGGAGATGAATTGAAGACAGATATGCAAAGACTTGAATCTCAAATGGCAGCTTTAGGTGAAAGTGTTGCTTGTGTACTCACAACAACTAGTTGCTTTGCACCTAGAGCATGTGATTCTGTTGATTCTATTGCAGCACTTTGTACACAATATAATATTCCTCATTTAATAAATAATGCATATGGGTATGTTCATATAAACAATTTTTTTAAGTATTTTATATAGAAAAAATATTCTTTTATAATAAAAACTTAAAAAGTATTTTTTTACAGCTTACAGAGTACAAGATGTATGCATCTAATACAAGAAGCATCGCGTAAGGGTCGTGTTGATGCTTTCGTTCAAAGCACAGATAAAAACTTTCTAGTGCCAGTTGGTGGTGCAATTATTGGTTCATTTGACAAAAATCTTTTAGATCGCATATCAAAAATGTATCCAGGTCGTGCAAGTGCTAGCTCTATTATGGATGTAATGATAACATTATTAAGCTTAGGAATGGCGGGTTATAAACAATTAATAACACAACGTAAAGAAATGTATTCATATTTAAAAGAAGAACTTGGAAAATTAGCAGCAAGACATGATGAAAGATTGCTAGATACTAAAGGAAATCCTATATCAATAGGGATGACTCTTCAATGTTTAAGTCATCAGCATGATAATAAGCAAGTTACAATGTTAGGTTTGATGTTATTTCTTCGCAATGTTAGTGGTACAAGAGTAATAACAACAACAGAATCTAAACATATTGTTTCACATAAATTTGAAGGTATGTGACCAAAAATATGTGACTAGTATTTGAATAACAGTTTGAAATTCATTTCTTATTCATTTCATTTAAATCAGGTTGGGGAGCACATAATAGTAATTATCCAGTACCATATTTAACTGCTGCTGCAGCTTTAGGTATGAAGAAATCAGACGTGGATATGTTTATACAACGATTAGATAAAGCTTTGACTAAAGTAAGAAGACGCTCAGCTCCAGTTACACCAACAGCATCTCTTGCTGGATCCAGTATTAATGGAGATGCAGGAGGTACTGGTGGTCCTGGAGAATCTAGTACAGCTTCAACTAGCCGAGCAAGTAGTAAGGATAGTTTGAGAAAATGAACTGTAATCAACGCAACTGGTCAGTCGAATCAGTACATTAATTTGTAAGTAAATCATTACTTACAGTTAATACATGTTGCATATTTCTAAAGAAAATGTAGTATTTTTATTTTTTATTTAAATAAATATTTATATTATTTAATATCATCTATTTATTTGAAATTTATATCTAAAATATAATTTATAATAATTTAATTTTTCTCCAGATGAAATCAACTATTTATTAAGAATTTATGTAAATATTTTTAAATTGTTTGCAAATTAAAAATTTAAATAATGAAAATATATTTTAAAGAGATATGCAACAGTAGAATGTATTGATTCGCCTGTCCTCTTGCGTTGTAATATCGTCAATTGTCATAAAATAAAATAAAGAAATTCCATATAAACAATATTAACATCAAAATATTTAAAATATTAATTTTCAAAGAAAAAATGTTAGTATATTCTATATGTTCATTTAAAGATATGATAAACATTGGTCAAGATTCTATATTATTTTTTTGTATACATAATCACTTTTTAAACAATGCATATATCAAATATTTGCTTAAAATAAATATTGAGCAATATTTATTAATTTTTATTTTCATTTTATTTTCATTATTATTTTCATATGTAATATTGTATGAGATTTAAATAAGATGAGATTTTATTAATTTATATTTAAAAAAATTTTCTGTAAATATATTTTTTTAAACATATTTCATAAATATTATTTTGAATATTTTAATAATTTCAGATAATTTTAATTATATGAATAATTAACATCATTAAAATTATTTTAATAGTTTTACCTAATATTATATATATTTTTTATCAATTACTTTATATTTTTAAAATAATTTTAAAAATAATATAATTCTATCAATGGTCATATAGATATGTTATTACTTGTAAAGAGAGATTTATAATAGATAGAATACTTGCTTAATCACACTATTATAGGAAGTGTGTACAAAAATTAGAAGCACTATATATGAAAAAGAAATACTCTAAAATCTGTAAACTAATTACAAACAATATAAACATATTGTTTATGATTTTCAATTTTTTGTTATTATTTAAATATTAATTTATAAACAACATTTTATATATCTATATATATGTTATTATCAATTACAATTTCTTATACAAAAATAAACAACAGTATTAACTTTATAATATTTTTAAAAAAATAATGAATCCATAAAACAAATCAGCAAATTTAAACATATTATATTGCTAAACACAATCATTTTTTTATGTACATTTTTATGTGCATTTATATTGTATATAATTTATATATGCATATTAAGAAAAGCATATATTTAAAAATTCACTTTTGGATAAATTACTTTGTGTGACAATTATTTCTTAATATTTTTAATATATACATTACATCAAATATAATAAGATAAGTCAATTAACATTCAGTACAATATTCAACAAATATAATAAACAAAATAACAAAACTTAAAGAACAAAATTTAAAAACATTTAAATATTTCTGATAATTATTTAAATTAAAACTATTGTTGTTATTTATGTATGTTATTTATATTTAAAAATTATTATTTATAATTGTTTTTTTTAAATGCTTATAAAATATATATTTTAATTGTTATAAAATCATATTGATTAAATCCTATTATGTAAATATTAACAATATAGTATGTTTGTTGATAATATATTAATATTAGCTCAGAAAAAAGCAATGTAATGTACAAAAATAATTAATAATTTAGATTGTTAAATTTGCAGGAAAATAATCAAAAAAAAAATTTGCATTGTTATTATTCTTGGTTAGAAATAAAGAAATAATATTTATTAATTTACAAATAAATTTTAAATAATTTTCAGAGAGAAGAAAAAAATTTCTGAATTAGAAAATTATAACAGAATTGTTGTCAGGGTGAATCATATACACTAATGTAGAATGTATTATTATTGTTATAAAATTATTAATAAAAAAAGTAACATAATAAGAATTATAAAAAATATTATAGAATAGTTCATTGTACTTTAATATTGTACTTTATGCTAATGAAATTCCTATGTACATATAAATGTTTTGATTTTTATATTATGGTTTTTTTTAAATATTAATTCTAGTGAATTTTTTAATTTATTTTATTACTTTTCTATATTATAATTTTATAACAAAATTTTATAACAAAGGATCAAGTTACATACTTTTATATAAAATAACGATTTTTATAACAATATACTTTATCAACATTCTTTAATTATTTTATTATTTATATCTTTTTAATTTTAGATAATAGAAAACAAATATAATAAATATATTATTTGGTAAAAATGTTTCACTATTAAAACAAAGTATTATAAATACAATGATACATAATAATTATTAAATAAGCTGTATTATTTTTTTAAGTTGCAGTTAATGTATACTATTGGCTGTGAAATATTTTATCGAATATATGTTGTGAACTACTAAGAGAAAATAATTATTCAAACTTTTACTTCAGTTATATCTTTAAAAAAAATATTTTATTGTTTATTCTTAATATTTAAAGAAAATCTATACATTACTAATATTGTATATACAATATTGTTTTAACAACATTTTTAAGAACAAATATACATACATATAAAATGTTTAAGATACTAAAAGTAAACAAATTACATGCGTCTTAACTTATAACAAACTATTTATTAATCCCAATATTAAATTCTTCCAATCATAATGCATTCTATTATCTAACCATTTTATCTAACCATATACTATATTTATTTAAAATTCAGATGGAAAGTAATATTATTTAAAAAAAATTGCAATTAAATTAAACTTATAAAATTAATATCAAATATTCCCATTTGAAAATTTAAACAATATTCCAATAATAATATTATATATTATTAACGAAAATTATGTATATATGAATATATATATATATATATATATATATATATATATATATATACACACGATTATAAACAGTATAATTATAAGCTCCTCTCCAGTATAATTATCATCTGATAGTTTATGTTTTATTTGTAATATATTCAACTATTGGATAAATAAAAATAAAACCATTAAATAAAGTAGTTTTATTTAATTCATAATATTAATATTATAATACAATATGCATAATATTATAATATTATATTTATTTAACATATTTTATAATTTAATGAATTTATTAATATTTAATTATATTAATAAAAATAAAATTAATATATTAAAATACACAATATTATTAATTAATGTAATTTATAAATAATTTGTAATATTATTTTTAAATTTATATTGGAGTCATTTTATCATTCGTTGATAAAATTAATGAAAATATGTAATAGCTTTATCTGTTTGCATAGTTTCTTTAACATGTTTTTCATTTTCCAATCTTTATTTAATATATGATAAAACTCATGGTCAAATATAACCTGTAAGAATACAAATGTATCGAATATAACGATGAATTAAGAATTAATTTATTGTTTATTATAATGAAAATTTTGCTGTTATAATAAGAAATATTTTTTATTAATTGAGGTATTTATTATTTTCAATAATTTATTATTATTTTTTTTAATGATTTATATTTTTAAAACCTATAAATTATAAATATAGTATTTAAAATAAACTATTGTAAAATAATATTTATGATTTAATTTTAGAATATATAGAATGGCAAAAAATAAAATACAAGATAAATTTACAAAATTAAAAAATAGAACTATTAATTCAAAAAGAGAAAGTAAATTTAAGATGTCTATATTGAATATTTCCATTACAGTGTTATGTATTGCTATTGCTACTTGGTTTAGTTATAAAGGATATTTAGAAACAAGAGTAAATACTCCATATGATATAAAAAAGGTATATTTTATACTTTTATTCCATTAGTTTTCAACTAATAGATAATAAATATTTTGTTTTGACTAAAAATTTATTTTTTTTTATTTTTATTAAAAATTTTATTCTAGTTTGTTATAAAAATTATTTAAAACTATTATATTATATACATAAATTATAACTATATAAACTATATATATATATAAATTATATTATATTATATATAACTAATATATAATTATATATGTTAATGATAGTTAGTTACAATCTCAGGACTGGATATCCCAGATAGATATTGGGGTACTTATCGATCAGGAGTTTATTTTGGATTAAGAACTCGAGATCCACATTCTTTAATAACAGGATTGATGTGGTATTTTCCACATTTGTTAAGGCAAGATGGTAGTGGCCTTAGACATTGGTGTGAACAAAATGATAAACTAGATAAGTAAATAAAATTTATATATTTATTTAATACATTTTGATAGTTTTTTATAAAATAATTACATTTTAACATTTATTTAGATATGCATGGATGGAGCATGATGGAAAAACATTTGGTATTCAAGAAATAGTGGATAATTCAGCTATTTTAACTACTACATTTATTAAAACATCTGGTGGTAAACATGGAGGAGATTGGACAACAAGAATTGCTGTAACTTCTAAGAATCAGATTCGAAATGGTGAAGAAATATCATTACTTTTTTATACTGCCATGGAAGAAAATGTTAAAGGATGGATTAAAGTTAATTTAAGTGATGAAAAACTAACAAGCATTGAGGGAAATACCCAAAATTTGGGTTCATTTAGTATAAATCTTAATATGATACAGGGAACTGTAGAAGAACACTCTTTTTTAGTAACAGTTGTCTCTGGTTCAAATGTTTTGAAAGAAACTGTTCTTCAAAATCTTAGAATAGCATCTCACAAAGGATCATCAAAGAAATACATAGTTTTAGCAGGTGAACAAATACCATTATCAGCAGATGGAAAAAAAAAGGATGCAAACTTTATTGCAACACAAGTAACAGGAAGAATTCCTTTTGAAATTGAAATTAGTTATGAATCAGGTAGTTTTATTAATAGAGTTGACAAATTAACTGGTCAAAATTATGATCGTGCTCTAGAAATGCACCGGCAATTATTCGACGAAAAATTTGAGAAAATCTTTAAATTAAGATCAAAAGGTTTCACAGAAGAAGAAATTAAATTTGCTAAAATGGCATTATCAAATATGATGGGTTCCATAGGCTATTTTTATGGTAGTTCACAAGTACAAAGTCAATATACTAAAGGACCAGTGCCTTACTGGAAAGCACCTTTGTATACTTCAGTACCTAGTAGAAGTTTTTTTCCAAGAGGATTTCTATGGGATGAAGGTTTTCATGGTTTACTTATCTCAATTTGGGATTTAGAAATTGAACTAGATATTATAAATCATTGGTTTGATTTAATGAACATAGAAGGTTGGATTCCAAGAGAAATGATTTTGGGTCAAGAAGCTCTAGCTAAAGTTCCAGAAGAATTTGTAACTCAAATAAATACAAATGCAAATCCACCTACGTTTTTTTTAACATTACATTTTATACTTAAGCATAAACAAGAAGAAGTATTGAAAAAACATTTTCAATTTTTATATAATTTGTATCCTCGCCTTCAAGCATGGTTTAATTGGTTTAATACCACACAAACTGGAGATATATCAAGTACATATAGATGGCGAGGTAGAGATGGAACAACCAATAAAGAATTAAATCCTAAAACACTTACATCTGGATTTGATGATTATCCAAGAGCTTCTCATCCAAATATCGATGAACGACATGTTGATTTACGTTGTTGGATTGCATTTGCTGCTGATATTATGTATCAGATTAGTGAAATATTAAATCATCCAAGTAATAAATATCAAGAGACTTATCACTATTTATCTGATAATGATTTATTAAATAAATTACACTTATCGCCACATACACAAACTTATGCGGATTTCGGATTGCATACAGATAAAGTATTTTTACGAAAATCATCTTCACCTTCAAGATCACATATACAGCCATCGGAAACAATACGAATTGTTATGGAAGATCCAACTTTAAGATATGTTGATTCATCATTTGGATATGTTTCACTATTTCCATTTATTTTACAAATTATCAATCCTAAATCTCCGCAATTGGGTAAAATATTACAAGATTTAATAAATCCTGATCTGTTGTGGACCAAATATGGTTTACGATCACTTGCAAAGATATCACCATTTTACATGAAATATAATACTGAACATGATGCTCCTTATTGGAGAGGAGCTATATGGATGAATTTAAATTATTTAACAGTGAGAGCAGCATACTATTATTCCAATATTGAAGGACCATATAAAAATGAAGCAAAAAAAATTTATCAAAATTTGAGAAAAAATTTAATACAAAATGTTATAAAACAATATAAAAAATCTGGATATATATGGGAAAATTATGGTGATATTCATGGAGAAGGTAAAAATAGTCATCCATTCACTGGTTGGACATCTCTAGTTGTATTACTTATGGCAGAAATTTATTAGTTGTATAAATAATTTCATTTATATGTATATTATTTTACTAATAGTAAAATTAAAAAATATTACTGGGGATATTTTATATAAATCAGGACTTATATAAAATAAATATTACTAATGTGAATATTGACTATATTATTGTTATGCATACAAATGTGATAATATCTGTAAATTATTATAATCACTTATGAATATTTTTTTGTAATAAATAGAAAAATATTTTGTAACACAAAATATTCATTCATATATATATATATTATAGTCATGTAAAATTAATTATCTATGAAATTTAATAGTAATTTTAATAGTGATCTCAAATAATATTATCAAATTGTATATTTTTACATTATATTTTATATTAATTTTTTAATTATATATATGATTATAAATTATTTAAGTAAGTATTAAAATAAATTCTTGGTTCATATTTAAATTATGTAAGTATATTATATAAGTTTTATATTTTTAAATTATAATAAATATAATTATAATAAATATATAATAATTTTATTAAATATGATTATTGTATTTTCTGGAATTTAAGCAATAAGAAAAAACAATTTTAAAAATAATGTAATCAAATAAATTTCTTAAATCCTGATTGTAAAAAAATAATATAAAATTGTAATATAAATTACTTTAAAAATAAAAATTTTAAAATTAAAATTTAAAGTAAATGTGATTTTTTAGTAAATACTTTTTTAATACTTGTAATTAATAAATTACAAGTATTATGATATAATAAATAAATAGTTTTATTATGTATAATGTATAAATAAATAATTTAATAAATATTTAATAAAAATTATTTATTAAATTTATATATATATATTTTTTTAAGAAATTAAGGAAAATATGTAATAAAAAAAAAATTAATAAAAGATAAAACTTCATTATCTATTTCTGAATTTGCTAGCAAATTTGAATAATATTGGCAAACCTGCTAGTAACTAGTAACTACTTTTATATCTCTTAGCTGTAAATAACTGTCTTTAGACCTCACCAAAGAATAGGTGTGCGACTGTGGGGTTACAGTTGTGAATTTATATAGTTTTTACATAAAATAGTGAAATTTTTAGATAATTATGGAGCCATATGATGTAATAATTAATCAACCCGTAGTTATCGATAACGTGAGTAATGCATGAAAATTTGTAATTTTTAAACATTTTTTTTTTCCTTTATATCGATATGTCAAATTGAATTCTACCATAATGTCGGCTTTTAAGTAACGCTAATAATTTTATATTTTTTCTTTAAAATTATGATTATTATTTCTATAATATAATTTTTTTATATTTATTTTATATTTTATATTTATATATTTTTTATTATATTAATATTTTAATATTCAAATATGTTATATATATTAAAACTGATCTATTAAAAATACAATAATTGCTATAGTTTAAAATCAATAATGATTCAATGATGATACTATATAATTCATTTTCTTAGGGTTCTGGTGTAATTAAAGCAGGATTTGCAGGTGATCAAATACCAAAATGCAGATTTCCAAATTAGTAAGTATATATATATAAATATTTTAATACTATTATACTATCGTAGAATTAATTGACAAATAATAAAATAAAATCAAATATAAGTTCTTAATATCTTATTTTTAATTAATAATATTGTTTAATCTTTAAATCTATATGATATTATTCTAATTAAATTGATAATTTTTTCTAGTATTGGTAGACCCAAACATACACGTGTTATGGCTGGTGCTTTAGAAGGAGATCTTTTTGTGGGTCCAATAGCAGAAGAACATCGTGGTCTTTTGTCTCTTCGTTATCCAATGGAACATGGAGTTGTTACAGATTGGAATGATATGGAAAGAATTTGGTCTTATGTTTATAGTAAAGATCAATTAGCAACATTTAGCGAAGAACATCCAGTTTTATTAACAGAGGCACCTCTTAATCCAAGAAAAAATAGAGAAAAAGCTGCAGAAATATTCTTTGATACATTCAATGTTCCAGCATTATTTGTTTCAATGCAAGCTGTACTTAGTCTGTAGGTATTCAGCTATAATGGATTTACAATTTTATTTATATTATGATATTTTATGTTTTAATAATGTTGAAATTAAATGAATAATGTTCTTATTATGTGAATTTAATTTAAAGATATGCCACAGGAAGAACTACAGGAGTAGTTTTAGACGCTGGAGATGGTGTAACACATGCAGTACCTATTTATGAAGGTTTTGCTATGCCTCATAGTATTATGAGGGTTGATATAGCAGGACGTGATGTCACAAGACATCTTCGACTTCTTTTACGTAAAGAGGGTATTAATTTCAGAACTACAGCAGAATTTGAAATTGTTAGAACAATTAAAGAAAGAGCATGTTATCTTGCTAGCAATCCTCAAAAAGAAGAAACTATTGAAACAGAAAAATTCCAATATATATTACCTGATGGAAGTTACTTAGAAGTAATAATTTATGTTATTTTTTAAAATTACTTGTTATTTATTTTATTTATCTAAATAATTTGATTGATTATATATATTTTAAATTTATATGAAAATTTTTCATTTAATTTTTCATTAAATTTATATAAAAGTTATATAATATATTTGGAATATATGTCTTTATGATAGATTGGTCCAGCACGATTTAGAGCTCCTGAAGTCCTTTTTAGACCAGATCTAATTGGAGAAGAATGTGAAGGACTTCATGAAGTACTAACATATTCCATTCAAAAGTCTGATTTAGACTTAAGGAAAGTATTATTTCAAAATATTGTTCTATCAGGAGGATCAACATTATTCCGTGTAAGTATAAAATTAATGAAATTTTATAATATATATATAATATTTATATATAATACTTTATATATAAGTATTAATATATAAAGAATTAAATTTTAGAATCATTATAAATATTTTTCTTTTGCTTTAGGGATTTGGTGATAGATTATTATCGGAAATTCGTAAAATGGCACCAAAAGATATAAAAATTAGGGTATGTAATGATATATAATAAATATTATTTCATATTTAATTTCTTTTATTATTTTATTTATAAAATATTTAAATTCAAACATATAGATATCAGCTCCTCAAGAACGATTATATAGTACATGGATTGGAGGTTCTATTTTGGCTTCTTTAGATACTTTTAAAAAAATGTGGGTTAGTAAAAGAGAATATGAAGAAGATGGTATAAGAGCAATTCATCGTAAGACATTTTGAATTTAATTCAAAATGATTTATATCATGTCAAATAATTTAAGTACAACATATAAATAATGGCACAGTCGGCATTAGATTCGACATGTACCATATTAACTATGCTCTTTGAATGCTTTTAATATTGCAATTTTTTTTTTAAATATTGCTTCAACTTCTTTTACACAAAAATATATTCCAAGGAATCATAAAATGTTCATATTCCATAAATTAGAATAGGAAAACATAATATAAAAAACAATATAATAAAATTTATTTATATTCAATAATTTATATAAAATTTTTTACATGCAAATATTTATTTAGTTATAATTTTAAAATAAAATTTTTATTTTATTTTTAAGCAATATTTCATTAAGATTCCTTGGAAATGTACATAAAAGTTTTCAAAGTTAGATACATTTTAACTTTTAAAGTTAAATGTACTTTGAAATAAATTAATTAATACGTTTAAGTAATGAAATCACTTCTTTTCAAAATATTATCTTTCTAAATTATAAATTTGTTTTTTTTATACTATTTATAATTTTATATTTAATATAACAAAAATAGAATTTTATTAAAACAAATATAAAATGCTTTGATTAACAAAGTTATCGTTATAAAGAAAATAATGTAATTTCTATTTATAGTAACAATTTTGCAAAGTATTTGTAAATATGTATGCTTTGGTAAAATAAATCTATAAACTCTTTACATATGTACTGATTATATCAGTTTTTATGATGAAATAATAATTGCAAATTTATATTCTATATATAATTTCGTATATAACAAATACGTAATAAAATATGTAATAACATAGAATTAAAAAATTTTAAATTATTTGGTAGTAATTTATTGTAAAAATATTAAAAATATATCAAAAAGTATTTGAGTTTTTTTTAACAATCATAAAATTATCGAAATGTTATTATATTTGTGATTATATTTTCTTTTTTTATATAAATATATTTTTATATTTATAAAAAAAATTCATAATTTTATTATATATTGTTATATTTATATTTTACACATTTAATTTATTAATTATGCTATATATTTTATTTATATTTTATATCTTATTTTTTTTTTACTATTATGAATTATAAATAATCAATATATAAATATAACAATATTTATATTGTTTATTTTTATAATAAAATAATTATTATTGGCACAAATTATATCAATTAAATGTGGAAAATATATTTTTAAATAAACAACATAATCCTATATTTTCAATTAAGAGTTTAAGATATTTAATTTTATATAAAATTTATATATATATGTATACCTATATAATAAATAAGTAATCGAATATGGCGATGCCTATAGTGACACATCGTTTAGTAACATCTTATTTGCACAAATATTTTCAAATAATTTTAAGAGACAATTTAAAATAATATATTGTTATATTGTTTTCTTACTTCTTCATAATTAGAATCTGCAAATCTGGATGAAACTAAGGAAAAAATGATCGCCGCCTCAGAACCGGTGGTAAGTTAAATATTTTTTAGGTTATGGTATAATTAATAAACATATGTGATTATAATTTTAAAAAGTATTGTTATTTTTTAATATTGAAAATATTTATTGATTTAAATAAATAACTTACTTATTTTCAATTTTATATATTCTTATAAGGAATATATTCCTGGTGGAAGACAAATAATTTTACGACATCCTGAATCAGCGACTAATCAACAATTATCAAACAATCAAACAGTTGAAGGAGAAAGTATTTTATTACAAAAATTTAGTCAAGTAAATATTTCAGAAACTTTACCAGTAAGTATAATCAATTTATGTATTAGTATTTCAAATATTTAAAGTTTCTAATACATATAATTTTTATTTATTTGCTGTAAATGTAGAAGGAATTTTGGATTGTACGTGAAAATGATATATGTGGTGAAGAAGAATTATATTGTTCAGGCAAAATTGCAATTCATTCAAAGGGTAATCAAACTACAAGAATATTGCAAACAACTTATACTTGTGAAACAGATATTAAACATGCATTATGGTGTAAATTTCATACTAATATACCTGATCATTTAGCAAAAAGAAAAGAAATAGATGAGGAAGATTATGATAAAACAATAGAATGCATTTGTTTAATTGATTCATATACTCTTAAAGTATTTACCAATATTGGAGAAGATTATGTATCTAGTTTACAATTTCAGGTAATATTTTAACTAAATTTACTTATTTAGTGAAATTTATAATTAAGTTGTATAATTTAGGTATCTGCTGTATGGGCAACAAAATATGGTATTTTGTTGGAAAAAACACAAGTCCCTATATCAGAAATAAGGTTTGTTTTTTATTTTTTAAGAAATTTATATATTGAAATTGAAATATGAATATTAATAATATAATATGAATTTTAATCAATTTTGTAGATATACATCATTGGAAGGAAATAGGTTACAATTAAAAAATGATATAAATTTACCTGTAGTATTTTCTCTTACACATCCTTTAGATGAAATTTGTCCTGTACTTATTAAACATGGTAAATATAAATTTTATATTTATATATTTTATAATCATATAAATTTTATAATCCTTCAATTCTATAAAGAATATATTTAATATATAATTTTATTTACAGGAAACATATCATATATGTATGATTCAAATCAACAAATTGTATTTACTAGTTCTGAACCATCTTTGGCTGTGATATATGATACTAAGACTGGATTACATTCTGTATATAAAATACGTAAAGCTTCAATAGAAGAATGTCAAATAGTTTGTGGAAATAATGATACTACTACTAGTATATTTAATCAATCAACAAGTGCATCACCATTAAATATTGGAAATAATCTTTCCTATAAAAGTACAAATAAAGGACATTTAAGTATATTTGGTAAAAATATTTCTTATTTAATTAAAAAAAAATTAAAATTTTTATTTAACAATATATTTACATTTTAGGAGTTCCAAATCCACAATTTAATCTGGGATTAGGAATTTCAAATAGTCCATTTGGTTCTCGAACATCTTATACTACTACTTGCTCAGGAGGTCCTTCACCTTCGCAGCAACAACAACAACATTCAAGATCTCAAAGTCCAATGGCAACTATTTCGCGTTGTCAATCCCCTACTCATTCTGCTTTTTCACCTTTACTTAGTGCACCTACAAGTTCAATTATACATCATACAAGATTGCAACAAATGACTTCTGTATTAAATCATACACAAAACAGTCTTCTAGGTAGCTGCAGTAATATACAGTTACAGGATGTTATATCATCAAGTAAACCTTTATATCCTGAAATATGTCTTGATCATGTATGGACTGAAAATGTTGGAATTCCAAAGTATGTATCATATTTTTATATAAATCGTTGCAAATTTTTTTTATATTTTCTATTATTTTAAAAAAATATAATATTATTTTTTAAGGGATATTACGTCTAGTCGAGCATCAAAAGTATTTTTGTCATCAGATTTTGTGGGACAAAACTACTTATGTTATTTAGTTCCACATAGATCTCAACTTTTTCTAGTAAGACTTGAAAAGACAAATAAACAACAACAAATTATTTTTGGCATGGTAACAAACATTGTGGCAAAGGGTGCTGTTAATATACCAGTCAGTATTATTATTTCATACTAAATTAAAATTACTAATAAACAATATAAAATGTTTTTTATTTTAGAATTTACATATAATAGCAATAATGGATTTGTCAAATGGAGTGGTATTATATTCGGGTATAACTTGTATCGGAAAATTACATGTAACAGGAATACTTCCAAATTTAACAGGATGTAACTATTTTTTATCTAATATCAATCATAAATTAGGTTCTCCTTTTCCACGACGAAGTTCCTTGATTTCTCAAAATTGTACTATTTCTCATGATATTAAATTTGAAGAAGAATTACATTTATTAAGTCCTGTAGGTGGTAATTGTGCAAGACCACCTATTTTATTGGAAAATCCTTTAGTAGAAACTAATTTTCTCGTTTTAAAAGAAGCAGTCGGAAATAAAATTACTTTAGAATATGGAAGTAAAAATTATTTTCGAATAACATTACCAACATCCAGTACCTCTCCTCTAGGTAAATAAATATTATAAATAAATTAATAATAATTAAAAATTATATAATTATTTTATTATTATTGTTGTTGTTGTTGTTGTTATAATATTTATTCTAATAATAAATTACTCTGTATTTTTTATAGTAACCAAATGTTTACAAACATTAAGAGGTGTTTTACAAAAAGATTTAGCAATGCAATTATTGGTAAAATGGTATGGGGCACGAAATGCTCCTGGACCTCAAGATTTTTCACCAGAACAGGAATGGTATCTTTTTCTTGTAGTTTTATTTACATTATTAGGATATGAAGTAGAAAAATTACAGTTAATTCAAACAAATGAAAAAGATCAACTTGGTGAACGCAATAGTCCTATAGTGGTATCAAAAAAACAGAAAACAAACAATTCTGGATCGAATGATGATTGGAAATATATGACAAATTTTATAAAAAATGGAAGTTCACAAATATTTATTTCAAATATTCTTGGTCTTCAAAAAACATCTAATATATTTCAAACATCAGTATCATACATTACAGAATCAAGTAATACAGGCAAAATAAACGCACAATCTATTTTATTTCCATATTTTCCGCTCATTCTGTTTTCTTTACATCTTTTATATGAAGAATTAAAGTTAAATATTGTAATGTCAGAAAGTTTACCTTTACTTGCACAATTACTATATCAATTAAGTTTGGATTTAAGATTCGATATATATTCTCATCATTATTTTCTTGATTATCCATCTATCTATTACTTGAAAAATGCTACATCTCAAATGAAGGATACAGACTTGCAGAAAATTATTATACCAAATTATGTATCATCAAAACCACCAAATGTGTTTGAAACATTAAATAATTTACTAAATGGAATAGAAATAACACCATTTCCTTATTTAAGTCAAGTAAATCCGAAGACAAAAAATATAATTTATTTAATGGCACTTATAGCAAATGAAAATCAAGTTATTATACATGAAGTCGATAAATTTATAAAGCATATAATACCAGCTGGAAGTCGTATAGATTTTCAAGAAAGTGGAAATAAATTTGAAAAAGAAATGTATAAAAATATTGAATGTTCTGCAATAGATAGAATAGTTTTATTATACCATGAATTAGGTAAATTTTTTATCATTAGCTTTCATCATTAATTTTGAATATAAATTAAAAATTATATATTTAATTTTTTTATATTTATAGGTATGAATAAAAAGGATCTTGAAACATTACCTCCTGGTGTATCATTATTATTGAAAGATATAATGTACAGATGTAGAGAACGACCGCCATCAAATTGGCCAATGCAAGCTTATGAATTAGTAGATCGACAAGATTTATCTGAATTAGATAAATCACCTTCAAATCATTTAGAAAATGAAGGAAAAAATTATTCAATCAAAGATCCTGAACAAGATGATGGCATGGAATTTGATGATGCTGTACGTTTAATTATACATATATGTATATAATTATCGAAAATATTTATATAATATTATTTGTTAAAATTAATGAATTGATGAATTATAATGTTATATAGATATTGAAATTGAGATTTAACAAAGATCATAGGGTAGCAGAAGTTCGAAAACTCCTAAACTCGTCAAAACCGGTAAGAATAGCAATAGTTCAGAGGCCAGATGTAAGTGATCATGAATTTATAGAAGAACAGGAGAAACATTTACATGCACTATGCACAAGAACAATGGCACTTCCAGTAGCTAGAGGCATGTTTACACTCAGAACTTCAACTCCTATTATTACAGAACAATTACCAATTCCACGACTTTGTTTAACTGGTATGAAAAAATAATGATATTCATATTACTAAAATTTTTTTAAAATCATAAAATGTTATTATATGTGTAGGAAAAGCACCTCCTCGTGGAACAACTGTAGAGCTTGCTCATATAGATGTTCCACCAAATATGAATTTATGGCCATTATTTCATAATGGTGTAGCTGCAGGTCTTCGTATTCATCCAGATGCATCTAATATTGATTCAACATGGATAGTATATAATAAGCAACAACAAGGCGAATTTGGTATTGAACATTCAGGATTCTTAATGGCTCTTGGTTTAAATGGTCACCTAAAAAATTTAGCGCCTTTTAGTATGTATGAATATCTAGTCGAATGTCATGAGGCTACCAGTGTTGGACTTCTATTAGGATTATCAGCAACCCATCGTGGTACAATGAATGTTTCTATGACTAAATTATTATCTCTTCATGTAGAAACTCTATTACCTCCAACAAGTATCGAATTAAACGTTCAACAGAATGTTCAAGTTGCAGCATTGATGGGAGTTGGTTTAGTATATCAAGGAACTGCTCATAGACATATTTCATATGCTTTATTGTCAGAGATTGGTAACTAATATTAATATAGAATTATAATTTTTATTTATATGATTTTATTAAATTTATATTAAATTTATATGATTTTATTAAATTAATTAAATTATTTAAAGGCAGACCTCCAGGACCAGAAATGAAAAACTGTATAGATCGAGAATCTTATTCTTTAGCAGCAGGTCTTGCATTAGGTTTAGTAGTATTAGGATGTGGAAGTGGATCAGATTTAGCTAATATACCAGATACTTTACATTATTATATGGTCGGAGGATATGTTAGACCTTTTACTGGAGCACAGAAAGATAAATATAAATCACCTAGGTGTGTGTATGTGTGTTTGTTATAATAAAAATTATATATTTAAATTTTTTTTATATTTCTTTCTTTTTTTATTATTTTAGTTATCAAATAAGAGAAGGTGACTCTATAAATATTGATGTGACAAGTCCTGGAGCAACTATAGCTTTAGGTCTTATGTATTTTAATACAGGCAATAGAGCAGTAGCAGAATGGATGCAAGCTCCTGATACTCAATATTTATTAGATTTTGTACGACCTGATTTCTTATTATTGAGAATATTAGCAAAATCACTTATTCTCTGGAATGAAATTGAACCAACAAAATCCTGGGTTTCTAGTCATGTTCCTAATATTGTTTATAAATATAGATTACAAAAACCAACTTCAGAAATAGGACAGAATGTTGATTTGGAAACTATGAAGTAAGTATTTGAAATATGTATGCATATAAGAATATTGTTATAACATTTTTTTATACTAATTGTATTAATTATTATTAATTAAAATACAGTCAAGCTTATTGCAATATAATTGCGGGTGCCTGTATGGCTTTGGGTTTAAAATTTGCTGGATCTGCCAATAAAAATGCTTTTAAAACTTTATATAATTATACCCAAATGTTTACAACATTATCACATAAAACTATTGCCGAATTAGCAGGAAAATCAACTATTGAAACCTGTTTAAATGTTACTTTACTTTCTGCTGCAATTGTAATGGCAGGAACTGGAAACTTAGAAGTAAATTTAATATATAATTATTTAATATTTTTATGTATATTATTTACTAATTTATTTATATTAAATTTTAGATTATGAGGATATGTCGACACATACGAACACGAGTAGGACCTGCAAGTAATGTTGTTACATATGGATCTCATTTAGCAACACACATGGCTCTTGGTTTTCTTTTTCTTGGAGGAGGCAAATATACTCTTTCCAACAGTCCTAGTGCAATAGCTGCGCTTATAATTTCTCTTTTTCCAAAATTTCCAACACATAGTAATGATAATAGGTTAATATCAGTATAATATATTTATTAAAATTGATTTGTTATCTTAATAAATATTTTTATTATCAGATATCATTTACAAGCATTGCGACATTTATACGTACTTGCTGCCGAACCACGCATAATTTTACCTAAAGATATTGATAGCAGTCAGTATTGTTATGCAACAGTACAATTAACATTTGAATCAGAAAAAGACGCTGAAGGACAAGATTTAATACTTCAGGCACCATGCTTATTACCACAATTATGTAATATTAAGAAAATTGAATTAAAAGATGATAGATATTGGGAAATTATTTTTGAAAAAGATAATAATTGGCAACAGCTTGAAAATATGCTTAAAAAATGTGAAATGTTAGGTGTTAAACAAAGAGCTGGTTGTTTACCTTATATAGAAGATCCACATGTAATTATAATTTAGTTTTTTTATATAAAATTAAAATGCATTGAAATTTAATATTTTTTAATAAATTTATAAATATATTTTATAAATATTTCAGGGTTTTAGAAGTTTAATCGCTCAAACGTTAACAACAGAAAATGTTATTGCATGGGCTGCTCGTCCTGAATGTGTAACTTCATTTACAAATGATAAAACTATTTTAAATATAGTCAAATGTTTCTTACAATTGCCTAAAAAAAATAAAATTAAAAATGAGATTATCATAAAAGTACAATCTTCTGGTAGCTCAGTTAAAAATACTTCTGGATATTTATCTCAAAATTTAAATGATACATCCGAAAGAATAATATGTGATAGTTGGAATGAGCAATATAATTCTAATGGAAAAGTGGAAATTATAGAATTATCTACTTTGAAAGATACAAATTACTTATGTAAATATGAAGAACAATATTCTGAAATGTCAGAATTTGAAAAATACTTTTTACATACATTTGCTATAATTGTATATGAATGTGTAATAAAAGATAAAGTTAATCTTCTTCCTTTATGGGTTAATTTAATAAAAAGTATGGAAATTATAGAAAAAAAACCAAATAGTTTTTCTATATGGCAAATAAAACTTGTTTCATCTCAAATGTTAAAAAAATCTTACACAGAAAATAAAAATCCATTACTTGGTACAGAAAGCATACTTGCAATGAAACAAAGAATTTCTTATATTATGGATAATTGGGAGCGCGGTATGTATCATAGCTTTTTATATTAAATTTTTATTTCTTTCTTTTAATAATTAATAATTTTTTTAGAATTAACACCACATATTAAATCTTATTTAAAAAATGGGAAAATTGATGGAAATATATCATTGTTACAAAAAATGTGCACATATTTTGTGTTTTATGACATTCCATATAAAACGGATTACCAAACAATCTGTAAGCTCAATTGTTTTATTCATTAATATATTTTAATATTTATTTGTTTTTTATTATTGTTACTTTAACTATAACTTATTTTTAGTGTCATCATTATTAAATACAGAGGTAAGGCTTAAAATATCTAATGTAACATTGTATAAATTATATAAAGTATTAAAATCAAATTAATTGTGTTATAATTAAATGAATAATTGAAAATAATTTTATATAAAATGTTCAAAAAAAAAAAAGATCATTGAATTAATTTAAATGAATTTGACAAAATAAAATATATAAACTTATAATTTTCATTAATCTATTTAAAATCTACATAAAAATTTTATTCAAAAAAAAAAAATTTTTTGTTTATAATATAATGCATAAATATACATGTAATATTTATAAACATAGTATATAAATGAATTGACAATATAATTAATAAAAAATTAATTTATTTTATACATTATAATAAATATTATTTACAATATAAAATAATTTTGAAAATATCTTTATAGTTCTTTTATATATATATAAATATGTATATAATTTGTAAATAATTTTAATTGTCTTAATTATATATTTTAGAAAATGTGAATAGATAAGTAATTAAAAAGCAAAATTATATAATAATACCATTTTAATATACATAAGTATTTAAAAATGTATGTAAATATTTATAGAATTTTTTTAAATTCTATAAATTTACAGATTTTAAAATTTTTTAATAAAATTTTTATAACAATATCTATTAACTTTTCAGTCGCGAATAATTTTCTTAATTTTTTGTATAAAATATTTTTAAATTAAATATTTTAATTCATTACATATGTTAATTACTTTTATGTAAAAGAAAAACATTTTAAAAATGAAAAATTTTTAGATTTGAATTTTAATTTCTGAAAGCTAAGATATCCTAAAAACTAGATATATCATGATAATTGTAAAATGAAATAAAATAAAAATCATTTGAAACATTTTAGAATCCGCATCTGAAGAGTTAAAACTTTTCAATTTATTGTTTTAATTCAAAATTTATCTAAATAATGAATTACGTCGTCTATAAAATTGTTCTTCATGTATAATAGGAATACTGGTTATAATATATATTATATTATCAATCATTTCACCAATAAAAGTATAACAATATAAACAACCAATCAAAATACCCCCAAGATGTCCTATAAATGAAGATTGTGGAACTAAAAGATGAATTAAAATCAATTCAACCCAAACAGCAATTTTACTAGGAACTCTAAGTCCTCCAACATCATGAATCCTATCATATTCTTCACAAATTACAATTACTTTTAATGCAAATAAAATAGCAGAGAATCCAATAGCACATTGTACATAATATCCATAATCTCCTGTTAATTGCATTAAAACATAACTTAATCCTATATACATAGTACTACATCCAAATGAAAGAATAGTTAATAAAATAACAAAATTCATTGTTTTATACATAGGTTCTAAATATGAACCTTTCAAGATTAAAGATACCATATTATAGTACAAATGCATGTCTGAACCATGTTCAAAATTTGATATTATAAAAGAATTCCAATCATGATATTTAAATATTTTTATTGCTGATATACATACTTCTTCTGCATTCCATGGAACTTTTATGAAGCCAATGTAAAGTAAAACCTAAAATATTATTATTTATAGTAATTACGTTAATTTATTATCTTCATTCATAAATTAATTATTTACTTGTGCAATGATCGTAAATAAAGTAGCTGGTGGAATTTTATCGATACCAAAATTTAAAGCTTGCATATATAGCAAATAAATGCCATATTGCAAACCATGTTGTCTCCTTTGTATAGGTCTCATAATTCAATATTAACTTATAAACGTAAAATCTTTTTATTAAATACTCAAAAACTTCATTTATATTCTGAATCATACGAACGTTTAAAAGTAGATTTATTTTTATGTTATAGGTTATAACACATATATATGCAAAAACAAAAAATATATATATTTTACTATATAAAATATTCAAATTGTATTATATATCTTTGGCTTTATAATAATAAAAATAATATTTATTTTTATTATTGCAATGAAATAAATTTATTAAACATATTACTCCAACAAGTGAATACTGCATTGATCAATTAAGAAAATATAAATCGATTTGTATTATCCTTATATTATACTTTGTCTTAAAATGTTATTTCATTTATTTCATTTACATATGAATAAATAATACATATAAATTTATGAAAGTATTAAATATTTTATTTTATTTTTTTAAATTACATCAATATCTCAATATTTATTTAAAATTATTTTTTATGAAAGAATTATAAAATATTAATATATTTTTTGCAATTTGATAGAAGTTAAAAAAAATGTTTATTTATAAAATAAATATACATATTATATTGAACTTTAATATTAATTTTCGTATATTAAGTTATAAAATCAATAAATAATAAGAAATGTTTTCTTGCATATTACAAATCACACAGTATATAAAATATAAACGACGCGTATCATACACATGTATGCATATATATATATAGGTGTTAGCCGTTTTTTTACAAATTGGTATCTAAAATACTAAAATATATAAAAATATTGTTAATAAATAGATTGTAAATAATAGCAAAAAATAGTTTAAAAGACTCAGCTTGAAAAACCAGGATTTGTGTGTTCTATAATGCATCTACGGCAATAATGTTTTACTGCTCTGTATCCAACCCATGTAACTCTAGAACATTCACCAATATTGAGTTGTCTTAATCCTCGTACATAATATGCTAATGCTTCTAATCCAGCATCTGTGACACGTTCACAACCACACAAGGATAATTTTTTCAAATTTGGACAACCAGTAGAAAGGGCTTCAAGAGTTGCATCACCAATATCACATTTTCCTATATCAAGAGCTCTTAAACGTGGGCATCCACGTGCCAAAGCTAACGTAGCACTATCACTAAGTGCTTCACAGCCACGAGCATTTAAATATCTCAATTTATAACAATGCCTAGCAACAACTAATAGACCAGCATCTGATACACGATCACATTTCCCTACTGAAAAATAACGCAAAGATGGGCCAAGACGTGCTGCTAATTCACGTACTCCAAAATCAGTGATTTTTACACAATCCGAAACAGATAATTGGCGCAAACTGCCACAATAAGAGGCAATTGCAATAAGAGTTGCATCAGTTATACGCACACATCGTCGTAAATACAAACAAGCAAGATGTGGCATGCGAGATAATGTCAATACTAAGCCAGAATCTTCCACATCATGACAATCACTAAGATCTAATGATTGTAATTGTAATGTAGTTATTCGACTACATGCTCTTGTTATACTAATACATCCTGTTAAGTCCAATTCTTTTAGATGTATGCAATTATCTAAAATAACTGTCACATTTGTGTCTGTAACACGTCGAGAATGTCGTAGAACTAATGAAGTTAAGCTTAAAAACGGTAATTGGGCAAAAATTCCAGTTAAACCAATAGCACCTTCAATTATTAGACGACGAATATATGTATGACATCCTCGTCTGGTTAAGGCATTTAATGCAATTGTTGCATTTTGCGGATATCTTATTTCTACTTCTTTCCAAAGAGATGGATGCCATGCTATTTCCCAAAGACGTCTGCAAGTTTGAGCAATGGAACATAGATCTCTGGTTCCCAACCAACTAAATATCTTCAATAATAAAGTATCATCCAATTGACATAAATCTGTTACATAAATGCACTTTTGTTGCAATAAAATTTGTTGTCTAATTGGAACTGATATAATAGTTGATGCAGATGATGAACGGCAAGCATTATTATCTAATGTATGATATCCTAAATCAATAGTATCTGATGTTGGTCTATATAGACCAATCTTTTGGGATGAATATGAAGTTTCAGAATTGTCCTTTTCCTCAAAGGATGGAAGCAAAAGTGGACATGATCCATCCATTCCATGCTCTATTCTGTATTCAAAAAGAAAAACATATTTCCAATTGCAATAAAATTCATTAAAAATTATTTGTAACTTCTTATTTTAATTTTAATATTTTTTTAAATTTATATTTTATATATTCTAATAATATTTATATTTTTATAAGATTTAATATTAAAAAAAAATTAGTAAATAAAAAATGAAAATAAATTTTAAGAATTGAAAAAAAACAGTTTTAACATTAAAACTTAAATTTCGCGGGTTTGTTGATAATCAATTAATCATTTTATTAAATAAATAACGCAAAATACGACGAATAAATTTTAATAAGTATTTACTTACTATTATGCAATAAATAGAAAAATCAGTAACAATACGTAACATTACGGAACAATATCGATCTATTTGGCACTGACTCCATTTTGATCATATTCCAATTCTTGAAGCAGCTGGAGATTGTAACTACTTTATATAATAAAAATACAATATATTAATATTTTTAAAAGTATTAATTAATATACATACATTTTAAATTACTTAATTACATACTTAAAATTAAAAATTGTAGCGAAAATATTAAATTTGAAATATACTTAGTTATAAAGCTCCAATACTATCGATAAATTCCGACTTTTTAAATAGAACTTTTTAAGGTGATTTCCATTAGTCAAGTTTATACAATTTTTTTTAATATAAATTTAATTTAAAAATTTTTACGCTTACAATTGATAATAATTTATAAATTTTTATTTATTTTTTTATTTTATTTTTAAATATATATTTTATTATAATTTACAATGAAATAAAATAAAAACAAAATAAAATAAAAATACAAATTCTAATACTAGTTAGTTTAATATTAAAAAATTATATGAATTCTATAATGTTTATTATAAAATACCTATATAAAGTATACAAATTTACATTTACATTACATTACATTAATGAAAATATATGTATAATATAATCATTATTTATATATAAAATTTTGTAAATCTACCTTAAAAATAGATCTTGAATATACATTATTAGATATAGTTAGTATTGCCAAAAAGAATGTAAAATTCGATATGGAAGAAATAGAATAGAAATAACTAGAAAAAAAATTGAGGATTGTCAACTGAACTATGGTTTTTCAATTAATTTGTGCCTCTATTATTCTATAATTTATTATAATCTTCTATTTCTATAATCTACTAAATTATAATCTAATGTTAAATGCGAATGTTTTCCATTAAATTTATAATATATTATATCATATATATTATATATAATATTTTATTAGATTATTTTTAATACTTTACTTAAAACATATTTAAGGAATTGAAAACAAATAATATTATAATATTAAAATTAATTTAACTATTTTATTAATTATTTTATCAAAATGGCTAATACTTTAGCTAATGTACCTGTGTCAAAAATTATAAAAAATAAAAGCAATTTCGAAGATGAACCAAAGAAAAAAAGTAGAGAAGATTGGAGAAAAGCGAAAGAATTGGAAGAAGCAAGAAAAGCTGGTACAGCACCAGCTGCAGTAGATGAAGAAGGCAAAGATATTAATCCACATATACCACAGTATATTAGTGCTACACCATGGTATTTTGGAGCTCAAGTATGTATTGACATTTACAAAATTGATTTTTTTTGTAATAAAATTAATACTCATAAATAATTCTTTAAGGGACCTACTTTAAAGCATCAAAGACCACAACCAGAAAAACAAAAAAAATATAGTGGTATAAATGAATGGTATAAACGTGGTGTAGATTCATCTAAAGTAGCAACTAAATATCGTAAAGGAGCATGTGAAAATTGTGGAGCAATAACTCACAAAAAAAAAGAATGTATGGAACGTCCACGTAAAATAGGTGCAAAATATACAAATACAAATATAGCACCAGATGAGTTTACTCAACCAGAATTATCTACAGATTATGATGGCAAAAGAGACAGGTAATTTTTTTAGGATTAGATAGGTAATTTAATAGATATATTTTATATAATATTTTTTTTTATTTATAAGATTTATTTTATAATAATACTTTAAATATATTTATTTAATATGCAGATGGGCTGGTTACGATCCTTCACAACATAGAGCAATTGTTGAAGAATATCAAAAGATTGAAGAAGCAAAAAGACAAATGCGTGCGGAAAAATTAAATGCAGAAGGAAATGATGAACAAGATTCAGATAAAGATGAGGATAAATATGTTGATGAAGTTGATATGCCTGGAACAAAAGTAGATTCTAAACAACGTATTACTGTTAGAAATTTACGAATTAGAGAAGATACAGCAAAATATTTAAGGAATTTGGATCCAAATTCAGCGTATTATGATCCTAAAACGAGATCTATGCGTGATAATCCTTATGCTGGTACAGATAGAGAGTATGTAAAATTATTTTATAAATTTTTTCACTTTTTAATATGATAAATAATTTAATAAATAATAATACATTAAAAATATTACAAATTATATTTATTTTTAAAAATAACAATTCTATAGGGTAGATTATAAAGGTGAAAACTTCGCTCGTTTTTCGGGAGATACGCAACGACATGCAAATGCACAATTATTTGCATGGGAAGCACATGAAAGAGGCGTTGATGTTCATTTGCTCGCAGAACCTACGAAATTAGAATTGCTTAAACAGGAATATGATAAAAAACGTGACGAATTAAAAGATAAAACTCGAGAAAGCATAATTAGTACATATGGAGGTGAAGAACATCTCAATGCTCCTCCACCTTCTCTTTTATTAGCACAAACAGAACAATATGTTGAATATTCTAGATATGGAAAAGTATGTATGCATATATGTTATATATTATTGAAGATAATTGTAATATAATAATATAATTTATTCATAGATTATTAAAGGACAAGATAGACAAATAATTAGATCAAAATATGAAGAAGACATTTATCCAAATAATCATAATTCTGTTTGGGGATCCTACTGGCATACTGGTAAATGGGGATATAAATGTTGTCATTCATTTATAAAAAATTCGTATTGTATAGGAAATGCAGGTAAAAAAATTGTTGAAATGATAACAGTTGATAGAGACGAATCAATATCATGAAAGTATAAGATATTATTATTCATTACTTATATTATATGATTCAGTACTAAAATTCATTCAGTATCAAAACAAAAATATCAATATCTATTTAAATTATATTTTTTTAATTTTAATTTTATAGCGAATATTTCACACGATCAATAAGTAAGAAAATAAAAAAAATGATATATATGGATATCAACAAGATAATATAAATCAATTCAGTTTGAATACAAAAGTTATTTATATCTTAAGAGAAAATAAAATACAATATTATATTTTATATATATTTTTTATTTAAATTTATTTGAATATTTATATACAATTTAATATATAAATTATATAATAATATATATATTAAATATATAAACTATATATATATCTTATATATATAATATAAGATAGATATATATATATATATAAAATATATAAAAATAATAAAAATTACAGATAAATAAAATAACTTAAATAACAATAACAATAACAAAAATAGTAAGAAATTAAAAGAATTAAAGAAATAATAACAAAAATATAAAATTCAAGAAATAAAATAAATAATGTGATTTAATTAAAAAATAATTGTTTTAGGATTTTTTAAGAATAATATGTTTTCTAGATATTTATTTAAAATTTCTTGGTAATTTTTGATAATTGTTATTTCTATCTTTGAAAACAATTTTTTACAAGAAATTGAAGCAATAATTATCAATAAAAAAATTCTGGTTTAGATATACAATAATAGAAATATTAATTTTATTCTTATTTTTCTAATAATGATGTGATTAATGAACAAAAAGAAGAACATAAATACATAATCAATTCATCATTTATTATTAGTTTTTTTTAATTTTTTTTTTAATTTATAACTGTAAATAATTTCTTATATTTCCAGAAATCATATTCTAAAATTTCTAAAATTTCTTCCATTTTTTCTATATTGTACAGTTAAGTCCGTGGCTTAATAAATCTTGTAATTTTTGAATTATTCTCTTGCAAATATTTGTATGTTTAAAAAATATATTTTTAAAATAAACTTCAAGAAATAGACTCCAAGTACATTAATATATTAAATAATGTATCTCAATTTCCAGCAATTTAGATCTCACGAAGATTCTGGAATAAGTTTTTTTGATTAAGCTCTTGAATTTTTTGCCAGGATTTATTATTCTCTGCATTTCATGGCCAGATTTTTTTAGAAAATTTTTTTTTTTATTATACAATATTTGAAACATAGATTTCTGCGGAATATAAATTCTGAATTCACAGAAAATGTTTTTCATCAGAAAAGAGTAAAGATTTACTTCATCAAACTTATATGATATATATAAATCGTTTATATAAATAATTTTCAAATATTAATTTCTGTCGATTATTTAACAGCAATACCGAATTCAGTTTATCTTCAATTCGTCAGCTTAGTGACGAATTTTTTAATTTTAATTAAAAAAAATTAAGTAAATTTGCATTCAAATTTAGTTATAATAAAATATGTAATTAATAAATTAAATAAAAATAGCGAGATAGAGATGTAGTATGATCTCATGACTGGAATAACAATACTAATACTAATAGTCAATCTTTATTTTTTAGAATTCTTCATTTGAATTACGATTTCATTTCGAATTTGAAAAATGATTTTGAAATGTTGGAAGAATCTTATTAAAAATTGTTTTAAATATAATTTGGCCTATAATTCTTAGTTTATTATAAGTTTAATGAATTAGCATTGGAAATTTTAAAATTAAAACTGAAATGATGATTGTTCAAAATGAAGTTTTGTATATTTCAAGATTAATAAAAAAGATAATGATTAATTTTTCATTAAAAAAAACATTAAAAAATTAAATATTTATAATATTTAAAAATAAATGTACAATAAAAAAATAATATAAATAATAATACAATAAAAATTATAATACAATAAAAATTAATAATACAATAAATTATCGATTGGATATTTTGAACAATTTATATATATATATATATATATATATATATATATATATATATATATATATATATATTTTTAAAGGAAAAATAACAATTAGATGAAATTAATTATATTTTCACCGAAGAAAATTCTAAAGTTTACTAACAATAATAAATAGAAAAAATATATATATGTTAGGAAAAAAAATATGGCTATAAATATTTTAGTAATTAGTTAGTAATTAATGATCAAAGATATCATCAAAAACATCATATAAATTATTTTGATTTTATCTATAAATAACAAATTATTTAGTCATAATTTTATTAGGTACTTAGAATATCAATACATATATATTTCGTGAATAAAATATTGATATATTATTAATATTTACTGATATTAGTATCATGATATTTACAATTAAAAATAATAAAATTTAATAACAAAAGTAAATCATTTATTTAAAATAAACGTTTTAATTATAGAATAATTAAAGATGTATTATAGAATTATTTACTCGAAATGCCAATTTTCAATAGACAACAAATCTAAAAATAATAATCATTAATATTTTTAACTTAAAAGATTTTCTTCTTTCAAATTATATCCATTAAATTACTATTTTCTTAATTCCTATCTAAGATATTAAGTTTGAAAGAAAGTTCTTATGGTTTTTGTTATTTTGATTTTAAATGCTCTATTTTCGATTAAGTTGGTGTTAAATTGCATTAATTTTGTATATAATTTTAAAATAGATTATATTGAAATTTCAATATTTACGGATTAAATATCAATATTTTAATGTTATCATATAAAATATCAATATGAAATATCAATATTTGGATTAAAACATTTGAATACAAAAATTAACAAAAATTCCGATTAAGATTTATTTATTAAATTATAAATTGAAGTTTGCATTAGATAAAGCAAAACGGAAATAGAGAGAAATCATTTTATCTCTGTTATATTATCAATGCACTTTATTCCTGTTTTGCTTTATCTAATGCGAATTTCAATTGTTTATAATTTAATAAATAAGACCCAACCGATATTTTTATATAGCAACTTTTGTGTTTATTTTGACCTTCAGAGTCAACCTTTACTTTCCAAAGGTATGTCACAAATATATTAATATTTTACATATTTAAATATATAATTATACATATAAAATAAGATTAACTATATTCTTATACTAATTATATTATTAATCATAATTAAAAGATTATTATAAAAATTCTTATTATATATTTTATGTTAATTAAATTAATTAAATTAATTTTGTGCAGCAGAAAATGCAGTCTATCTATTTGAAAATATATTTAGAAACAAAAGTTGATTTTTTATTTTCATCGGAAAAATATTTTACCGGAAACGAATTTTTCGGCGGGACAGCTAACGGAAATTGGTGTCGCCACACGAACATGTTACGTGAAGTATTAGAGTTGCGAATCTATAATATAAGTGACCAAGATATCTAGATATCGTATCTTTTGAGGGAAATATATGTATAGTACGTTATGTGAACATACACTTACATGTTCATATATATATATATATATACTATATAGTATACGTATATATATCACACCTAAGTGCTCTCTTGAACAAATTATGGCATTGTCTCTTATCAGGGGTAAGGGTCTGCAATACGGAAATTCGCAGTTACGTTTCTTATCCAACATCTCGGCCATGAAGGTAATTATAATGTATATTTATTTATATATAGCGAATAGTATTCATTGTTGTTTTTTAGATAAATTTTTATATTCTAATTTTACGCAAGAAATTGCCAAAATGGAAAAGTTTGGTTTCCAACATCGTAGAAAAGAAAATGGGAGAAACCCATTTTTTTTCATTGTGATATTTAAGTTATAAAAAATTTTAATGAAAAATCAAATATTATTCTTATCTTTTTACTTTTTTCTAAAAAAAAATTTTTCAAAAAAAAAACGATAAATATGTTTTATGATTATGAATGTTTTATGAAACTATGATTCGATGTAGATTTATATTATCTTATTATTATTATATTATCTTAGATTTTTATATTCGATATTTATTCTGGATTTTTAATTTATAAATATTTTAATTTCTAACAGAAAGGATTGGTGCTTGGTATATATGAAGCAGAAGATGAAAACAACATTTCATTGACTCCTACGGCAATTAACTATGACGAACTAGTTAAAGGAAAACTGCGACAAAATATTTTTTTGTAAGTCTGAAATTATATTAGTAATTTCTAATATATTTTGTATTATAATATTTTATATCATAATTATATCACATATCTATGTAAAATCTGTATTAATATTATTTTTATTAAATATATTTTTTTTATATAATATGTGAAACTAAATGATAGGTGTGTATCCAAGTATAAATATTACACATAGCATTGAAGCGTTTTTCTTCAAATCAAGTACTAATCAATTCAAAATAAACTAAATGTATATAATAAATTACATTGAATTAAAATAAGTAAAAATTGTAATATAAAGTATATAATTTTATATATTATTATTCTTGTATTTTTATCTTACATATTATATGGATTAATATTAATGAATATTTAAATGTTTTATTCATAGTTCCAGCCTGAAACAATTTTCATAATGCTGCCTGAGCTTCACATATAATATTCAGAAATGCTTTTTCTTTATTATTTTAAAAATTTTACATAAAGTATTTTCTGTTAATAAAATTCAATTTGAATGAAATTTGTGTTCTTTGAGCTCACTGGCATTATTTTCATTGTTTCAGGAGAGACTAGACTGAGAGACGATATTGTACGCATGATATGAGGCAAAAATTCGCAGCACAGAAGGAGTTACCAGATACCTATTTTCTTATATAAAAAAATTTTAACAATATATTATTTATAAAGTAATTATTTCTATAGATTAATATTAATCAAGTAAAATCATGTCAGAAGAATTCAAATGGAACTTTGAAAAATATGAAATTTAAAAAAGCAGATTAAAATTACCAGATGTATTTTAAAATAATTAAATGTATTTTAAGAAATATTATTCAATTAAGAAGAAAGATGTCAGCTATCAATGATAGTAATTTGGGAAATGATACCACTGCTGGAAGTAGTGGAGGTATAGGTGAATATAGTGATAGAATGAATAAACAACATCACTCTGCAAATGTTCTTCATAGGATTAGTGGTACATTTGAAGATAAAAGTAATGATTATTTATGTCCTATTTGTTTTGAGGTAATTGATGAAGCTCATATTACACGTTGTGGTCATACATTTTGTTATCGCTGTATAGTAAAATCTTTGGAAGCCAATGGTCGTTGTCCAAAGTGTAGTTACACATTAACTCAACAAGATATTTTTCCAAACTTTTTGTTACATGAACTGATATCAAAATATAAAACTAGAATTAAAGGTTTTGCTGAATTGGGATCATCATATGCAGCTGATGGTAAACATAAATTAGGTAATACAGATTTATCTGTACCACCTCATGATGGATTAAGAGATATTATAGCTGCAGAAAGTGCTAATCTAACATTACCTGATGTAAATGTAATGTTAGAAGTATTAACACAAAGAAAACATCTACTAGAAGCAGAAACATGTGCAGCACAAAATAAATTGTTGCATGAATTTTTAAAACATCTATTACAACAGAAAGAAGAACAAAAAAATCAATTACAAAAGGAGATAGCATTAATTAAGAGAGATATGGATGAGGTTGAGAATATTTTAAGAGACGTTCAAAATAAATGTCCTAAAGTAGAAGATTTGAAGAAATCAAGTGAAAATGATACTGCACATGTATCAGCTATAAGAAAAGAAATGATTGGTCTTATAGACATAATAGATTCAAATATGGTAAAACCAAATGAAAAAGCAAATATTAGCAGTGACACATTTATTAATCCTACAGGAAGTAAGAAGCAAAATGATTATGCAATAGGATCTACATTAGCAACACGTAGAAAGAGGATGCATGCTCATTTTGATGATTTTGTTCAATGTTATTTTGACTCTCGTGCTAAAGAATTACTCCTTGGTCATAAATCTCAGAGTCAGAGTGATTCATGGCAAGGCACTAGTTCAGGTCTTGATGTTTTTAGAGAAAATCTTGTCAAATTTTCGAGATATAAATCTTTACGCCCACTTGCAACTTTAAATTATTCATCGGATATTTTTAATAATTCCACTATTGTTTCAAGTATTGAATTTGATAAAGATAATGAATTCTTTGCAATAGCTGGAGTTACAAAACGTATAAAAGTATTTGACTATAGTGCTGTAATAAGAGATACTGTAGATATACATTATCCTTGTGTTGAAATGGTTTCTAGCTCTAAAATATCATGTGTTTCATGGAATTCCTTTCACAAAGGAATGCTAGCATCATCTGATTATGAAGGAACTGTAACAGTATGGGATGCTGCAACTTGTCAAAGAACTAAAACATTTCAAGAACATGAAAAGAGATGTTGGTCTGTTGACTTCAATGATGTAGATACTAAACTCATAGCATCAGGATCAGATGATGCTAGAGTTAAATTGTGGTCTTTAAACAATGATCATTCTGTAGCTTCATTAGAAGCAAAAGCTAATGTATGTTGTGTAAAATTTAATCCACGTAGTTCATGTCACTTGGCATTTGGATCTGCAGATCACTGTGTCCATTATTATGATTTACGTAATATGAAAGAAGCACTTTGCATTTTTAAAGGTCATCGTAAAGCTGTTTCATATGTTAAATTTATAAATAAGGAAGAAATAGTATCTGCAAGTACCGATTCGCAATTAAAAATGTGGAATATTAATAATCCACACTGTTTGCGATCATTTGTTGGACATGTTAATGAAAAGAATTTTATAGGTCTTACTACTGATGGTGATTATGTAGCATGTGGATCAGAAAATAATGCACTTTATGTATATTATAAAGGACTTTCGAAACAGTTATTCTCGTATAAATTTGATGCCGTTCGAAGTATATTAGAAATACAAGAACGAAGAGAAGAAGATCTGAATGAATTTGTATCTGCAGTTTGTTGGAAACAAATGTCCAATGTTGTAGTAGCAGCAAATTCTCAAGGAACTATTAAGATATTAGAATTAGTTTAAAGTTAATTATAAATTCTATAATCCTTAGCAAATATTGATATACATATATATTTTGAAATTTATTCAATTAAGTGCTTAGGCACAAATAACAACGAGAAGTGAAAATTTATTCTAAATGTTACAGTAATTTGTTGTAAGCAAAATTGAAAAAGAAAAAAATTTAGAATATATTAAAATCTAAATTATCATATTAGAGACTGATTTACTTGAAAAAGTAATATTCTGCATACCAAACAGCTCAAACACTTTATTATGTTTTTATTAAATATTTCAATACTGTTATTTATATCATTCTGATTTAATTGTTTTTCAATTTAGATATATTTTTAATAATAGACTGAATTTTAATAATAAATAATTCTGAAAGTATATTAATATGTATGCATAAAATATTTTTTAATTTAAAACATGGCCTTTTATAAAATTATATTAATTTAGCTATGTTTGAAATTAATGTATTTCTATAATTATTCTAGCACAATTCAGATATAATAAATCATTATTAACATAATTAATAATTAGCATTTATTAGCACAAAACTTTATTATTATTACTTATTATTATATTATTATATTAATTATCTGTATTTTTGTATTTTTTATTCTTAATATGATATTAATTAATTTTGTAATTAATTTTACATGATAATAGTATTTGTTCATAATTAAGTCAAATAAGTTATTTAATAATACATAGATTTTTTAGTTCTATAAATATAAGATTTGTGAGTGTTGAAAGAAATATAAAATTTTATAATAATTCCAAACAGCTTGTAATGTAAAAAATATTTTTGTGACATATAACAATATATAAAAAAGTAAAATATTTTAAGTAATTAATTCATAATAATTGTGTGACATAACTTTAATTACATGTGATCCTTATAATAAATCTTGCCAAAATAGCCTAATAGTTTAAATTTGAAAATGTATAAGTTGATATAAATAATATTGATACTATCAGTTCAATTCAATTTGTGCCAAAAACATTACAGAAATAGTAAATGTGCTTAAATTGCATTAAGTTCCTATTATCAGAGTTATAATCACTATTTTATATATTAGCATCAGAGCTAAGGAAAGATAGAATTTATAATAAAAAAATAATAAATTATAATAAAAATGTTTTTTTTACTTTCAGAATTATACTATTATAATTAAATAATTATATATATTAATTATAATTAATGATAATTGCTTTGAAGAATATTAATAATTATAGATATAATGATTTTACTTTATTGAAAAAATAAAATTATTTTTGAAAATATTATTTCACTTAGCTCTGAATTCTAAGCAAATCTATAGCTCATTTTTAAATATCAATATATCAATTTTTATAATAATTTCTTTACAATTTACATAATAATATTTAAGCAAATAACAACAAATATAAAACCCCATGACAAATTTACATACTTAACTTTGTGTGTATATATATAGTGTATATATATATATATATATATATATATATATATATATATATATATTGACAAGAAAGCAAATTTTTTTTAATAAGAACATAATGTTACATTTTATTGCATATATTCAGATAATTCTTTATTATAAATTCTTATCAAATAATATCAAAATATATTAAATAATTATCGCGTTTACTGTTAATGTTATTACATGAGTGCAAATCAATTATCTCCTTATAAATCAGAGAATATAATTGTGAATTAATATGTAGTTCTTGTGAAAATTGTGAAAAATAATTGTAATTTTAATCTAATTATTAGTTAATACAATTATTAATAATATTAATTAGAGTAATTTTAAAGGAATATATTCTAGGATATATGTAAAGAATAGTATATTTTTAGATTGTATTTTAAAATTGCAGATGCTATAGCATGTGCTGATACATGTCCAAGATGCCTAGAATTATTGTAAGAAATAAATTTATGAATTTGTCTCAATATGTCCTTCAAAAACTTTTTCTGATTTTATGTACATATCCCTTTTATCAATTTATATTTGTTCTATCGGATAATTAATTTTAAATAATATTTCAATACTTGTACTACTACAGAGCAGGTCCAAAAATTCCCAAAGGTCATGCTAGAGTATTTTGGGGTTTGGATGAAAAAGATTATGCAGGAATTGCAGTTGTTGGCCTCGGAAAAAAAAATCTTGGCATAAATCAACTTGAAGAAATACATGAAGGAAAAGAGAATATACGTATAGCGGCGGCAGGTACATATTTTATAAACAGATAAATATAAAAATAAAACCAAATATATCTATTAGATTATAAACTAATAAATTATAACTAATACATTATATTCTCTTTATATTATATTTTAACTAATTAATATAATAATATTGCACTAGCTGGTTGCCGTGCATTAG
This sequence comes from Apis cerana, assembly GCF_029169275.1. NCBI lineage: Eukaryota > Metazoa > Arthropoda > Insecta > Hymenoptera > Apidae > Apis > Apis cerana. The sequence continues at coordinate 4,040,470 of NC_083866.1, forward strand.
ATGCAGTTGAAATAAAAGATATACAGTTAGAGGCTTTAGGAGATGCAGAAGCTGCAGCAGAAGGAGCTGCATTATCAATGTGGTTTTATCAAGGATTGAAAAATAAAGAGAAACAGAAAATACTTCCAAAAGTTTCATTATATGGTCAGGAAGGAGAGTGAGTTTATATACTTTCACATATTCTTTTATATATTATTTATTTCTTAGCTTAATAAAAATTATTTTTTCAAGGGAACAGTGGCGAATTGGAAGCATTAAGGCTCAAGCTCAAAATTGGGCACGACATTTGGCAGATACTCCAGCCAATTTAATGACACCTACAATATTTTCTACAGAAGTGCATACAGTTCTTACTAAATTAGGAATTACTGTACAAATTCATAATGAAGAATGGGCAGAACAGAAAAAAATGGGTTCTTTTCTTAGTGTATCTCACGGTAGTTGTGAACCACCAAAATTTATTGAAATTCACTATAAAAATGCTGATAATTCTCAACCAATTGTTTTTATTGGAAAAGGTGTCACCTTCGATGCTGGCGGTATTAGTCTCAAGGTAAAATAAATTTAAATATTTAATATAAATTATATATAATTTAATATAAATACATAATTTTAGCCTTCAGCTGACATGGATGAAATGCGTGCAGATATGAGTGGTGCTGCATGTGTAGTAGCTGCTATTCGAGCTGCTGCAGAACTTAAACTAAAATTAAATATTATTGGTTTGATACCTTTAACTGAAAATTTACCATCTGGAACTGCAACTAAGCCAGGAGATGTTGTAATTGCAATGAATGGAAAGAGTATTATTGTAGATAACACAGATGCAGAAGGTAGACTTATTCTTGCAGATGCCCTTTGTTATGCTCAAGAATTTAATCCAAGGTAATGGATATATAAATTAGAGAATATATAATAATGAATACGATAATATTTATTAAATATTCATTAAATATCTTTTGTATATAGTTTTATCTTGGACATTGCAACACTAACGGGTGCTATGAGAATTGCCTTAGGTGGAGCAGCAACTGGAGTTTTCACAAATAATAGTACATTGTTTGAAAAATTAAAAAATGCGGGCACTCTTTCTGGTGATAGAGTATGGAGATTTCCACTTTGGCAACATTTTACGGATGAAATGACAAGTATGAGAGAAAATATTATTTTTAATATTGAATTAATATTTTAAATAATATGATATTATTTGCAGAAAAAGTTAAATCAGCTGATGTGAGAAATGTTGCAAAAATTAAAGGTGGAGGTTCATGCACTGCAGCTGCATTTTTACGCGAATTCGTATCGAATAATACTCCATGGTTACATTTAGATATTGCAGGAGTAATGGGTCCTGGACCTGATAAGTTACCATATATACCAGCGGGAATGACAGGTCGTCCGACTCGTACGCTGATCCAGTTTTTACAGGCATTGTGTTAAAATTGACAACTATTTTAAGTTGTATGGTGCAAGTTTATCTATTTTTATATATACGTATACATATGTGTATATACACATGTATATATATGTATATATAATTTCATTTTCTATATATATATATATATGTTTACCTCCCGTCTTATATTCAGACATTTATACAAATTGACTAGAATTAATACAACGAATAGAAAGTAAATCGAAATATATAAGAAAATTGATTAATATGCAATCATTATATTTGTGTACAGAATTATATCTTTGCAGTACAGCAATACTTAGTACAAATATGATGAACTTTTTGTACAGCTTACTTTATTCACATTATATAAAGTATTATATTTAGTGAAGCAATTGGATAGTAACAATCAATAATTATAAAAGAATAGAGAGATTCAATATTATCAAAAAAGTTTAAATGTATAATATCGTATAATAGAATAGAATATAATATACTTAATTTGTACAAAGTATAGCTTAATATAATAAAAATATATATTTATGGGAGGTATATTGATTTTAGACAATTTATACTTTATTTGCATTTAAAATACATTTAATAATTTAATCAATATCGTGTAAAATATTACACACAACTTGTAAAAGTGTTAATAATTCGAACTTAATATAATAAAATACAATATGACATATTGTAAAAAAAGTCGTACTTCTAATTTTATATACATGAATTAATTTGCTTAGTACTGCGATTTTTTATGTACAGTTTCTGCTGCTTATCCCCTTGAACATTTTAAATTGATATATCAATTATTTTGTTTTATGAATATATTATATATTCTTTATATAGTTTTCAAAATTATTTATAATATAAAAAGCAAATGATATAAAATACCAAAGTAAAAAATCAAGAAAAGTAACATAGAATATTTTTCTACGAGAAAAATAATAATATATATTCATTATTTATATTAATATATGATTTAATAAAAATGATATTTATTATTTTTAATTAAAATCCCAATTTCTAAAAAAGATTAATTAATATTTATCATAAATATTTTAATATACATATTAATATAAGTGTACAAAATCATGCACTTAATATTAAATTAATGAAGCACTTCATCTTTTTACTAAAGAAAGTAAAACTTATATATTCATAAGAATATTCTGCGATCACAATAATTTTAGATGTAGGAACAATATTTTACAATAATAAATTAATTTGTATAATATTCATGTACAAGATGGTGGAGGCTGCTGCTGTGGAGAGGGAAGGGGCGCTGCCGCAGCAGCTGCGACTGCGGCAGCAGCAGCATACGACGACGGGTCCGAAGTATCGAGAAGTGGTGGTGGCGGAGGTAAACTTCCTCCTCCGCCTCGTCCTCTTCCTCGGCCTTTTCCTCGACCCCGACCCCGGCCCCTCCCCCTTCCGCGTCAACTCCGCCTTTCGGGCATTCCTATATTGCTCGTTGTCTTTTCTAGGAAAGCGAGCGGACCCTGAAGTGTACTACTTCCTACACCTGCAACAGGGAATCCTGCTCGAGTACCTGTCACTCCTACTGCTCCTTGTGTCATAAACATTCCTTGTTGTCCTACTGCAACTCCAACTCCTTGAAGACCTGATGTAGGAGGTGCTCCAGATCCTTGCTGCACCTGCAATTTTATATATATTTTTTCATAATAACCTTATTATTGTTAATGCAATTCTTTTTTTTTTTTTTTTTTAATAAACTTTTATTATAAAGAATGATGCTGAATGAAAATTAAGCAATTAAAAAAGTTAAAAATAGCAGTGATATTACTAAGATAAAAATTTTAGAAATGCTGTGTATACACATGCAAGATATTTAAGTAAATAGATTTATAAGAAAAATAAAGAGTTTAATTTTTACAAACCAATAGGATATATTAGGAACAGTAATTAGATAGGCAAGGGAAATGAAAGAAAGTACATTTTTTGCCATGAATAAAGATTTATTCTGCAAACATCATTTGCATGTAAAAATATAAATAAAATGGCATCATTTTTTTGCAATGATTCATTTTTATGAATGCTGCAATATTTTAAATTAATGTAACTTTAAATATTATATAAAAAAAATACATATCAACATTTTTAATTGTTAGAAATAATAAGAAAAATAATAAAATTAATTTCTTAATATATATATTAATATATATATGTGTATATATATATATATATATATATATATATATGCACATATTTTTTTAATTATTTTTTTTTTGATAGCTCTTAACATTGATGCATACATGCATACATGTTTACATGCAAAAGATATTCATTGTATTGTAAACAAGAAAATTTATGAATATTAAAAGAATATGCAAAGTTTATAATAATTTTTAATATATGAAATATAAATAAATGTTCTATGTTATATAAAAAAAATGAAAAAGTGTTAAAATATATAAATGAATATGTACACATATTTATGAATACATATTATAATTTTGAAAAATTATAATGTGACATAATTGAAATAATACTACCTGCTCCTAATATATTTATAGGTAGTAGGGATTATTAGGTTTACTATTAATGTTAAGCAAATGTGATATGCTTATTTTTTTTTTATTATTACTGTTATCAGATTTATTATATCAGTTTTTGGCTAAATATTTGTACATTTTAATAGCAATTATTTTGGCACCATTTTACATATTTTGTAAGTATGTATATTTAATACTTTCCTTTTCCATAAATGAAATTAAATTTATTTTTATAATTTTATATCGCAGCTACTAATAAAAGCACTTCAAATTTTTAGTTCTTACAGATTACATTTCTGTTAATAAGAATTATAAGGCACTGTTATATGCAATACTGGTATACATTGCTTTTGTGCAATAGGACTGAATGGTTTTATATCTTAAGAAATTACTTAAAAAAAAAAAAAGAGCAAAAATAGTTTTAAAAATTTTGATAAGTATTTCAATCATTACATAACAGTTTAATCTATTTATATTTTATACATTCACACTCACATGCATACACACAGAAACATTCAATCATACAACATCAATATTCATTCAATGTTTTAAATTGTAACAAATAATATAAAAATCTAATAATAATAAATATATCATTTTGAAATAAGAATATTACAGTGAGTATAAATAAGCTTGTGATATATGCATAACTGCAATACTTTTTATAATCAAGTTCAGTAATTTATATTGATAATGTTTCAATTTACAACTAAAATAAGTCCGAGAGAGAGAGAGAGAGAGAGAGAGAGAGAGAGAGAGAGAGAGAGAGATAGATAGATAGATAGATAGATAGATAGATAGATAGATAGATAGATAGATAGATAGATAGATAGATAGATAGAGAGAGAGAGAGAGAGAGAGAGAGACAGAGAGAGACAGAGAGAGACAGAGATTTTAAAGAATGATGATTCAAGATTTAACTTCTAACTATAACTGCTACAGCAAAAGTAATTTTTTATAAATGTACAATTTTCGCTGTCGTCCATATTTTTTTTAAAATATTAAATTATATATATTATTTCAAAAAAATGTTTTCAATACTAATTTTAAACAGCTGCCTGAATAGAAGAGTTTCAGCTTTGCTCGTAACGGTATTACTTAAATACCTGTTGCTGATGAAGTTGTTGTTGCATTTGATGTTGCTGAAGATGTTGCAATTGTTGTTGTTGTTGAAGCTGTTGATGTTGTAATATTTGTTGTTGTTGCATTGTTGTATTTCCACCTCCATTGGCACTTTGTTGGTTTTGTCCACTTTGAGTACCATTCGGTAAACCTAAATATATTAAAATTATTTATTGTGCTATCAAAATAGATACTTTTTTTACAATTCTTACCATTAGGTGCTGGACCTTGAGCTGGAGACTTTGCCCAACCTTGTAAATCTGCTAATAAATTCTGCCACACTGTAATTTTATCATAATGTCTTTTTATGAGATCCTCTTTACGTGCTAATTCTACTCGAAGATCATTGATATCTTCTTTTACTACTAATTCTGGTTTTAATGCAGATAATAAAAATCTTTTTTGCAAAAAAAAAGCTTCCATTTGTCTTGCCAGATCTATAAATCTCAATGTAACTTGTTCAACTTCACTACGTGCTTCTTCTTTATCCACAGTCAAACCACCAGACACTCCAATTCCATTGTTTCCTAACCCTTCGTCTTTCGTTATTAATATACTCAAACATTGCTGTAAATTGCATTTTATGTAAAAAAAAAAAATAAATTTCATCAAAACATGGTTTTAAAAAATCAATATGATAAAAATTAAAATATTTTTAATATTATACCTGAAATGCTTCTTCAAATTCATCGATAAGATTACCGTTACCATTAGTGGGTGTCGCCATTATACTCGTGATACTTATACATGTATATAATTTATTGACAATTATAGTCAATTTTTTTTAGAGTTTGTCTCTTTCAATTATATAAATATTTGAAATAAAATTAAAAAGTTCACAATTAATATATACACATATATCATATGAATAGAATGATAATAAAAATTCATAATTAAATAAAATATACACAATTATTAATAAATATGTTCAGTATAAATTTTGCTAATTTTTTATTGTGAGTTATAATTATAAGACTATATAACATATTAAATTTGTGGATTATGAATTTGTCGCATTTACATCTACAACGTTAATCAAGTATGTAATATTTCATATGATAATTTATAAATCTTAATCATTAATATTTTCATATTATATTTATTGGTTATTGATGATTGATTATATTTATCAATACATCAGTTGCTTATGATTGATAAATATATTCGTATAAATTTTATTTAAAAATATAAAAAAATATATTAATATAAATTATATTACTCGTATTTATAGATGTAATTTTTACTTTTTTGCTAATAGAATATTTTATGTTTAATTGTTTTAATTAAATATAAATTTTGTTAATTATATGTTATTTGATAAAATTAAAAAATTATTGCTATTATTTACATCTATACATTATGTAAGACATAAGTATTTTACAGCAAATTAAAATAAAAAAATATATATAGCAAACTTTAGAAATGTAGAATTTTTGATTACTCAAAATTTTATTAAATCTGAAAATTCCATTAAATCTGGCTCATCTTCTGGAGCTGGTTTATACCATGGATCTTCTAATTCCCACAAATCAGGAGGTAAATGTTCTCTACCTGGTGGTGGTCCACATGGTTCACAAGGAGGATAAGTTTGAATATCAAAAAATCTTTCTAATTGTTCAGGATCAAAGGGTTCATATTGATAAGGTTCTGGTAATTTAGGAGTAGGAGGAATATGAGCTTTTATTCTTATGCCTTCTCGTTCTTCCCAAGCTATATCTTCTTCTGGTATAGGTACTGGTACTTCTATTGGTACTTCTTCTGGTTGTTCTGCAGCTGCTTGTAATCTTTCAAGTCTTTCAAATTCTTCTTCTATTCTTTTAGCTGCTTCTCTTGCTTGTATCTCAGCTTTAACTTTTCTCATATGTTCACGAGCAGCAATAATATCTGGATGATCCATACCATATTCAGGTTGTAAAAATTCTTCATGTAATTCAGGAACTCTATATAAGCATCATTATTATTATGTAAATATAATAATTATAAAAATTTTATTTTATTTTAATATATGAATATAATGTATGAATATATATTTAATATATGAAATATTACCGAACATATCGTCTTGGAGCAACAATTTCAGGAGCAGCAATAGATGGAGGAGGAGTAACATCAAATAATTCAGGAGGAGTGATATCTTCAAGAGCGAAAGCACTAGCACCAACATTTGCAGCCGCAATAACAAAATCTCTTCTAGCTTGTTGCAAATCTGCTAATTTACTTTGAACCGCTGCAGATTCTGCAGCATCTTGCTCATTAAGAGTTTCACTGTCAAAAGTGAAATATGCTTTGTTATTATTGCAGAAAAAAAAATTTTTATAAAATCACCTGATCACTTGAATTGAACGACTAGCTGCTTGTGATATTTGTGTTTCTTCTACAGGTGGTTGTGCTACACTAATAATAGTAGTACGTTCTTCATTTACTGCTCCAGGAGGTATTACAATATTATTTATTACTCCATCACCAACTGGTTCAGCTTGAATTACATCAGCATTCATCATTTTAGCTAAATCAGTGGTCTTTTTAGGTATAGGTTTTTTTGGAGCAACAGGTCTCCTAGGAGGAGAAGGTACACGTGGCACACTAGGTCCAGCAACTGGACTTACAGGTCGTGGAGTTACAGCCGGAGGTGCACGTGGAGGACGCCTTGGTGGTATTCTTTCCCTACCCAATCTAATTTAAAATAAATTTGTACGATAATGTTAAATTATTTAATTCATTTTTTTATATATTATTTAGTATTTTAATATAATAATATAATACAAATAATAAAAATTAGAAAAAATTAATTTATTATTTATTTAAAAATTATCGAATCGTTTATTATAATTAAATTTATCGTGGCAACCTGGGATCACCTCCTATTGGTGCAGGTGTTCTCTTAGGTACTTGAACTTCATGCTTACGTTCATATTCTTGTTTAAATTTTTCAGCTTGTTTTACTCTAGCTAACATTGCTTTAGTCAATCCTGGTTTAGTGAAGTCCAGTTTTTTTGGTTCAGGCCTAACATGCCGTTTGCGTACTTTTAATGGTTCTGGTGGTGGAAGTCTTGCAGCTCTTTCTTGCATCCTTTCAAGCTCTCTGGCAGTTTTGGCTTGACGAAGTTGTTCAGTTCTTGTTAGACCTGGACGTCGACTCATTTTGTCCTTTATAAATTAATGATAGAAAAATAGAGAAAAATAAGAATAATAATATCATATATATATAATATATATAATATATATATTTTATAATAATTTTAAATTTATATATTATACATTAATACACAAAAAAGATTCATTAGATTATGCAAATAATACAAATATATAATAACCTGTTTAATAAGTTATTTCTTTCTGTTGATGAATGTTATTTTGGTTGATGTACTAAAAAAATTGTTAAGTTTTCATATTGTAAGTATTTTGTGGAATTGATGATCGCGGTTCGTTGATGCGATCAGAATTGTTACATACTCAATTAATTTAAGTGTTTAATAATTACTAAAATTTTAAATGTTAATAAATCGAAATGTCATATAATTTGGCAGGTAGAATAAAAATTCATAATAAGAACTGCTTTTGTTTTTAATATTATACATATACACATATATTAAACATCTATATATAAATATAAAAAATAGATATTTTATATATATATATATATATATATATATATTATTTAAAATGAAAATTATATGAAATATAATAAAAAATTATGTCTAAATAAAAGATAAAATTTCTCGAAACATAGAAAAGAAAATTAGATATCAAGTATAATAATAATTCTTTATATTTTTTAAATTCTTTTTTCTCTATATAAATATATATTTTTGTTTTATATTTTGTATGTTATGTAAACATATTGCTATATTATACATGTATATATAAATGGAAATAGATCAATAAATATAGAAGATAAAAATTGTAAATAAAATGCAACTATTTAAATATTGATATAATTTAAATAACTTTAATCGATTATTACGAAATTTTCGATATCTTTAATCAACATGAATCGATATACAATCGATATGTTAGAAACGTAAGTTCACATATACTTCAATTGAAATTTTTATTAAAGTTATTTCTTCTTCTTTAACAATGCCAACTAGGGCAGAACGCCCTAATTTGATACCTTTTCAGGATACTCAATATAGTTGGACGGATGATTTGCCAGTATGTAAACAATCAGGTATGTAAAAATTTAGATATATAACCTATCAATGATTAATATTTTAAATATCTCATCAGGAGTAGGATTTTCTACGAATCAAATTTATCGTGAGGATGGATATCGGCAAGAGGAACATCCATTTGAAGATCGTAGCTTTCATTGTCGTTATGATGATTCGACATTTCTTTATGGAGTATTTGATGGTCATGAAGGTACAAAAGTTGCAAATTTTGCTATGCAGCGAATGGCTGCAGAAATTTTACTTGGACAATTAAATGGTAAATCAACAGATGAAGAAGTTAAAGATGTTCTTAGGTAATAATATGTATAATTAAAAAATAAAAATAAAAATTATAAATTAATCTTTGTATATTATTATAAAAAAAGTAAAATTATATAATTTATTATTTTAGACAGGCATTTATAGCTGTAGAAAGAGGATATTTTGATTCAATTGGAGATCTTTTGGCTGAACGAACTAGTTTGCAATTTGATATACCTGATGGATTAAATTCCTATGAAACATATCAAAAATTTCCTCATTTGGTTAGATAAATATATTGTGTTATAGTGTATAATATGAATTTTATTAATATTGAAAATTAATCATATTATAAGTTTTTGTATAGGTTGATAAATTAAATGCATTGAATTGTGAGTTATCAGCAGGAACTAGTGCAGTTGTAGCTCTTATATATCGTGGAAGATTGTATGTTGCAAATGTTGGTGATAGTAGAGCTTTATTATGCAAAACAGATACCAATCAAGTGTTAAGAGTTGTACAACTAAGTGTAGATCATGATTTAAGAAATGAAGATGAACTATTAAGATTATCTCATTTGCAATTAGATATTGATTCCATAAGACAAGGTAGAGTTTTTTAATCATAAAAAATTTTAAAATCATATTTAATTAATTAATATTATTCTTATTAAAACATTTTATAATAATATATATTTAAGGATCTCGTCTTGGAAATCAAGAAACTACACGCTGTCTTGGAAATTATCTTGTCAAAGGAGGATATAAAGAATTCGAAGAATTAGCATCTGCTACAACAGAACCTATTATTGCTGAACCAGAAATTCATGGTGGAATAGAACTTGATGAATCTTGCAAATTTTTATTGCTTATGTCTCGTGGCTTATACAAGTCATTAGAAGAAGTGACTGGAATTGATCAAGTTAATATAAAATTAATTAACTTTGCAGTTCAAGAGGTATGTGAAATAATTGTATACAGAATATCTCATTTGAAGTTTTGCACACAAATATTTGCCAAATCATATATTTTAAATAAAACTTATTCATGTTTAAAAGAAAATATTGTATTGATAATCATAAATCATTTTTATGTATAATAATCACAAATAGATGTACTTTCAAAATTTTGAAAAGATGATCTTTATTTTTTTATATAAAATTATATATTTTTATATAGATAGATTTATAATCATTTAGATAATATAATCATAAATTTATAATCCATTCCAAAATAAATTTATTAATCTATAACATTGATCTCATTCAGAATAATTCAAAATTATTTAATATTATTTAAAACTGATTTTTGTTTTTTTGTCACCTAAAAATTGTTCCTTATCTATTGTATTCAAATCTTATCTGATTGATTAACTAGGTTTCTGGAAAATATTCCATTTGATATCAAATTATGAGTTTAATGCTTCCATACATAATGATTAGTCAAATTCATAAAACATTGAACAGTATATCTCTATCAAATAAATTGTTAATGAGAAATCCTTTTCATTTTCATGAATTTAATATTTACAAATTTTTTCTTACGAGACTTTATGAAAGATATAATTTTGAAAAAAAAAAAACTATTTTAATATGATGAAAACATGAAGAATAGAATTATGAATGCCTATTTATAAATTACTAAAATAATATTTAAAAATATCGAATTTTTATTTAAAAAATAAATCAATGCATTTATTTTGAATACAAATAAAAAATAAGAAACAATTTCTGAGTATAGAAAAAAAGTAAGTTTTGAATAATATTATAAATTACCTTGAATTACTTTGAAAGAAAGTATTATACTTTAATGAATTCGTTTTAGAATGAGCTATAGACTTATATAAAAGTATATTCAAGTATAAATAAAGATCATCTTGAAATCTTAAAAATATTTTCATCAAAAAATGATTTATGATTATTATGCGATATCCTCCTATAAATAGAATAGAAAGTTTATGAAAATTTAAGTTATATGAAACATTTTTTAAAATGAATTATAATAAAAAAATTTGCACCTCAAATAGAACAGCTTATATATATATATATATATATATTTATGATATTATTAAATATTTTTGAAGGATCGATTCAGAGACTAAAATAAATAAAAAAGTTAATATTAAAAAAATCAATTAAGAGTTATTTATTAAATTATAAACAATTAAAATTCATGAAAAAATCAGTTTAGATGAAGCAAGAATAGCTAATAGAATGAGATAATTCTATCTCTATCATATTATTGTCTGGCTTTGATTCACTTCATTTAATGCAAACTTAAAGTGTTTATAAAAAGCTTAATAAATAAGCTTTAAATTTTTTTGTAAAGTTTTTTATTTTAGCTTCTAAAAGATGCTTCACAAATATATTAATATTCTATATAATATAATAATATATTGTCTAAAATAAATTTCAGTTTCAAGCCCAATCTACTTTAACAGGAGTTGCTCAAGCTGTTGTAGATAAAGTTGTAAGAATTCATCATGATATTAACATGAGTAACTTACAAAGTACAGTAACTACTGGTAAACGAGATGATATAACTCTTCTTGTACGAAATTTTAATTTTCCGCTCCCTCATGCATTAAAAAGTCCAACTAATCAATCAGTCAGATTTAATCCAATTGTTGAATCTGTTCCAATTATAACAATGCCAGAAAATGATTATTCAAGTACAGGAATTACAGAAGAAAATTCCGATTTATCGACAACTGAAACTTCATCAACATCAGATATATATCCAGATGCAAAATCAACAAACAAAAATACTAGGATTAAGTCTTATGTTAATTTTTCTGAATATTATGAAAATGTTGAAAAGAGACGACGAGAAGGAACATTACCAGAAGGTATAAATTTTTAGAAAATATTATGATATAAAATATTAAGTATATATTATATTTATAATAAATATAATAAATATATAGAAATTACATGTATATAGATAATAATTTGCTTTGCATACATGTCTTTTAAATAAAAGTTAGAAATATAATTATTTATTCAAATTGTATATAATAAATCGTAAAAATGAATTTCATAATAACAATTGTTATACATAAAACATTATTAAATCTTTGACTTTTTACATTTTTATGTAGAAAAAATATATATAATTCATTTTTATGTAGAAAAACATATAATTTATATATTAAACATATATAATAAAAAAATTTTGACATCAAAACATTTTTGAAATGAAAAACTATTTTCCACATATAGTGAGATTAAATATTACAATATTACAAATTTTATGAAATATATTACTTGTATATCTAAATTACAAATATTTTGTTGGATTAGATTTAAGTCTTTCAAATGCAGCTTTTTCGAGACATTCTCTATGATCAGGATGAGCAATTTGAATTAATGCATTTGCTCTTTGACGTAATGTTTTACCAAAAAGATTTGCTATTCCATGTTCAGTAACTATATAGTGCGCATGTGCTCTTGTTACCACAATTCCACCACCTATTAAAAAGACTTCAATTGTATTTATGTACATAATATATTTATATTAAAAAATTCATTTTGTTTAAAAAAATTTTTTTTTTATAAATATAATTATAAATAATATAAAATTTTATTTTATACCAAGTTTAATTATAGGCTGAATTTTGCTTTCTCCTTTACTCGTTACTGAAGGGAATGCGATTATAGCTTTTCCTCGACCATCTTGAGCCATTGCTGCACCTTGGATAAAATCAAGCTGACCACCAAATCCAGAATACAATTTACAGCCTAAACTGTCTGAACATATTTGACCAGTAATATCCATTTCTATACAAGAATTAATGGCTGTCATTTTCGGTTGTTGCGATATTATTCGAGGATCATTAACATAATTAATTGCACGCATTTCTATACAAGTGAATAAATATTATGTTATTTATTGAATTTAAAATATTTCTAAAAAAAATTTTGAAAAATTTCATGAATTACGCACCTACAAATGGATTATTATGTAAAAAATCGTATACTCTTTTGGTACCAATTGCTAAAGAACTGACCATACGTCCTCTGTGCTTTATTTTCATTTTATTTGAAACATTCCCTCGTTCTGCTAAATCTACCATTGTATCACCAAGTATTTCTGTATGAACTCCCAAATCCTTATGATTACCAAGAGAACAGAGGACAGCATCAGGTATGTTACCAATTCCAATTTGTAAAGTTGCCCCATCATCTACTAATCTTTGTGCAATGATCTTGCCAATTTCTTGTTCAATTTCATTTGGTGGAGTACTAGCTACACATGGTAAAGGACAATCATATTTAACAGCCCAATCAATGTGACTTGAATGAATAACAGTATCTCCAAATGATCTTGGCATGTGTTCATTTACTTGAGCTAAATGAAAAAAAAATGTTTATTATTCTTTAAATTTATTATTATTTAATTATTATCAAATGTAATTTATTATCAAATGCTTACTGACCGATGATAACTTTAGCTGTACTAATCGCAGCACGTGTACAATCTACGCTTACACCTAAAGAACAGAAACCACGAGCATCTGGCACACTGACGTGAATTAATGCAACATCTGGAAAAATTCTTCTCTCGTAAAAAAGTTTTGGTACTTCATGAAGAAATATTGGAATATAATCTGCTCTTCCTTCATTAACAGCTTCTCTAAGATTAGCACCAATGTAAAAGCTTACAGATCTAAAATGTTCTAAAAAGCAATTATGATTTTATAATCGTAATATAACATATAGTGATGATTTACGTTTAATATTTTGAATTAAAATTTAATAATATTTTTACAGAAATAATATTTTTACAGAATACTGTACTCTCAAACTCAGGACTTGAAAATGGTGCATCTCCTTCAAGACCCATGTGAATTAATCGTACACCACGTAGATTATTACAAACACCATGCTCAGTCATAGCTCGTATTAATTCATTAGGTGTTGCTGCACCTCCTTGTATAAAAACTAAATGCTCTGGAAAATCATGCACACAGTCACAGAACGATCATAGAATATATTTTAAATAAAATGAAATAAAAAAAAAAGTCATTATTAAATACCTGAATTAATAATTTTTATTGCATCTTCTACACAAACCCATTTTGGACATCGTTTTAAAGGCTGTAAAGGTTCTCGAATACTTATATACCTTAAACCGCACATGTTAAAAGGTTTTGTTGGTAAAATTTTACCAAATGTTGACTCCAAATTTCGACGAAAATTGAGACCGAACATTTTGATAAAAGAAAATATGACACGTCACAAAATATATAAAAAATTGAAATTTGCTAAAATTTGTTGATTCAGTAAAGCATATACAGCAATTACATCGAAATTTGGATGACACATAATCTAAAAAATTTTCTTTAATCTTAAACGTCAATTTACGTCAAATCACATTAGACCCGTTGCCATCTCCACGCTTAGTATTTGAACATCGGATTTACCGGTATTCGATTTTTCAATTTTCTCGATATACGTTCATTTTGCATTTTATTCAGTATAAATGGAAGAAATTATGACAGAATAAAATTCTATGTACATTTTATTTTTATTTTATTATTTCAAATGCCACGTATTTTCAATTATTACAATAACTGCATTTTATATGGAAACGTTCTCAAATTTCATGTAAAAGGTATTTGTTATTATATACTGTTTTAGTTATTGTTAATCACATTTTGATTGTATCTGTAACTCGTTTAAAATGAAAGTTTTTTCATTCTTATTTTGGTGATGAATATTTTTTATTCACTTAAAATAAAAATTATGCTTATTCAAAATACAGTTTGCTATAAAATGATGTTAAAATTCTATTTTTGATATTTTTTCTCTGAGTTTGTTATTACGTTTTCAATAAGAAAGTATATATCGTACATAATTATGAAATAATTTACGATAGTTTTGCTTGATGCACGCAGTTATTTGTGCTTATAAGAACTATCATGAAATTCTATTTAAAAAAATCCTTTAAATATTATTTTTAGTAAAATGTTTATGGCGCTGGCATCATTTTTAAACGTTCAAAAGCTGCTTTTTCTAACGCTTCTCTATGATCAGGATGGGCAATTTGAATTAGTTCATATGATCGCTGTTGAAGACTTTTACCAAATAAACTAGCAATTCCATATTCTGTGACAACATATCGAACAATTGCTCTATTTGTAACAACACCAGAACCTTAAAATAAATGATATAGTTAAAAATATATAATTAAAGTAAAAATAATTAGAGATCATAATTATTTACCTAATTTTAGAACAGGTTGAATTTTACTTTCACCCTTTGAGGTAACAGATTGTAGTGCAATGATAGATTTTCCTTGACGATCATTACTAAGAGCTGCACCTATAACGAAATCTAATTGTCCTCCAAATCCAGAATACATTCTGGTTCCAATACTATCTGCACAAATTTGTCCAGTGATATCAACTTCTATACATGAATTAATAGCAGTCATCTTTGCTTGTTTGGCTACTATTTGTGGATTATTTACATAATTCACTGCCAACATTTCTATAAAATTAACCAAATAATAAATTACACAAGATCAATTATAAAGAAAAAATCGATATAAAATTACTTACCTATAAAAGGATTATCATGCATAAAATCATACAATTTTTCTGAACCGATGCAAAATGAACCAACAATTCTACCTTTGTGCATTGGTTTGCAATTATTTGTTATACATCCTTTATTTACTAGATCTACTACACCATCGCTAAACATTTCACTATGAATTCCAAGATTTTTATGATTATCCAGAAAGGATAATACCGCATCTGGTATACTTCCAATACCCATTTGCATAGTAGCTCCATTTTCTACTAAATTTTCGGCAATATATTTACCAATTTGTTGTTCTTCTTTTGATGGTGGTTTTACAGGATGTACTGGAAGTGGTGTGTGATGTTCGACGGCAAAATCTAAATGGCTGACATGAATCGAAGCATCGCCAAATGTTCTAGGCATATGCTTGTTTACTAATGCTATAAATAATGATATCCCCCCCCAAAAAAAATAAAGAAAAAAAAATTAGTGAAAAGACAATTCTGAAATAAAATAAATTTAAAAAACTTTGAAAATTTACCTACGATGTACTTTGCATGGCTCAACGCGGATCGTACACAATCTACGCTAGTACCCAATGAACAGTATCCTCTATCATCAGGAGGACAAACTTGTACAAGAGCAATGTCAGGTTTAAGATATTTTTCTTCAAACACTCGTGGGATTTCATGCAACAAAATTGGAATGCAATCGGCATGTCCTGCATTAACAGCTGCTCTTACATTTCCTCCAATGAAAAAGCTGACGGACTTAAAATGTTCTGCCGATAATATAAAATATCAAAAAATTGAATATTGTTATTTTTATATGATTTAATTTTTATTTTTTTAATATTGATTAGAAATGATTTTTAATATAATACAAGTTAAACAAGTAAACTGTTCTAAAAAATAAATATGTATACAAATGAACATTTATCACTATGATATTTAATAAGATAATTAAATTTATTATATTTACATATACAATATTACTTACTTGCATTTTCTGCTTTAGCGAATGGTGCAGGACCTTCAAGATGCATGTGACATAATCGTACATTTCTCACATCAGATCGAATGCCATAGTCGGTCATTGCCCTTAATAATTCAGTTGGTGTTGCCGCTGCACCCTGAACGAATACAAGCTGATCTAAAAAATAAAAAGATCAAACTCTTCCTATCTTCTTAGATTTGAAACATTTTTAATTCAGATATTATCAAAAATTTATAAATAATAAATATGCATACAATATACATAAAACATAATTATTTACGTCATACGAGTGCTTTTATGATATTAATATTAAAAATAGTTTTAGATATATGACTATAAAAATTATATATAATTAAATATATTATATATTATTATAAATAATTTTATATTTATAATTATTATAAATAATTATATATAATTATATATAATTTTCTATAATTATTTTGTAGAAACATTTTTATTTTTTTCGTCTAATCTAATAAGGCCGATAATTTCGGATATTCAAATAATTGAAAAATCAAAAAGTTAGAAAATTTTATTTCTTAGATTCTTAGATCAATAAATAGTTATAAACATATTGCAATACCATTTTTAAAATACAATATATGCATTATTTAATATATATTTAGAAAAATGTTATAGATATTTAATGAGTATAAATTTTTTAAAAGAAATGTGAATAATATAATATAAATGAACACAGTCCACTTATATTTCAGAATTTTTTTTTTTATTTTTACAAGAATGGAATTGACTGTTTACTATATATTGCTTTTTGCTTATCAAAAGATGGAATAATTCAAGGATCGAATAATTATATAAATTGTAACATTTCAAAAGGAATACTTTTAAATATTCTTTATTTAAAATTTATCATATAATTTTCAGCTGAATATTTGTATCTTTTATGAATTAATAATAACTTTAATCTTAAAGTTTTTTTCCTTTGATAAGAAAAAGATAAATAAAAATTTTACAAAATTATTCACAAAATATTCACAAAATAAACTTTTTATCTAATGATGATTTATAAATGGTTATTTTAATAAAAATTTAGAATTTATTTTAATAAAAATTGTAATTTACATAAATTTAACGCTTTTACAATTACAATCTATCTGATTGTACACAAGAAAAATTTATTAATTTTAATTATCAATTGTGGTAATACTAAAAAATATTTTTCATAAAATTTTATTTATTGAAATTTATAAATGATAAAGATTCTATAAATAAAAGCAATTTATAGACGAAATTTAAATCATTATGCACTTAATCGAAACCAATAATGTTTGCTTGCGCATAATTGCATGTTCAATTTATGTTCCAAGGTTAAAACATTGTATAAAAATTTTTAATTCAATAAACTAATATTTTCAATATGTTAATATTTAAACTCAATCGATCGATTAAAATTAAAAATTTTTGATCGATAAATAATCGCATAAGTACGATCAATACATATATATATTCATATTAAATAATTAATTTAATGATTCATTTGATTTTTGATAAAGTTAACTATAATATTGATGATAAATGAAAAAATTAAATTAATAAAATTTATATTTTGCAATAAAAAATATTTTTCATAAAATCATGTAATTTAGAAGTTATATTTCAATATTTTGTAATCAAATATTTCGAATATTTTATAATCAATTATAAAAAATAATATTTTAAACATTTTGTATACAAGTTATATTGAATGTATGTATAAAAAAATCCAAAAAATATCATAATAAAAAATAACAATAAAAATAATATATTATTTAAAAATTTTATATTCATAATTTTATTATAATATGAAATTTTAATATTCAATTTAATGAAATAAATAGGTATAAAAATTATTAATAATGCAAAAGATATTATCATATGACAAAAATAAAATTCGATAATATTAAAATTTAAATAAAATTTTTCTTACACTTACATTATATATGCTATTTTAATAACATCATTGATATTTAGATTTATTCTTGTAATACTTCGAGGTTAGTTTTTAAAAAATAAAATTTTTATCTAATATGACATCTAAAAATTGATACTTATTTTATGAATAAAATAATAAAATATAATACTTAAATTATTAATAATAAATTAATATATTATGAAAAAAATAATTACCTGAATCTAAATTTGCTTTTTCAATAGCTTCATCGGCAGTTTTGACCCAGCATGGTTCCTTGTCTAATATTGGCATAGAAGGTTCATTTACGTATGTAAAATAAGTTTTTTTCGATGTTTGAACGCAAAGACGAAACGTACTTGTTATAGTTTTAATCGTCTTAGATAAGTTGAGTATTCGTTTAAGAGCCGCCATAGTCTAATATTTTTCTGTCAGTGAAACACGAATACACAATATCGTTTGAAATGATGATAAGAATTATTTTATAAATAAATTGTAAAAAATACAAAAGATTCGAAATTTTAAAAAAATAAATTAAGAAATTCAAAATAATAGTTTTATGAATTAAGATTTTTATATCCACATATATGTTCTTGAACCACCTGCCACCATATCTCACTGCACACTCGCGCCTTCTCGGCGCGAAATAATCGCTATCAGGTCTGTAACTATGGTATCTATAAAAATGGTATCATAAATGAATCAAATTTTACAAAAATTTTATATTTTATTTTTCAAGATTATTAAAAATGGATACTATATTTTTTATATATAAAATCTAAAATATAAATCGTAATCATTTTTCAATTAGATTTCGAGTTTTTAATGTTCTATTCAAAAAAAATTTTTTAATTTTATTTATTTTACAAATAAAAAAATCTAAATGAATAATTTGAGGTTTAAATAAATAATAAAAATGTATTAGAAATTTTTTAATATTTCTAATATATAGGTTATTAGTCATTATAATTTTTATTAAAATTAAATGTTTACAATTAAATAAACCGCTATTATAAAAAACAAATAAAGTTCTAATAAATCAATCTAAATAAAGTTTATGTATATAACAAAAATATTATAATTTCATGAATATTCTTTCATGAATAATTTTTAATTTTTTTTTATAATACATTTAATTATAATAAGTAATTTTATAAAAAAATTTGTTGATAATAAATATGCAATGAATTACTTAGTATAAGCCACGTGATCGCACGTGCCATTGGTTGCATCTTTGTCAGACATTTGTTTTTCAATATATCTATCAATCAAAATAAAATTCATTTAGATATAATCAAATTTTTTAATGTAAAAAAGTATATAATTAATATAAAATATATTATTTATTTTCATAATGTATTTAATTAAATTAATAATCATAATTATTTATTTATAAAAATATAATATTTTTATTAACTTGAAATTTAAACGTATCCCCACTCTTAATATTTAATCTATCTCTTTTCATTGAAGTAGTATAACAGTACGTCCTACTGTTTGATCGACCTAAAAGACTAGGAGAGGCATTCAACAAAGATGTATCCGAAAAGTATCGGAGAACGTCAAGCTAATAAAGAACATGTATTGGCTGTTTCAAGAGATTTTATATCACAGCCACGACTTAGTAAGTATTTATATATATTATTAAAATAAATATTTATTAAAATCCAAAAGAAGAAAACTTAAAATATAAATATTATTAAATGGCATAAAATGGGCGTAGCAGATCGATTTACCATAGTCAGCTGATTCTGAATGTATTTATTTTTTAATCATAATAAATAAAAAAATATATAAATTTAATATATAAAAATATTTTGAACACTCGCATATTTATAAAATTTAATAACTTAATTATAAATCTGAAATCTTTTTTATATGAATAGAGACATCCATCATGTGACTAGATGCAGCACTAATATGATAATTTATAAAGTTCTTTTTTATAATATAATATTATAAAAGTTTTAATTTATTATATTATTATACTATATATTATATATTATATTCATTTATTTATTATATGTATTTATATATTATATGTTATATAAATATATTATATATAACTTATAATATTGTTATAAGTTTTAATTTATATAATATTATAAGTTATTTTATTTTATATTATAAAAGTTATACATAAATTTATATTTAATATATATTTATTCAAATAAAATTTTATAATATGTATTAAATTAATTAATAATAATTAATAATAATTAAAGTTATATTTTAAATCAATAATTTTTTTTTATTTTTATAGCATATAAAACCGTCTCAGGTGTAAATGGACCATTGGTAATATTAGATGAAGTCAAATTTCCAAAATTTGCAGAAATTGTTCAGTTAAAACTTGCTGATGGATCTACAAGATCTGGTCAAGTATTAGAAGTATCAGGTTCTAAAGCAGTTGTTCAGGTGTTTGAGGGTACTTCTGGTATTGATGCAAAAAATACTCTTTGTGAATTTACTGGCGATACTCTTCGGACTCCCGTATCTGAAGATATGTTAGGACGTGTTTTTAATGGATCTGGAAAACCAATTGATAAAGGTCCTCCTATTCTTGCGGAAGATTTTTTGGATATTGAAGGACAACCAATTAATCCATGGTCACGTATCTATCCTAAAGAAATGATTCAAACAGGTATCTCAGCTATTGATGTTATGAATTCTATTGCTCGTGGGCAAAAGATTCCTATTTTCTCAGCTGCTGGTTTACCACACAATGAGGTATTCTATATTAAATATCAAAATTTTAAGATATTTTAAGATATCAATATGCAATTATAAAATATTAATTATTATGCAATTATTCAAATTGATATATATTTTATAGATTGCTGCACAAATTTGTCGTCAAGCTGGTCTTGTAAAGTTACCTGGAAAATCAGTTTTGGATTCTCATGAAGATAATTTTGCCATTGTATTTGCTGCTATGGGTGTGAATATGGAAACTGCTCGTTTTTTCAAGCAAGATTTTGAAGAAAATGGTTCTATGGAAAATGTGTGCCTTTTTTTAAATTTAGCTAATGATCCTACTATTGAAAGAATTATCACTCCACGTCTTGCTTTAACTGCAGCTGAATTTTTGGCTTATCAATGCGAAAAACATGTTCTAGTTATACTAACTGATATGTCCTCTTATGCTGAGGCTCTTCGTGAAGTATCAGCTGCTCGTGAAGAAGTACCAGGACGACGTGGTTTTCCTGGTTATATGTATACAGATTTAGCAACTATATATGAACGAGCTGGTCGAGTAGAAGGTCGTAATGGTTCTATTACTCAAATCCCAATTTTGACTATGCCAAACGACGATATTACTCATCCTATTCCTGATTTAACTGGATATATTACTGAGGGTCAAATTTATGTTGATCGTCAACTTCATAATAGACAAATTTATCCACCTGTTAATGTACTTCCTTCACTATCTCGACTTATGAAGTCTGCTATTGGTGAAGGATGGACACGAAAAGATCATTCTGATGTATCTAATCAATTGGTAAGTTTTATATACTTCATAATTTTTAAAAAAATATGTATATACTTTTTACAAATATGATTTTATTTTAGTATGCTTGTTATGCTATTGGAAAAGATGTACAAGCTATGAAAGCTGTTGTTGGTGAAGAAGCTTTAACACCAGATGATTTACTATATTTAGAATTTCTTTCTAAGTTTGAGAAAAACTTTATTTCTCAGGGAAGTTATGAAAATCGTACGGTTTTTGAATCATTGGATATTGGTTGGCAATTATTACGTATTTTTCCTAAAGAGATGCTCAAACGAATTCCTACTAATATTCTCGCCGAATTTTATCCAAGAGATTCACGTCATTAGTTTTTTTTCATATTTAAAATTAAATCTTTTTTGTTTAAAATGTATAAAAAGAATTATGAATGAAAGAAATGGAAAAATGGTTTGATTCTCTGCTTTTTAATGATTAAATTGAAAAAAATCATATATTTATATAATTTTAAAAATATTAAATTCATAAAATTATTTCTGTATCAAATATAAATTAAAATTGAAATTAATAAGTTTTAGTAAATTAATTAGCTGGATAATGTTAAATGTGTAATACAGAAATATATAGAGAATTACATATATAATTTAATATTAATTCTATATCGTTAAAATATAATTTTAATAATAATAGATATTTTGTGCGAATAATCACTTATAACAAGTGATTGTGTAAAATATAATATATTATTCAGTATTAACATAAAAAAAAATATCATTATATAACTTTATATTTTTCGGTTTCACATTCCAATATAAAATTTTCATCTATAGAAATATTATACTCAATTAAAAGAAAAAAAAAATATTAAACGTTACTTGATGTTGATAAAAATGTTTAATCTTTTATGCACAGATTGTTTAATCCATATTTTATAAATGTATCTTTGTTGTTTTAATATTGTTGTTTTAATATTGTAAAAAAATATTTGTCTCAAATAAATATGTAAAATATACTATAAATGTATCTACGGTAAAATATTTTATTTGTTTTGTTATTAATGTAATTATTATATTGAATGAATATAAATAATAATATATATAAAATATATGTATATAAATATATAAACAAAAATTTTTTATATAATTTCAATAATTGGTATTTAGTAATTCAGCATTCATACATAATCCTAACAATAACTAATGTTTTATATATATATTTTACGTATCTATCTTATTCTTTATATATTATATAATTTATTTTTGTAAACAAATTATATTATTATATTGTATATATATCAATGATGATGTATATATATCATCATTTTTTATATTTTTTTTTGTTTTATTATATTAGGAATGTAATCCAATAATCCAACATTATCGAAGTTTTTAGGATTATTGAAATTCTAATATAAAATATTAAGTATAAAATACGTATTTAAATATATGTTCAATATATATTTTTTATTATTTTACAAGAGAATAGAATGAGTCAAGAAAATATTATAATAACATCTTATAAACTATATATGTTCATTTTGTGCAAAATATCTTGTTACATATTTTCAGAATTTGTGTTTTTTTTTAATGAATTAAAAATATTTTATAATTAATGGTCAGGTTTTAGCTGCTAATTGATGAACTGCTAATTGAACACGTAGTTCTATACAAGCATCCTTTTCTTCTATGATACTGCGAATTAAAGTAGTCATTTTTTTCTAAAATAAAAATACATATTAATTAATAACATATAAATAGAATATTATTTTAAAATTTAGAGATTAAATTATAAATTTGTATAAGTACCTCAAGTAACTGATTTTCTTTAACTAATTGTATCATAGCTGTCATCTCTGCTTCATTCGGCGAATGTGCTCGTTCTTTTGGTTTTTTCTTTTCAGGACCACGTTCTATTAATATTTCCATTAATCGTTTAATTTCGTTCTTTTCTTGATTTATTCGCGATTTTAGTAATGCTTGCATATTCAATAATTCTTCATAAATTAAACTCTCTCTCAATTTATCAATAGCATTTTCATGTTCAAGTTCTACTGCTGAAACTGAAATAAGTGTAATAAAAATAATATGTAATGGTATTGTAAATTAATTTTAATCATCATTCGTACCATTTTCATTTATTATAGATGAAATATTTTCTTGTTCGTTAAATTGTGGTATAATTGTAGATATTTCAGTAGAATCAATAATATCTTTATCATGTGCATGAACATTTCGTTCATTTTGAATAATATTTGTATTTGTTGGTTCTTTATTGTCTTCTAGAATGTGTACTTTATTATCCTTTTTCAATGTTAATGTAGACATTGATTGAGTTTCCGATTTTGCATATTCTATATCTTCTTCTTCTGTTTTTGTTTTTTGTATATTTAATTCTACTACAATTTCATCATTTGATTTTACTTCTTCATCTAAACTTTTCTGCGCAGCACCTTCCATCTTTTGAACTGTTTTATATTTTCTCTAAAGAGAAAAAAATTGATGTTATATTTTGCAATTTTTATTGATATTTTTAAATTAAAAGAATAAATATTAAAATAGAACCTTCAATTGTGTTATCATACGTTGCACTTCCCATAATTGTTCTTCGCGTAATTTTGTAACAAAACCTGCATTCATTTGCATGTGTATTTGCGAAAGTAATGATTCTTGTTTAGATAATTCAGCTATTATGCTTTCTACAGAATCTGGAAGATTAATACTACCAGATGAAAGTGGTGGCACATATTTTGTTAATTTTACATTTGGAAAAAGAGCTTTGCAATGAAACAACAAAGCTAATAATAATCTATGACTCATTTGTAATACAGGACTTAATGTCATTGAAATGGTTTGAGCATTCATTTTAGTAGTTTTTTCCTGAAATATTAATATGAAATATTATATTTTATGTAATACATATATAAAACAGTATATTTTTCAACATACTCGTATTGTGACATGATCTA
The DNA here is from genome assembly GCF_029169275.1 of Apis cerana. Lineage (NCBI taxonomy): Eukaryota > Metazoa > Arthropoda > Insecta > Hymenoptera > Apidae > Apis > Apis cerana. The sequence goes on from NC_083866.1 coordinate 4,065,790, forward strand.
AATGTAATATAATCCATGCTAAAAGAACATTATTACATTTAGGAAGTTGCTGAGTTAAATGTAATAATTGTGCTTCTCTTTGAGCAACATCTTTTGTTGATGCTGCTTGTTCAAATCTAGATATCATTTCACTGCTTTCTAAGACAGGCTCTGGCAGTTCCCTATATTATTAAAACTTTAATTTTGTAATATTTCATTTTAAAATATTTATTATTATTTAATATAGTGATATACAAACCTAAGAAATAATATTAATAAACTTGTAGCTACTGTAGGTTCAAATTCAGATAAATTTACAAACTCCCTATGATTATATAATTTTTTTAAATGCTGAACTTTTGATTTAACTCCTGGAACTTTATATAGGCCTTCTATATTCATTCCATGTTCTTCTGTAAAGTCAATGCAATCTCTCACAACTAAAGGTAAATCAATGCCATCATGACAACGACTTCTTTCCACTGCTAAATGCAGACTAACGCCAAATACTGGTTGCCCCTCTATAGATAGATAATTATTCAAAAATTTAATTCTATATACTATCAAATAATTTTATATCATATATTTTACCTCCAATATCTAATCCATCTTCTGCAGTGTGTTTTCCTTTTTTACGATCTTTAAATTTTTGTTTTGTTTTATCTTTGTCTTTGTCTTTACGTTTTTCTTTCTCTATATCTTTTTCATCCTTATCTTTTTTCTTTTTATCTTTCTCTTTTTCACCATCTTTTTCTTTACCTTCTTTTTCTCTGGATTTTTCACGTTTTTCTTTCTTTGATGGAAACTTGAAAGCTTTAGTCTTTTTTGACTTTGAAGGACTTCTGTGAGTTAAATCATATGCTAATTCAAGTAATAAATATAATAATTGTATACAATATATGAAAAGATATATTTATTTAATACATTATAAAATATAACTTTTGTGTATACTTTTATCTTTCAATATAATTATTCACTTTTTATTATATATTTTATTGTATATATAAAAATAATACTTTCACAATAAAATATATATTTATAATAGAAATAAGAATTAAAATGATTAACAATATAAAATCATAAATATTTGTGATAAGTTTATTTTCCATTTTAAGATGACTATTTTTAAATATTTTTAAAATATTAATAGATACTACTAAATATTTTAATCGATATAATTAATTTTAAATTAATAAGTTAATTAATATGTCAGTGCTAACAATATATAAAAATTAAAATTACTTGATATATTTATTTATATATCTATATTTTTTATTAAAAAATATTAATTAAACATAAAATAAATAGTTTAATAGTTATGAACTTAATTTTTATTTTAAAAATAAAAAATATATAAAACAACTTATAAAAATTATTAAATAAATTAATATTTATAACTTATAAAACTTATAAAAAGTTATATAAAAAAAAAAACATACTTTGTTTCCTGATCTTCGTCAGGGGAACTTTCTCCTTCTAATGTGGCATATCCTCGATCTTTTCGATCTTTTTTTTCTTTTCGTTTACCACCAAGGAGTTCCTTTTTGGAATGTTTTTCATGTCCACCTTCATCACTAACTAAAAATATATAAATATAATTACTAATTATTTTTATAAATATAAATAGAATATTTTAAATAATTAATTAGAAAATATTTGGGAAAATAATATATAATTTGATTTATGATTTCTATAATATGTATAACCTCTTTCTTAAAATAATTTTTATGGAAAAGAAATTAGATAATTTGATTATTGATAATACATACAATCGCTTTCGTTACTTTTTTTGGCTGATTCTGATGCATATAATCCAGGAAATTCTTTTTCTACATCTGGACTTTCGAAATCCATCTTCCTAGATTTATAATGTTTTAACAGGCTTAAAAATCTTGATATCAAACTATCGATATTTCATTCGAGTTTTTCTCGATTGTTAAAAATTATTCGACTTTCAGATCGATTATCTACATTCGAATTCTTATATGTGACATATATTTTTAGTTCATATCGCGTATTTCGGAAGGCATCCATGGTTTAAAAACATGACCATCAGCTTCTTTACTAGCCATATAAGTGAAATATGCTTGCTTAAACGATATCGAAGGAAATTTTCCATATTCCATTGAATTCCACATTGATCGTCCATACAAAACGCGTTCTTTACGAAGTTGACTATAAAACATAGCTTTTTTCATTGCAATCTATAAATGAATAAAATTATAATTGTATAATTAAAATAATAATCTAATTGAAAATTTTTTAATATTTATTGTTTCAAAAAACCTTTTTTTTCATTTCTTGAGCATCATCGAAAGTTAAATTTCTAAGTTGAAGTTTTGTCATTTTTAATAATGGAGTTCGAACTTCGGATTTACTAGTAATTGTATCTAACTTGTTCCATAAATTAATACTCTTACGTAATAATTTCTCTAAAAATATTACATTGCAAATAATTTATATATTGAATACTGTGTATATGAAAATAAATTTGACTTACTTTTTTCTTTATCAGTAACAACTATTCCTTTTCTATACATTAGCCAATATCGCAACTGTGGCATTAAAAAACTTTTTGGTAGTTTTGCAAATAGAAATCCTTCTGCTGCCATTTTTTTTAATTCAATCTAATCATTAAGAATTTCAAAAATTTCTACATTTAATCCAAATAGATAGAAAATATAAAAAAAAAAAGTATCTTTTACCTTCACTATGGCCATTAAATAATTTTTGGAATCATCAAAATCTTCTTCATTTTCTTTATCCGATATACCTACATTTTCTATATTTGATTCGGTAGGATTATTTTGTAATTTTTGAGAAATGTTTAGACGTTTTTGTTCAATTTTATCAGTTTTAATATCTTTATTATCTGAAATTATTTTACTTCCGAAATCTTTTTGTACTATTATATCTGTATTTTTATTTTTCTTATATGAACTTTTTGTTTTAATTTCGGAGGATTTTTTTATTGACATACTCTTAATCTCTGTTTTATCCTGAGTATAGTCAATATTTGGTTTAACACGATGCTTAGTAGATTGAGAAATATTTGTTAATTTGCTTTTAGCATCAGTAGATTTTTGTAAATAGGAAGTTTTATTGCGATTATCATCGTGCTTAAATTTTGTTTCATTTTCTCTAATATTTTCATCATTTTCTATATTAAAATTTTGACCACATGTGTCTTTGCAACTATGCTCATCATGCGTATGATAAACTGGCTGAGGAGCGTAAATTTCTCTAAATGCTTCTTTTACGGCTTCTTGTCTCTTTTTTTTTTCAGCAAGTAAAATTTCTTCAGGTTTTGGCAATGGTCCAGGCTGAATATTTGTAGGAGACCAATGGCGATGTAAACAAACACATGGTATTTCATGTTCGCTTGGTTCAGGTGTTTGAATAGGAGTAGCCATATGAACACCACCTACTACTTGTTTAGGTGGTAAATAAGAATAGTTTTCGGCAACGCCAGTTATACAATATTTAATATCGTCAACATATTCATCCTCTCTTGGAATTCTTTTTACATCTGATATCATTAATTTTGTATTTGGCACTAGTGGTTTTGAAATATCTGCAACATTTGTATAAGGTTGTTTTTTCAAAGTTTTTAATCGTTTTTGACGTTCCTTCCATTTTAATTTTTGTTCCCTATGTTCAAGTATTTTTCTTTCATATTTACATTCACAAACTGGTCGTTTTGTTTTAAGTTTACGATGCGGTATAGGACAACCCACTTTATTAAATTTGGCACATTTAAGCCAACAAGGTAAATTATCTCTACATCGTGTAAAATATTCAGATAAACTTACATCTTTAAGTGCCAGATCCCAACGTTCTTTTGGTGATTTTGCATTTATTAATGTTTCTCTGGTCTTGTCAAGTTCTTTCATCAATTGAATTTTTTCCTCATCTTCTTCTGTGGCTTGAATACCATATGTATCTATATATCGACTACAACCACAAGATTCTTTATTTTTTGAAACTTCCGATATTTTAGGTGTACTATATTGTTCGAAAAATTTTAGATTTTGATCTTTACGTTGAGTAAGACACATGTCATAAGGAGAATCGTAAAGATCATATTCAGGTACATATTCGTCACTTCTACGGGGACTCGGTGGTGGAGTATAATAAATGACACCATCTATAACTTGCATTTTTTTGTCTTCTACTTCTTTTTTTTTTTTTAATAATTTTTTTTCTTCGTCATCTTTTTTTCCACCTATATTTCCTCCAATATTATATAATAATATTTTTTTTTTCGCTCTATTTTCTCGACAAATACATGGTTTTCCTCCTGGTCTTACTGGTACTGTTTCTGGAGGATAGTCTGGTTCACTGAGATATACTAAAGTTTTTTTAGTTGGCAATTTTTGCTCTGATTTTGTCCTCCATCCACAAGGACCTTTACTTGGTAATTGTATATCTGCATCTGCTTCATCTTGTGTATCAATTACAGGTTCTATATCATAGTCGTATTCTAATTGACATTTTGCTGGAAGTTCATCTGGAATATCCACTGGTTTAACATCATAAGGATAGAGTTCAGGAGATTTTAACATATTTTTCAATTCATATATCTTATTTTTATAAGCTGTTTCAGGATCTATATCCTGATCAATATATATATCTTTCTTTTTATCTCGTCTTATCGATTTTGAATTTGATTGTTTATTTGATTTTTTTTTTCTTATTTGCTTGTTTTTATTTGCTAATAAAATTGGGTTATGATTTGATTTCTTCGTATTTTTCATTTTCTTGTCTTGTTTATAATTTGTTGCATTACGTATCTTTTGTTGAAATTGATCATCACGTGTTAAAAATATTTCTTTATCAGATATAAGTTTTTTAGGATTTGATTTTTCGTTTTGTTTCTCTAAATATTTCGAAGATGAAGGATTTTTATTCGCTTTTTGATCGCGCTTATTATTTGATTTTGAAGGATTTTGATCTTTTGTTTTATCTTTTTTCATATTAATTTGTAATACTTTATCATTCATTTTTTTAGTTTTTACGCTTGAAATTGATTTTTTATCAGATGTTTTTGTTTCACTTTTTTCTTCGCTTTTAAATTTTCCTCGACTTTGTTTATCCATAATTTGAGATATAGAAATTTTTTCTTTTTTCAAACTTTGAGATTTATTTACTTTTTCACTTTTAAATTTTTCTCGATCATGTTTTTCGTCAATTTGAGATACACTTTTCGAAATTTTTTCTTTTTTCGAACTTTGAGATCTACTTACTTTTTCGCTTTTAAATTTTCCTCGATCACGTTTTTCCTCAATTTGAGATATACTTTTAGGAGGAATTTTTTCTTTTTTGTCTTTTAGAAAAATTCTTTTTAACTCTTTTAAATTTTCTTTTTTAGTATTTAATTTAGAATTTTTTTCTAATGCAGTTTTTTCAGTTTCATCTAATATTTTAGATTGTACGGGCGTTGCTGGTCGTTTTGGAGAACTAAGCTTTAATAACGTTTTAAAATCAGTTTCAGATTCTTTTTCTGTTGGTGCTGTACGAAATATATTCCATGGATCATCATAACCATGATATGTGGGATCAGGAATAAATTTTTCAACTTTCTTTTCCACAACCTTTTCTTTTTTCCTAATTTCTATGGATTGCGGACTCATGTAACATTTCTCGTCACGTTTCCTTTCTTTTTCTTTTTTGATAGGAGGTGGTGCCTCCTCTATTACTTTTTCTTCTTCTTCTTCAAGTTCTTCCTCTTCTCCTGCTAATTCTTCTTCTATAACTATTTCCCGTTTTGGTACTCGTGTTCCAAAAGGACCTTCACAAACAGCTTGACCAGGTTTTGTTCCACATGGAGGACTCTAAACAATAATATGATTTTATTATATATTGTAACATTATTATAATTTTTTATAATTATAATTAAATTAATTTATAAAAATAAAACATACTCTTAATATTTCTTTTCGTAATTTTTCTTGTTCTGCTAATTCTTCTGGTGTTAAAGTATGCAAAGTACCCCAAGGTCCTCCACAAATACTCATACCATGTTCATCTCCACATGGTTGAAAATCTGCAATACTATACATTTTCTTTTCCCCTGGAACCTCCGTTTCTTGTTTTTTTTTTCTTTCAGCTTTTTTTTGTAATCTAATTATTTCATTAATAAATGGACTTCTTCTACATGATTTATCACCGGGATATTTCTTACAAGAATATGCAGGAAATTCTTGGGGTCTAAATTTTTTTCCAAAACATAATCCATCTTCTTTTGTCCATGGTATGTTATCATGACTCAAAGTTGAAGTTAAACCTTTATTAAACATTTGCTGAATTGCACATATGCAAGGCGGAACATTTCTTGGTGGCCTAGGTGGATGTGGCTCTATAACTCGTCCAGGTACGCGTATTAAATCCTCCTGAGCACCCGTAATATAATATTGCGTTTCACCTGTTTCAGTTGTGATACCATTTATTATTAAACTTGTTTTAAGAACATCTTCTGAAGCTATAACTTCTAATAAGTTTACAGTTGATTCTGGAGGAGTTGGTGCAGGAGAATGCATTGCCATTGATCCTACAATATATTTATTTTTATTATCATCTTCAGCTATAGTATCTATTACAAAATAAGGTGCTTTCGTTTCTTTTGCTCTAAAATACGATTTTCTAGTTTGTCTACAAGAACAACAGCTATCACAGCTTGGTCCTGGAAATACTAATTTTGTTATAGCTTCTATATTTTTTATCATTTTATTTGCCTCTCTCTCTACTTTTCGAAATTCTTCATCTACATTTTGCAACCATTCTTGCCAATGACGAGATAAATTCTTTCTACCACTTGGATAAATTTTTTTAGGTCCATCCCCAAGTTTCAATACTGCAAAAAATCTTTCATCGCTATTAGAAGGTACTACATTTGCAATTCCAGTCATTTCATATGTTACAGGACAAGTTGGTGGTTCATCAGAAGCACCAGCTATTATATAATGTGCATGTTTCTCATCAAGCCAAGATTTTTTATTTGGTTGTGGTGGTTGTAGAATTCCACATATTTTATATTCTATTGGCCCTGGTTTTTCAGAAATTCCATTGATAGTAAAATCGAATAATGTATTTTCATACAAAGGTGGAACATTAAGGCCACCAAATTTTTGTGAATCATTTTGTATTTTTTGCATATTTATTGGAGAATTTATTATTTTTTTTAATTTTTCATCTTCATTATTTTCATTATAATATTCATTTTTAAAAGTTTGATCTTGATGTAACTCAACAGAATTTATGTCATGAATAGTATTACTCTTTTTTTTATCTTGTTTTTTATTAATTTTAACAATATTTGTTTCTTTTTGGGAATTTGATTTTGTTTTAGAAACATTTTCCTTTTTCGTCATATGAACAGGAGGAAAATTATTTTTAACATGAATTAATTGACTATTTTCAGGATTGTTTTGTACTTTATTGTGTTTAATTTCTTTGTAATAAGGATTGGTTATTACATTTTTTATATTTAAAATACACTCTTTAGGAGGTAATATTACATATGGCAATGGCGTTAATTTACATTGTTCTTGCCAATGTTGTAAATGATTATAAAAAGTACACCAATCTGGTCGCGTAAAAAGTTCTTCTTCATAGGGCGATTTCATTTTCTGTCGTATTGATACTACTGGCGCAATAGCTATATAAATAATATATCAATATATTAATAGAATATTAAATTAATAATATATATGAATAATTTAATGAGAAATATAAATAAATTATATGAACACATTAATAAGAAAATATTACGTTTTGGATGTAATTTTGGCATTGTTATAGGCGGCAAACGTTTATGTAGTTCTATAACAGTTTCTGGTAAAGTTAAAAATGCAATAGCTGATAAGATTATTCTTTCATTGCAATCATAAAATTTTTCTAAAATTTAAAAATAGAATTAATATAAAGATATAAAATATAAAAAAATAAATTAAAAATAAGACGCAGCATACTATATCCTTCTTCTTCAAAATAATTTCCTGTTAATATTTTATAAACTTCTCTTAAAAATTCGATTACATTGCAATTAGAAGATTCTTGCAACTTTTTAATAACATCTGATGTTAATGTGAAAAATGTAGATACAATTCCAATTGATATAAGAGTTCTTTGAGTACGTCCTGTTACCATTTCTTCACAATCTTTATGCATTATACATTGTAACATTCTTAAATTTTTTATCTATAAATTAATATATATATATATATATATATAAATTTGAAAATATTTTAATCAACATTTAATATATTTAATTGATTTTTATATTTAATTGATAAAAAATGAAAATTACTTGATTAATAGAAAAATCTTGATACCATCGAGGATATATATCTGTTTCCTTTTTCATCATAAGCATTACTAAAAAAAAATTATGAAGTTTTTAGATTTTATTGTAGTACTTATGGAAATAGTAACTAAATTAAAATTTACTTTTCTTTTTTCCAATTTCAGTATTTTTATCCATTTCTTCATTATATTTTCTTATTTTTTGTTCCCAAAATATATCTTTTGCTGAATTAATTTCATCTTCTAGATACCATTGCATTGGTCCTTGAAGAAGGTATGCAAATTTTTCATCATGTAAATCTTCAAAATCGTTAGATTTATTAAATGGTCTTTTTTTTTCATATAATCTTTTTAAATCTTTCATATTTTGTAAACTTTGTTTATTTCTTTTATAATTTTTACGTTTATAATCTCCAACATCTATATACTTGGCTTTCTTTTTTAATGCATTTTCATAATCCATATAATCAGTGAATTCTGTTCGAAATTTAAAAGTTGGACTTTCATGTATTGCAGATAAAGACATCAATGAAGATTTATATGATTTTAGTTTATCATATTTTGTTAATGGATCAACATCATCAATTGAACAACAAAAACCATATGGTTTTATAATCATCTTTTTTTCAGGAACTTTTCTATTAAGAAAAAAGTAATATAGTTAATATAAAATAAAATTTTTGTTAAAATGTTTCACATATACCTCCTACGGTGTCTGAGTGTTTTTGATTTTAAAGAAACTTTAGACATTCTGGCCAAATGAAGCAAAGATGAATGATAAATAAAATGTATATAGTTTAGTTTTTCAGTTCCATTTAAGTTGTGTTACTATTATACTTGTAAATTTATGAGGTGTATGAAGGATGAAAAATGGTTATTGGTTTGGTGTTTGATATTTCTATTAATTTAGAATGAATATATCTACAGTTATAAATTATATATATATATTATAAATATATCTATAGTTATAAATTATATATATATATAATTAAAATTTTATTATGATTAATATAAGTTTATATATATAATTTTTAAATTTATTTAATATTATATAGTATAACAAAATTTAATCAATTAGTTAATTAATATAAAAAAATAATATTTTATAATAATTAAAAATACACTTAATAATTATTTTGTGATATTTTTTATAAAAAATAAAAACGAAAATTAAATATAATTATTATATATCATAGAATATATGTAGATTATTATCATTCATATTATCAATTTGCCATATATTTTATAGATATTTATTTTTGTTATAATAATAATTTTTTATTTATTCATAGTATTTATTTTATTCAATAAATATTATATAAAAATTTTTATTTTTTAAACATTGTTTTACTTAGATGGCGCTAAAATGTCATTCATATAATGTTTCGGTAGAATATCTTGATTTACTAAATTAATGTTTTGATGTGTTTAATGTTACTTAGTTGTGATTAATTAAAATTTGTATTGATAAGTGTGAATGAAAATTATTGATAGAAGTTAAAATAATACTTTAAATTTATTTTCCTACCTTTTGGTAAGTTTATTATATTTTTACCTTAAGAATTCTTAGATAATTATTAATTAGTAATAGTTTTACAATCGGAAAATATTTAGGTTAATTTTTTTAAAATATTTTATTCATATCATTAATCTATATTCCAGTTAATTTATTTCTTTCATTTATAGATCTCTAAAGATTTATAGAATTCATTATAGAAAGTATTTTTGATATTTTTAAAAATATTTTAATATATTGCAATAAATGTTTCTAGAAATATTTCTACTTTTGAATACTTTTCTTTTTGTAATTAGACATAATATGGTACGAGGTGGTCGAGGTGGAATGATTAGAGGAGGTCGTGGTGGTATGGGACGTGGAATGGGATTTCCTAGAAAACAATTTCTTCCACGTCATCCATTTGACTATACTTTATGTGAAGCTGCATTTCCACGTGTTAAACCAGCACCAGATGAATCAGATTTTCAAATGGCACTTTTAAAAAAGAATACAGACATGTGTCCTACACCAAAAGAACAAACTTCTATTTTAAATTTAGTAACTAAATTACAGAGTGTACTTGATAATTTAATAGTTGCTCCAGGCAGTTTTGAAGCTTGTGTAAATATAAATTTCTTTTATAATTTTTAATTTTTAATTATATTTCTTATTTATTAATAATAATTATTATTTACAGCAATTAGAAGAAGTGAGACAAGTAGGTAGCTTTAAAAAAGGAACTATGATCAAAGGTCATAATGTTGCTGATATTGTTGTGATCCTCAAAACATTACCTACTAAAACAGCTGTGGAAGCACTTGGTACAAAAGTTAATAATGATTTAAAAACTGTTAATCCCAAAGAAATATTTAGACTCACTCATACAGAGCGTGGCTTTGATATTGCTAATAATGAAGCCACAGTACGTGTACTGATTACCACTTTACATCAGAATTTAAGAAAATTAGAATCTGATCAGCATTTAGATGTAAAAATATGTCAAGGTCATCTTGCTGCAATTAGACATTCCCGATGGTTTGAAGAAAATGCTCATCATTCCAGTATAAAGGTTTTAATAAGATTACTTAGAGATTTGAGAAGTAGATTTGAAGGTTTAGAGCCATTATCTCCTTGGATGTTAGATTTGTTAGCGCATAATGCTATAATGAATAATCCCAGTAGACAAGCATTGCCAATAAATCAGGCATATAAAAGAGTACTTCAATTACTTGCTTCTGGACTCTTCCTTCCAGGATCTGCTGGTAAAAATTATTATATCTTAATGTAATAATATTTTATAAATAAATTTTATAATATTTGTCATGATTTTATTAAGGTATTTCTGATCCATGTGAGGGTGGCAATATACGTGTACACACAGCCATGACATTAGAACAACAAGATTTGGTATGTCTCACAGCTCAAACATTATTACGTGTCTTGGGTCATGGAGGCTATAGACCATTACTTGAGGGTACCAATAAACTTGCTGTAGAAATGAGTGTATGGGCAGGTGGTGTTGTTGCTAGTCCTTTAGACAAGGTATATGAACCTCCTACAGAACAAGAACAACAAGAAGATATGGAAGAAAGTAATGAAGAAATGATAACAGAAAGTGCTTAACTTTTTTTATTCAACATAATTATGTTTTCATTCATAGTCTTATGAAAGATTGAGAATTTTGTATTATTTTCTATAATTTTATTGACAATTTTGAGTATCTGATAAAAAAATTAATGTATTTAGTATTATACACAAATTTCAAAAATGTATGATTTTTTTATTAGCAATAATATAACTAATGTCAATGTTTTTACATGATGATATTATGTGTGAATTTGTACGTAATATCTCGAATAAAGTCTGAATTATATATGTATATTAATGGTAAAATATATAATTCAATTCTCTATTATTTTCCAAATTTCCGAAAAATTTTATTAATTAAAGATTTAAAATATTTTGCTAATATTTAATTATTTAAATCGTAAGTCGAATGTCAAATCAAGATTTCTAATTTTGGTAGTATTAAATATTTTAATAAAATTGAATGAAAAATCTAAATACATGTTTGATTCTATCGCAAGCAAGGATCATTTTCTGGAGTTCGATTAATGCGAGCACAGTTTATTGATCGACTGTTAGCGCCAGTACGAATCGGTACTTTGAAGAGTTTTCCTTGCGGCATACAAATGCAAACTTTATATTGTTCATGACCAGATGGATTTTGTAAAAATAATGGTGTTATTGGTATATTTTTTGTATCAATAGAGACACCATCTTTGGCATCAAGGATAATGCTTCCATTAATACTTTTTAAAGAAATATCTGTATCTGCGCTCCAAACGATATTTTTGCTTTCTATACTAGCACCTTCTGCTCCTTGCATAGAAATTTGATCGTCGGAGTTTACAATGAGACTTTCATTAACCGGTGATGTGATTCTATACGTTTCTGCAATTTTCACATCAATTTTTTCCACCCCAACAGGCAAACCAAAATTTGGAAAATCAGTAGTAAAGTAAATAATCCCAGTTCTAAAATCTTTTACTTCGAAAGATTCTATTTTCGATATAGTGGTACCATTTGATAAAATCATCATTTTAGCGCGTGTTTCTTCATATGATCGTGGATTATTTACATCTATTTGTACACCTGCTTCGTCACCAGAGATTTCCATTGGTTCATCCCCATAACTTTGACAAACTCCTGATTGCAAGCATATCTATATATATATTATCTATATAATATATTATCTATATAATTATATAAAAATATTTCTGAAATATTTTAATATCTGACCTTATCTAAGTCAGTTTTTCCATAAAATTTTACAAGATTTTCATCGGATATCATTTCCATCGCTTCCATCCCTTGACTAATTCGCAAAACAGCAATCACGGTAATGTTGAGGAAGAGATTGCATAATCCAATTATTGCTAGAATAAAAGTTAAGGTCCATAGACAATAGCGTCTTTTAGCTAATTTTTTGTTAGATGCCGACATGATGTGAGATGATACAATTGTTCGATTAATGTTCTCGCAACTAAAATAATGATTATTATTATAATAAATATTACATATTCGATTATTAATATGAAATTTTTATTACACCTTATATGAACACTACTGCAACTATTTTGACGAATGTAGCCTTTAATTAACGGTCCGTCACTATTGGATAAATTATCCTCAGCTTTTGATATTGAGGGTGATCCAGTATCATTTCCACATGCGTCGAGAATGGCAGACATTGAATCACTGTGCAAATATCAATAATGTAAAATCATATGAATTTTTAACTGATGAATATTTTTTTCTTAAATTGATAATATTGATGCTATTTATGTTCAAATTATAAATACAAGAACAATTAGTTTTTAATTTTAGTAATATATTTATATTGTATGTTGGATTTTTCATTAATTTTGTGCACTTTTGCATTATATAAAACAACCAATCTATGAAACGATTCTTACCTCGAAAGCAATTGCTTCTGGACAAATGAAAATAGATGATCACCTGATTTTTAACTGCACACGTACACAGTGTAACGAAAACTAGGTAAAATCTACCAATTGGCGCTTGCGCGTCTTTTCACATCGATACAAAATATTATCTAAAGCTTTTACTTTAAATACTTATATCAAAATTAATAAAAATCAAATATTCAGTAAATTTTAAAATATATTTATTAAAAATTTTTATTTTTACAATCTATCTAGTTTTTTACAATCTAGTACATGACATTTTTAAAAAAAATTGAGCACAAAATCATGTTCTCTTTAGCTTTTAGACAGTCCGGTTAAACTATATCTTCTATCCATGGAACATAGTAAACACGAGTATATATATCAAGAATAATGTTACCACAAATTTTTTCTAAATTAGTTATACCGATTAAATTGTACATATTATTTGATTTAAGATAACTAGAGATCCTCCACTATTACTTTATATATATAATAAATTTAACATTAATTAATACTTTTTTTATATTATTTTCAAAATCTAATATATCTGACAAGTATCTTTCTTGAGTTCACTAAAAATTTACAAATTTGCCAATTATTCACAATTCCAAACTTGAGTTTATTGTTTTTTTCACCATTAATGAATGTATGATTATATTTCAAATGAGATACCAAATTCAATATAACTTTTAACAAATCATTTGATCTATCTTCATTTAAAAAAAAATTAGTTAAAAATTATTTTAATATTAATTTGATTATTTTAATATTAATAGAAAATTAATTTTATTATGAATTTACTCCATTCGATTCGTTTCTATTCCATTGCAATAGCTTTACCATTAACACTACTATCTGGCAAGGAATGTACTAAACAACATTTAATTAAATATTATATTTTGTTCTAGTTTAAGAAGTGATATTCAAATGGTAGTTTATATATGGGATCTTATTCTGTCAATAACTCGAAAATTAACTGCATTTTATTATCATTCGATCTCTTTAAATCACCTAATCGTATCCAAATTGCATTTTCTTTATAAAAAATTATTTTTAATTAGATATTGTATGCAAGTTCATTCAAATACATTAGAAAAACAAACATATTTATCGAGTTTATTTAATATAAAAAAATTTTTTATAAATTATCAATATTTAATATTTTTATAAAGAAATATGAACTACTTATTATACGAATTTATTATATAATAAGTATTAATCTAATACTTATTTATTATTTATTATTAGATTTACTATTAGATAAACGAGATAAATTAATACATATGGGAAATTAATATTTATCATAAATTAATGTATCAAAGAAATAAATGATCAAACTTTAATACCATATTCTATTATTCTTAAGGATGAAGAAATATTATTTCTGATATCTTTAGAAATTAAAAATCAATGTACCTATGATGAAATTATAAATTGATATTAATATAAATAGCTCATAAATAAATCTTTACCAGTTACGATTGTAGATATAGTGTGCAGTAATAACAAAATTTTTTGAAATTAGGAAACCATCGCATAGTCAGACAATGTCTTCTTTAGAAATCTAATTGCAGTTATAAATATGAATTCTCCGATTACTGATTTTGTAACATTGATAATAAATTTTGAATTTCTTCACATTCTAAATAATTAATAATTAATAAAATACCTATTATTATGTTTTCTTTTTAAATACTGAATTCTAAAATAAAAAAGAAAATGATATCAACTAACGAAAGATATAAAATGGCTGGAATGATAAGAATAACTCTTTTTTAAAAGTAATGCTCAAGTAAATATCACAATCTTCAAATTTCTATAATATTTATTGTAAAATATTTACTTTGTATTGCTTTGATGTCCCAGATTCGAATCGAAGAAGTGAAAGTGATGGTAGCAATCATAATGTTAATAATAGATTCTCTAAATATATCTAATAGTTTTTTTATTTGTAGACAACACACGATAGGTTCAATTACTATATAACCCC
This sequence comes from Apis cerana, assembly GCF_029169275.1. Lineage (NCBI taxonomy): Eukaryota > Metazoa > Arthropoda > Insecta > Hymenoptera > Apidae > Apis > Apis cerana. Next base: position 4,081,034 of record NC_083866.1, read on the forward strand.
ATAGAATAAGCAGAAATTGTCTATTTGTTGCATCATGTAAAACTGAAAAACATTGTGAAAACAGAAAACAAATATGATGCAAAATAAAATTAAAAAATGATGATATATCGATATATTATATACTATATCCCCGTACATTCTACATTCTACATTTCTATGTAGAAGAGAGTTTTTTATCGTCTCGCAAAACTTAAGCAAATTTAACAAGTGAATTTAAATCTGAATCGCATTAAAGGAGAATTTTGATAAAATCTAATGCGATCATTTATTTATTCTATTGTAGTACGATAAATTTATTTTTTTATTAATAGATCATTTTCACTACTCGAATCTCTTATCTTTTTTTACCTCAAGTATATAAATATTAAATATTATATTTTCTTAACCAATTTTTTTTTCTTTACCAATTACACGAAAGAATTATTAAAATTGTTCTAATTTATTTTATAATAAAATTTATTTAAAAAAAAAATAAGATCAAAATTAACAACATCATCATTGGTAATATCAATTATTATAAGATTATAGCTTATATATAAGATTATATATAAGATTATAGTTTCAAATTCATTTTTATCTTTATTAATTGTTACTTTTATAATTTGCTCTTTTATAATTTCAATATTTCCTTAATAGTGATTGATTGTAGGAAAAAACAAATATGACAAGATTATTTCCTTCTTACAAGATTCATTTAACGATAATTATGCGCGAACAAATCTAAAAAACGTATGTACATATAATATAATTTTTTATTCTTGTATCAATATTCTTGTATAAGTTAATTGTTAATATTAAAATATTCACTATCAATCTTCATTATTAATTGAATTTTATATTACGATGTATTTTATTGTAATAGAAAAATAGAAATTATTTGTAATATTGAAAATTCAAATAACTGCATATTACATAATTTTAAATATATATCCATTTCAGAAAAAAGTACATATGAAAAATTCTATAGTAATTTTTAGTAGCTTTATAGTTACGAATATTAAAAATATTTCTATTTTTCGAAAAAGACAATTTAAAAAAAAATATTGAAATAAAACATAATTATAAATTACATTGAAATATTATGTGTATATATTTAATATGTATTGCGTAATAAAATTTTGATTATATAAAGTGTACAAATGTTTGTATTCTATATAAATTTATAATATTTGTAAATCTATGAAAAAATAAAATACATAAATACAATCTAATATTAAAAATGTATTTATTTTATATTTATATTATAAATCTGGCCAAACTATATTCTCTATCCATTCAATATAATTATAAACGCGAGTATATATACCAGGAATAATAGTACCGCAAAGCTTCCCTAAACTTGTTATACCGATTAAAGTATACATACAATAGTAATCTCGATTTAAGATGACAAGTGGTCCACCACTATCTCCCTACAATCGCAATAGATATAAATTTCATATTTTTATTATGTAATATATTATTCTTAAAATATTATTACCTGACAAGTATCTTTTCCAAGTTCACCGGCGCAGATTTGTGAATCTTCTGTAATTCCGAATTTGAGTTTATTGTTTTTCTCATTTCCGATGAATAACTTATTACATTTTGATTGAGGTACCAAACTAATTGTTACTTTTAATAAATCATTTGAGCCGCTTTCGTCTTGAAAAAAATTTAAATTGAAATAGAATATTATTTTAAATATTGAAATAAATAAGATTTTTTTAAATTATTATACTTACGCCATTCAACATCTCCCCATCCTGTTGCAGTTGCCTTACCATCAGGGCCACTATCCGGTAAAGAATACGGTAAACAACTGGGTCTTATCCATTCATTGAATTGCACATCTCTTTCTAATTTAAGAAGCGCGATATCGTGATATTGAGATGGTGGTTTATAATGAGGATTTCTTATTCGCTCAACAACGCGAAAATTTTCTGCATGATCATCCGATTTTTCGAGGTTTAAATCACCTAATCGTGCCCAATTTGCAGTACTATTGCTATAAAAAATTATACTTGAATTTATATATTATATTTATATAATGATTACATAATTATTATTTATTAATTTTGCTGTTAATACTAATATCTATAGTACTAACAACTATATAATTATATAACTAATAATAATTTGAATAATAAGAAATAATAAGAATTATTGAGAATCAAAATATATACAAGTTTCTGTTAAAAGTACAATGTGCAGCGGTTAAAACGAATCTTTCTGAAATTAATGTGCCGCCGCATGCCCAAACAATGCCATCTGCTGAGTCAAATCCAATTGCAGCCATATGCGGAAATTCTTTTAGTTTAGCTTTTGTACCACCGATGATAAGTGTGCGATCTTTAATGTTACACAAAGATTTATTTGCAGACTTCTTATCGGTTGTTAAAATTGGTGGATATTCGGTCGTGTATACGTATCTACTATATTCTTCACATTCTAAAATTATTATTATAATGGATTACAACATAAAGATTTTGAAAGAATTTGGAATTTAAAAAATTATATATATATATAAAATACATACTTGCTTTTGTTTTCATCTTTTCAGTAAATGGTGGAAGAGTTGTAATTTTTTTAGTTGTAGTTGTAATTGTAGTTGTAGATGTTTTTTTTATATATGGACAGCATACAACAGGATCAAAATTAAGATATCCACATATTTTACGTGGAGTTAATCCTTTTAATAAATTTTCATAAACCAAAGGACATTGTTGAAGAAGTTTACAAATACCTGGCGAATTGTCATCAGTAATACATGCCTCGCCTGGAAAAAATATTAAATATTAGATAAAAATTATGAAATTTATATATAGATGAATATGTATAATGATATATATATATAAAAAATCCTAATTAATATTGATGCAATCCACTGTATTTATTTTTTATTTTTTCTTATAAATTTTTCTCAATTAAGATCCCTAAAATTATTTTAAAAAATATTGAATTATATTTATATATATATAATATATAAAAAATATATAAAATATAATTTATAAATAAATATTATTACATTCATTTGAAATTTTGTTCCAGTATTAATATCTAATCCTCTTTTACATGTATCAGAATAATAGAATTTTGTATTGCTGTAAAAGTATTGCTTTATTGAATCAATAAAAAATTAAATAAAAAATTAATATTTTTCCAAGAATATATTTTCGATAACAATAAAATAAAACTAATCATTTATAAATATAATTTTAAATATCATATTAAATGTCATTAGATTATTATATTAATATTAGATATATAATATAAACTTTAATTTTTATATCTTTTTACTTATTGCCTATTAAAAATTTTTCTTTTACCTTTGTCCAGTGCATTACAAAAAATCGGATTACATAGAAAACATAAAAATACTATAATGAACATTATTATTGGTAACAAAAATGACGATCATCAAGACATGCCTTCACTACTCTGTAAGTTTCTCAACTGCTTCATATTTCTCTTTACACATCACTTTTATGTATCCCTTCCAAGAGTAACTGGTAGTAGGATAAATGATAAATCTTTTTTTTCTGAAAATGAAATGAATTTCTAAAAAAATATAAATTAATTAATTATATGGAGTATGAGTAAATGAAAATTACTCAAGTATCTTGATATCATAATAATATCATAATAACGGAAAATATTATAATAGTACAATATAGATATAATGGGTTATATTAGAATACTTTTCTATTTCTCAGAATAAATGAAAGCAGTTATAAACATCTCACCATTTCTTTATTACTTAATTAAGAACAATTTAAAAATAATTGCAACAAAAATATACGAATAATTTAAATTATATTAATATTATAAATTTTTATTAAGTAATTAAATTTTTATAAATGTATTATTATAAATATAAAAAACTATATATATATATATTTATTATTATACATATTATTATATATTATTTAAGTAAATCATAGGAGTCAAAAGTTTTTTTATTTGATTTTTTCAAAATAATTACAGATAATTAATAATTTAAAAAATTTAAAACCTGAAAATATTGCAATAAAATTCTTTAGAATAGTATAAAAAAAATTGAGAATTGAGATATATGAATAAATAATTGAAAATAATTGATGATAATAATATGATTGATTTTACATTAATTTTGATGATGAATGTATTTATATATATATTTTTGAATCATACTGGGAGTTTCCCGTTATTGCATGAAATCCTATAGCGGAAAGTATATTATCAATATTCCAATCTATTCTAATGTAATGATATATTATTAGAATGTAATAATATTTTAATTTTATATAAAATATATTATATTAAAAAAAATAATAATAAATAGAGAAAAATATAAAATATAATATATTATTTATTAATTTAATAATATAATATATTATTATAATATGTTTTTTTAATTATTTTTTGAATAATCGATTTTATATAGACTGCAATAACTTTACATTACATAATATTATATACAATTTAATAAGATAAACAAAAAGTTTATTAGAAAGAAAAATTAACTTTTTTTTCTGGATCTTCTTTATACTTTCAAGAATATTAAAATTTTTGATATAAAATTATTTTTTCGTTATATGAAAATAGTCTGCAAGTTTTTTGGAATATTTCTATAAATTCATTTGTGATTTTTTTAAAGTATTTTTAAACATAAAATTGTCTTTTTTTCTTATAAAATATTAAGGAAGTACATTTTTTCTGTTAGACAAAAAAAAAAATAAATAAGAAAGTTAATGATACTATCTTGTGAATGGACATTAGAAGCTTTGATTTATTAATAGAAATACAGAATATGCATAGATATTCGTCATAGACAAAGAAAACGACATTATGCGAAAAGGATAGAGAATATGTACATTAAAAACTTTTAATATTTTCCATATCGAAAACGTAACACACTAAAAATTAATTAATTACTAATTTTAGTATATAATTTCTTATAAAAAAAATTTTAAATTTACATTTTAAAACTAGAATTTCAAAAAAATTTCATAAAAAAGATATTTATTATATATATATATATATATATATATATATATATATATATATATATATATATATATATATACACACTTTTAAATTATTTTACTAAAATTTTATTCATATGAAATTTAGAAAAATTATGGCAAAAAAAATATCAATGGATAATATTTAAAAAAAAAAATGATAGATAAAACAATAACCATGCAAAAATTATCATTTTATATCTCTAATATTATAATAAAAATAATTGATACATTTGTCTATACATTATTTATTTGAATAAATGTTGAATAATGTTGTTATATTTATTTGATAAAATTTATTTTCAGTTTTGCATATTTATTTCTTTTTTAAATCTTCACTATAAATATATATTATTATTTTAAAAAATAATAAGACCAGTAATAGTAAATTTTATACGTATATTTTTATCAATATGAATCATTCAATAACAATTTTCGAAGCTTATATGTTTAGTTTATATATTTTATTTCGATGATGTAATTACATTTCTCTTTTTACTTAAATATACATAAATAAAAATAATGAATTTCACGGTACACAAAATGATGCCCACTTATTTTATTTAATATATTCTAAACATATATATATATATATACATATAACACATTAGCAAATCAGGACTTGATATTATATGTATCTTATTTAATAAAAAATTTAATTTCGTGTAGTCAATTCATGATATCAATTATTTATACAAATAATATCAATAATTAATAATAATAATAATAAGAATAATATATAATAAGAATAATAAAAATCTAAATTAATTTCGAATTGTGGATACTAAAATTGAAGAAAAGAGTACATACTATATAAACAAAAAAAAAAAAAAAAAGAAAACAAATACGATACAAAATAAAATTAGAAAATGATGATATATCGATACATTACATACTATATCATGCCCATATGTTTTCTATGTAGAAGGGAACTTTTTATCGCCTCGCAAAGCTTAAGCAAATTTGACAAGTGAACTTAAATCTGAATCGCATTAAAGGAGAATTTCGATAAAACCTAATGCGATCATTTATTTGTTCATAGAAATGAATCGAAACATTATTATATGTATAAATTTTATAAGTAGCATATTGAATATCCACAAGATAAGTTTTATCGTAACTCTGACCTATGTCATACAACGAATTATTAATATGTACAGTCTCTATGTACCCGCGTTAAGTTATCAGTCTTACGGCTCTCAAGAGGAAATTGTACATTTCTTTTTTTTTATATTATGTTTCATATGCATGCATTCTTTAATGATCTCTGTTGTAAAGTACAAATATATATATATGTATATATATTTATTTAACTAGTCTCAAGACAGTAAATAGAATGAGTTTTGTAATAAGTCTTGTACAAGTTTAATCAAATTGAGATGATCACGTATCGCGATACTTAATATAAATTAATTATAATATGATAATTATTTAAATAACACTCTGATGTATATATAAACATGTATACATTTGTACATTTGCTTTTACAACGGAGAAGCATCAATGCATCAACGCTTTAAAATAAAATTCTCCATTTATTAATATATTAATTTTTTGCCGTAAGTGGAAGCTTAAGCAATGAATACTTCTTAAGCTTATTTACGTTATTTGAATAATATCATTTTCAATTCTTTTATAGAAGCATTTAAAGATTGGATACATGATAGAATTTATTCAATGATCTATAAGAGATAATTTATTTAAATATTTACGTTATCTCTTAATAGAATTGATATAATAATCTAAAATTGTTAATATGCTTCCATGAAAGAAGTTTTAATTTTTTTTTTTTTAACATGAACGCAATATACACATTAGCTATGCAATTGGTTAAAATATGACAGTCGAGTTCTTCTTGGATGAAATGCGAATTAAACTAGCACATCATCTCGGTTCGTCGAACTTGTTACATTTTATCTGTTGCTATTTATATACATATATAATATAATAATCGTTCAATAAATATATATATATATAGAAAATTAGGAAAGTTCTAATTGCATTTTATAGAATATTGTTGAATGTTATATTTTGCTTAAATTAATCCCATTTAATATATCTGTGTAAAATTAATATAATTATATTATATATAATATATTAAAGAGATTTTTTTTTTTTTTTACTTTCTTCTATACTCTTATATTCAGTCGTTCGAAATATTCTTCCGTGAGTCAATTTTATTAATCAGCAATGAATTCTGTACAATATCTGGAATGAATCAAGTACAAGATATAGTACAATAAATTAGAAGGACCAATTCTTGAAGATATATTACGATGAAAAAGAAATCATATGTACAGCGAAGAGCAATAATATATAAATAGATTGTGCTTAGCTTTTCGTTTGTTTCACTGGAATTAGCAAAATATTCGGTTAATGAAATAAATATGACAAAAAGCTGATTTAATAAATAAATAAACTGTTGAAAATTACAAAAAAATTTGTTTCTGTTTTTATTATAAAAAGAAAGATGTGCTTTATCCTTCTACTAAATTTTACTTGGTAACTTATTTGTCGAAGATATCTACTTACAAAAATAAAAAAAATGTGTCAATAAAATTAATATCGAACAGAATGAATTTGTAATCGATTAAATAGTTAAGTACAAAATAGATTGATCGATGAACACTTTCGGCACAAGTTAGATCTACACAATCATACACTATTTCACAATGACACTTTCTTCTTGTCCATTTTCTTTTTTATATCAAAGGCTTAGAAAATCCAAAATCTTTGATTATCCTATTATAAATTATTAATTATGTTTCTATATTATAATCTATTTATTATAAAAAAAAAAAAAATTCGGTAGAACCACCGATTTTCCAGAAATCATTTTGTACATATTCGAAATTAAAATTTAAAATTTTAAAATGAATAATAAATATAAAAATTCTCTATATGCCATATAAAAAAATATAGGCAAAAGAATAAATAACTTAGACAAATACAATTAAAATACAATTAAATATTCAAAATGAAAATGAATGACGAAATCTCATGACCGAATACATAGAATGATAAAAAAGATTACAACAACGTTAAAAAGAGAAATAAACAGCAGAAGAATATATGTTCAAAGAATAACGATCAATTGTTAAGATTCCATGTAATAATGTCTATTAAACACTCTGACTCCATTGTATTGTGAAAGGTGCTATCAAGGATGAAGAAGCTCTTTGACTCTACGAGGGAGGAAAGTTGACGTCGATATCCAGCAAAAGACAGACTAAAAGATGACCAACTGGATCATAACAACTTGAAACTTGAGCGATCAAGTAGTGGTTCTATCAAAAAAATTTCTAATTGCACTCATTATTCTATAAACTCAATACCATCCTTCTTTTTATGATTTCATGATCATCTCACATTAACTATCATTATGCTATGACGTCCCTACAAACAAAATCTCGTTTCTTGAATATTTGTCTCTTTGGATGTATAATTGGGACATAAATGTTTAAAGATTGTACATACGTATTTTTTTTTCTCTTAATATGCACGAACCAGTCGTACGTAATGCGAATTATATTGGCATACGTGTGTATATTTCTTATCATGCGATCATAATCTACTTAGTAATAATAATAATAATAATAATAATAATAATAATAATAATAATAATAATAATAATAATGATAATAATAATAATGATAATAGTAATAATAATAATAATAATAATATAGTCTGTCGATTTGTACTTCGTGGAAAATAGTAAAGAAGAAAGCAAAAAAGAGTATGAATTTCGTATATGAGGTTCATAAAAAAAATTCGTTTCAAAAAGTCTGAATATAAAGAAATTGACGCAGAATATATTCTTCGAACATATGTTTTTCTCAATATCGAAGCATATATAACATGAACATATAATAATCTGTCTACTTGTATATTTTCGAATTCTTTTTTTGCTGCTATCACTTGTTGTATTCCATATATTATGTACACATGCGATTATTTTTGATTCTAATTGTAAAAACATTCATGCCTTTGTAAAATAGTATATAGAATCGAGAAATAAAATTTTAAATTTAATTTGAATCTCTTGAATTCATTATCGAAAAATAAAATCTGATTGTGATATTATTTCTGATTAAATTATGATTAAATAATTATAATTTTGATATTATTACGATTAAATAGTTATAGCGCTCTGACATGTGTACACAAAGATAAAATAATATATATATATATATATATATACATATACTGTAGATCCATATATGTATATATAGAGTGACATTGTACGAAATGTACATGAGATTAAAAATACTTTTTGCAAGGAGAAATTTTACGTGAGTATCGACGTGTTAATTCTTGAATAATTTGTCGTGCAAAAATGCAACACGTTGTAAGATTGTAAGATAACTCTATAGGTAGTATAATAATTGATTTATCGAACGATAACAATACGGGATAATATTATTACGATATATAATATTAGTATGAATAATATTATGTAACTTTGGCCTCTTTATACAATTATTACTATAAATCGTTCCAATAAAAAAAAATAAAATACAGATAAAGAGACAGTTAGCACCAGTCAGACAAAAAAAAAAGTTATTCTCTGAATCAAAGAAGTAACGAACTTTTCTCTTTTTTTAATAATTACGTTCTTATATGTGTTCTGATAACCATTTAAAACTTAGAGTTAACTTAGAAACTTTTTTACACTAGCAGAAATTATTATTTTTCCATATAGTTATTTTTCTATTTTAAGTGTTACGATCACTTTAATTGACATCTAAACTTTTATGTAAAATAATATTATTTAAAAAAAATAAAAATAAAAAAAAATAGCGATCCATTACAACATTAAATTGTAATAATTATTTCATTCGAAAGCACATTCGGCATACTTTTAATTCTGTCTTTTATTTCATATAATTGATTATTTTCTGAGCTTTGTTTTAATCTGCGTTACTTATTTAAGATCCCTTGGCCCATCCCATTAAAAAAAATCCTATTAACACAATTGCACAAGTTTGTACGTTGAAAAGAAACAAAAAAAAAGAGTACAGAGAAATAGAGAAGAAGTAAGGATATGCGAAAAAGAAGATAATATTAAGAAAGAAAAAGAGGAACGGACAAGACCAGCGAGATTTGGTCAATTCGAAGGTGGAAATTTATCTTAATGGACATCTTCAGCTATTGATAGCCAAGTTTCAGAAAAGAGGAAGAGGAAAGAAGGAAGACGATGAACGAGAAGATGTATGATGACCAAATTGGTAGAAAGTCTGGAGAAGCTTCAGAACAAACATCCATCCAATCCAGATCCATGATCTTTAGTATATTTGTATGCATATTGTCTCTCTTACACGGTTATTGTGTGTTCCTATACATTGTATATGTCTGTTCTGCACGTTGCAATCTGAAACGAAAGAAATAAGAACTGTAGTCACTGTAGGCTTTATAATGAATTGTTTAACACGCCAAGTAGTATGAAGATTACCGCTATGGTTAGTCTACGATACTTGATAAATGTTATTTTAGCTCTTGACAATATTTTTCGTTCGAAAAATTTGATAAGAAATATATTTTCTGATGTACATATACACGCGCACATTTAATATTTACATTCGGATTTATTTTTAGAATTTTTCTAAATCTATATATTTATATATTTTGTTTACTGTATATGCAAATATTTTTATTTATTTCATTTACTGTGCATAAAAGTCATATTAATTATCAATGATGTAATTAAGCTGTATTATCATTAAATTATATTTTTATCGACATATTTTTATCATTTCTGACCGATAAATAATAAATTCATGAATTATGCTTAATTACTTGTAATTTTTCAAATAACTTATCCAATAATTATCCTTATCTAATCCAAATATTTTTATTTATCTAATAAACAATCCAATAATATATAATAAATAATAATATTTATAACAACTTTCATAGATAAAATACTTTCCTATGTTAAAATTAATTTTCGATAAAAAATATATAATTTTGAAAATATGATTACAACGAACAATAATTCGACCGATTTACATAGTGTCAAGATTATCTAGCCAACCCACACGTCTAGACGTCTTAAAATTTTTATAGTTTACAAAAGAAGTTTACAAAACGTGTTATGGTATAACTATATATATGCAATGTGAGGCGATATATGTATATGATCCTGTGCCACCTTTTAACCACGCCTTAACTGGACATACATACCGGTTTTATACATATAAGATCACTTTATATTGTATATACACATATAAAAAAATCTTTGATACTTAAAAAATGTGTGTTAAAATGTGTCTTAAATACTCAATTAATTGTTAAAAAATTATAATGAGTAATCTAAAAAAATATCTAATATCTTTTCAAACCGCAAAGTTGAAAGAAAAATTTTACTGATTCATCGTCAGTAAAATTGATTTTAAGGAACACGTGTTTTTGCTTATGAACCTTGAACTAATTTTTTTTATAGCCTTTTTTTTTAATCCGTGGACTAATTTTATTTGTAACTATTTTAATTATTTCGCAAAACAGTAAGAATTCTTATATTTATCGTTCGACGTTACCAATCATAGTTTTCGAACGATTAATTGTGACATAGGATGATATAGATCAATTTAATTGCACAACAAACTAGGTTAAACTATTTAAATTTCGTAAGTTTTTTTTTAGAAATTTTTAATTAATATAAATTGTACAATAATATACTGTTTATGTTTATAATCTAATTCAAAGCTTTACATGAATCAGGGAAGTGTTAAGTATAAACTACTTTATGCTAATATGTACGTAGAATGAATTCACATTTGTCAGTCTGCTGGCAGTAGGCCAAGGTTTCGGTTACTTATTCTTTTGGCCATGAAATCATTGCGATTTATAAATCACTTAGGTCATTCTAAAATTATATATTGTTATTTTTAAGATATTTAGAAAATGTATATAAATATAAAGAGGATTCTAAGATAAATATCACTAAAAACATGATTAAAAAATATATTGAATATTAAAATTTTTTTACGAAACCTGCATTATCAAATAAACTTGAAAAGTAAGCTTTATCATATTTACTTTATAATTTCAGTATCATTTAACCGTAACCGTAAACGCATAAAAATAAAGCAAATTAACATTTGATCATATGATTATGATGAAAGAAACAAATATAATCATATTTTTAAATTATTGCGATGTAAGTACGGTAAATTTGTTGATAATAATATCTTTAATTGAATTCGCGTGACCTGAAAGAAGTTCATTCGCACTCAACAGAGGCAAGTGTCCGCTTGTGGAACTTGCGACATAAAGGTGCTCTCACAAAAACTAATTTAAAATCATTGTATCGAGAGATAAATTTTAAATTTTTTTTTGAAAAAATATATTTACTCAAATATATAAAACGTCGATCCATAAAGATATTTATAATTTAATACATAAAGTGATTGAAATATAATATTGCAATTCGTAAGTATCTTATTTTTTTGTTTTTAACAAATAATAATTTGTGTTCCTCCTAAATTAAAATTGCAAAAATTAAAGTAAATTTTCAAATATAGCTTTTTTGTATAAAAATTTAATCCAATTGTGAAACTAGCATGATAAATGAAAAGGAGTGAAAAAGAAACGAAGATGAAGAAACAAATATATCTTGTCAGGCGCGGTAACAACCTTTAGTTAAGGCGATTAGAGTCAGGCGACTCGTTGGTCGCGGTTGTTATCGTCGCACCACGCCAGATTGTTATTTATAGAGAGAAAGTTTAAACGTGCGTGTGAGGATGGAGAAAAGATATATGTTATGACATGGTTATTTTTCGCAAATTTTCAAGGCGACTTAAGCTTTAGAAAGGATCTGCACAACGTTATTTACGATTCGAATCACAAGATTATGCTGATTGGAATCAGTGACATTGTCGGTCCTTTACCTTTCCTACGATTCTTTTCGAAATCATGCACAAGGACGCTCTTTAAAAATATTTATACGGCCAATACATATAGCAATGTTATAAATTTATGTTATAATATTGTACGAACTTTACGCTATTATCTAATATTAATAAACTGTTAATGAATTTATTTATTCTTATATCTTCAATACCACTGTAACGATAAATTCCAAGTTTATGGAATTGATTCTATTTTTAATCTTCATTGCCTATTGAAGATTATTAATAAGAAATATCGCTTGCAATAAAAAAACTAATAAAATGTAACGCAAAACTGGTTAGAGTGAATTCAGGATTGTTATATATGTATAATAAGTTGTATTATATGTACAAGATCAACTTACCATAAATGTAACGCGACTAGGGCCTCCTTTCTCGCCTGTTCCGTACTATTGACTTTTGGCTATATCTCTCTTTCTTCCGTTCAAGCACGTCCTTTTATAATTTGAACTTAATCACTTAGTCCATCGCTTCCCTTCTTTTGTCATTGCTCTCTTCTGGGTTCCCTTGATCTTGATGTCCATACATTTACACGCTATCGTGTAAATATTACACGTACGACAATCTTATGCATGCCGTTGCGTAGATATATTACCACCTCGTCCCGCATAGTCTACATCTTGTGATCGTTAAATCAAATAGATTGGAAGAATTCGTACGACATTCGTACATCGTTTGTGACCAGTGACGAAGATTCACCAGTATGGAGCATCATTCGCAAGATGCTGCCAAGATGCGAACTCGCTCCACGTGCGTACGTTCGCTTTGGTTGCATCTGTGATTCGTGGTATATTATCTCGATTATTATTCTTCGAAAAGCCATCGCACGTTGTCAGAATATCGTATCGTTTGGGTGGTGCTCGTGGCTGCAACATGAAATATGTACATTTCAGAATATTACATTTAATTATTGCGTATCAATAAATGACAAGTCGAGATGAAATTGAAATAAAGAAACGAAAGAGAGTAATAATAGAATAGGATATAAGATCTCAATAATCTTCTCGGCAAGTAGAGAGATATAACAGGTGTAAGATATAAGATAAGGTATAAAATGAAATGTAAAGTATTTTTTTCTCAATAGCCTCGAGACATAAGAGATAAAAATTACAAATTGGCAAAACACTGTTGAAAAAAAATCGTATTTTAAATTTTTAAATATAGAAAATTAATGTTAAATATAATACCTCTAACTTTTTTCGAACGATAAAATTCTTTCCCTCGTTGTTGTCCCAATATTCTTTTCCATCGGTTCGATATCGTACACAGAATTCTATCACATTTGATTTCAATGGTAGAGTTAATCGAAAGCGGAAGGTATCGTAAAGAATCAGGGCCGGAGAACCCGGTTGTTCAACATAAGTGCAATGAACGTCCTCGTGTGTCTTCCAAGAATCGTTGCTCACCCTGACCACGACTTCCTTGTCATACGCCAGATTACGTACCTTGATAGTACCTACTAGACATTGTTCCGACTCTTTCACTATCACATTTTCCAAGCTGACATTCTCCTGATCAAGTTTCTGACGGAAGGCTAAATAATCGCTCGCCGGTTGAGGGAAAGTTACTTGCCAAGGTGATACGAGTTCTATAGATTGATCATTCTCAATTTTCGAATTTAAAAGTCGCCCTGTTAATCCAGCCAAGTAAGCTGTGCTCCACAAAGGTGGTACATTACTAGGTTCCGACATCACGCGTACCTGTAAATGAAAGGCAATGAAATATCTTATTTTACATTAATTTGTTGATTACAAAATTTATAATAACGTTACTTGAATAAACAAAAAAAAAAATCAGAATAAAACTGAAAAAAATAAAACGACATAATTTCATTTCAATAATTATAAAGAAACTCGAAAAAATTATAAAAAAAATTAAAAATATCATTTATATATAATAAATAAATATATAAGAAAATATAAAAAATAATAATATATTATAAGATTAAATCATATATACAAAAGTTTAAATACAAACGGAAAATCCAATAAAATCTCTATTACGAGCTGAGTCATTTTATTTTCTTTCATAATTAAGAACGAGATTAAGAATGAATACCTGAGTAAGAGGACGGCCACGATCATCAGCAAACACCACTCTTTTCTTCTGTTTATTACTACTACCATCATTACTGTTTCGAATGTTGTTTATAGCCAAGGAACCAGATGACAGGCATGGCCTTATTCTGGGTGGTACCGACCTGCTAGTAATTGTTGGTGCCGTTACCACCAAAGGACTGTATAACAGCGAGCTATACACTGGAGGACTGTGCCCCAGAAGCAATTCAGCTGGTATCGCTATGGAACACATTTAGATCTGGAAAAAAATTTTTTTAATTTTGTAAAATATTATTTTCACTTGATTTACTATGAAATTTTATTGTATTACTTATATTAATACATTTTACCGAAGAAAATTTAATATTCTAATTTTTTAAATTTATACATAGAATACATTAGAATTCAGTAAATTCTTATTTTATTTAAATAAAATAAAAATGTCTTTCTTTTAATTAATAAATGTGAAGTAATATAAAAATATGAATTGTATTCTATTTTTAACATTGATCTTTCTTGTAATAAAATCTTTATATAAAATTATATAATTAATTATTATATATAAAAAATTACGTAATTGTTCAAATTATTAAAATCATTTGTCAGAATGTTTTTTGTTTACGAATTGGACAAGAGAATTCAATTTCATATCGCAAAGATCTTTTAAGAATCGCTATGAGGAAATAGGAATTCGCATTGCATGAATGATTTAAGCGTCAAATAAGTAAGGAACATGCGTCAGTCACTGCCAAAAATTTCGTCAACAATATTAACGACTGTGTCGTTAGATCACGTGAATCATTCTAGGCCACAATATGGTTAAGTCCGAAATTACTAAGAGATAAATATTAGCATATACATACATATAAGTAAAGAAAAGAAGAAAGAGAACTAATTACATATCCATCTATCTATTTCTATAAAATTTTATCTGTTTTTGTAATAACTCAACTTATTGACTAACTTGTAAATAAGTTTCTCTCAATAAAAAAAAAAAAGTTATCGTAAAATAGAATATATAATAAGTTTTTTCAAACTTACGTTATTAATTAAATTAAATTCTTCTTGATTACGTAAGACAAATATAACGTTGAATTATTTATTATTATTATTTTTATTACCAATTTTTAATAAAACAATAAAATGCTTAGTCGTTGTTATTCCAAAGAATAGTACAGACTGAAAATTTCGTACAACTCTATCACAGTGAAGTGTCTTGTATGACAAGATAGGTGCGTGTGGTCATGTTACCCTGGAGTGGAATTACTACTTTAAATGTGGCAATAGTCTCTTCTCTTGTCCCTCGAGACTTGCTTGCGAACCAGACTCAACATGTACCAGACCGGAACCAAGCAAGTACGCGTACATAGCTAAAGTATTATAGCAATATCATGAATCAGATCTTTCAGATATTTCTATTTATTGCGAGATATTTATCATTTCTATTTTTTAGTAGATTTTATCTATCAATACGATTTACAACAATAACAAAATTATTATATTCTTATAGAAAAAAATCAAGATATCTTCTTTTCTCTTTAAGTAAATTTAATTCCTAATAATATCATTTTAGGAAATTATTATTCTTTTTACATTATTTTTTTTATAAAAAAAATTTGTGGTTTTATTTATTTAAAAAAAAAATCATATTAAACGTAATAGTAGTATGTAGTGTTCGTCATAAAAAACAAAAGGTCGAGGTTAAAATAATTGCTCTTGAACATTGTTTATCATTATGCGAACGAAGTGTCAGGGTCAAGCTATATAATCTGAAAAAAAGGAAGAGGAAAAAGTGCAAATGTTTATCTCATTTATTATATGGTCCATGATGATACTTTTAACTTATTGTCACGTTCACAAAACTTGCAATACTCGTATTAAATCGATCTTTATACATATCTTTTATTTATGTTGATATAAGATTATCTCATTTAGTTTTACAGATTTATCGAAAAAAAAAATATATTTGCAATGTTTAAATAATAAAATTTTCCAGTTGTTATTGCGTGTCCAATTTCTGCAAGTTGTTGCAAAATAACTGTTGCCCAGTTGATAATGCATTGATTTGAAAAAAAAAATTTGATTCACGAGTTGTTCATGATTAAGTTAGGTTTATATTAGATAGGAAATTTTCCATGTCTAAAATTAGTATATATCATATAATTTGTTCTTTCGATATGATAAAACTCATTAAGTATTATTAAATATACAATCATTTTGTATTAAATTTTATATAGTATTACATTATAAAGTATTACATTAAAAAAGATTTATATTCAAAAATTTAAATAACTTGAAATACTTCGAATAACAATTGAATATATATAAAACGTAATTGAATTTTAATGAATCTTCATTCGAATTAAATAAATATGTATGTATAAATTTTATCACACTTTTAAGGAAAATAATTAAAATAACTATTCTGCGTTTTTTTTATTTGCATGACATAACATACATGGAAGTTGAAATATGTATATTGATATTAATTTTTTTATTAATATAAAATCATCATTCTTGCTGATAAACTTGTCTTGTGTTTTTTTTTTATATTATGGCGCCGCTATTCTTAAAAGCTATTGATAAATACCAGAAATAAATATTCTCGCAAATTTGTAACGTGATCTCTTTTGACCAATAAGAAAAGAATCCATAAAAGAGCGTATTAGGTGAATGACCTATTATTTGATGAAAAAATTAATGAAACCTTTCTTGTTTGATTATCGATTTGTCAATAATATAATATTTACAATCGTAGAATTATCACGTGTACGTATCTAAATCTGTAATGCGTAGAATCATACATAAGAAACAATATGATGTAACAATTGCGTAAAGTAATTCTTATTCTCGCGCAAACGCGAAATATCATACGAGGAGAAAAATATAAAAAATAGTATATTGAATTAATAAAAAAATAAAAAAACTATATATTTTTGTGGATCATAATAAAAAATGCATATTTAATTAGATAAATCTTAGTCTTAGTCGTACGAGACAATGCATTATATTTCATAATTTTTTGGAATTTTATAATAAGCTATGATGAATCATTTTGAGATATTACGCAATCAAGATAATAATACCAAATAATTTTTTAATCTAATCCAAATAATTTTTTAATTTGACTTAGATTTCGATTATCAATATTACGTATATATAGTAATTTGGAATGCCTAATTAAACAGCACTTAAAAGGTCAAAAGTAAATCATTAGCAAATTTGGACGAATGGTTTTGTAATGAATAAGCATGTTCACGTTTCGTGACTCGAGAAGGAAATGTGCGCAGTCGTCGTACTATTTTAGACGATACTGTGATTAAAATTAGCATGGCGCATCTTCAAAACGCTACATATACCTAGATGCGTTACGCCCTTGGAGTGAAGCCAATTGTCTGATTTCTATGATATACGACTTTAGCATGACCTCTTGGGAACAAATGGATGACTTGAATAAATTTTATCTAATACATGTTGAAGAAAAGGAAAAAATAAGAAAATAGAATTAAAGAAAAATTCTATTGACTCTTTGAAATTGGTTTATCGACCTGTGGTACATGATAAATAACGCGCACATGTAAATAATGCCGTCTTTCTAACCTCTGGTTCTCTAATAGAAAAATGTGTACAAGACCCATGCTAGATATATATGTGTCTACAAACGGTATTAACTGACATCTAGCTATCGGTTGACGATTGTTTAAAATAACTCTCTGCTAAATTGAAAGATAATCTGAT
The DNA here is from genome assembly GCF_029169275.1 of Apis cerana. NCBI lineage: Eukaryota > Metazoa > Arthropoda > Insecta > Hymenoptera > Apidae > Apis > Apis cerana. Next base: position 4,099,724 of record NC_083866.1, read on the forward strand.
CCATATTTAAATTTTTTTTATTCCTGTTTTGTTTATTTATTTTATTTAATTTAAGCATTTAATTAAGTAATTAAGTATTCAATTTAATAAAATCTGAAAATTCATGCGTAGACATTATTAAGTTAAATATATACTATAATGCATTTGATCTAAAATGCAATATACATGTATGACATTTTAATCGCATTTCTCTAATTTCAATTAAAGTATATTATTTACTAATAAATTTTTTTTAAAATTGATGATTTCACATAAATTATTATTGAAATAAGCGAAGAACCACTGTAAAAGATAGATAAGATGCATTATTTCTCAGTCATTAACATTGATAAAATATTATTTTTAATGCATGTTGAGAGCGATTATAGAAAATTTATATTAAACAGACATTATCATATAAATGTCGTGACAAAAAGTAATATATTATTTCAATACGATTGTTTCAATTATGATGAAATTCACTTCTATTGTTAATTATTATTAATCGCAGCTGATAAGGAAAGATCATGGGTTATTGGGAGTCACGTGTGGAATTAGACTACGACTAATCCGATAAAGTTGGGAAATGTACAAGTCCTTGACTCCTTGAGCCATAAAAATTTCAAAAAATTATGATTAGATTGAAAACTTCATTAATCAATAATTTCCATGTAATTAATCAAAATATAATTATTTAATTACAAAGATAAACAATGTTTATAATATGCAATTTATAAAAATAAATGAAAAAAAATATTTATTTGAAATTGAAGTTGAAAATAACTTGAGACTTTAATATAATGAGATATTTAATCAATTATTGAAGTAAAAATGTCCATTAGTCAAAAATATTGTAATATTTTCTTATTTATTATATTTTATTATTTTTATTTATTTGTCTGCAACGAATCAATGCTCACCAGATATTAATTTGGATTAATTTTTATTTTTAATTAATTAAAAACCATTAATTAGCCCATGTATTTAATTAATCTTCACGTACAAACATTTATCCAAGCCTGGAAACTATGTTAATATCATCAACCATTACATTAACGTAAAGTAATATAGTGATAACAAGAGAAAGAGTTGAATAAATTATTTATATCGACACAACTTGCTTTAACATTTTGTTTGAATAATATATTGATGATAATTATGCAAATTGTATCATTACATAATAGATCGATAATTTAAGACTTAATATGAGTAAAAATATATAATTATAGCTAGGATGATATAGAGAAAAGAAATGTTATGTATTATGCTTTAAAATTTTAATGAAACAAATAAAAGACTTAATATACCTAATGAAACGATGATTACTTACCAAGATATTAAATTTTAAAACTAATTATTATTATAAATTTAATATATTTTTCGTTATTATTTTTTGCTATAATGATTTTTTTTATATAAAAAATTTTAAATTAGTAAAAAGTAAAAAGTAAAAAAAAAAAAAATTTACTATTCTTAAAATATTAAAATACTACTTAAAATACTATTTCTTATAAATTGATTAAAATAAATTGAAATTCTACATATTGCATATTTCAAACAATTGATTTTGTTATAAAAATACATAAAAATTCGATCGAAAAAAAATTCCTGTAACCGGTTCTTTTGTGAATATATGATTTAAGCGAGAGAGAAAAAGAAAAAAATTCAAAAACAATATATACAAAATAATATAGAGAAATCGGTTGACGAAATTTGAATATCTTCTTTTTATAGTATCAGTTTCTATCACGTGCATGTCATTAAAAAACAACCTTGAGAAATATGTGCTAATTTTACTCATTCTTGAGCAACTTTTATTAAAAAAAAATCACAATAAATCATTATCTAATAAGACAACTAATAGACAAGCTAATGAAACATACTAATATTAATAATTGAGAAACAATTTAAAAAAAATAAATTCTTTATGAATAATAAATATAAAAACTAATCAAATAATTAAAATAAAATCATAAATATAAATAATTAAAATAAAAATCATAAAATTTTTATATTTTATCACATCTATATATAAAACAGCTACACATCTAAGAAATATTTTTAAAAATTTTATCAAATGATCTATCACTGGTACCATTAATCCGTTACAAGCTATTGGCTGAGATCATAAAAATTTTTGAAAATCAATTTTCAAAAATTAATCAGACACCATTGAGATCGCCACTGAGATCCTCTGTCTCTTATCGCGTTGTGTTTCTGATTCGAAGCCGGCCGATAACCGATATATCCTTGCTGTCTATATATCCTCAAGCGCGGAATCTTACCGGACAAAGTTTAATCTCCGAAACCATAAAGAATAGATATGCGAGATGCTTTTCTATAAAAAAAAATATAAAAAAAACAGAAAAATTGTTTTTTTTTAGTATCGCAAGAGATCTTTACATAAATTTGAATTACGCTGCATTTATAAAGAAAATTTAAAATTAAAAATTTTTGAATTTCGAAATATTTAAATATTTGATGTTTTAAGAGAAATGCCAACGAGAATTCATTCGATAAAATAAATATCATTTGTTTCAATCTATCAATATAAGTTATTCTCTTTCAATATAAAAATAATACACATGATATTTAGGATATTACAATTTGATTAAAAAAAATATATATATATATATATGAAACAGTGTATTTCTAAATTTATACAGATATTAATATATTTGATAAGGTCACGCCATATTTAGAATATAATTACTTTGAGAAATTGAGATTTCTACTTGGGCGAAGATAGCCTTCTAACGTTTGATTTATATGTAGAACAATAAACCACAAAAAACTAATACATCAATATTGATGCATAAATAATATATACGTAAATAAGTATCTTTATGTACAATTTAATCATGTTTCTTATGAGAGATTTTAATTTTTTCATTTTTAAAATAAATTTCAATAAAATAAATTTAAAAATATTGAGTAAAAAATATTAAATAACAATATTGATCATTTGAAAATATATTATATTTTATATATAATTATTAAATATGCTGAAGAGAACACAGAATTGATAATATAATAGCATTTACAAAGCACATGTTAACCTGGCTAAAAATGAATTCTATGTTTTTAAAAAGATCAAGAGTTATATAAGTCACTAAGAGGGCGACAAACTCTATCGCATATTCATTGCAATGTATGTTATTCCCTTCAAATTTATCAACTATACAAACATATAACTTTACATTTTTAAAAATTTTATATTAATTTGGAAAAAATAAATTGCATAATACTTATATTCGATATAATAAATTTCATAAGAATGGTAATACAAATTTTGATATATTATTATTTGATAAATTATCGAATTATCAATTTTTAAATTGAAATAATTATGATATATATTATTATGTACAGCATTTGCAAAATATCCATAAGGAATGTACTACATATAATAAATGTAAATTACAACATTTTCTCTATACTTTCTCCGGAAGTATATGGTGTCGCTGTATATGCGTGGGAATAATACGTGTAAACAATTCGTCTTATATTCATACAACTGTTCCCCAGGTAGGTGTTTAAAGAGAGACGAGTGACCGGAAAACACAAGTAGATAAGTTGATACAGAAGCACTAAGTATACGTGCGTAAAAACAAATAAAATGCATTTTAAAAGAGCAGTCAAGCCGGTTATAAGAAATCGGCTAAAGTCTGAAATACGATCTTTGTGAATCATCACTAACCTTATATTGTATATTGTTTAAAGATTTTTCTTAATAAGTTGGAATAATTGAATTCTTTAAACCTTGAAAAATTAATAAAAACAGAATCTAGTTAAAATTATATTTTTTTATTTATAAAAAACATTTAAAATAATTAACTTCAAATGATATGGATTAAAAATATAGTTGTAATCAGTAAAAACGAACAAAAAAAAACTATGGAAGGAATCACGAACAATATTTATTTATTATTTCCGTTGTCATGAGGTCAGGAACTAACTAATCGGTCTTTCTGTTTCGCATCATTCAAAACGTTTGAGATTAAATAATAAATGTTGCTAATAATGCTCTTTCCGGCCACAAGCGCTAATCAATCGCGTTAATTTCTTTTCTTTGTTATTCGATAAAAGCATTTCTTTGAAACGCAATCCAAGAAACTTTCTGGAGTTTTCGCTTTTCTTGGTATATGCAAAAATCGTCATTTTTTAGATTGATTATCTCACTCATGTGTTACCATCAAATAGTATGCATATATATAACATGTGTGTATATTCATTTTTCATAATTAAGAAATAAATGTAGAATGATACATCGCGTGATGCATGCATGAGATAATAATACTATTCGATAAACTTTTATGATTGCTATCTTATAATTTGTTTGTAAACAAAGTTTTCTGTGAATAATAAATTATTTCTATTAATATAAGAAAACACAATTATAAATAAATTTTATCTAAATTTTATAACTGCAATATCCTATAATAAGCAATCACTTGTGTAATCCTACACGCTTATATTATATAAGAAATCGTTGTCAATGCGCAGTCGAATGTTTTTATTCTCATGTGGCATCGACCGCAATACGAATCAATTAATTGCGCACGTTGCACAAACAGGATTGGAATGTATTGTAACATTTAATGCATTTTTTTTAAACGGCGACAAAAAATGAATTAACATAATTAATGTTTATCTTAAGTTATATATATTAAGTAACGAAAATATTAATACTCACATCTTTTTTTTGAACTGCAGAACCGTTCCACCAAAAAGTGGAATAAAACAGAAAGATTTTCTTCTTGTTGGGAATGACGAGCCTTTATGCACACACGTTCCTTTTTTTTATGAACGCGCACAATCTTCTACATATACTTTTTGTCACGTTTTTCGTTTAGTTTTTGAAATCTTCAATAGCAAGATCTTTAAAACTTATATTTGATAAATCTCTTTAAGATATTTAAAATAAGCACATAATACATAATATGGTAAATTTTTTTGTCTACCTAAATATTTTGTTTCTTCGAATTCAAACTAATTTCCAAAAGTTGAAATGAAATAAAATAAAACAAAATGAACGAATGGAGTAAATTATTACCGGTATATAAACGATAAGACGGACGGCAGTATTCACGTGGCGAAAACGAAGCAATGCATCGTTTGTGCCAATCTCTTAAAATGTCACGAATTTTTAGTCATTTTTTTTTTATTTGTTAAGTTACACTTACGGATTTATTACCGTAGAATTTATTAAACGCAAGAAGATATTGGAGGTGGATACTTGGTCGTTAACGCGAATTATACGATCTAACCTCCTATACTTTCTGATTGCGTCTGAAAGCACCGACGCGAGTGTCATCCAACAGCACATCGTCGACAAGCCGGTATTCTTCTACTACGCATGCGCTTCACCTCGTGCATTTCACGTGATTTTGCCGGATCTACGAATCAAAAGGCTTCTAGTCCACGTGCTTGCATTCTTATACTAGATCGGTGACGAGTCGTTTCGTAGACTAGTCAACAGCAAAGAAGAAAAGAGCAGGATAGCCATGTCAGCAATCATTGAATAATATCGGTTTTTACCTGAATTTTTATTATATCTCATCCGGACATTTCCTAAAAATAAAATTTAGTAATATTAATAATAACAAATCATATAATAACAAATCAATGATCGTTCTACTTTATGTTATCTGAACGTGCTAGATAATTTCTTGAAACATGTTCTTGAATATAATATTAAACTTATAATAGATATTTAGATTTTTTACTTTTTCTATTATTTTGTCATAAAAATTTTTATTTTATATTTGATAATTTATTATATATTACTTAGAATTTGAATTTATAATAAAATTTATATTGTTAAAAATGTCTAAACATGGTACCAAATATTAAGTTTACATTATTTAGAAAAATATAAGAATAGAATAATATATGTACCATAAAAGTATGATACACATATTACATGAAAACATATTTTATTTATTTGTTGAAGTCGTATTGTTTTATAACGTAGAATCGATATAATGTAGATATTTTGTTGCCATATTTAAATATATTCAAAGTATCTTTCGAAACTATAGAGATATAATCTAAATCTAAAAATCATGAATCACAAAATAAGCTAAGATTTTGTTTGATTACATTGTACAATTTGTTTTTTTTTCACAAAAACGTAATTTACATTATTTGTCATAAGAATAAGAAGGGTTTAAAAATAAACATAATTAATAAGGGTTTAAAAATAAATATAAACATAATTAAAAACATAGTATTACCTTATATTCTTGATAAAATAAAAGCGTCTATGACGTATAACTTATTAAAAAATGTATACGAATTATTTAATAATCAAAATAAAATTATTTTTTTTCATTGCAATATATATAAACATAAATATAAATGAGCTCTTTTGGTAATACGACACTCAGCTACAGTGTAAAATTTTTGTCAATATAAAACTTTCTATTATTCTGTAGCTTGCTTCGTTAAATTTGTTGTCACAAGTGACAACATTAGAAATGAAAATTTGATACATTTAAAATGTCTATACAAAAAAAAAATTTAATTTGATATTTTTCTCTCAATTATTTTCTTTATGATTTACGTTTATTTAAACGTAAATATATATATTTTTTAAATTTAAAATAAGAAATAAAGTGAAAACGAAGAAAAGAAAATATAAAATCGATGTAACAGTAAAACATGTAACATTTTTTTCTTTCTTAGAATCAGTCTATCTTTTTACAGTCAAAGCATAATAATTAAATACGCTCATTGACTGTCGAATACAGTAAATACAAGAACAAAATTACTTCATATGTTAGTTTACAATACTTGATTACTTCATGTCTTCGTGTAAGATCGCAGAATTAACAAATGTTGATTTGTTGCATCAGTTTCTTGAGCACTTTTTATCGAACACATATTCAATATATATACCCATAAATAAAACCGTCACCTAAATAATTATTAAGAGTGTGTCCGGATACCGTAAAAAACATCTATTTTCTTGTACTTCACATTTTAAATTTGTATATTTTTTTTTTCTTTTTTATTATAAAATATTTTCATATTTAACACAAACATAAAAATAATATCAATCGAAGCAAGATTTTTTTTATTACCTAAAGAGATCAATTTAGCAATAAATAATAATAAAAATGCTTTTTTATTTATTAGAATATTAAATTCATTTTTTTCTTTTATATATTATATATAAAATATATAAAATCATGATATATTGATTAATTTATTTAATCAATATATATTGGTATTAATAATATTGACATTAAAATATTTCGATTTTATTTTTAATTTTAATGTTTATACGATCATAGACGTACAAGAAAAGAGTGGTTTCGTTGTGTATTTTAAGAAATGAAAATATATACTTGCTATAAAAATTGAACAAAAAAATATAACATATATTATTCATCACCTGAGAAAGAAAATCCAAACTTATAGGTAAAGAAATAATAAAAACGCGAATATCATCGATGTGTATCGTGGAAAAGAAAAAAATGTACGTACAATAAAATATATATTTATATACAGTATTCGAAATTATTATGAGCTTATAGGAACCCTGTTGATAATGTCGATAACACGAATGAATTTATTCTATGTCCGAAATATCAACCGAATATATAAAATACTCGCATACATATTATATATATACATGTTAAAGGTAAAGTCCACAATTCAATTTAAAGTGAAAATTTGAATTGAATTTTATGCGATGAAACGAAGATTTCTGTGCGATTTGAATACTAAATATAATACCATTCGTTGTATTAATTATTTTAATTAATCTATCGTGAACGGAGTCATCTGTAATTCGATTCAATTAATTCGTCTTGATATTAGAAAGATATTTCTTCACATACACACATAACTTCATCAATAAATTGACTCCATTCTATAAATTGTGCTCATAATTATATTATTCTGAAAACTTATTTTTATATATATATATATATATATATATATATATATATATATATATATATATATATATATATAACGTATTTTACTTATTTACAAATTAAATATTTGTTCACAGACTTTACCTATAACGCATGTAATTGAAATAATTGCTTTAACCAGCATAATTATTTACTTCAAAATTGACAGAGATATAGAAATATTATATCTTTTTTTTTCATTAAACTTATATGATTTTTTTAAAGATATTTTATATCACACTGGAATCAACTGACAAATAGATGTGATAATTAAAACATTGTTCCGTATGTAACATTATAAACATACGTTCATCGACACATAAATTTACATAAAAAATCATGCTGGTCTTCGACATATTCTAATTCATACTGATATATGTACACTGCAGTCAATATACATCAATAATCAGGCATGTATATGATTGCATGGTCGAATTAGACCAGTATATTATCACAAAATAAATGCTAAAAATTAAATATCCTATCAATTGTCTTCTTTTTTTTTCAATATTAAATGAATAGATTCGATATATATATGTAGCTTAGTCAATAAATAAGTTATCTTTCCCCATTTTTTTTTAAAGAGATATGGAATTGTTACTAGCTATTGACAATTATTTTTAATATAAATATTAACTTAATTGTACATTATATAAGCATAAAATATAATGTAACAAATATATCGAAATTTGAGATATATGCTATAAAATTCTTGATAAAAAATTATTCCTAATGTGTTTTTATCATTTGTTCGATTTTTATGTTTTCTCGAAAAAGAAAGATATGATCACATGAAAATCATGTATATTAATATGAAGATCATCTTTATGCAAAATGAAATCGGATGCAAATTTTTTAAAGAAACGAAACTAAATTTAAATATTTTCTCGTAAAAATAAATAAATAAATAAATAAATTCACTTTTTTTTAAAGGAAATAATTTACTTATTGACTAGTCCACGTATATCATTGAAATTCACCTATCACTGTATTATAGATTCATTCGAATTATTTTCTCTATTTCACTTAAAGAAGATAAAAAATGGAAGAATTGATTCCAAAATGAAATCATAATTTGTTTTAACCAGATTCAAGATAGAGTGTTACACGTTCGAGGTCTTTGGCAGCAACAAAGACTTCGTAATCTTGCCGCTGGGCTAGACTCTTCTGATCACCGTTCTTCGACACTTTCGTTTCCACCATTTTCTTGTTGAGGTCTTGCTATTTGGTATGTGATAAGATATTCGGGATATGCTTGTTCACCTCTATATACAACATATTCGGGGAAAGCTAAACCACCTTGAGATGGTCTACCCATTACGCTATGATGTCCAGGTGGTGCATGAGCCATTTTCATTGCAGAGAATTGCAGAAATGACTTTCCCAATGTGACACGACAGAGTAATAAATGTCTATAAATATTATATAATAAAAATTTAAAGAATAATAATCAAAATTAAATAGTTCAGAAATAATAAAAATTGTTACTTGTTTTTATATAAACAACTGACCTGTGACAGATATAACAACTTCGATCTTTATGAGCAGGACAACCAGTACCACCACATATTCCATATACATATTGATTACTTTTGCTACTATGTTCAGCAAAATAAATTCCAGCGCCAAACATACCGCCAATATACGCATGTCGTTCATCGAAACCTTTTTGAACGATGGCATTAATAAATGGACTACCATGAAATAACATTCTCTCATTTGCTTGTGGTAAACTTGATCCAGGAGTAGTTCTAGATCCAGTACTTGGAGAAGAAGGTGCTGCTGCACCAACTTCTTCAGCTACTTCTTGTCTTCTATGCGCATAACGTTCCCATAATTTACGATTTTGCACTTTTTGTATCTATTTAAAAAAAAATCATAAGCTGATTATTAATTATTACTATTATATTATTATTATATTATTATTATTAATTTTACATTTAATAAAATATAACAATATTATATAGATTATAAATAAACAATATTATAATTTAATTTAAAACGTACCCTAACTATATTATATCGAGAAAATATACCACCAGAATGACCATTATCCCTATGTTGTCTAATTGTACTTTGCATTTCTTCTTCTACAGCTAAAAATTCTTTATCCTCTGCTAATAAGTCTACCAACAATGTTCCTGGCGTAATGGTCGGTTGCCAAGGAGTACCAGCAGTCGTGTTTAGAAGTTTTTCCATGCCTTTGATTAATTTGTGTCTATAACCATATGCAGACACTCCAACTTGTTTTAAATCTTCGTGACCCATCTCTGCTAATATATCTAATGTAATTTGTTCACGTTCGAATAATTCTAATAAATGTTCTAAACTGAGACTCTGAAGGAAACCAGACACAGTTGTAATATTTGAATTATCTTTAGAATCTTTGGAATCCCTTTCGGAACATATTTCTGATGGTGGCATTGGACTTAAACAAGAAGATGGTCTTGCAAGTGGTACACACAAAGTCATAGCTGTACCAGAAGGCATAATTACGGTTTCTTGAGTAAGTGATGGTGGTGGTGTAACTGGAACTAATAATAAACAATTTTCAATAATAAAATATAAAATATATATAAATATAAAAATATAATATATAATTGTAATTATTAAAATATATTTACCCGCAACGATACTGGGCGGCCTACTGTTAATGGTATTATTACCATTATTATTTAAATTAATGGCAACTCCAACGCCATTATTACCAGATGGTATCGATGGTACTACTTGTTGTGAAGCCATAGCATCTTGCAATAAGCATCTTACATCATCAGCACTAGCAAGATCTAAAGGAGTTTGTCCTTCTTGATTTTTTGAAAAAGGATCTGCACCATGAGCCAAAAGAAGGGCACATAACTGCGTCCTGCCTTTCTGAGCTGCTTCATGAAGTGGTGTAAAGCCCCATTTGTCAGTAGCGTTTACTACAGTATTATATTTAATAAGTAATGCAGCTATATCTAAATGACCATAACTTGAAGCATTATGCAATGGAATCAATCCTCCTTTATCTTGAGCATTTACGTCTGCTCCACGTTCAAGCAAAAATTCGGCTACTTCCAAATTATTATATCCCGCTATTAAAATATAAGCAAATTAAATTGTATATAAACTAATACCAAAAGAGAGATGAAGAATTTAAAAATGAAACTTACCAGCTAAGTGTAATGGAGTACTATTACGACCTTGTGCATCTCTGCAATTAATATTATCTTGTGTAACAAGTCGTTGCACTCTCGCTAAATTTCCTTTTTTTGCTGCATCTAAAAGTGCACTATTCCCTCGTAGTAAGTCGGCTACATCTTGATCACCATCTCTTACCAAATCTAAAGGTGTTGCACCATCTCTATTTTTTTTAGTCGCATCTGCTCCGTGTCTTAATAATAAGCGAACTATTTCGTATTTTCCTTTAGCAGCAGCTTCGTGAAGTGGAGTAAATTTCCATAAATCCGCAACATTCACTGATGCACCATGTTTTACTAACAATTCCGTTACTTCGTAATGACCATAAGAGCAGGCATTGTGTAAAGGAACAAGTCCACTAAATATATGAAATTAAAAATTTGTTTTAATTATCATAATTTTTGAATTTTTATAAATAATATTTATAATTAAATTATAATTAATTTTTATAAATTATACAATAAACTGCTAACCCTTTATCTTTGGCGTGTACATCTGCTCCATGTGCCAATAAATATTCGACTACGGGCACTCTATTAAATCCCGCTGCAAAATGCAGCGGTGTGGAGTGTCGACCATCTAAATCACGACAATTAACAGCCAATGGATTCGTACGTAAAATTCTTTCTACTGCTGCTAAATCACCAGATTTACTTGCTTCTAACAATTGCGCTTCCGCATCGTCTGTCCCACTTGGTGGGTCTATAAAACAAAAATAAGAACAGAAACATTCTTTGGTTGAAAAGTCTTTGTATCTAAAATGAATTAGTTTCGAACCTTGTAATATTTTAAGGACATTTTCTGCAGCTACTTGTGCTGCAGTATAGCCCTGAAGTGATACTATAGATGGATCAACATTGTATGATAACAATATTCTGCAAGCTTGCACATTGTCTTCTCTAACACACCTGTTTATGCAACAATATTTTTAAGTAAGGAAATTACATTTTTTTTCATAAAATAAAAAAATAAAAAACTTTAAAGACAAGACTAGACAATTCACGGTACCTGTGTAGTGCAGTTTGCCCTAATCCATCTAAAGCATTGACTTTTGCATTATGTCTAAGTAGCACATCCATTGCATCATAATGAGAATGATCAGTAGCAACATGAAGAGGTGTAAGAAAGTCTTTATTTTTCTCATTTAAGGCAGCATTTTTCCTAATTAAAGATTCTATTACTTGTTTTCTCTTGGGATAAGGAGATGCAACGGCACAGTGCAGTGGTGTATCCCTAGTATAAGGGTGTTTAAAGTTTACAACTTCTGGGGACAGGTACTTTTTTAATTTAGTAAGATCTGCCTGCCTGCAGGCATCCAAGAGGCAGTGTCCCTTGTATTCGTCTACAATTAAAGTGTATCTAACAAAATCATGTTCTGTGTGTTTTTCTAGAAGAATAGTCTTAATATACATAGAAAACATACATGCCAATCTTTCTTGTAATTCCAATGTCGGGGCTACATCAATGGCGCTTTTACTATGGCAGTTTAATTGAGTCGGATCGGCACCTTCACTTAAAAGTAATGAGCACACCTCGACTCTGGATTTGCTAGCAGCTTCATGTAATGGAGTAAATGCCCATAAATCACTGGCATTAACTGCTGCACCGTGTTTAAGAAGTGCTTCAGTTACTTCAAAGTGACCATATGAACAAGCATTGTGAAGTGGAACAAGACCTCTATAACATCATTATTGTAAATCAATTATTTTACATCAACTTTTAATAATTATCATAGAACATATATTATAACTACAAGAATTTACCCTTTATCTTTTGCATGTACATCTGCACCATTTTGTAATAAAATCTGCACTAATCTAGATCTATTGTATCCAGCAGCTAAATGCAATGGAGTAGATCTTCTGCCATCACTTGCATGACAATTTACATTCAAAGGATTTAAAAGTTGTAAAAGGCGTTCTTCATTTCCAGATCTTGCTGCTTCTAATAATTCATCTTTTTTATATTCTCCTGTTAATACTGGTTTGGTTGCAGGATCTGCCAATTCTAATGCTGTTTTTCCTTCTGTATTTCTTATATTAGCATCTGCTCCATGTTGTAGCAGAGCAATACAAACATCTATTTTACCCTAAAATAATTAAAATATAAAATTTAATAAAATTATTATAAAAAAATAAGAAATAATAAATCAGATAAAAAAAATACTTTAATTGCAGCTTCATGTAAAGGAGTGTAATTCCAATTATCTCTAGTGTTAGGATTAGCTCCTGCTTCTAAGAGAAGTCTTACAACATCAGAATGTCCAAAAGAACAAGCATTATGTAAGGGATGTAAACCTCCATCATCACGTGCTTGAATAGATGCTCCAGCAGAAAGCAGAAATTCTACTACATCTATCCTACCATAACCTGTGTATTAAAAATAGAAAATGAGTACCTAAATAAATTTTAAAATGCTATGAGAAATATAATATCTATTATAATAATTATATCATATTAAAAAATATATTTCAGTTTGTTATAAATGTAATTAAATTCAAAAAATTATTATTTGAATTATAAAATGACAACATTGAAAACTAAGTGTTTAAATTGTTTTGCATTCATGACGTGAGAATAAAATCCTATATTTTCAATCGTAGATGATAAAACAAGGAAAATATCAAGTTATTTATTTAATTTTGTCAATGCAGAAGAAAAAAAAAAGCTGATGCAAAAATTATTCTTACCAGCTGCAAAATGCAGGGGGGTGGACTTGCGTCCGGCAGTGTCTCGAGCATTGACCGTCTTCGGTGTAACCAACGCCTTCACCCTCGTAAGGTCTCCAGTTTTACATGCTTCAAATAATTCCCTCAAAGGATCAGTGTTTCCAGATCCCGACAGGGAATCGGCATTTGTCAACGTCGATCTACGTCCTGCCATTTTACACCGCCATTTTCACGCCACTGTCCGACAGATACACTTCACTGACTCATAGTGTTGAAAGCTTTCACGACGACATCGAGATGAGTTGCTATGGTACAATCCAGTGGCGCCGCCTTATACCTAGAAATGTTCATTTTTTAAAAATTCGTTGAAGTAATTCTATTAGTACTAAGATATAGAGCTATCAGTGTAAACAATACTTCTTATTATAACTACTTAATAGACTTTCTCTTGTTATATATTTGAGATTTATTATATTTATATGTATTCATATATATATATATATATATATATATTCTTACATATACAATTATGAACTTGTACTTTGTATACAAATATTTTTTTCCTAATATCCTTTAGGAGAACTTGTCTAATTCATAAAGATAACAGTAGAATTATTGTATATAGAGTTACAAAATAATTTAATTAAAAAAATAAAAAAGTATGGAGATTAATGAATCTTTTTATAAAAATGTATTTTTACTTATGCAAGTTGTACCTGCATCTTATGAATGTAAAAAAAGCTTTAATAAGGTATTATAATTAAAATTAAATTTATTTATGATATATAATTAGTATTTATATTTTTAATGTAATAAAGTTTTTGTAGGAAATGTTTAATAAACCAAATACTTTAGGTTTTATTCATATTTCTCATTATTTGTTATCTATACATGATGCAATACGCTTTCAAAAAATGGTCATATGGCCACTTTTAAATAAAATGGATGAAAAAAAATATCGTATAGAAATAACAGAATATTTAAAAATTTTAGCAACTGAAAATCCAGATATAAATTTTCCACCAATAATTATGTCTCATTTATTACAAGCAGGAGGAAGAAAAATTTTAATTCTTATGTGGAAAATATCAGAGATTAGCTTAAGAGCTTATATTATTAATAAATGTAAAAAAAATGAGTAGTATAATATTTTATTATATATTACTAATTAATTTTTTATAGGTCAAATACAATTGTTACGAGCTCCTAATATTGGTGATAATAAATACATAACTCAAACATATTTTAATATAATAAATACGAAAAGGAATAATACTATTTCTAAATTTCATGAAAATATAAAATTAAATTTAAAATTCTTTGAATATTATATGCAGTAAAACATATTTTTATTTAATATTTCAAAAATTATACATATAAATGTGTTTTTATATAAAAAATAAACTTTTTAGATGTAAATCTACTGATTTAGCAAAAGTTCAAACTGCTATCTTTGAAGTAAAAGAAAATATAGAAAAATTAATGTCTATATTTTCTGTTAATCCATTAATAGCAAAGCGATTAACAAATCTTGATGATGCAGAAATTATAAATTGTTTGTATTTAATAATTTATATTAATGGATAATCAATTTAAAAATTAAATTATAATATATCTGAATTTAAATTTGCAGTATGGAAAAAAAGTATTGATCAAAATATTAAATTTTTAAAGCAAAAAAATATGAAACTACAAAAATTAAAAATTCTTAGTAATACATTATATGATTTAATTTTAAATTTACGTTATTTTAAATTCTTTGATGGAAAAAATCTTCCAAAAATAAATAATGGAATACTTTCACTATGTTTAAATAATAATATTCAGGTAAAAAATATAATTAGACTACTATTTAATATTAAAAATTATATAAATAATATATATAATATATATATTATTTATATAAATATATATAAATAATATATATATTATTTTTATAAATATATATAAATAATTCATAATATATTTTATTTAAAGAGTAATAATAATGAATTATATACAAATGGATGCTTAGTATTTCATGTTCTATTATCAATTATTGATCAAGTATTAAAACAACTACAATATTATTTACAAGAAAATAAATTATCAGACATATCACATTGGAATCCAAAAATAATTGAATATTGTGAAACAATTAAGTGCATGGAAAAAACATTTCAAAATCTTATAACAGAAATTTCTGATAGCTTAAGTGATATCAAATATAATTTACAAGAGAAAAATATAAACTATACATTAGATAAAGATTTCTTATCCTTTATAAATCTAAAAACAATTTTAACTTCACCAAAATTTAATATTTTTACTGATAACTATATGAATGATGAGGAAATATCAAAAAAGATATTAGTCTCTCCAATAAAAGGTATTATTTTTTATAAAATAAACAATATTCATAAATAAAATCTATAATTCTTATAAAAAATTCATTTTTCAGAGAAATATAAACATTTATTTAAAAGATATAAATGTAATTCTTTTGATTCATTTAAAAAATCAAGATATCAATTTAATGATAATAAAGAAAATACTACAACAAATTACAAATCTCCTCAAAGACAATTATCAATTTATAGAAGAAATTCTCCTAATAAAATGAAAATTTCCCCAAAATATTCTAGATTATTTTCTATCAATGATTTAAGAAGACATTATTTTAAAGGTTTATATATATTTACAAAAAAAGCAATTAATGTGTTAGTAATTAAGCATAAATATTTTGTCTTTTTAGATAAAAATGCTACATCTACTCCGAATAGAAAAAACAATACCAAAGAATTTTAATATTTAAACTACAAGTGGTGAATATAGATGTTGCAATAAAAGAAGTTTTTAATAATTTTTCTTGCAAAATTGAAGATGTATTAGATTTTTTGTTTTAATTTAATTTAATAATTCAAGGTTAGAAAAATGCAATGCAATACAATTAAGAAAAAGTAGACATGAAAATAATTGGAAAGAATGTATTTAATATATAAAATATGTACATGTTAAATTAAATTCTATTTTTACAATAATTTGTTTTTCTTACATGTTTTTTCAATCGGTTTTCAATTCAATTCAGTTAATAATAATCCTAATTTTTAATACTACATAGAATAATTATATGTACTTATTTGAAAGATACAGAAGAATCAAATCAAGAATTGCAAGTATTATTTGTTTTTACTCAATTTATGTAGAAATTACATATCAATCCATTTTTGTAAATTTCTTTTTTCAGATATGCGTAACCTTGTTCCAAAATGCAATATAATAAATGTTAAGAGAGATCAGCATAAAAAGATAACCAATCGATGCATATAAACTATGACAAGCAGCATGGGAAAAACGTGATTGGTTAAATTTCATTCATCCAACTAATCTGTAGCCGTTTACATTGTGTAATATAATTATTATTATTACTATCTCTTTTTAAATGCAATTGGTTTCTATTTATTAAATAATATTTATTTCTTATTATTTTTGTAAATTTTTGGTTTTCAAATATTATTTACAATATCTGTATAAAATTCTCAAATCTTAGGTTATATGTACAATTTTGTTTTTATTTATTGAGTTTATTATTTTTTTTATGAAAAATTATATTTGTTTAAAAGAAATTTTTTACCAATAAAATGTTAACCTGTGAAGCACATGGTTGTCTTTCAAATGAAAATACAAAAATTGACGGGAAAGATATTTTATTATTCCGTTTTCCCGAAGAAATAGAGTGAGTATTTATGTGTTTATGATTATTTTATTAGTTATATATTTATGATTTTATATTTATGTTTACAGTCAAAGAAATGAATGGTTAAAGAATTGTCAATTGATTGAAAATATTGAAAGTAATAAGCTAATTTATCTTTGTGAATTGCATTTTGACAAAACAAGTTTTAATGATTTAAAAGAGCTGGTTTCTAATGCTGTTCCAACTATTTTTGATAAAGTAGATGGTATGTGTAATAATAATTAGATTTTTCAATTTTTTCAATATATATATATATATATATATATATTAATGAAAATATATTCTTTATCATAGATGACCAAAAAAAACGTAAAATTGAAAATGGATCTGAAACTGAGTCACCTAAAACTCCACCGTCAAAACAAAAAAAATTAGATAATGATTCGCAAAGTTTAGTAACTCCACCACAAAGCCCTTGTATTCAATTAATAGAAAATGTAAGTAATTTTATTTTTCTTTTAAATTCTATATATATTACTTAACAACTTAATAAAGAAATATGATGTTACAGATTGATAAAATAAATGAGCAAGATAAAATAGATATATCTTCTGATAAAATATCATTAAATGGATCTGCTCATATAAAACCTGAATTATACCCAAAAACAAAAATAGGAAAAAAATCATATTGTTTAACAATACAAATAGATAAAATATATGGGAAACCATGTCCAAGATCAAAAAAACTTAAAGTGTTGGCACAACTAATAAAAGGAAGTCAACAGTTTTCAGAAAATATGAATAATATGAGTCAAAGAGATCAATCTCTAAAAAAATTTAATAGAAAGGCAATTTGTGCAAAGGGTGGATGTAAATTAAAAAAATCTATTTATGATTCAAAACCAGCTTTTCAATGTGAACACTGTGATAAATATTATATAATGAAAAAGAATGATAATCAAGAAGAGAAAAATATTTGTACTATATGTCATAAAACTTTTTCATCTTCACAATCTTTATATCTTCATACTAAAACTCATTTTATATGTGATATGTGTCAAACTGAATGTAGTTCACAAGTAACTTATGATAAGCATATAAGATTACATGTTAGCACAGATCCATTGTATCCTTATAAATGTCATACATGTACAGAAACATTTGAACTCAAGGAAGATGTTAGACAGCATTATTTAATTGTCCATCCTACAATAAAATTACAGAATACAATCTTACAAGTAACTGCTCCATCTTTAACACAACAAATGCAACAGGATTATCGTTGTGTCAGTTGTAACATTACTTTTAGAAATGAACAAGCCTACAGGTAATTTTTATGAAAATTAAAATGTTTTTTTTAATTGTAATCTAAAAATATTTTTACAGGAATCATATAAGTTCCCATAAAAAGAAAGAAGGATTAAGATGTAGTATTGGAGATAGTACTAACAATATATTTCCAGTACCTAATCCATTAACTGGTAGTCAAATAGGTATTCTTCGAGCTGTAAAGTTCAGTTGTAGAGTATGTTCTATGGAATTTGATAATGTTGGTGAAGTAGATAAACATACTAGAACTCATTTGGAAGAAGATAGTGAAGAAGAACACAAATGCAATATTTGTAAAAAATTATTTAAAACAAGCATACAACTCAATGAACATTTAAAATATCATTTATCCCGTGCACACTCTTGTCCTGTATGTTCTAAAGCTTTTATTAATAGAACTACTTTAAAAATACATTTAAAAACACACGGTGAATCGTAGATTATAATTAATTTAGTAAAATAATGTTTATGCAAATATAATTCTTTGATTCCCGGCTGTGTCAAATTGAATATTATAATATTCATGTATTTTCACGCTTATAGCGACATTATTTAATCGGTAAGGTTCCTATACGCGGAAACCATTGTATAACGTGTACAAATTTGTTTAATTTTATTGGCATTTGTAGCCAATGACGAGGCAGAGAAAAATTATGTATGTTTAGATAAAATTATTAAATTCTTAAATAATTACTTCGTTTCTCTTTTCTTTCAAATAATTTATTTAGTTTTATTTCAGTATTTATAATAGTTGTAAAACAATGAACATTTTTTTTACAAATAAATATACATTTGAAAAATTTAAAAGAAAGAGTGGATTTGATTGTTAAGATAAAATTTGTTGTAAGAAAAAAATTATTTTCATCGAATCTACATAAAACAAACGAAATAAAACATAAATTTTAATGACAAGTATAAAAGCCGAATATCTCTATTGATAATAAATATTTCTTAAAATTATTGCAAAAATCAAAAAATAAAAATAATAGTAAACGGATTTCTTTAAGTTGGCTCTTTGTACTCGAAATTGATAGAACATGCGTGGAATGATCTTGATTTTTCTGAAAAGAACATTCAGCAATTTTTGACAACGATAGTGGAATGAGAAGGAAAAAGAGAGAAAGAAACGAGGGCAAACGAGTGAATCTTGAAAAGAAGCCGACTATCCATGACGGAACAATCGCATCGATGTTCATGGTTATCCTGTCAACGAGAACCACTTCAAACGTAGCCGGCTTCAATGTATTTATTTAGCTAACGTCAAATTTACTTGTGAAAAAAGGAGAACTGCTTGTACCTCAGCCAACACCTTTACTACTTCCATTCATGTGCTGCCGCTGTTTTCTCTACATCCCGAACAAAATCGGATCGTTTTGTTGCGCTCGATCATCGGCACTTGGGCGTGGCTCGTGTTCTCCTATTGTCGATCTTTGACTTCTCTGGAGTCAAGTACATTCTTTTGACTAGTTCTTGGTATTAACATAGCTTAAAGGCATTTTTTTGCATTAAGAAAGTTAAAATGAATATATTGGATCGCATGTAAAGAAAAATATTTTTTAAAAAATAACGAAAATTATATTTAAATTATCAAATTTTTATTTATTATTTTGGATTTCTTAGTATATTCTCAATAGTGAAGACTGTTTTGTATTGTTATCATCTATTGTATATTATAAAAAAAATGTATAATCAGAAACTTTTAGAAATATTTTAAAATTATATTTATAAAAATTAATAATAAGAAAAAAAAATACAAACATATTTTAATTCATATTAAAACTAAAAATGTATATTCACGTATGTATTTAGTGACGCTCTATCAATGATATAATGTGGGATGATATCATTGACCAGGTATCATTGAGTTAAAGAAAAGCACTTTATAAATTCGTTATGGTTTTCCACAGTAGCTAAATAGTAAATTTTGTATGGATGCATTTCTCTTCAAGTTCCGTGAAAATTAAGGTTGGTGAAGGCTGTTGCGTGACAAATCGTATGATTTCCCATGAACGATTAGAAATTCTTGTATAGAAAAGAGATATGAAGTATATTTTAATTCGTTTTTGCTTATAATATAAAAATAAAATTCAAAAGCATTCTTCAGGATTGTTATATTTGTTGATTATTAGAATTAAATTTTTCTTAAAAAAAATATAAAATACAAAAAAAAATTAATACAAAATGATCAAACATATTTTAATTCTATCGGAGATTATTAACATAATAAAAATAAAATTTTTTAAATATTATAAAAAATCTGTATCAATTTCGATGAAATTTAAAAAATTTATATTTTAAATTATTTAACACATATAAAACAATTTAAAATTAAGAAGAAAGAATCTTAATTTTTAATATTAAAAACTTATGTAAAACCTAAATACTTAAATATAAAAAACTTAAAAATTAAAAATTTAATATAATTCAAATTTCAAAATTTAAAAATTAAAAATTCAATATTTAAATTTTGCAATTGTACAATTTAAATTTAATAAAATTAACCTGTTATTTTTTGTTATTTTCTGTTATTAATCTGTAATGGTAAATGCAATAAAAAAATTTTATTTTAATTGGTGAATATATATAAGTTCTAAATATTTAGTATTTATTTCATTAGATCAAATTTTATATTTCTATGATCGCGAAATTTTGACATCATTATTGATATGATCGATTTGCTTTGTATTTATATTTCACGCTATTTTTGCAAAAGTATTCGAACATAACAATACTAGAAATCTGAAATGATAAAATAAAATATTTATATTTATATAAATTATATTAAAATTTCATTTTATTTCTTGTTATTAATATAAAAATATTTCTTATAATTAAAATAAAAAATAACAATAGAAGAACTATTTTAAAAGAAACTATAAAATAGAAATATTCTGTACACTCTTTAGAAAAATCTGTGCACAAATTAAATATTCATTTAATTTAAAATGTAATTACATAAAATATAATAATTGATTACAAAGGATTTGTCCAAATTTGACATGTCCAAATTTTTATAGAAAAAAAAATATCATGAATATAGATACTTACATGTGTACATACATCTTGAGATAGAAAATCGTGAAAAACGTTGCATCATGGTTATACTATGGACAAGCAAAAAGAAAAGTTGAGAAAGAGAAAAATGAAAAAAAGAAATGAGAAGACTCTCTGTTCGTTACGGGCACGGGCCATCTGGTAGAATGATCTTTTATAGAATCTATCTATCCCGTGTCCTCTCTTCAATGAAGGAACCACTCGCGTGGAAATTCCTGGTCCTTTTGATTAATAGCTGACAAGATAAACCATGACCACGATCAAAAAGAATCAGAACAGACTTGAAGTTCGTATTCTTGTTTCATCCTGCAACACGAAAAGCCAAAAAGTCAATTATAAATTGATTGTTTGAAATTACAACTGAAATTGCAAGATTTGATACTATAATTTCAACATTCTCAATTATTTACAATATATTTATATTTACAATATATATATTGTATATATATATAGACAATTCTAATTCTATATTTCTATATTTATACACATTATATGACATGCAAAATTTCAATGCATGTAAAATCAATTTCAATAGGTGTATTTAGAATTAATTATAATTATAATTGTAATATTTATGATCATAACATTTGTGATTTTGCTTTTGTTTAAGATAATAATATCTGCTTGAAATTTAAATGTTTTTGCTTTTATATTTGAAATTTATTTTAATTACCCGCTTCAATTAATAAATTCTTATTAAATTTTTCTAAATTATCATACCAATAACAATAACAATAAATAAAAATATCTTATTCCAAATTAAATTTTCCAAATTATCATTATTCTCCATAATATATTTGAAATGAAATTTTCTAATCTTCAAAGAAAGATTCTGAACAGTGATTTTTAGTACAGTACGCGTGCGGTTTCATCGGCAAACAATGACAAAGACAACTTGTCGGCATGGTAAGGGAATATAAAAGAAAAAAAAGGAGATGTAGCATAAATCATCGACGGATACCAAGCAATGAATCCCGTTGGATTCATTCACGTGGAAGGGGCATAATCAAATTTTGGCCCGCCATGCAAGGGGCGGCGACTTTGCGGTTGTGCACACTTTCGAAGCTTTTCTGTTCATAGGGGAGGGTGGGATTCGCTCGAGGGCTATTATGGGGCTTGCCACGGCTTCAACCCTCATGGAAACTCATGGATACTCATCCAACCGTATAGCAAGCAGAATTGCATACAACGTATCGTGGCGAAACGCTTGACGTGTGAATTTCGTGAACCAGTCTTTCTCTTTAACCGATCTTTCGTTTTTAATTAAATTCTTAATAATATGGATATGGTTGTTTTCTTTCTATGATTATATTAGAAAATTATGAGGATTGATTTCTATTTATCTGAAATAATAAAAAAAAGTCAATTTGTTTGTATTATTTGCAAAATATTAAATAATATCATAAAAATATAATTTCTGTAAAGAAATATATATACTTTTGATCAACTAATTAAATGTTGTTTGTAAGATTAATTTAGAATTATTAGGATTATTTTAATTATTTATATTATTACTTTTGCTATATATGATTAATGGAAACTAAACCAAAGTAAAAAAGATCTTTGTAATTTTCTAATATTAATTGTTTGTTTATAATAAATATTATTTACTTTATTTTTGTTAGAAACAATTTTCATAAAAATTTGATTTTGTTTCAAAACTTTATAATAAATGATTTTTTGTAATTATAATAAACTTTTAAAATGATATTATTTATGACAGAATGATTTAATTTTATTTTAAGAGAGCTTTAATTTAAACAATTAAATTATTTTTTTTATACATATCTACAAGATTACGATTGTTAACAATTTTTAGAAATCATTTCCATTTCTTTTGTGTTATTATTTTATATAGCCTATTTTTATCAAGCTTTTATATTATTTTTGTAAATTTTAATTAGTTTCGAAGAATATAAATCTAAACTAATTGAGAATAGTATAAATGATCGATGATCATTTTAACTGATCAAAAATTTACCTTTATATTGTTCGAACAGATAATCAGTCAACTTTAATCGTCCACGTGTGGTTGACATTCGAGTTCAAAAACACATTTTTAGGGGAAAAATTACAATTTCGAAAAATTGAAATAAGAATCTATATATCAATCGATCAGTCATATGCTTTTGACAGCGGTACAAATACATCTGACGAGGTACATGGTATGGCAATGTTTTTTTATTTCATATTTTTTTTATTGAATGATTGACTTCTTCAAGCTCATTCAATTCAAACATGAAGCTTCTATAAAAAAAATATATATATGTATATGTATAGTAAAGCAATCTTATGTATATAGATTCGTTTGTATTTTAAAATATATCATTTTTGAAGATTATTTTACAAAGATAAAATTAAACAATTTTGATCAAATATTTAAGATAATGTTAAATAAATATTGTTTTTATAAAAATGTTATTGTATAAAAGAATGTTCTTTATTATTAATATGAATTATTATAGTTATGAAATTTCAAACGAATATTAATTACCTATATTATAAAAATTTATTTCGTAAACTTTGCAAATGTTTCATTTTGCTAATTTTTTCTCTCTTTTTTTTTAATAATTTCTTTTAATCTATCTTTACATACAATATTTAAACTTTAAAGAAAGAAATTAAAACATTTATAAATCACAAAGTTTTTTGTTTTGAGCTGAGGTTATTTAATCAGAAAAATCATAATAATAATACCTAGCTATTATTAGGGATATTTATATTTGTTAGGTTTTATTTTTATAATTCCTTTATGCGCGCGATTCAAAATCGAATCATTCAAAGTGATTAAATTTATATTTTTAAAAGTTTCTTAATTTTATAATATCAAAATATTTTAATAGTTATTATTTTAATATTTTATAAAAATCAATGATTAATTTGGCTAGAGTTGATTCGTTTGATTTTTTATGATATATTATTATATTATTAATATTTATATCAATTATATGATTTTATATCGTATTATTATAATTACGGAAGATAAAGTTTGTTATTGCTAACGATATTTTAAATATAAAATTTGTATTATCATTACATTATATATTCTTCAAATATAAAAAAGTAAATTTATATAAAGTAATAATAAAAAGATATATTGCATAATTGGAAATATAAGAATATATTGTAGTCTAAAAACTAGTCTAAAAACTAATCTAAAAATATGAAAAAAATTATTATTATGAGACTTATTTGACATAAAAAACATTGTACAAAAACACTCAATTTATTAAGTTATCTAGATAATAAAATATTTTGACTGTTAATATGACTTCTCTCTATCAAATTAATAATAATTTAAGTTTTTCTTAATAAATTATGTTATTATATTATAAATAATGATTCAATTGAAAGAAATTAAATCGTTTCAATAAAATTGTTTGTTTTCAACAATTTGATATTAAAAAAATTATTAAAATCACTATATCTTTATCTATAGTTACAACTATAGATAATTTTTTTATCTTCAAGATATTTTTCTTGATTTTATGTTCAGTACACAATACAGTTCAGAATATAATGAAAATTATTAAAAAAGTTATTAAAATTATTAAAAATTATTAAAAAAAGTATTATATTTATAAAATCAAAAATATAATGTATATATTATTTTTTATAACAAAGAAAATATTAAAATGATTATTCAATCAATATCAGATTAAAAGTCGAGGACAAATTTTGCAACGAAACCTTTTGGAGATTTTCTCGCTACAAGTCGTTGTTATGACGTTCAGATTGAAAAATAAGACAGATCGAGGGATTCTTGTTCGAATTCGGCTGATCCATCAAAATTGCGACAGAATGCTTACGTTTTCTCAACGAAGAAAGTTATCTTGTTTTCTGACTGAACTTACTATATTTTTGACATTTGAAAAAGAAATTTTTGCAGTACTTCTTTTTAAAATTTTTCGATTTTGAGAAATTGTTGCACGAATTTTATGCAATTTATTTCAATTTATTTCAATTTATATCAAGGTTTATTTCCTTAATAGAATTTTTTTATTTCTTTTTTGATATTTTTAATGGTAAAAATTTTTATTTTTCAAACTTATTTTTCATATGAAATAATATAAATATTTGAAAATGTCATCGTATAAATAATATGCATATGTATATAGATTGATATTATAACAATCGGTCATAATGTTGATGATATATTAGTTCATTATCATATATTTTTAATCAATTCAAAATGGATAATTTGAAACAAGAAATATAAATATTTGTATAAAGTTATTTTTTCAAATACTATTTAAAATATTATAATTGATATTGATTGCGAAATTTTGATTCTATATAGAGCATATCAAAATAAAAATTTATTCTTTTTTTTCTAATTTGTCATTTGTTTATTCAAATTAACATTTATTGATACAAATGTGAAATATTATATTCGTTCAAATAAATTTTGATTTATCAAAAATTTAAAAAATCAAAATTTAATTCATCCATGAATTACCTTATAAATATAACACATAACAAAATTTATTTCTAAAAATATCTATTTATTTAAAATAATAAAAACAATATCAATAATATCAATAATATATTTTTATATACAATCTTTCGAGGTCCTACTATATTTTTTTAGAGTTAAATCAAATTAATGAATTTAGAAGAAGATCGTATGTTAAATTTTATAAAATTTAGAAATTTATTAAAAATTAAATAACAATAACAACAAATTAACATTTGTTAATAGTAAACACAAAATTAAATTAACTTTTCACAAAAAATAAACGCGAGAGTAAGACTTTTTTTTTAATATCATCCTTACATTCTTTTTCCACTTTTTCGTTTCATTTTTTTCCTGTTGCAATTTTTCCTGTACAATTTTTCACAGTGACTCTTGCTCCCCAAAAAATTTCGAAAAATTTGTAATTTACGTTCTTTTTCATTCATTTAAATATTCTATACATATTAATCGTTTTCGAGATTTTCCTCTTTCCATTTTTCCTCCTATTTACTATTGAACAATCGCTGCTTAAACGTATGCAGAGTAATCGCCTACTCGTGTAAACATCGTAGAAACGGGTGAATCGGTGACGTATCGAAAATGGATATTCGGCGATGATTTTGTGACGAGGACCACGAAAGAAGGTTGTTCTCGGTATCGATGGTGTCTGGAAGCTGATTTTGTATCGTATTTTCGAGGACAGAAGGGATGGACAAAACGTTGTACGAGCGGAAGAGAGACGGGATTTGGAGGGAAAATAGGTGGCAACGGAGGCTGATGGCTCGTTCTCGCGAAGGGTAGCTCAACCTCGAGTGTTACAATAAATCAACGAAACGCTTTTGCAGAGCTCCACCCTCGTAACTTCTGCAGAATACATCCCATAGAGATCACGACGTTACCAGACTGTCCCATTTTCATTGTGTTTAAAGTGCCTACCTCGCCGCTTCGATCGGATCGGCCATCGTATAAATTATTTATCCTTGCTTCCTGTCACGCGACGATATCGAAAAGCTCGATTACACGTATACGTGTAATAGAACGTCGAGAGGAATGAATTTCGAATTTGAAAGACGAAAATCTTTGAAAGACGAATTATGATAAAAAATAAAAGCCGGTATCAAATATATTTTTTAACAAATATGACATTTCTTTTTGAAAATTAATTAATTAATTTTATTAATTGGGGAGGAGGGAAAATTTTTTAGAGGCATTCGATTTTATCTCTACGATAAAAGTGAAAAAAAGAAATAAAATAAACTTTTTTAATTTATCTTGATCCAATTCAATTGATTTTAACTCACTTTTGACTCATTTAGATTTATTTTCACTCATTTCTATACTGGAATCCATTATCAAATTCGAATTATTAGTTCTCGATGAGTATCGTTTGATTAAAACTTACAACAAAATTTGGTCATATGGTTAGATCAATTTCATTTCTGTCCCATATATTTGTTACATAAATTTTCGATTGTTTAATATATGATCTGATATCGCAAAAATTCATATGTTACAAAAATTCATAAGGACACGATTATTCGAATCTCTTAATATATTTACGATATTCATCCAATGATCTACTACTATTCAAATACAAAATGATAAATTCTATAAAATTCGATCGAAATATAATTCAAACTTTTCTCCAATCGCTCAACAGAAAAATAAAAAAACAATAATCAACAATAATCAGCATAAAACTCAAAAAAAAAAAAAAAAAAGATTAATACGTAAAACGTAATATATTCGATATAAATTTTCATTCCAACCGTTGTTCCTTTAATCGATTAAAGCTCTTTTATGTCGTACGTGTGCAAAATATGCAATCTCGTAAAAAAATGTTAAAAAGAGTACAAGCGGACGAAGTAAACCGCTAAGACGAAGAAAAATATTAGCGGAGGGCTTATCGAGAGGGCGACCCGATATCTCTGTCCACGTTCTCTTTCCTCCTTTTCTATCTCCTCGATACCATCGGCTCGTCATTCGTGACAAAAGGGCAAACAGCCCCGCGCGGCCGTGGCGACCGATTAATCCCCGACAAAAGGGGCTGCGTATCGCGTGGCCCTCGACCGGCCCCCTAAAACCTACCTTCGCCCTTACCGACTAGAAAGGGTGCCCCTTCCTCCCTCGCCTGTGGCAGGGGCGAGTGCCTTCGTCCTTCCTCGATGGAACGACCCAATCCGAGCTGGAGGGTGGGCACTATCGTCGGTATATAACTCTGGGGTAAGTTTTGCTCCAGTGAGTATATCGGTCGATCGTACAGCTTTCCCTTACTTTTCGTATTCGTATATAGTTGACTTCGCTTGTATCTCGCTTCCTTTCCTTCGTGAAGTCTTTTAAATCATTCGTCGAACGAGGTAGAAACGAAAGATATTGAAATTGCAGTTTGGTGGAATAGATGCGAACCGCGAATATTGTTGTTGCTTGAAAGTGTACCACCGTTCGAGGAATATGTTTGAGGACAAGGACACAAATTTCTTCAGGCCGTGGGACAATCGTGATACGAGCACGAGGGAAAACAGGATCGAGGCGAAAGAAGATGCAATTAAAAAGGATCGTCGATATTCCGATGGGGAGGGTTTCGATAGGGGAGCTGTCGACTCGAATCCGGTCTCTTCTTTGTCGCCCCGCTCCTTCGGAAGGCGGAGAAGAAGGAAGAGCGATTCCTCCGTCAAAACGACGAGCAGCTCATCGTCGAAAGTGGAGGACGAGACAAGAAGCCTGGAATCGTCG
Organism: Apis cerana; assembly: GCF_029169275.1. Lineage (NCBI taxonomy): Eukaryota > Metazoa > Arthropoda > Insecta > Hymenoptera > Apidae > Apis > Apis cerana. The sequence goes on from NC_083866.1 coordinate 4,128,732, forward strand.
AAAGTGGAGGACGAGACAAGAAGCCTGGAATCGTCGAAAATGGAGGACGAGACAAGAAGCCTGGAATCGTCGAAAGACTCCGTTTTCGACTGTCCGCTACCCTCTGGCACGGACGCTCCTCACTCGAATCCTCCTCAATCTCGTTCATCACGTTTAAACGGCCGCTCGTTGTTCGATGCGCCGCATTGCTCGATCGATTATCTTCAGGGTACGACCGCTTCGAACCATCTCCTGCGTTTTGATGCTCCATGGCTGGATCCCGTGGCCTCATCGTTGCCAACAACCTCGACGACAGCGACGACGGGGCACTCGTTTTATTACCGCGGATTCCCTTCGGTGTTGCACAACTTCTCGCAAGAATTGCAAGCGCCATTCGTGGAACATGCTGTGGGTATGTTTCAAAGGCAGGAAGCCGTCGCGAAACAAATGAGGAAATTGCGGCCGAAAAAGTTCAGGTGCGAACACTGCGATGTCGCATTCAGCAATAACGGTCAACTAAAGGGACACATAAGGATACACACAGGTAAGCATCTTTCTATTTTTGTTTTTCGTTGTTTGTTGTGAATAGAGCGACGATCGGCAGAGAGACGTTATTCGAATTTTACCGTTTTGGTCGAATGTTTTCAACAATTATTTTTAGTTCGAATGTGTTTAATTTATGAGTTTAAGAGTCGAAAAAGTTTTAAATATACGAACTTTTAAACATTAAATTAATCAAGTAGTTTCTTTTTCGATCTTTCAATTTCCAAATTTCTCAATTTGGAAATCTCTCGATTTTTGTTTCATCGATCAAACATTTTTGATGTGTTAAAATGTTTCTCGATCACACAGGCGAAAGACCGTTCAAATGCGACGCGAAGGATTGCGGCAAATCGTTTACCAGAAACGAAGAGTTGACGAGGCACAAGAGAATCCACACTGGACTTCGTCCACACGCTTGCATAATTTGTGGAAAGTGTTTTGGCAGGAAAGATCATTTGAAGAAGCATATGAGAACACACGAGAATCGTGATCCGTATAGAATGTCTACATTGGGAATGATCGGTTTAGGAAATACTCTACCTCAAAATATGGGATTTTTCCCATATTTCTATCCAACGTGATACATTTATATACGAACGAAATTAAAATCTCGACAATATTTCGCATTATAGTGAATTGATATTATTCTTTCTCTTTTGTATATTTTGAACTGGAATAGTATTTATACAGGGTGTGTAAAAAAATTGGGGACCAAAAAAATAAAATCTTATGGGGAGCAATTATTTCGCGAAAAAGAAGCAAAGTAGTTCGAGTTGAAAATTTTTTTAGATATTATTATATTACATTGAATTCGAGATTAAAATGAGACATTTTGTATATTTCATATACAACGATTGTATAACCATTTACATTAAATATTGTTGCCTTGATTCTTCGTTTTATGAAGAATCATTGAATGTTTGTCAAAATTATTCCTATTTTTGATACTACGTCCTTTTTATCGATACTAGTCGAATATTATATAATGCAATACGAAGACATATATACATAAAGATTATAATATATACACTATATTTAACGACAAATAAATTTATTTTTAATAATAATTATCTAAACTTTGTTCTTATTTTAAAATTCACGTCTTCTTTAATTATCTCAATTTATATTAAAAAAAACATTTAATATTAGAAAAAGATTTATCTTTACGCAAATCTAAACCTTATACTTAAAAAACAAAAATCTAAAACTAGATTTATCAACTTTAGACTCTTATCAACTTTAAACTAGTATGAATTATTTCTTCTATTTATTCTTCCGTACTTATTTTATACGCGTGACTTTTTGTCGGTAATAAATAATTAAAAATAATTAAAGATAATTATCAAAGATCAAATTAATTATTAAATAAGAGGCATCAAGAAAATAATCACATTCTTTTGAAATTTTAAAATATCCATAGATAAATCAAACACCAAACACCAAACGCGTATATTAACATTAAAGTAATCACGGGTGTCACCACCATTTTCCTGACAATTAAATTCAAGATGGCGTCACCAGAACCCCAGAAATTCGAGGATCAAAGGATCCCCATTCTCGAGTCATAGGGTGACTGGCGGTGAAGGGCTGGTACATAGAATCGAGGGTTGCGCCCTTTTGCCTACCGGAAGGGACGGTTACCGCGTGCAAGCCTATCCCTGCCCTCCTTCCGTTTTTTTTTCTCCTCCTCTCCTTCCCTCCTTTCCATCGCTTTCGTTGCAATACGTTCTTGCTTCACGACAGCTCGTGGCCGCATACATAAATGTTTTCGGTTGATTTCGGGGTGGGGAAGGTTTCGAGGGGTGGTTCGCCAGATTGCGGCTTGGAAAAAAACTCGAATTCAATTAGTCTTCCCCTCTCGAGCAGATTATCGGCCGACTATTCGATTACATTGTGTCGAGGAAGAAATTCCCCTCTTAGAACTTATTCTTCCTTTTTGTCTTTAATTTTTTTTAGAAAGGAAAGAAAGTTCAAATCTTGCTTAATAAGTTACAACGAATAATAGATCTTGATAAATCTCGATGTAATTTTCTAATATCAACTTTTCTTGTTCGTTTCTCGAAGAATCTGTTTTTGGAATCGACTTACCTATAATATATGTTATATATATATACTTTATATATAAGTACGTTTAATATCGACGTGCAATGGATTTGTAGAAAGAAAGGGAGAAACATAGAGTGAATTGCACCATAGGAGAGAAGTCATAAGGCCTGTCATATATCAGCGCATCGGTAGGAGGGTGTCGACGAGCTTGAACGAATATCTCAGCAGGGTTGCTGGTATCCGTCCAAGCTACTGTGTCCAAACGCAAGAAATTTAATGTACGTATTATCCTAAGCTCACCGAGTTTTTCACAGTTTTATCGCGTGGACTCAACTTCTTCTGCTAATTGTTCCACTTCTCCTCACTGTATACATATAATCTATTTATTTTTTTCCTTCCCGCATTTTAATTCTTGATTAACATTTAATAGAAACAGACGGAGAAACGGATTCATATACTTAATAATTATGATGATGACTTTAGTTATTCGTTTTCGCTAAATAAACTTCAGGAGTCAAACCCTGAAACAGGAGGGTCGTTTTAGTAGAGTTAAACGTTCCCAGATCAAACGTGAGCCGGATTACAGCGATCCTTGCCCATCTTAATCCATCGTAATCCCAGATTACGAGAGAAATCCTCTTGCAACGTGATATTAGGATTTTGGAAAAATGCGATCCCTCATTCTGACTTATATTTCAATGCGAACAACAAACTCGAAACTTGTGTTTCGAGCTATTCATTGCTTTCTAAATTTTTTTTTGGTCGTTAACATTTTACCATTTTTGCATTATTGCAAAAATGAATTTTTGGCGTAAAATTATAATGATGCATTTTATTTTAATATATCATTTATATGCGATATATTTAAATATTTATCATCCCAGGAATATTAACATCATCCATATTGATATAATAAATGACTATTTTCGTGCGTTTAAGTTGATAGAACGATTTGCCTAGTTCTGATTCCTCGTAAATGTTATTACTCAACAAGATTGGAAACACCTTTCAGGAGGTTTTATTCTCTACTCGACACCCCGTGGACGTTTATCCAAAGGTTTCGCAACAGGAAGAACACCCGGCGCGACGACACCATTGATTCTTCCGTTTCAACGGCTCGCGAAAATGAAGCAACATTTGCCTTGATATGTTATGTTCGTTCCGTTATTTCATAAGCGATATTTGCATTTATTTTAGAAATAATTTTTCCTTAAAAAGTTAAACTGACCAATCAAGTCGATCAAAATTACGTCAAATAAGATTCTTTTTAAGTGCAATTCGTCAAATTATTATAATATAAATATAAAATCCTCCCAATTCCATCACTTTTCTTCACTTTATGCGACTCCAAAAGCCTTCGATCTTCCTCTCCCCCCCGTCGAATTCTTCGATTCACACACTACGACGTGAAACGTCGTACCCCGGGTGGTCCTGTATATCGGAATGTTTGCCCACGTCATTGTTGCGTCTCTGACACTTCGATGGGCTACCTTTCCCAGTTTAAAAACCGTTTAAGCCCCTAATAGACGTCGATGCATCGTCGTCCTTTCTCGCAGGCAGGAGTTGGGCTTCAGGTGGCCGTCGACGAGTATCCTCGTTCTCAACGGGAAGCAAAAACACCCGGGGCGCGTTGACTCGCTGATATATGGATCATGGTTTGCGATCATACGGATATGACGGACATTGGGGTGGTTGACTGGTCATTTTCTAAAAGGAAAAAAGACGAGGAAGAGGAGTTACGAGGAGTTATATCTTGCTATGTTACAATGGGAATGGAAAGGAAGAAAAATATTTTTGAATTGATTTTTTTTCCTTTTAATTCTTTTCTCGTTCACTGCAATCGATCGAGAAATCACAGAAGCGCGAAAACTCTTCAAACTTTTACTTATCCTCCCGTTTCTCGTAATTAAAAAATATTTGTATTTGTTTCGCTTGAAAAATATCAATTGCCCAATCGAAATAAAATATAAAAAGATGGCAAAGATATTTTTGTCAGTTACATTTTATTCGATGATCGGTTCTATTTACAAATTATGGGAGAATATGAATGGTACGATATGAATTCACTTCTTCTTTTTCTTCTTAATCGTTTTACTCGATTTCGGGATAATCTTCACTTTCTTCACCTCTTCCTTCACCACCGCAGGTTCCAAAGGCTTTTCCCACATCTTTATCTGATCCTCTATCTCCTTTCGCTTCTGCAACGACCAAGGCCTAGCCACTCTGAACTGAAAATCTATATGAATCGCCTTATCACCTATATCCGATATCTTCTTCATTTTGAACATGAATAAATTCGGATTTTGCTCCTTCTCGCATTTTTCCTTGTGCGTCTCGTCCTTCTTTTTCGAGTTCCCCTCAACGATCTCACCGACCTTCGCCTTCGGATACAGCGTGACCGTCCTACTACCGGGTACCTGGGGCTGGCCGATCTCATCCTCCTCTTCCACTTTGGGTTGCGTATCCTCGACACAGTCGCACGGTGGATCGTATTCGGGTTTCTTGTACTCCTTCTGGGTTCTGAGCACCACTTTGTTGTCGTTAATCATAACTTCCATTTGCTTGTAAGGTAAGCCCTTCTCCTCGATATCCGAGCGAACTTTGCTCTCGAATTCGTACATACTTGAAGGCTTCACGGGGCAACATGGCGGTGGCTCTTTTATCGTTGGCTGAGGGACGACAGGATTCAATGGACGTTTCTGGCAACAGGAGCTTTCGGGGCAATCCGTGGGTTTGGACGGCTGCTTGATGGACGGTATCTTTTCGGAACCTGCCGTTTCGCAGCAAGGCGAGCACGGCGATTTCAATGGTGGCGGGCATCCGCAATTGTAAGTGGCTAACATCATTTTGTTTGTCGGGAATTTTTTCGAAAATTCGTGGAGAAGATGTAAAAGGGTGTAAAGAGTAAGAAGGATAAGAAGAAGAAGAAGAAGGGGGAGGCTGAATCAATATGGTGGTGACGGGATTAATCTATGTTTCAGCTTCAAGTTGTACGGGTTTGCGACATGTTGGATAGGTTGGGATGTACGTTGTGAATGCAACTGATTCTTCTTTCCAAGTGATCTGAACTCGTTTCGAAAAGATCGATCTTCACTCCCGATCCCGATCCCATCAACCTCCTTAATTTCCTCCTTAAATATTTAGATTAAAGAAAAAATAATGTCGAAATTTCAAGTATCAAAGTGGCAAAAATTATAATTGTCGTAATCTCGAATAATTTTTAACTTGTGAAATGTTGTTTCGAACGAGATTGGCGAATTAATTTTTTTAATCGTTTCGATATCAAAATCGTCCAAAGATGTACGTCTGCCCTCCAATGCCACCCGCACCCTGCCCACCGAATTGTCCACCCCCAAAGCCTCGAGATGCCCCCACGAAATATTTTCGAGAGATTGGAACGGCCATGATCGGGAATCAATTGATAATTCGCGTGGAAAGGCATAGGGGGAAGGCGAAGAAGTTGAAAGATTGGGATCCTCCGTGTGATTGCGACCTGGAGATAGTAAGGCCGACGAGCAAGGAGGGGCCGAAGATATTGAAGGGTGCCGACAATAATCGGATCCTGTTTCGCGTCGAGCGGTCGGAGACCTCGAAGGACGAAGATCAAGATACGGCACAAACCATTTCTTACGAGGTAAAACGCGATATTTATTTATTTATTATTTTTTTTTGAAATGATAATGACAATTCACCCGTTGAACATTAAAAGAACTGAAACAAAGACATATATAAACTTGGGCATTTTTCCAAGTATCGTGTATGTTGTATATATAAATTTGCACAGGTCGGTGAGTGCAAAGGAGGTCCGAAGACGAACGATCAGTGCAGAACTTTCACCATTTACCCCGTATTTAACGGTACCGGGGTACAGCAGATACACACGGATCGCGTGACCGAAGGGAATGAGAATGTGTTCATGTTAAGAATGAAAAAGAAGAATAATTCCTCGATCGACCAGCCGAGGAAGAACATAGAACTCGAGGTGAGGACACCGAAACCGCCAACGCCTCCTCCGGAAAAACTGGAAAAACCCTTGTTCGTGAACGAAGATTGCGTGAAACTCGTTACAAAGGAGGAAGTACCGGAGATTGAACCGAAGCAAGAAGTAAAAAAAAAGAAAAAAAAGAAGAAGAAATGATTTATATAATTTTTTTTCTATTCTTTCCCGATTATTCCAAATTTTTTAATGTACACATATATACTCCTTCTACTGCTATTTAATTGACGAAGTATTAATTAGTCAAGACAATAGAAATTGAGAAGATCTTATAACACAAATTACAATTATATCAATCTCATCTTGATTTAAAAGCACTTGGCGTTATATTTTATTTATCCAACTATCTTGTGATACAATGCACACATTTAAGACGTAAAAAAAAAATTCCAAAAATCATGGAAACTCTAAAAAAAAAAAAAGTTTTGAAGGATCACTTAAAAAAAATTGATATCACAAGTGTCGACACTTAACAGATTACTACCGCGACGAATTTGCAGGTACACCAACCATTATGGCGGACAATCGAGGTTACTGAACGAGATTTCTGAATGAGATCTTTCAGTTTAGGATTCATGAATGAAGTTCGCAAAAGCGCGATTCTACGATGCGTAAAAGTGCACGAGTCAGCGTTCTCGTTCCTCATTCATCCACGGCACAAGCATCCGTGGAAAATTGCTTCGTTACGGGCAGACGAGTTCGTATTTGCTGATTTTTTTCCTCGAAGATGACTTTCGTTGGGAAACGAAACGATTGTTGACTCTTCTCATTGTGACCGTTCGAAATATCCTTGTAATTGGTCCTAACTCTTTCCATCATCCGTCATAGCAACGTGATGATCGCTCGCGTGAATGAGGAGGTCCTGCAATTGAGAAACTTTCAGAATAAACGGAACACGATTGTTACACCATGATTTTTGTGAATTATGTATCATTATGGGGAGAATTTTCTTTTTTTTTCGAATTCTATTAAATTTTTAAATTCCTGAAATTATTAGATGTAATTTTACTCTACGAAAAATATATCTAATAATTATGAACAGGGAGACAAGAGTCACAATTTGATTATTATCGAAAGAGAAATAAAGAGAGATTTATATTTTCCTCGAATTTAAACAATTTTCAACAATAAAGGAACAGGATTGACTCGAAAGTGATCCAAGAAAGAAAAAAAAAAGGTAGCGGGATTAATTTACCATCTCGCTATACATCGTGAAGGCTACCTACTCGAATGAATCGACAACAGATTGTCCAGTTCCGCCTATAATCGTTCTTTAGAAGGAACATCGATCGTTTCATTTTTCATCGAACGAAGAGTAAGTCCCACCTACGATATGTCCGTGATTCCACGTGATGTTACGCTGAAATATCGTCTTCATTCGGTTGTCCTTCATTGTCTGCCGGCCTCTGTATTTTTTTCTTAATTCCCTGACACGAGAAACGGGGCACCGGTGGGCGGGTGGCTTATTCCTGAAAAAAGAGTGAATGGCGTGGTCCAAGTCGAGGTCTATTCGGGACAGCACCTGACTCTTCGACTTCTTTTTCGATCGTGAGAATCGGTTCGAAGCCTCGATTATTCGGCCTCGATTCGATGTCGTGTCAAGAGAGAGAGAGAGAGAGAGAGAGAGAAAAGAACGAAGGAAAATCGAGGGAAGAATGCGCGTCTCTTTTTTGAACGTTGGGCGCAGTTCTCGAGAGGAAAAGTGGTGGTGGAAGATCGAGAGAGAGAGTAATTTAATGGGGGGAGGATATTTGATGGTCTTCAAGGTGGTCGAGGAAACTTTTGCAACCTCGATTCGAAAAATAAGAAAATACTTTTAGAATTCTTAACCTTAGAATCGAGTGTTAAAAGATAAATATTTTTTATGAAAATTGGTAAAGAAGAAAAATTCAAAGTTTTTTTTTTATTTAATTCATTCGAAAATAAAAACTCTGTTGAAAATTTTTGATAACAAAATATTTTATCTTTCTTTAAGAAATTGAATATCTTAATAAAATCGAACGTTCATACTCATTAAATTTTATTGATATTATTATTATTAATAGTTCAACGAGCAAGGAACGAGTCAATTTATTAGAAAAGAGAGAAAAAGGTTTACAACGGTACTTAGGCAACTTGCCTCAGGTAGAACCAATAGGATTTTTAGTCGCCACAGGTGCCGATCGCGCCCTTTTCTAGGCGTGGATTTAGCTTTAATACCATCGATCCATTTTCCTATTGAATATATCCTTTTCACTGGAAACTGACTAACGGTTGACTTTTGAACAGCGATTTAGATAATTACCAATAATCCATCTGGTATGTTTGTATAATTCCATAATATTCTTAAATTTAAGTGTTAGAGGATTTGGCAGGTAGAAAATTTAGAATTAAGAAAATAACAAATATATACAATTTAGTGTAATATTTCTTGTGTTGTCGTAATTTTATTCTACCTTAAATTTCTACCTTACACACATGTTTGTTACTCTGTCGATATTGCATTATAAGATGTAAAGGATTAAATTGAAATGCAGAAAATTAATTGGAGAAAATATGGATATAATTTTTGATATATTTTTGATCCTCCTACTATTATTATCTAATAATGATATTTTCTAGAGATTATTTTGAAGAATATTTTGAAGAATATTCCTTATTACCGATTATTCTTTGTGATCAAATATTTATACAATGAAGAGCGTTTTTCGAATCGTCCAAACGATCGTTTCTTTCATTGAACGTCAAAGATTTTCTATGGAAAAGTAAAGAAAAAATTGCGGAAGAATACGGAAGAACAGCACAGTAGGTTCATAATCGCGATTGTCGTGGGAGTTCATAAAAGTGTCCAGTTCCATCTGTGTGTGGTCTGACAATACCATTCTGGCCAATAAATTAGATAAACCGCAAGAAAGACTTGCTCTCGATGTAGGGAAAATAGCGTGACACGTATGAACATTGTGGCGGATGGAAAAATCTTTTCCAAAAATCGGTCGTAAAGAAAAGCCTGTGGTCGTCGATGAATGGGACGACAAGTGACCAAGTTATTATATCGTGGAACGAATCTCTTCTAAGGACAGAAAAAAAGAATTTCTTTAGAGAAATATATACGAGTCAAAGAAATGGCAATATATCAATTACATATATATATAATATAATTGATGCTCTTTTAACTTCTTCAATTCAAAATTCTTCAGGAAAGTGTTTTGCATATTTTAACAAAATGGAGTTTGATTGAAATCAATACAAGAATGTTAAGCGAATACTTAAAACATATGCATTATTGAATTTTAAATAGAATGTATTAATGAGCATTAAGTGTATATATTTCATTATGCATAGTATGTTTGATATGATATTAGCACGTGTAAGTAAATACATTATTGGTTGCGAATTTACTTATCGAGATGTTCTTTTATTAACATTTATATCCAATGATATATTCCATTCTCATACTTCATTCTCATTCCTTCAATTAACCATTAAAAATAATATCTTATCTATGCAACTGAAGAATACAATTCATCCCAATCTCATCCCAACAGATAACGACACTTTTTCATTCGTTATGAAAGGAAATTCTACTTCAAATTCTACTATTCTTCTCATGGTCATTAATCCTCGACACGTTTGAGAATAATAATAAATAATACGCATTAGGATGCGACGCATAAATAAAATCCACGCATGGCAGGTAGTCGAAATCGAAGCGATTCCACAAGGGTGGTCGGTCCTCCGTCGTCTATTTCATTCCGGAACCGCAACGAAAAATTCATCGACACGTCCACGGAGAAACGTAATATCATCATTATACATATATATCTCGATCGCACAGATGCGTCGCCGCGGGGTTATGAAGGTACCGTTTTTATATTGCGGTTAACGCGGCCATTGTGCCCGGTATTCACAAGAGATGGCTCCATGGACCCCTGCGGAGGAGAGGTTCCGCGGGGTTGGATCACTCGTTTGCTTCCCCTGTCGACAGCTACCGTAATCTGTACACGCTTCCTGGCCAGATTTCTCACTTGGTCCCCCTCTCTTCCGGGGCCATTACCTGGATAGAGATATGAAGGAGATCCGGGACAAATTGGGCTGCTTCTTTTGGAATTAGTTTGCTAGGATGATTTTGAACGAGGCTGGTTATTATTAATCTGGTGTAGGAAGATTTGTCAAATTAAGTTTGGATGTATTATATGTATATGTTACAAGATTGTTAAAGATGATGATTATGGGAATAGTGGTTCTATAGAAGTTTTTGGAAATTGAGATCTTCTGAGGAAGAAATCTGTTCATTCGAGATTTTTAAACAAGGTTGAATATAAAATTTGAAAAAGAAGGATAAAAGAAGCAATGTGAAAGATTATTATTTTTTGATAAAGCATCCTGCAATGCTTATCAATCAACGATCGATTGAGTAAAAAAATCTGATTTAAAAAGAGAAATATTTATAAATCCATATTGTTTATTATTTAACATCGGCAATATCGATTTCGATCCTTTGAAGGTTAAATTTTCTGACGAAAGAACCGTGGGAAAAAATTCCTTTTTACAAATTGTTAATAACGAAAGAGTATTTGTTTTGTAATATTTTGAACGATGAAGCCGAATTAAAGTACTCTCCGCACGATAATATCGAAGTTCACCGTTTGTCACCTATTTTCAGAGCGAGGTCAGCCACACTGCCATCGTCTTTCGATTGACAAGCGTTTCCAAATTCACGATTTGTTCTAGCCATCATCATCGCCGTAGAATTTCGTTTTCCGTTTTCCTTATCATGTTGGAACCATTGATCGTGCTTACAGTGTTGAACTGTTTCTTCATGTTCAGCTCAACTGTGACGACTTGCGCGTTGTGGTAATCGAAGTATATAAACAGTATTCCCATCTTACTTCTTTTTAATGTGTTCGCCAGGTGGCAATATCGTACTCATCGTTGCTGTTTCAAGAAAGATTCCATGCAACAGAGTATGAAGTACAATTTATCCAAATCGAGGAATTCGTCGAAGAAACCCGTCGAAAACCGAAACAAGCAGGATAATAACCCTTCGAGTTCTATCCATCGAAGCAAATCGAATGTGACTATGAACCGTGACAAAAATAGGAGAACTTCGAAGAACAAAGCGAGATTGAGCGCCAAGCTTCAGTCGGACAGCAAGATACATAGTGATGAAAGATTATCCATGTAAGGAATCGTTAAAAATCTTCTTTGAAAATTTTATTAGATTTTTATTAAGAGTTCGTATTTTAACATTTCAACATTTCTAAAGATTTTCGTATTTTAGAATTACGAAAAAAAAAAAAAAAAATAAGTTATATAAATCTCAATTATACTCTACTTAATTTTAAAAATATTACTTATTAAATTCAAGTATAATTGCACGTTTCAATTTTTCTTGAAGTAAAGAATAAGAGATAATTTTATTTTTAATTATTACAATATTAGATTAGAAATTGAAAATCACATCAAAATTTAATGTTAATTTGAAAATTATAGCAACGTTGATTATTTAAGATGCTAAAAAAAAATGTATATCTATTATCTTTTTATTTTTGTCAAATATCGAATGAGTTAATATCCAACGATATTGAAATTCCTATTTTGCCTAATTATGAATCGTGTAATTTATTACGTTTCAGGAAACGTAATAATTAAATATATATTTTAGAGAAACGATGAGAAATTGGGATCTTGAAGAGAAGGCGAAGATGTCAGAGGCATCGCAAACAGCAGAAGCGAAATCGGCGGTGGTGATGGAATATTCAACCGTGCAAAAAATTGTCCAAATTTTGGACAACGAGGAAGACATTTTGGCCACAAAGATGGCCATGAAAGAACTCAATTCTAAACCGATTATCGAAGAAAAGAAACCGACAGTAGAGATATTAAATGAACCACAGTTTGAATTAGTTCAAGCTTTACCCGAGTTCGAGTCAATGCCTGAAGAACATACATATATCAATTAAATTTTGAGAAATAAATTTAATATATTTTTAATTTGTTCTCGTTTCTTTACATCATTATTACAAATATATATGGACAATGGATATATATTATTCACTTTGAATATTTCCTATCAATTATTTTTATTTTACAGCTTTTGGATATGAAATAAGATGTACAGATAATTAATTTTGTAGTTATTCGACACTTTCGACATTTTCTAATCGGCAAAAATATTTTGTCTTCTTCGTTCACAAATTTTGTAAATTTTCTTTTTTTTTTGCAATTTCAGTCTGCTCGTTATCATCTGGTTATATTTTATTATTAAAGAATATGTCAATAATAATTCGAATATTTGAACATTTTCCATTATTAATTATAATATCATATAACTAACTTTTTAATTTTATAATATTTCCTTTTCTCCCATCAGTACTTGATATTTATAATTCTGTAAATCATCGTAATTAGATTGACAAGATGTTTGAAGCATAAGAGCCTCTGTAGAGCTTAAACAACATTGAACAATGCGTGAAATCTTTTCTTCGGCTTTTGGTTTTTTCCAATTGCAGCACTCGCTCGAATCGGCTCTTCTGATGCTAATCAAATTTGGAAAACTGTAATGTTAATTGATCAATAATCTATCTGACGAAAAAGTTTTTTCGTTATCGTATAAATATATAGATGTATATATATGTATAATGTATATATGTATATATATACATCTATATATTTATACGATAACGAAAAAACTTTTTTTTTTACCATTTGGAGAACAAAGCGACCCAGATGCAACCTATGCAAACGGTATTACATATAGTTAGACAATCAAACATTTCGATAAACGTCCAAATATTTTCACTTCGTTGATCTTTCACATTTTCGTTGTATCGTTGAAATTTAAAGATTCGCCAGGTTTTCAATTTTCTCAACTGTCAATGAGACATTGCAAACTTCCGGTAACAAAGATATCGTCTATAACTCGAACTCGATAGTTCAAATATTTGTAAAGCTCGTTTTCAATAAATCATAATTTTTTAACGAAGTTTCTTTTAAATAAATATTGCGAGAATCAATTTTCAGAAATATTAATTTCTTGAATAAAATCTGAAAAAGAATTTTAAAGATATTAATAAAATTTCAAAATAATTGCAATTTCTATTCATAAAATATTTAAGCCTTCTTTTCATTTAAAATAAAACAATTTTTAATATAGAAATATTAATTATAGCTCAGAATTTCAAAAAATTTAAATTTCTTTTTTATCATTTGAAATAATAAATTTTTAGAAATTCTAATGAAGAAATAAAAAATAAAAAATGAAAAAGAAATAATTAGAAAACTTATATAAATTTTTAAGAAATTCAAAATATCCATAAGCTAATTTAAGTTTGTTTTTCATTTAAAATATGAAAATTTTTTACGTAATAATATCATCGAGTTCTATTTGAAAAGTTCTACGTTGAACGCATTTTGAAGTGAAAAAAAAGTGAAGTGAAGAATCCATTAAGCTTAATTTTTTTTCTGCGTGAAGTACATATTCCATCGCGGTTTTCAATTTCACGATGATGGGAATGGTGGGGAACATGTGTATTAGGGGGCCAAGCTTAAAGAATCGTTCTGCTTCGTACAGATATTGCAGTACTGCGTCGTCTTCCACAGATTGCACACAAAATTTTGTAAAATTACATTCTTAGTTAGTTTTTTCTTCTTCTATAATTTAAAATCAGTTCGATAATTTTGAGGAATTGCATTTGGAAATTTTGGTAAGTAAAAAAAATAATTATGTATCATTATTAATAGCTATACTTAAGCTATATTAAAGTATTCTTAATAATTTATTATTAATACTCTTAATATTTATTTTTATTATCTTTGATCATACTTATTTATTAATTTAAATGAGATTTTGATTGACTCAATTGAAAATATTTAACCTAGAATAAAATTAGAATTAGTGATAATTAACATTTCAAAAATCTAAGAAATGATTTTATTTTTATTTAAAAAAAAAAATAAGAGAGTCTTATTAAATTAATGAGTAATGTATAATGATAATTTTCACGTATTTTCTTAACTCCAATAATTGAATTTGAAGCAGATTATAGAAATTTTTAACAAATTTTGTATTCAAATTAATAATGCCAAATATTAATAGTATTTTTACTTACATTAAGAGATTTTAAACAAAAAAATTGTTTAAGCAAGTAGAATTAAATATAATTTGACTTTTTCCCACATTATTGGATTTTATATTACTGATTTCGATCTGTCGTATGTAAATAAAAATTTCAATAAGAAAGTCAATAAGAAATCACAGCAATTAAATAAATATAAATGAAACCTAAAATCCTAAGAAATTAATTTATAGAAAAGTATTAAATATTAATTATAAGAGAATTTAATATAAATTATTATAGTATAATCAAATGATAGATGATGAAAAAAAAATGAAAAAGTTTCAAACAAAAATAATCGAAAATCGTCGATCGAAAATTCACCTTATTCCTTCCTTCCACTTTATTGTTTACATTCGCACTTTCTCTTTTCCTGATTTACAATTTTCGATACTTACCACGATCTAATCAATTTTGCTCACGTTCGAGCGATCTTCCAGGCTCGATTTCGTGATATCGAAACGAGCTTTCACTGATCGACTTACGAAAAATAAAAAATAAAAAAAAATAGGTATTCCCAAGATTCGATGATGATGCAACTCACGATCGACATCTAATTCCGATCACGTCGAATTTCTTCTTTTCTTATTCCTTTCTTTTGTTTCTTATGCAAAGTGTTTCTCAGAGAATGGATGATCATTTCACCTTCGAAGTTCGATAATTTGTGTAATCAACGACAGAAGTAAATCACCATGTATGCTCGTAATTATGACGACATAGGATTTGGCCTTGTTCGCCAGTCATGTTTGTCGAATCTAATGTCTTTTTTAATTTTATTATTTAGTATATTAAAAAAATGTAAGAATTATGTGAAAAAAAATTATTTAAATAAAAAGAGATCAATAAAAATTCAAATTTGAAATTCTATGTTACTAATTATTAACTTTCGAAAGAAATTTCAAAAATGCTTTCTTGATTTTAATATTTCATTATTAATTATTTTTAAACATTAATGTCTGTCGTATAAAATATTTTCTATATGATAAAAAAATTGTAAAATCTAGATTAGAATTAGAATTTCTATCTGAATAAAAATCAATTAATTTTGTCAAAGATACATGTAATTTTAAAGAATCTTTAACGATTTAACTTATTGATGATTCTAATGATAATTTTTTTTAAAAATCGAAATATTGAAGGCACGTATATATGTATTAAATGTATTTCACATGAATTGTATATAGCTTGAATTTTTAAAATACAAATCTTATCAAAAAAAGCTCATTCTTTGAAAAATCGAATTACTTTTAAATATCAAACAATTTCTTGTATAGAATATTTTCTAAAAATATATATATATATATTTGTATATATCTAGGTTAGAATTGTTTCTGAATAAAAATTATCAATATTAATTTTGCAAAGGTACACATTTTTAAAGAAAATCTATAATTGATTTAACTTGTAGATAATTCTAATTTTAATTCTATGATAATTCTAATGATAATTTTTGTAAAAATCAAAAGAAATACGAATAATTTTGTACTTTGCTCGCTTGTCGAGTACGAGTGTCAATATTGATTGTTAATAATTATTCTTCTGATAAGCACGTTTCCTTATTGCGTCCAACGACGAAAATAGATAATGTTTTGTGAATGTAATTAAAGATTAGAGCATTACAATTTATGATAATTCGATATTTTTTAATTCCTCGGATTACAGCACGTTATGACGTTATTACCACCAACGGCACAACAGCAAAAACGGATAAACGAGGAGGTTTCGACAGATCCAGAAACGAGGAAACGCGATGTGGCTGCTATACGCGATTGGCTCTCGAAACAACCTCATCTGCCTAATCATATGGGTCTGAGTTTCTTTCTATCTTAGATTAAAATGGAAATTAAATAAGAAGATCGAAAAATAAACAATAAATTTAAGAAATTTTGACAAATTTGTATTTTAAATTTTGTTTGATCTTAAAATTCCAATAACAAGAAATATTTTGAATTGAATATGTAATTCTATTTTCTCTTTTCTTTATTTTTGATAAAATTACTATTTAAAATTCCACATTAGAAATATTAAATTGAATACAATTTTTACTTTTCTTTATTTTCTTGATTGTTTATATATTATTCGAAACAATTAAATTTACAATATAATTTTTTAAGAAAAAAATTATTAAAAATTCGCCTTTATTTTAAACTCATTATGGAAATTCTCAATTGTTTAAGTACAGATGATACAAGGCTCGAGAGATTTCTGTTTGGCTGCAAAAATAGCATAGAAAGATGCAAATTGATTTTGGAACGATATTTCAGCGTACGTACCGCAATTCCAGAATTTTTCGCCGTTCGAGATCCACTTGCACGAGAAATTCAAGAATGTTGCGAAGCGATGTAACTATTTGATTTATTATTAATTTGATTTATATTAATTTATGATTTTCATTTTTTTGGAATTTAATTCAATATATTTTTTCAATTAGCCAATATTTCGTTTTACCATCATTAACCGACGAAGGATACCGGGTGACTATTTTACGATTAAAGGACAGTGCGATAGATAAATTTTCTATTCAGACCATCTCTAGAAGAATTCTTATGGTCTTGGATACTCGTCTGATAGAAGAACAATGTCTATCAAATATTATGGTGATCGATCTTGAGGTAATTGCAAAATAAATGTTATTTTTAAATTGCAAATTTTTTTTTTACATTTGTATCATTGTATCATTTCATTATTGAAATAATTTCAAATCGAACAGGGATTTGGTGTGGTTCATTTTACGAAATGCAGTCCAACTCAGAGCATTGTTCGTAAGGCAATGTTGGCAATGCAAGATAGCATGCCATTACGACTTCATAGAGTTCACTTTCTTCACGCTCCTGCATTCATAGAAAATATTTTAAATATATTTTATCCTTTATTGAAAGTTCGACTTGTTCAAAAAGTAAGTGATATTTAATCATTTAAAATTTAGATTAGAGTAGATTTCATTTATTTTATATGAATATTTATCATTTTTAAGTTTCGTATTCACACTGGTGGTGGTGAGGAATTGCATTCTTATATGAACAAAAATATACTTCCAAATGAATGGGGTGGGAAAGCAGGCACCTTGGATGAGTTGAATGGTTTGTTAAAATTTTTAATTGTTCACATGATTGGATATTTTAGAAAATTATTTTTATCTTTCTCTTCTTTTACTCAAATAATATTTTTAGATGCGTGGAAAAAGAAAATTGAGAAAAACAGGGACTGGTTTTTGCGAGAGGAAAAGCTCAGTCGAACAAACGAAAATGCTAGACTTCCAGAATCAAAAACGAGAATTTTAAAAGAATTGGAAGGATTACAGGGTTCTTTTAGACAATTAAATATTGATTAAAATTTCTTGAATATATTTTCTATAAATTCATTTTCGTTTATTTTTTATTTTTATTGTATTTTTATATTGTATTTAAGATCGTGCCTAATAAAAAAATGTTAAAATAAAAAATTATTTGTATTATTTTTCAACATGTATACAAATAATTTAAAATTTATTATCTCTCATACTTTTGTAAATTTTATCTCAAATTTTACGAAGTGTAGACAAAGAGAGAACATGGCGGAAAAAGGATAGAGATAGGATAAAAATATGAAAATCAGCGCCATCTTCAGAGTGCCGCAAATGAAACTCAATACACAAGGACAGAAAATAATAAAAAAGGATAGAAATAAAAAAGAATTAACTTTTAACGCCATCTTTTGGATATTTCTTCAAGTACATCTCTTCAAAACATAGGATAAAGTAGAGTAAGAATTTAGTATCAGCGCCATCTCTCAATTACTTTTAGAAAACATCAATCTTATAATATTTTTCTTATTCAACAGATGGCGCTGATTGCTAATTCTTGTTCTACTTTATCTTGTTTTTGAAGAAGTTTCTCTGATATTCAAAAGATGGCGCTGAAAGTCAATTCTGATTATATCTCTATCCTTTTTCAATTATTTTCTGTCCTTGTGTGTCGAGTTTCATTTGCGGCACTCTGAAGATGGCGCTGATTTCCACATTTTTATCCTATCTCTGTCTTTCTCTCACCATCTTCTTTCCTTATCTATACTTGTTGTACAAAGTTTATGCATTCAAGAAACTTTTTTAACTTTATTATTTTCTTTTCTTCATTTATTGACTAAAAATCTAAACAGAATTATTTTAATAGAATCTATTCGATCTAATTTTTAAAAAAATTTGTATAATATTGATTTTTATAATATATTTAAAAATCATTGAAATCGATGTGGACACACTTTTTCTACAAATTTGTCTTCTATCGTTAAAATCCTATACGAAATGGAGACTGAAAAGAAAATAATATAAAAAAAACTGATTTTAAAATAAAAACACTTTCAACGATTGCTGGCTCATTAAACTTATTCTTTGATTATCAAAGCCTTTTTCATGCTTGAATTTATCTTATTCTCTTTTTCAATCACACAGATACACATATACATTCATAATTTTCTCACATTGTATCTGAAATTCTTTGTGCAATGCGGAAATCACTTCTCATTAATCTTATCATGATCTTTCCATTTAATTCGCATGAAATTAATTCTATTTTAAAATCGTTCTTAATTTCTATTAAATCGTTTGCAATTCATTCATAATTATTATCAATTTATTTATGACTCTATCTTTTAAAAAGGCAATTTTTTTCTTAAAAAAATTGTGAAATCTCGCTTGACTTTTTTCATCGCAATTCGAAGTTCATTTTCAATTATCACATCTTATATTCCTAAAAATATTTACTTTGTAATTGATTAAATAAACAAATAATTAATAAATAAATACCAACTTAAAATATCAATTAAATAAAATAATAAATGCATATTCGATCTTAACACAATGACCAGTTAGATATAACGCATTGCAACGTGTTCTAAGTTGTTGCGTTTATCAGTCCTATACACAATTTAAACTGTTACTTAACAATCAACTTCAAACACTTAAGTCCACCTCAGTGTCTGTCTTCTTTCGTGTTCGTTTAACGGACTTGATGAGCTAATGGTAGCCCAAGTTGAGGCACAACAGCAATGTAGAAATCCCTTTCGGCTGTAATCTTGCGGATTGTTTGCTCGTAGTCGTGAATCGCGTCAGACATAAGATCCACGACAGCTATAAGTCGGCACAAAGGAAAAACTGTTGTTATCAATTATCATGCGAAAGTGCAGCGTCGTTCGCGAGGAACGCAGAATAAATTGCATTTTTTTCGACGGGATCGACGGTGAAAACGTGTCGTATACGTGGATAACAGGTAAGCATTTCACTAATATTGAAAATATCATCTACAAATGAAAAAATATATAAAAATGTAGAAAACAAAGAATATAAAATATTATTATTGCATATATCTCAAACCTCAATCTTCAAAGGAATTTAATGAATTTTAAACATTGCTATAATATTTTAATTTGAATGAAAAAAATTGCAAAGAAATTGCATTTTGCTTTAATATTTTAATTTAGATAATTAAAAGAAATTCTCAAATTACCAAAATTCTATTAGATTTATTCTTCTAACAAAAAGAAAATATAAAATGCATAAGAAGATGCAAGAAGGCGCAACATCTCGAAGTCATTGTAACATTCGACGTCAGCGTTTCAATTCAATTACTACGCAAAATTGCATTGCGATTGAAATGGAATAAAGCATTCAGAGATTAATAAAATTCACTGGAATATATTTTCCTTCGCCCGTTTTCTTCTATATCACGCAATTTGAAATTTATGCATTGAAATTTTTCTTAAGTTTTCGACGTAATGAATTATATAAGCATTATTCCAATTACATGGTGTATGTCTTAACGAGCTGGAACGAACAATTAATTAATCGATTAAATAGTACTATTTGAATGGATTGCATAACAAAATGTTTTCTTTACCTATGCAGTCACAGTCATTTCAATTTTAATTTCAATTTTATAATATTGCAAGCAATTTCTTGATGCAAATCAAATTTCAAAATAAATTTTCAAAAAATGGAAATTTGATTATAGTCTATAAAATATATAGTCTATATATTCAAATATTACAATCTTCAAAGCATAGTATAGTTTCAAAAGCAATTTGGGTTCTTCAAGTTTTAATGTTATTTCCCTTTCAAAATAACTTCAATATTGCAATTACATTGAAATTCATTCATAACTATTATGTAACCATAGTTTCCAGACTCTTTGCCAATTTCATTGCAGAACTTTCATAAAATGAATTTATAAATATAAGCAAAAATACTATTTCAATCCTTCGTACTTGGAAATCTTTTTGCCAAATCTTGTTGCATCGAGTAACAATTAAGTTATCCATTTCTTCTTTTTCCTTTTCTAGTTTAAGCAGTCATCCTTACTAGATTAAAATTCTCTATCATCTCTTTGCGACATTCAACAAATTCTTTATACTGTCAAATATTTCAATATGTAATCATTTCTGCATCTTCCTTTTAAAAATCCATTTTAAGAAATCCAAGAAAAATCTCCGAAACATCATCGATCGTTAGAATTCTAAAACTGAAAATTGGCCCAAGGGCGATCGATTAGACGAGTACAATTAATTCGGTTAATTTAATGATGGCGACTGTGGCCGCCAGATATACAATCCTATCTTGCCGCACTGTACAAGGGTGGATTGATTTTTCACCCTCTGACGTCACGAGCGAGGCTAGCATGCGCGTGAAACAGATGCCAACCGTTCCAACGCTTTTTATTTCCACATCTCGACTTTTTTTTTTGCGTAATCTGCCGGTTGATATCCCTTTATCGAAGTCCTATAATCTCGATGATCAAAGTCAAATACTTTTCTTTTTTCACAATTCGAAAGAATTAATAATATTTGCTTTTAAATTCAAAAAATGGAAAAATTAATTTTAATATGTGTACAAAATAAATTATATTTTATAAAACGGAATTTTAGATTTGAAAAAATCTAAATTCTTTAAGATTTCTTTTAAATTCTTAAAAGACAATAACCATATATTTATTATCTTAATTTATCAAAAATTAAATGCGCGCGAATATCAAGTAAAAAAAAATATACTAAGCATTTCACAAGCAATGTTGTATCAAGATAAATCATTATCATACTTTAAAATCTTATAATAACTACAATTAAATGCTAACTGTTATGACACAAATCATTGACATCATGGTAGATATTCAAAATCTCTCTAAAACAGATAAGTTAGTTAGAGGAAGAAAGAGAAAAAAAAGGGTAATATGATGGGATAGTTGTGGTAATGGAACGAAATAAGACATGTTGGAGTCAGAGACGAGTTCATTCAATGTCGCATGATTGGTCGACTGCTCGTTGTTTTCTCTCGCTTGAACTCTTCTCAATGCCTATATTTCCCTTCTTTCCTGTCTCGATGATTCTCCCTTCCTGGCGCTTTGATTCCCTCTTCCTCCAGCTGATTTAGATGGATAACGAATTCGTCGTCAACAATCGAGTTGATCCTTTGAACGTGCACATGTGCATTGTCGAAATGGTGGGATATATTTCTAGGAGTCTATTTCTAGGATATTAACTATCATCAATTATCTGAGCATGCATTTCCTATTTGCTTGAAATTATTACTCCATTTTCTCATGAAAATAAAATTTCGTTGAGTAATAGTGCACAATTTTTTTTATTTATTTTAAACAATTTGAGATAATTAATCTTCTTTAATCTTTAAGAAACTCTTTGAAACTTGTTTGCAAATAAAAAATAAATAAAACCTAATATAGTAATAATTACTGTATGCAAAGCATAAATCTCCATCTGTAATGAATTATTATTAAATTTTTCATTCAATATTTTGTATTTTATACTTATCAATTAAGCAATAGAGAAATATAAAATAAAAACTTGGAAAAAATTATACTATACTATATCCATATTCGCTACGAAAAATTATAGTATCTATAACCATTCATAGTAAATGTCTAACGATTAATTACCTTTAATCTTTTCAATATGTATTTATAGGTGCCATATTAGTCAAAGGATTATAAAAGATATCCAGATTTAATCCCATTTTGTTTTCCAATCAGAAATTCTCACGAAATTCCAATCTTCATAATTTCTAAATTATTAAAAAATGTTTGATTAAATTTCAATACGTATTATATTTAAAAAGAAAAAAAAGTATCACAGATTGTTCAAGCAAATGTCAATATTAAGACGAACTAAACGTGATGGACCGTCGAACGACGAGGGCCGATCTAAATCCATGAGGGCTGTTTACCACGCTTGACTGCTTCATCTGCTCCCCACTTCGATTCGCCAGGACGTCAGCTGGAACTTGCGTGGTGCGTCCTGGGTGTGCAGCGTGCCGCTGCAGCTTCTAGTCCATTGTCACGATCCGAAAGACGATAGAGACAGAAGGAAAAGAAAGAAACTTGCGGTGAAAACTATCGACTAATCAGACTGCGTCTCAATAAGGCTTGTATCATCGAGCTTGAACATACGTAACCTCACTTTTGTCACTTCGTCGTCCCGTTTTTCATTTCGTATTATAAACTCGCGAACGTTAGTGGAACACGAGTTTATGGACTCGTCTTTCTTTAACAGAGACACTGTTCCATTAAATATCACAGTGCGTGTAAATAGACGTGATTTCGTGAATTTGTAAGATTCGTTTCATCTATGCAAAGTGATATATGTAATACGTTGCGGACATAGACGGGCGTCGAAATTGTCGCATGTTCTCGCGCTTCATTGTGCTCGAAGAAACCGGCGTGAATGTTCGTATTAATTGGATAGTGTACATTGATGAAACATCTTTTTCTGTGTCGATTTGTTGACGTGGTACTTGAGTGAATATATGTTGGAAGACAGAAAAATAAAAACAAGAGCACTGCCAGTATCAGAACCGTTTGTCAAATAAATCAATCATCTTCTAATTTGGTAAGTGAAACAATTTAAATTTGAACATTGCAATGACGCAGAATATATATATACGTTTAGATGCATTCAATTGACACATTAATCTTGCAGTTGATTGTTAACTGTTGCTGTTTATAAAAGTTTCTAAAGAATTATTTAAGTGTTTTATTTTTTGAGAGAAACCAGAATCCATGCGAAAACATCATTACGTGTCAACTATTCGTATCAGTGTTCTCTATGCTACCTCTTTGTCTAACCTTTGTTCTGACTTATGTAAGAGACCACACTGCGTGCAGGCTATGTCCCTGGCGTAATACGTTGTTCGAAGCGATCACACGTGAATTTTTTCCTATCACATCTTTATAGAAAATTTAATTTATCTAATTTCACTCTTCGATAGAAAAGAACTTCATTAATGATAATATCTTGTTAAAGCAATCTTGATAGACGTCCTGTTGTGCATCAACAGCTGATTGATATATCTATAACGAGCAACTTCGATTAATATTTGATAACATATGATAAATGTAAAATAAAGATTTAATATCGAAACGAAATTTAATTCGAAAATATATCTTTGTTAAATTCTCGTTACAATCCTTGAAAAAACATACAAGAAATACCTTTGTTTAATAAAAATTTTATTTCTATTATTCTGAGCCATAGATAATAGTTTGGGTGTCGTGATGTATGTTACTTAATTGTTCGATTGGTTAGATGCATAGATGATTAACTTAGGATTTCTAAATAGTATTCCATCCTGAAAATGATAAAAGAGTAGCGTAATCGCGTGAGCGTCGAAAGCGATTAGCCGTTAAAAGAGGTCGGCAATAGGAGCAGCGTTTACTTAATTAATGCGGTCGCTACGCGGCTCGTTGACCCCGCTGCAATTCTCGGACTCTTGGATTGTCCTTCGACGAAATTGATTTACCGGCCGGGCAGGGACGAATGTTGTTTCTCCGTCGGTTTAAATGCGCCACCATTTTCTCTTTTTTCTTTCCCTTTTCTTTTTTCATTTTTTTTATACTCTACTTTACCTCTTTTCGTTCATTTTGCTGACCTCTCAACAATTTTGTTCTTCTGCAATGCGTCAACGGACTTTCTGCACGCAATATATGTCTATATCACCTTGAAGTTTACTTTTAGCAATAAAGCAGATTTGGATAAAATTACTCAATTTAGTCGAAAAATAAAGTGATTATTATAATAGTAGGCTAATCAACATGATATTCTGAATTAGAGAAATTGTTGTATATATTTTAAAGAAAAGAATTTTTTTATATGTAATTTTAGTGGAAGTTGAAGATCGTCAATAGGTTATGTATGAATCAAACAAGAAAAATTTATAAAAAATCATTATTGAAGATATATGATTTAAAAGTCAAGAATTGTCTCAAGAATTAATATATTGTGAACATTAAATAAATTCATGAGCAATTATCTATATGTATACATTTGCATAATTCACTTCTTTTCAAATGATTAATTCAAGAGCTCGTCACGCAAAATAATTTTTCCTTCATCTTAGATGACGAGGCCTTGAGATAACGCTGCCTGAAATCTACGGGAAAAGGAAATCATCAGTTTCTTCAAATATATCAAAAGTTTAAATGCTTTTCGGTTGAAATCATTTTCTGATACCTACTGAGCCTCGACCTAGTTGGGAAGTTTCATTCAAAGCCGCTGCGTAATACCCAAAGTGTTCCTCGTCGTGAATGAACCGTTCGAAATTAATCGTTCACCCTGCTGAAATGAAACGAAAACGAGTAGAATGCTAACATTTATGGACTAATGTCATTCGTAAATAAAATCTAAATAGTAATTCAAAATAAAAAATAATAGAATAAGAAAGATAGAATTAAGAATTAATAGGAATTTAGATAATAAATTAAAAAATCGATGGATTTTATTCTTGAGGATAAGAAACAAGATTTTAGTGTTAATCTTTTTATGTATATTTATTGTATTTGTATATATTTATATATATTTATTATTTTTTGTATTATTTATTTACATATATGATATTAAGTAATATCTTCTTTTAATGTAAAAAGAATATTTTAGCTTTTTATTTTTTTTTTTTTTTTAGTTTTTAGCGTAATTTAAAATAATTATATATAATGTATAAAATTATAACATTTATGCTCTTATAAGTTACAATATATTTATTCTTATTAAATAAATGATATAAAACAATCTTTAAATTTTATAGAATTTATAATGAATTTAAATCCAAAGAATTGTTATAAAAATGGCAACCAATTCTTTAAAATATAATTTTTTATTTCATATATAAATATTATTCTATAATTAAAATTAAAAAAATCAATTGATTTTTAATTGAAAAATTTATTTGTATATCATTTCTTCTTTTATTGTTAAATTTTTTTTATAATAACAATTTATTAATCTTTAACCTATAAAATTTAGCTAATAATTTTCAATTTTTTAAGGTCTAGAAAATTAAAATAGAAAATCATAATCATGACATGTGATTAAAAATTGATTATTTGCAATAATTATATAATTATATATATATATATATATATATGCAATAAAATTCTCTGCATTTATTTCTAAATTAATAATTGCACAATAAATTCAAATGCATTGTATCCTTTTCATCTTTCGAATCGTTGAACATTTCTGATCGTTCAGTAATTTATTAGAATAATGACAATCTTCATGCGCCATGTAATCAAGCTATTGCAGATCGATAAGACCTTGCGAGAAATCGACAACAACTTGTAACTTGAGTTGCGACGAGTGGAAACGATATTTAATTGTCGATGCATAAGTAATCGTGCGATTCTCGACCGCTCTGCCATTATCGATTGTCTTGTTCTTCAAAATTCGATCTTTTTTTTCTTTTTCTTCAATGATTAGAAAGTTTTCTTGACTGTCAGATATATAATTGACTCGCAAAATTATTATTTTTTTTTGAATAATTATTTTAATAATTTATATTTTTTTTATCTTTAACAAAAAATTTCTTTTCTTTTATTATATATTAAGTAGTTTTTATTATTAAATTTATACGTTAAACTTATTTAAATATTTGTATTTAGATATATATTTATTAAGTAATTAATAAAATGATTTGATAATAAATCTTCAATAATTGAAGAATTAGTATTTATTTTACATTTACAAGTAATCTAATTTTTAAAATAAAAAATTCTTATTCGAAAAATGGATTCATATATGTGATTTTCACATCATGATATGGTGATTATTCTGCATACACATTATAAACATATCATCTAGTGATTATCGACGTGTCCGCATAAAATATAGGTTTTATATCATAGCCAGAGACGGAATAATGTTGCTTCTTCTGTCAAGCGACTGTCTCACCTGTCTTATACTTTTATTTATATTTGACAGTTAATTGGTCGAATTGTATATATAATATATCTGTTTATTTTTTTGATATACTTTTTATGAAAGTTTCAATCTTATTAGATTTTTTTCTGTTGAATATGCGCAAATAAAAAATACATTATGCAAATAAAAAAAATCTATTTAGAAAAAATGATCAAACATGAAAAACAGATTTACTTAATGTTGATAGAGATCTTTCTTTTAATCCTTTTATGTTCAATGTTGCATACATGTAATTGTAATACTACTTTATTTAGTAATGAAATAATTAAATAAATATATTTATTTAATATTTTTTATCTTTTTTATAAAAAAATTACAAAAAAATGTTTCTGTTATTAATAGTTGATTTTTTTTAGCTATCTCTAAATAAATTCCGAAAGAATTAATAACTTATTAACTTATTAATTATTACCTTATTATTTTTACTGAAAAAAATTTGAGGTTATAATTTTTTTTCATCGAAAATTGATTTTATAGTTTGTTTGAATTGTTAATAATAAAATATTAATTCAAAGTGATTACAAGAGATAATATACAATCTACTTAAACGCAAAGGAAACCAACGTTTAATCCATTCAAGTATTTCGTGACGAATCAAGATCTCTACCGTTTCCACATTCGGATTGACCTAATCTATGTATAACCGAATCGAACGTCACAAATTGTCTTGAAAATATCTTGGGTTTCGTGCCTAGTATAAATTAGAAGCCAGTAAGTTTCGGTGAAAATTGGTGTGAACCGGACTAAGCGAAGGTTCGAAGTTCGGTTAAAAAGCGGTGTGACACCATCTATGACAGTGTCATTCTATACACCGTCGATGATTCAAACCTCGTCCACGAACAGGACAAATCCCTTGTGTCCATAGTTCGGTTCAGGGTTAAGGTGATAGACTAAGGTTGAGGTTGAAGTAACGAACGTTCGATACTAAATATAGTGAAGGCGCTTGCGGGGTCAAATCAATAGGCATTCTGCGTATACATGTATATTCACGGTGCCTGGACGTCTGAACATTGCACGTAAGCTTAAAATAATCTATTCACGCCTACGTGACCGAACGACATCGTGTCTGCACGTGTCTGCATCGTTATCAGCGACTTACTAATTTTGCGTTGAAACGCCAATTTGGAACGTAGACCCACGTTCAAGAGTTCATTGAAATACTTTTCTATTCAAGAGTTCATTGAAATACTTTTCTATTCAAGATCTGGTCTCATTTTTGTTTTGGAATCTCTTCGTTGTTTTAAAGTCTTTGAAATACATAAAATGCAGCAAAAGTAAAATCTTGTATTACTTGAGATTTTTTATAGTTGATAGTTACTTTTGCATTGAAATAATATATTTTTAAGTTAATTTTTAATCCTTTGAAATGAATTTTATTAATGACTTCTGATTTTTATGCTATAATTTAATTTATGAAAATGGAAAATCTCTGATTCAAAAGTTCATCTTAAATTTCTCATAAGATTCACTTCACAATTTCTTATTTATAAATTTGCATTCGTCTTACATTATCTTATGTCCAAAATCTTTTTCTTTTACAAAAATCTTAAAAAAATAAATCATCAAAGTATAGACAATTTCAAACCAATGATCAAATACATGGCTCAAAGTGTGTTATACAATTATATTATGCGATACGAAGATCTTTATATGCAACCTGTTTGTTTCCTCGTTTGTATCTAAATAATTTTTTTTTCTTCTAATTATTAGATCGTTTTTAGAAACTTTTTTAAGGACATCGTGTGAAAATCCATCGACATTCACAGTATATGTATAAATTTCAGCATTGTTAGCTTGAGAAAGGGACCTCGAGGATCGACGCGCGGCATCATCTTTGATTCTGTGAAGATCGGATGTGGACATTGCGCCATTCAATCGGCGGAACGGTAGCAACGGAGGTAACCGCGTGTTTAAACGACCTGGCACGTGGGTGGGTGTATTGGATGAGAAGGGGTGATTGTCGGTGATGGACAATGAGCAACCGCATCAGGAACTGGTCAAGTGTGTGGTCGTCGGCGACACGGCAGTTGGAAAGACCAGGCTGATATGCGCAAGGGCCTGCAATAAACACGTGTCACTTTCGCAACTTTTGACAACTCACGTGCCCACCGTTTGGGCCATCGACCAGTACAGGATATACAAGGACGTAAGTTCATGAGGTTCTTGATAATTGCGCTAATATGTTGTAGGTGTCCGTAAATTGTTCGGTAGAAGTTCAATTTGGTAATTGCGATGATTTTAATAGAGTATCTGGGGATTCAATATCTGAGGTTTTACTTATTCATGATTATCTGCGATAAGTAATTGCTTTTGCAATTTTGTTCCTCCTGATCTATGACACGAAAAAAAAAATTGATTTTGAAATTCAAGCAATTAACATATTAGTTAATAATTTCATCGAGATTTTAAAGTGAAAGTCGTAAGAAATTGTAAAAACATAAATAAATGATCTGCAATTGTTCTCAATATTTTTCTTCGATATTGAAAAATAAATGATTGCATATAATGTTGCATATAGACATTTAATATAGTGGATAAGTAATAAATTTTCAATCGAAGAATGGATTTCAGAATTTTTAATCTGGGAATAAATATTTACTTACCTCAAAATTATCATTTCAGAAGATTTGGAATTTCTATGTTATATTTTCATCTTCATGAAAATCTCTGTATAGATTTTACGTCTAATTAATTTAAATAATTTAAAAAAATTTTAATAATTTAAATTAATCCATCAGGTCTTAGAACGATCCTGGGAAGTAGTCGACAACGTGAATGTCTCCCTGCGACTTTGGGACACATTCGGTGATCACGAAAAAGATCGACGTTTCGCGTACGGCAGGTAAAATTATCAAATAATTATCAAATATATCAACAATATTCTGCTTTTCGATATGGATTTCATTTTTCACTTTTTTCACTAAAAAAAAAAAAAATATTTATATTAAATATTCTAAATTACAATTAAAAAAAAAATCTATAAAATTCTATAAATACAGATCAGACGTCGTGCTACTATGTTTCTCCATAACCAATCCCGTTTCGCTACGGAATTGCAAGGCGATGTGGTACCCAGAAATACGACGGTTCTGCCCGCAGACCCCCGTGCTGTTAGTGGGATGCAAGAACGATTTGCGTTACATGTACCGAGATGAAACTTATTTGAGCTATTTTCGTGATCGAAGTCCATTCGTGAGGTACGTTATCTTTATCAACAACTATGTTTAACCGCATTTTCCTTTTCCGTATTTAGAAGCAACACACCTTTCTCATATCGATTTTTTCATTCTATATTGAACCTCGTTCAAATGCATTGATGCTTCCTCAACGATCGACCTCTTCGGCGAAGTGTGTCAAAGTATTGATTCCATAGATGCTCCGTGATTCTTTTAGATGCATTGTTCTTATTAAACAGAAATCTTTTTCTATCTTTTTCTTGTCAATTGAATGTATTGGCAATTATGAAGAATTATCAAATTATCCGAATTTTTATTAATTGTATTGACAGTTTAGAAGAATATCTTGATTTACGTAATGGAATTTTTATTCGAATATTCCACGTGATATGAAAGGAGATTAACTGAGCCTTGACATATTAGAAACTCTCAAGAGATTCTTAAAGTTCATAGTGACTTTCAGGATTTTCTTTACGATCGTTCTGGATAATACTTTTATAAGAACACGTTTCATAAGCGATGTCCTTTAGAGTTGATATTAATTTGGAATTATTTTTACTGAGATAAATGATTTTCAGAGCTACGAGGAAGAGCGATCTGGTGATGCCTGATCAAGCTCGAGCCGTTGCACGTGAACTTGGCGTTTGTTATTACGAGACCAGTGTCTTCACGTATTACGGTGTTAATGAAGTGTTCGAAAATTCGATACGTGCTGCCTTAATTGCGAGGCGTCAGCAACGATTTTGGATGACGAACTTGAAGAGGGTGCAGAGACCTCTGCTTCAGGTATATAAAATTCTATTAAGTTGCTGAAAAAAAGAAAAAAATTTTAATTTATATTAATATTAATTGAATTTATATTGAAATATTCGTCTAAATGATTTATTCCCATTCGTTGTGAAGATTCCAATAATTTATGATGTGAAAAAAATACGAAAAAATTAAATATTAATAATATTTTTTAAATTAAATTGATATTTTTCAAGAATAATTAAAAAACTAATGAAAATATTCGGAAGGAATAGTTTAATTTATTGATAATATTAATTATCATCAATTTCAGGCACCATTTTGTCCACCGAAACCTGTTCCACCGGAAGTGTGTTTAGCCGCAAGCACTTATGAAGAGAATATGAAGACACTATGGACAAAGCCTGTTCACACTGATGTGACTTTAATAGCCGGAAACTGCACGTTTTCCGCTCATAGGTGTCTTTTAGCCGCTGCATCGCCTGCATTTCATCGACTTTTCTCTATGGAACTTGTTCAAGAGCAAACACCTCGAAGTTCCAGCGAATCTAGCATGGTGTTTCATACTTCTTATCATTTTTTTACTATTTTTTATCTTACTTATAAACATCGTTTTTTATTCTTCTGAAGGTAAGTACGTTTGGTGAAGCAACGGTCGGTGATTTCAATGATGACACCGAGTGCCTGATTCGTATCGATCAATCAAAACCTGCAAAGTAAGTTTAGAAGCATGCTTTATATATTTAATAATTAAAAGAAATGAAGAACTTTATAGAATATATTTTAAATATTTTATTTTACTTACCATTTATTCAAAAATAATTAATAATAATAATATATGATATGGTGATTTTAAATGAAATTAATAAAAATGATATTGAATAAATTTTATTGAAAATATAGAGTTTGGGAACAATTGAAGCGACGTTCGAGCTTTCAAGTACTGCCCACCATGGACAACCAAAAGAAACCAACTGGTACTACCAGAGATCTTAATCATCCTGCCTTCCAAAACATTCGTGTATGTTTGGTAAGTTTCTATAAATATAAGAAATAATTAAATATTTCTCTGTTTAATTTATAATAAAACTTCGATCATTATTCTTTTTCTATTTAATTTACTTATAGACTGAAAATACAAATGGAATGCAGCAATCAACGACAGTGGTTACGCTGTCTAAATTAATTACGCCGCAGGCAATGCAGCAATGTTTGCAGTTCATTTATACGGGCAGCTTGGATAAACGGTATCATGATCTACAAGTACGTTGCGTCGGTAGAATTATCTATGCGGGCAACTACACCCGTGGATTATTAAAATTTTCTTGTTTAATTGATGCAATAACTTGTGTAGATCGATTTTTTTTACATCATTATTGCATAGAAAAAAAAACATTTATTTATAATTTTTATATAATAAATGTATATAATAATCTAAATAAGTTTTGTACTTTTCCTTTTAAACTATATAAGTATAGTTACGGTAAATCTATATAAATAGCTATTGAAAAATTAATTTTTTTAAAGATTAGATCAATTGGTAAATGTTCCAGAAAATTGTGTGAACATTTTGTAATATTTGTATATTCAAATATACTGTTGGTGGGTTTTACTATTTTGGATCGAAGATAAAGCCGTAAAGTAAAATATTTTTCTTATTGGAGGAATACTTTGTGCAAATAGTAAGTTTAAAGCTTAAATATGCTACCAGTGCGGTATGCGGTAACTAACGCGGCTCTATTCTTTCAGACAGCTCCTATTGGGCTTCTACTGGTTAGTACAATGTGAAATATGTTTGCTGATAAGAGCATACACATACATGATATTGTATACGCACGCATAATGTATAGACATTAGCTAAAAGAAATATCGATTCACCGTTTTCTACAATATATTAGATTATTGTCATATTTGTCATCATTTTAGCATGTTACTTATTATTTATAAATAAATTTTAAACAAATTTTAGATGATATGTATATTATAAATTAATATATATAATTTATATATATATTATGATTCATAAAATATATATAAATTTATATAAAAGGTTTATTTCTACTTTTAAGAAAAAAATTGTATTAAAAATCATTAAATCATTGATCATGGGTGCATGGAAAACATTATCAATTTTTTTTCAGCTGACAATCTAAAAATGGATTTTAAAAATTTCATTTCATAATCATATTCTATTACAGAAAAATATTGGTTAATTTTATTTTCTTTCACGTACAGGAAATTAGACAGGCAGCGGAATTCTTGGAGCTTCCGCAATTGTTGATGGTGCTTGGAACTCTACAAACTAGAGATCAATTTAATAATGATCTTAATAATCGCTACAAACAAGTAGTGAGACAACGTTTAGAAGATATTTGTCTAGAACAAGGTAGAATATTGATAAAAAATTTAATTCAAAATAATTATTTCTTGTTTTCAATCATAAAATGTGATTTTTTTTTTAGGACTCTTCGCCGATGTAACATTTGAATTAGATGATGGAAGTGTTCCAGCCCATAAAGCGATTCTCACTGCCCGATGTGATGTGATGAAAGCTATGTTCTCCGGTGATTTTCGTGAAAGCAGTGCAAAAGTAGTAAGTACTTTTCTTTTTTAAAAATTATTTTAAAAATTATTTGTTCTATGTGATGTGTAATAAAATTCATTGAACAGATAGTGTTTCCTGGTGTACGTGAATACACATTTCATAAACTGCTTTGTTATCTCTATACGGATGAAGTGCCAGCAATTTCCTCTGCCAGATGTTTGAACCTCTTAGAATTGGCAAATCGTCTCTGCTTACCACGACTAGTGAACTTGGTCGAGAGCAGAGTAATCGAAGATCTCGAGAGGTTGTCTCAAAACGAGGGAAACGAGGCCGTGGAGAACTGTCTGAGATTACTGGAACCGTGCAAGGTCAGCTCTTTTTTCAACGACCACTACATCGATCCACGAGTCCAATTTCTGATAGCTCATTCTCCAATTTGCATGTTGTAGTTACATAATGCCGATCAGCTAGCTGATTGGTGTATGAATTACTTATGCGTGAATTATAACAAATTGTGCAAAATGTCTCCACGAAGTGTGCGTCTTCTACATCCAGAGAATCAAGAATATTTAAATGAGCATCGATGGCCTCCGGTGTGGTATGTAACATTTAGAATGCAAGATTTTAAACTGGAAATTGATTCATTTTATATAGAAATAATTAAATAATTAAAATTATGAATTATTCTTTTTTCTTTTTTTATTAAACAGGTATTTAAAAGATTACGATTATTATCAAAAATGTTTAGCGGAACGAGATCGAGAGAATAAGCCAACATTAAAAAGAAATCGTAATCAGTCCGGTTGTTTATGCTTTTCTGGCACTAGTAAAACTAGAAGAGAAAGTTCCAGCGGTGGTGAAGGTACAGCATCATCAGCGAACAACGATCCACAATCTGAACGACCTTTGTTCGACTCGATCGAGTCTGGTGAACAGGTTGTATGACAAGAGCCCAGCGGCCTACGCCGCTCAGTCCGATTCATTTTGGTCCTACCCGTGCTCATGGTCTTCATATGCACCATTTTTACTATTTTGATACTGCTACAAATTTATACTTAAGAAAATTTAAACGCCGATAACACAATTTATGCACATTGAGGATGCCTAAAAGCAAAAAAAAAAAAAAGATAAAAAAAGAGGAAATAGATCCTCTAATTTTTTATCAATCTTGTTTGTCGTACGCAATGAAAATGAATACTTCTGTCTAATATATGTTTCTTCTTGTTTTTCTTTGTCTTGAAAAATAACGTAAAAAAAGTTATTCCAAAATGAATTGTAATTCATTTAAAATAATTGGCGAAACTGTATCTTTTGTACAATTTCAATGGAGATGAATCTGATATCTATATTGTTGAAAAATCTATTTAAAATGTGTACGATCTTTTAGAATTTTAAACGGGCGTCCGTCGTTTGTAAGCGAATAAAACAAGATGGTGCCTTTCATTGACGATTCGTCGTTGCTGCCACAGCGACCTTTAAACAGGGTGATGTTGAATCACCTGGACAGGTTTTAATATGTTTTTGATTACAAATACGAATTGCAGAAAAAAAAATAAATCACAATATAAGTTGAAAAATAATCTTGCATCCCATTTTCCGTCAATGAGCACGGCACGTTTTTCGAATGTGAAGAACGTGAATGCTTTAAATTGCTCATCCATTCTGATCACATAATAAGTGATTTTTATACAAGAGATATTTCGGTGGCTGTTGAAATCTTTGAGATTTTTCAATTTTTTTCTGTTAATATTGTTCAAGATTTCTGTACATTCTTACAAGAAAATTTCTAAATCAATTTCAAAAAGAATTTTAGAATGCATCAAATCCGAATTGCATTTTATACCGAATTGTTCTGCATGGAAATAATAAGAAATCTTGGACAGTATTTACTTGAATGATTATTATAATTTCCACTTCTCTCTCCCTACAAAATTATAATTTAATTTTACAAAAAGGGAGCAAGAGGGAAATGTTGGAGAATAAAATCTGAATCAGAAAAAGCCGCCGAAGGAAAAAAAATTTTCAAGAGACGATAAAAATTTGCCGTACTTTTATCGATGCGTGTTAGACTGAAGAAAACGAGCAATAGCTTTAGTCCATAATAGAGCGTAATTATATTAAGCGGTATACATAGTTCTATAAGAAATAACTATTAATGATAAATCGACGCGGATTTTTACATTGTTTGTACAGCATCCGACGACAGGCCATGCTTCATTTCTTGGGTTTCCATGCGACAAAATTACGATTTCTTCGAATGCGAGGAGACCTCTCGTATTTCTACTATTTTATAACAATTTATGGCTAAGTGAAATTACTATTTTCATCTTAATTGTCGATTAATATTAAATGATGAGGACATATGCAGTTCAATCGACGTAAGTAGGATCGTCCAATAAAAACTGCAACATATCGATCACGGTAATGGGTTACTTTTAGAATTATAAATTGCGATTACATCGGTAAGAATAATTAATAGCTAGATAATGAAAGAATGAGAGTGAATCGATTATTCATAATGATTATATAATTATGCGAATCCACCGTTCGTAAAATATAGAACGATGTTATGTTAGATGTATCTCTGTGTCAGAGTGAATCTTCGCGTATATTATATATTTTCTTAGCAACTTGTACTTTATAAGGCACAAATTGGTCCTTGTATATCGAAGAAGCGTAATTATGCATCGTTCAAGCCGGTTATGATCATGCATCAATCTTTTAATTAGAATATGAAGCAACCTGTACTATTAGCAGTCGGTATTACAAATATTTAATACTTGTTAGATCATTTTTTGCCGTGATTATTCAATCGATTCATTATTCAATCGATTCCATGCATTATTTCGCAATGAAAGTATGTTTGAATGAGTGAACGAATGAGAGAAAATGAGGGAAAAGAATTAAAAATTGCAAATACACAGTGACTCGTAATTTTACATTATATATCTCGTATTTAAAAATATGTACAAACACGCGTGATAAATATTCGTAAAGTTTTGGAATAATTATTCAAATTATTAAATTCAAACATTTGAAACGAATTGAAAAGGAGAAGAAAAATTAAAAAATTGCAGCCATAAGATGCATTACTGCCTGATTTGTAAGAAATTAACGGAAATAATGTATACGCGATATATATATCTGTTCCGGCGAGGGTGAGAATAACGTCCCACTTGTACGCTATGTCAATTTTAATGTCAATGTTATCCTTCGTCATTCCTAAATGTATATTTTATACTGAAATCAGTAAAGTAGGATTAAGGATACAGTTATATAACGAAGATATAAAGCGATAGAAGATCGAAAATTTTAATTTTCATATGCATTTTAGTCATAATTCCCCAAAAGTTTAGGTTAAATACATTTTGTCAATGCGTACAAGGCATTTGCGAGCATTTAAAATTGTAAGTACAATGATTGTAAATATAAAATTTAATGTAAGAATAATTTATATCAACGAATAGAAATCTTTTTTACTGTCTATTTTCTTTAAAGTAAAAATTTTTGAATTTCTCAATGTATTTATTCATTCATGTTTTTTTATTTTAAATTTTAAATTTATATGCTCGCAAAGCCTTCGATCCTAAGCCGAGAATGATTGTTGCAATTGCGACCTCTGTTTCGAATCGTACGAATTAATTCATTTCTCACTGATAAAATTCAAATAATTTGATCAGATTAAGAATTAAACATAGGTATTGATAAAAAATTATTGCAATGTTCTATATTAATGAACGTGTACAATTTTTCAAAAAATTCAATATGAATTAAATCTTATGGCTAACAATTCTTAATGTTTCTATATTAAGATTTATGTTTTAAATTTTTAACTATTCCGTATACTTAATTTTTCTATTCTTTTTCTTATATTTTACGATCAATTATAAGTTATTTTTAATCTTCATATTCGCAAACATTTTCAAATTTAAATAATTATGCGCCAATAATTGGACACAAAATTTAATAAATATATGACAGACAGCAAGTGAATAGTACTATCGAACAAATACTATTTAACAAATTTCAAATTTTATAATTATCTTTAGATATAACGTTTAAAGATATCTTGAGAATCATAATGAAAACAAAATAGAAAAGAAAATTAATAGAAAAGCGATTATTTGGAGGTCTCAACTGACAATCCATATTGATTTTCGGATATCTCAATGACCGTTAATCAAAATAATGACATTTACGTCAAATTTAATTTTATTCACCTAAGAATAAAAAGTAAAGCTGTATATACATATATATATGCATACCGCTTTGAGAAATATGATTTTTATCTTAAGCTAAATTTTAATATTCTATTTTCAAATGCACAGAAACAGAGAAAAGTGATAAATAAATTTAATTTTTAACTAAAATTGGTATTTTTAAAAATTGTGTTTGAAAAGCAATTTCATACATTTTGAACAATATATATTATTTTCATTTTAATATCAAAAAATATTTGCAATTAATTTCTAACACAAATTTTATAAATTTTTTTTTATTGAAAAGAAGATAAAAATATAACTTATAATCTTTAAATAAAAAAATATTAGATTAAGATAAAAAAATTTTATTTTATTTTTTTTCTTTTTTTAGATTCGTTACATATTGTTCTATAGTAATTTATGTTAAAATATTTGTTGTATATCAAAATGATTATATTATAATAATTTATACGATAAATTTTTGTTTAATATATTTGTTTATATTGAAAGATGTTTATAAAATAAGATATAATATCTGATAAAAAACTTTTGAAAAAAAATTCGTATTGTAATATTCTATTTACAAAATGAATAAAATGCAAAAGATTGCACATATGCTTATAATGGCATTGATAATGTTATCATGTTTGACTTAATTTCTTCATAAAGGTCTTTGTATTCTTCATGTTCTTTAATAAGTACCATAAGACTACCTCTTTTCACTCCCATAGCAGTACCAATATCTTGTCTCGAAGGTGTGTAACAATATGGAATGTTTTTATCTTCACATACAATTGGTAAATGACACATAATTTCTATTGGAAAAACATCTCCAGCAAATACTACCAATCTATTAAAAAAACATAAAAATATATATATGTTTTTATATGAACAATATTTTAATTATAACAAAATTTTAATATGTATTTATAAGTAAAATAAGTACATCTTACCCTTTTTCTCCTTTCCGAAGATGTTTTTGAACATCTTTTAAACCATTTCGAAGATAAGATTTATGTTTTGAAGCTGAAATGGTTATGTTGCAAATTAAAAAAAAATATCAAAATAAATATGTTAAGAAATTTTAAAAAAGTTATTTTATATTACATTAAAATTTTATACAAATTTCAGGATTTAAAAAGCTTACCTTTTTTAATACATTTATAAATTTTTTTGGTTAATTTCTTTGAAGCCATAGGTTTAGCTATAGGATTTGTGTATTTGAGTTTTTCTTCGTAACTAATTTCTATAACATCACCACTATCTGCTTCTTTCACGCTTTCGTCAACTTCCATTTTTATTACTGATTCCATTTATTACAATATTAATGATTATTTTTAGTTAAAAAACTTATTTTATTTATTTTATTTCCACGTGCTTTCACATACTCATTCAAGAGATTGGACGCATTTCAATACCAACACTAACCTAATCTGAAACTATAGTGTGAGTGTGACAGAAGAGTGAATAGGTTATATAAAATAGATTTTTCAAAAGAGAAGGAAAATTTTGTAAAATGATTAAAAATTGTAATTTTTTTTAAAGAATGTTATTAGAGTGAATAGGTTATATAAAATAGATTTTTCAAAAGAGAAGGAAAATTTTGTAAAATGATTAAAAATTGTAATTTTTTTTAAAGAATGTTATTGTATGTGCTTCTAAAGCGAAAAAATGCTTTTCAACTTTTGTGATCCTCGTTTAAGACCAGAAATTCATAGTGATAGTGTCAATACAGAAGGATATGAAGTTACTAATTTAATAAATAATTCTGATAAAGGATTTTTAGCATATGCTTGTATCAAGCCTCCTATAAATATTGATATTACTTTTTTATGTAATGTATGTATCAATCATATTTTAATTTGGCCACAAGTTGGTTCTCAAAAATCATCAGGCTTTCAATTGTATGCCAAAACTAGTAATGATACTAGTGTGCCTTATGCTTTATTAGCTACTGGATTTTTGGACTCCACAAATACTGGATTATTATTCTGTCCATCAAGTATTAAGCATGAAACAATTTCTGCTCCACCAAATTTTTTAAAACTTTATATAAAACCTTCTCTGCGCTACTTAACAACATATATAAATAGTTTAAGAATATGTATATGTAAAACAAAGAATTCAGTACCTGCATTAGGTAAGATTGAGGTATGGGGAACAGTATCACCACGTTGTGGAAAAGACATAATAGCCAATATTTCTACTCTGTGGTTTAAACAACAATCTTGTTTAATTGAATCTATACAAACATCTGAGAATAAAGATTCATTTGTTATTACAGATAACAAGTAAATATGAAATTATTTTTTAATATATGACTGTTTTTAATATATGTACTGATATAAGATTTATTAATTTTATTTATGCATATATTGTTTTAGAGAAAGATTGGAGTCAAATTTACAAGTTCCAGAATGTTTCTTAGATGCTATTACTTATGAAATAATGACACAACCAATTCTATTGCCAAGTGGAAAAATAATTGACCAAAGTACATTATTGAAACATGAAGAAAATGAAGCAATATGGGGAAGAAGATTAACAGATCCTTTTACTGGTTTACCATTTAGCGAAAATCGTAAACCTGTTATAGCAAGTGCTTTAAAAATACGGATAGATAAATTTTTACTTGAAAATAGTAATGTAGAAGAAATTAAAAAATTGCCAAGAGTATTAGGTCGCGCAATATCTTCAGATATAACAGATAAAAAAATAGCAGAAGTTCCTCAGTATTTATTAAAAAGAAATATAATTAAAAGTTCAAATAATATAAAACCAAAATTGCATTATTCTGTTACACAAACAAATAATAAACTCTGTCATAAATTGCCAGTTATAATATCTCAGAAACGAACTCTTTCTACTTCAATTAATAAATTAGTAAAGAAAAAAATTACTGCCAATTCTTATATACCTGTGTCTATAGGCACAGAAAATGAAACAAAAAATGATACTGATACAAATGACTTAACTTTTAATAATGAAGTACATTTTGATATTAATATATCAGTACCTAATTTAAAACGTTTTAATAACATTCCAAAGAATGATTCAAAGTTAACTAATTGTTCCTGTTGTCCTAATGGCATTTTTTATCAACTTCCATGCAAGCATGTTTTATGTAGAAAAATCCTAACATCTATTGGAAATAATAAGTGTACATCTTGTGGCATGTCTTATAAAAATAATGAGATACAACGGATTTATGATTAAATTATTTTCCGTTATTATATATTATTTATATTGTTGGATTATTAATTATGGATATTTTATATTCAATATTGTAAATAAAATCTAATAATTATTTTGACTAAATATATAAAATTTTTTATATTTTATTGCATTCTATCTTCAATTCATACATATCAAATATTAAATAAATGATAATACATTACATATAGATATTTTTAAGTCACAAAAAATTTGTCCTTTATCATATGTTTGTTGTTTTGTTACAAATTGTATGAAATATTTGCACAGAATGTAATATATATTATATTAATAAAAATGCATTGATCACATATTTAAATTTGCAAACATACTTTCGTGATTTTTTTATGATATGTACATTATATATGTTATTTATTAAATTTTACAACAAGATTTGTGAAAAGAGTTTTTTTAATCATTTTTAATCGTAAATTTTTATATAAAAATTGAAAAAGCTTTTTTTTTTTAATATAAGAACATTTTTTTAAATTGTGCATTTTCTTATTCTGTGCAATATATTATAAGATGAAATAAAATCCATAAATTTAAATTTATTACTTAAAATAAAATCAAAAATATTGTTGTAAATATGTACACATGTATATTGTGTAATTCGAACTTTTTTGCACATCACATTTAAAATAATTTTTAAATCAGATAATACTATTTTATCACTTTTCATTTTTTGGAAGTAGAGCGTTAATCACTGTTTCTACTTTTGAATACAAGAAAATAATCTAATACATTCTACTTATTCATTATAACACTGTAAATCCACTACCTTGACTTTGTCGTTTGGCGATGTTAAATAGCGATAATAAATAATTACGCGAATCTGGGGAAACATAAAATGTGAGTGTACGATCAGAATTAGGAGTAGTGTTCTCAAAAATATCAGATTGTACATCACTATTTGTAGAAACGCTAGCTAAACCAGTACTACTAGTTCGTACATATTCCGCTACTCGTGCTCGCATTTCACGATCCATCTATCAACAGAAATATTAAAAATTATATTATATATCCTAATTACATTTAATAAAAAAATCATAAAAAATATATTATACTTCATATGGGGCTGGAGATATAGCTCTGTTAGTTTGTATCATTTCAGGAGAACAATATAAACATATCGTCGATTCCAAATGATGATCGGCACTCGTTAAATCTTTTAATAAAAATATCCGTTCTACGTTATCTTCAGCCGTGTTAACTATTAACAACGCATGTCGTGTTAGAACTAACGTTATAGGACGACTAGTGCCTTGCTGGATTAAGTAATCTGCATTAGTAACATGCAAGATATTTCCATGATTATTTTCAAGTAAAGGTAATAACCACCAAGCATATCTAATAGTTGCATTATTATTGCCCGATGTATATTGAACCACTGGACGTTGTCGAGGCTATAAAAATGTATTTATTTTTAAGTAATTTTATTAAATATATTTAAAATAAATTAAGGACGAGTTATTACTGAAGGCAAAGAATTCCAACCAGCTCCTTGAAGTAAACCTTGTCCTGTCAACGCTAATAATTCTGCAGCTCCACTTAAAGGTTTAGTAACTACTCCAACAAGTCCAAGTCCAACACCCGTCACGAGACTTTTAGTAGTTATTTCCCCGGACCAAACTTGCTGTAAAGGATGATGAGCCAAACCCGCAACTGCGGCTAAATAGATAAAGAAAAGTTTTATTAATACGAAGTAATAAATTTTAAAAAAATATATTTAAATACCGAGAAGACTCATTCCAAATCCTGTCAAGCCTTGATATAATCCTTGTGCCATTCCTTGAGGACGCATTCTACGGGATTCTTCTTGTCTTTGAAGATGTTCTTCATCGAGTGTTAAACGATCCAAATTTCGTGCTACGCTAGATGCTAATTTCGTTACGGAGTTTAATGTACCTGTATAAAATAAATTAAATATAAAAATATAAATAAGCTTTATAATTATCATGTTCATATGTTAATATATTAATACCTGCTGTAACATGTCTCATTAAGCTAGCTGAACCATGTGTTATTCCAACAATAAAACCCCATGGCCCTTGTAACAAACCTTGAAATGGAAGAGAAATAAAATCTCGAAGTCCTGAACCAAGAGCTTGTGCTAAACTACCAGGTGAACCTAATATTTCTAAAGATCCTACTACCCAACCTAAAGTACAAATATTTTAAAATGTAAAATACGTAATATAAAAAAAGATTTAGATATATAATAATAATTTTCATACCTGCCCCAAATATAGCGCCAGATAAGTAATGCATTGTAATTGCATTGCCAAGTCTATAAGATGTAGTTAAAATATTTTTTTTTTCAAAACTACTAAAATACAAAGGAGAATGATCTAAAGCCAAATATAAATGTATAGAAGTATGTACACTTAATAAGATAGATATAGGTTCTATCTTTAAATTTTGTAATCTTAATGGACTACTTAATATTTTTGCGTCAACCATTATATAATCGGGAATGTACACCCCAATAGTTGAAACTAACATTCTTGTTTTTTTCATGTCATCTGATTCAAAAACTCGAAATGGTACCATTGAAGTTGCGTAATTCAATAATTGAGTTATATATGTATCTTCAATGTAAGCACTAATTGGTGCAATTTTTATATGAAGATCTTTTGATGCTGAAAAATTATCAAGATAAAAAAACTTATATAAAATATTTAAAGAAATTTAAAGAAATTATAAAAATTTTAAATACCTCTTAATTGTCCCTGACAATTTTCTAATACATAATCAATCGCAATTAATGAATTTTCTCTTATTTGTTCTATTTTATTTATTAAACAACTATTTGTGTAAAATGTTGTTTCTTTTATTACAAGCGGACTTTGGCTAATTAATACTACTGGAAAATCAAAACCTCCTTGATCAAATAACTGATTATCTAATTGTAAATCGCCTACAAAGGCACGTATATTTATAATCCTAGATCTTGCATTAATGGCAACAATGACATCGATCATAGATAAGCTAGCTACTTCAATTCTTTGAGCATTTTCATTCATGTCATGCATAATAATTATGGTAACGCCACGAAGACAAATAGTCGCTGAACCTTCTTTAGAAATATTTTCATCAATATCTTTTGTATCATTATTCGTATTGATTTTCACATTTTCTATATCCGTTATTAATTGTCGTAAATTTATTTGCGAAGCAGTTTTAGTTTCTGCAACAATAGAATCATCTTGAGCTGAGAAGAAAGTTGTTACTGAAGTTGAACTTTCAGAACTTTGAACATTTATAATTGTTTTTTCATCATCTGGATCGCTAGAAAATTTATCACGTATCATTTCTGCATCTTTCATATCGTTTTCTTTTCGTAAAAGTCGACTTCTAATATCCCTTGCGGACACTTCTACTTGAGATATTGGGACAATATTAATATAAGTAGTATAACAACGATTCTGCATAATCAATTTCACGTCTCCATAAGATGGTAGCCGTACATACTGATCCACTGATGTATTTGATATAGCGGATAAATTTATACCTCTTGACCATCGTAGTTCTTTACTTCTTATTATCTTATCATTATGGCTATTTGTCACAGCGGAAAACAATAGTATATTCGATGTATTAATAATAGGTACATCAGGTAATCTACTACTATTAGAAGGAGTAGAATAATGGCTTGTTGCATTACTTTCTATTTCACAAATCCATGTAAAATGAAAAGTATCTGTTATTATTCCATCTCCTGTTTCATTAGCTTGACCTACTAAAATTTTAAAAGCACAAGTATTTTCAATAAATAATTGAGGATGATAATCTACATGTATCATTATATATGTTGTGCCTTTGTCTTCTTGTATTGTAATGACTACTGGTATAGTAGTAGAGCCATTTGGAATGGCAATGCATTTACGACTCATACCTTGATCGACTCGAATTGGACAGGACCATTTATGCCCTACACTCAAAGATATATAAAGTACAAGAGGTTCTATAATATCTTCCATGTA
This sequence comes from Apis cerana, assembly GCF_029169275.1. Lineage (NCBI taxonomy): Eukaryota > Metazoa > Arthropoda > Insecta > Hymenoptera > Apidae > Apis > Apis cerana. Next base: position 4,173,499 of record NC_083866.1, read on the forward strand.
TAACGTATACCATTGTGTAATTGGAATACCTTGTTTCTGATCTTCAGATGGTGAAATATTAAGACTATAAGGAGTAAGATCATTAGGTAATTCAAGTCTAGTTGTATCTTCATGTACTGCTAATGTTGCAATACATAACTCTTGGGATGTTAAGTTACTAATAACATGACTACTCGTTATACGTACAAGTCGCATATCTTCATGCATACTCGAGTTAATACTCATGATCGAAACACTCGAACCGCAATCAACGCATGATTTAATATTTCCTTCAACAGGAATAAGTCCACCAATTCGTGGCATGTAAAAATTTTGACTCCAATCAAGTCGAGCTAATTGTAAGGCCTGAGATGTGTAAAATGTATCACAGATACCAACACATAAATGGAATGTACCTTCTAATTTTGGTGGCGTTACAATTCCATAGTGAGGAATTTGACAAAGTTCAATGTCTTCTGATACGAGAGACAAATGGCATCCCATAGAATTTAACATGAAACACCAAGGCTGTAATTCTAATAGTAAAGTACTTGAAATTAATCCAGCATCTTGATATTTCACCTGTACATGTGTCTGGGGTTGTTCAGCGGATACCCATTCTTCGACCTCGTCTCCTTGGAAAGGCCATTGAAGTTCATCTTTTTGATTTTCAAGCTCTTGTAAAATGCTGTCAATATCTTCAATTTCAGGTCTTTTAAAGAATTTTCTTTGATCCACAGAGCTATATGACAATGGTACATATGGATTAGATGTAGAAACTCCGGTTTCTAATTGAAATGTTAATTGATGAAAATGTTCAAATGTTCCAGGACAATATAATTGCTGTTTTTCACCTCGACCATTTACCATTGTGCTTAAAGATATTTTTAATGAAGGTGTATCCATTTGTACTCTAGCTGGTACTGGTAAATGTGAACGAATCATGTAGAGTGGACTAAGTACCGCTAATACTTTTGTTTTATCCTGAATTATTTGTGTTATTATTCGTACCCAAATACTTAAAAATTGTCCTCGTTCTTGTAATGGAACTTTAACGAGCCATGGTTGTCCCCATTTGGCATTAGGTTGAAGAGGAATATCACCAGTCCAAGATAAATTTGGTACATTCGTAAACCGTAAACGTATTGCCATTTTTTTATTTCCATCAAGTATGACAGATGGTGGTCGAGTTTTACCAAGAATGGGATATACATCTTTTAATACAGTCACTTTTGATCCGATTTCAGTTTCATATTTAACTAATTTCATTTCGAAGTTATCAATTAATTGATTTGAAATTATAAGTTGACCAGAAAATGTTACAAGTTTCTGTGTAGCTGAGAGTGATGTAACGCTTACAAATACTGCTGCTTTCATGATAGAATTATTGAATTCGATTGCTTGAATTCCATCTGCACCGACAGAAAATGGTTTGCTCCATAACCAAATATTTTCTTCTATGGCTATTCGTAACATCTTATTGCCAATATTTCGCCATGAATAAAAGATACATTGTCTACTTTCCAATAATATATTATCTCCTGCTCCACTTTGGCCAAAAAGAATAGGCATATTGCTGTCATTAGCTATCACGTAACGTGTAAATAGAATCGTGGTCTTGGTTTCTTCTTCTAAGGATGCATACCATAAATGCATTGAAACTACAAGAGTATGAGCTATTGTTGGACTCAATTTCAATGCAAATGGACTGCATATGAAAGATATGTCTGTTTTGTCTGATAGAGATAATTGAAATCTTGCTTCTAGAGGATCTAATATTTCTTGCATAGTTAAGTGACCATAATCCAGTATATGTACTCCAAATGTACCACTAATATCAATTAGAACTGAACCATCTATCCATCTATTAAATACAAGAATAGCTCCTTTATGTTCCAAAGTCATAAAACATTGAATTTCGGGAATTGTACCTTTCAAACTATAATTTTTTAATGGAGCTTGTAAATTATTGTATGTAATTGTACTAACATGGTTGTACATAGATACATGAATAGTGCCAATATTAAGTGCAGCTTGTATATTAGGTATAATTGAAGAATTGAAATATGAATCAATTCGTAAACAAGCTGCAAGAACACGAGCTGAAATTATAGTTTTGGTAAGAGGTCGATTATTATTTGGTAGTAAAACTACGCGCCATATACAAGCTACTGCTCTTGCTGGAGATTTTTCAGGAAGCTCTAAGCGATAGGAATCTGTTTCTGATAAGTAAAAATCGGCATATCGCTGATAGGACATGTGACTGTCACTCCAATATTCGAGAGCACAAAGTACTTTATCAACATATCCAATATCAGAATCTAATGTCTAAAAAATAAAGAAAAATTGTTATAAAATTAAAAGATATTTGGATATATAATTTTTTAAGAAAAATAATTTATTTACTTCGAATGGAACTGGAGATACATGTATTTTAGTTAATGTTCTTGGTTGAGGATATCTCCAAGCCATTGATTGTTGAGGATAAGTAAAAAATATAACCTGATGAATTAAATAATTATTTAAAATGACTTTTTAAAGTTGCTATTGAAAAAATATTATATTTTATAAACTTACTTGATATGGAAAAGGTAATTCATCTGCATTTCCGTTTACAAATTGGAATGCGCCTGCTTTGAGATCGTCTTTATAATGTTGTTCACTCGAAAGAACAATTTGTTTTTCATTATTTTTGAATTTTTTAGGTGATCTTGTTAATTCATGTAATAATAATTGACAATCTTCCATAACATTTCTAATAATTTTTATTTGTTCTGGCCCAAAATCTAAATACAGACTATCACTATCTGCTTGTATTTGTATTTGAGGAATAGAATCAATGTTTAACCAAGTTTCCCAAAGTAAGCATATTGTAATATTGCAACACCATGGATTTAAAAGCACTTTTATGTTACTATTCAAAATTACTGATATGATAAGAGAATCTACAGATGTGTTGGAATATATTCTGTCAGGTCTAAGAAGAGATGAAATATTTCCGGATAATGAAGCTAAACTGGTTATTATTTCGGCACCGGAATCAGTTTTAAGTGATAATACAATTTGTTTTGTACATATATTCAGATCAGGCCAATTTAATTTTTTCGATTTTGTTATTGAAGTTGTTTTAATATCATCATATTGCTCTAATAATTTTGTTTCATATTGCTTGATAAAACGTGACTGTATTTTATTTTTTATAATATATATCTGATTTAGTCTGGATAAAGAAAAATAAATTTTTGTAGGTCTACCCATATCTATAAAATACTGTGGATTTTTTGTTATGGTTTTTTCATATTTCATTGTTATAAAAGATGGAGGAATGCCTGTATCTGGATGTAAATCACCATTTTTCGTTTCGATCATAAAAACTTTGAAGTCTTTTTCTGTTGGTATTGAAATTAATTCTTGATTATCCTTATCTCCAAGTGCCATTGTTATATCAAAACAAGATATTTGTATTTTTTGCGATGGATGTTGTTGCGAAAAATAAATGTTTGGCTGATTAATCATTATATAAAAGAGCGGTTGTTTTTGACTTTCCCCTTCATCCTCTTCAACTTCATTTATATCAACTTCATATTCTGTGACTGCTTGATGAATATCATAAAGCACAAAAGTTATTTTTCCACAATTCACAAGAAATTCAAATGGTAAAAGAATTGAGGTATTTGAAGATATTGGTTTGCCAACAATTGTGGAATTCACGCTAGATGTTTCAAAATCTATACCGCTATCCTTGGTGACATCAATATCTATATCATCAGAAGATTGTTTTATCCAAGTAATTTGTTTAATATTTCCTATTGTTGAAAGAGGTTTCTGTGGTATATTAATATATGTAGTTGTAGAAATTTTATCTCGTTCAAAATTTCCTGATAATACATTTTTTAATTCATTATTTAAAATTGAAATCAGTTGAATCTGATCTAAATTTATTGTTAATTCAATATCTGTAATACAATTCACTTCAATTGCACTTCCACATACTATAATATCTGGTTTAAATAGCACAGGTGGAGCAATGATCAAGCACAAATCAAATTTTGATAATAGCGGAAGTGTGGAGAATTGGCGTTCTAAACTACTTCCATGTCCAAGTTTATTCCATTCTAATGCAGGGTTTTCATTCATAGTATACAAATATGATTGAGACATCTTTTTATTTATAGTCATTTGATAATTCTTCCAAGTAGTTGTGTGAGCACATATATTTTTTATATTAATTTGATATTGTCGATCTTCTACTGCAGAACCTGGTATACTTAAAATATTTGCTTGAGCTGCAAGTTGATATATATCTAATCTTAAAGGTGTTCTACAAATTGGATTTTCTGCATGTGGTGTAATACGGATTCCATCTAATTGAATCATTAATAGATCATGTTGTGGCTTAATTTTTGTAATATTTGAAACTGGTAGCATCAATCTAAGTCCTTTAAAATCCAGATATATTAATGGTAAAATTTCGTTATCAAGACTAGTAATGCTGTTTAAGGGTGTTGTGACACTTTGTTCAGAATTTTCAATTACATCTTTTTCGATGGATTCGTAAAAACATGTAAAAGGCTTTACTAATTGCATATATTTATTAACAATAGTAAGTGGTAAAATTATATCTACCATTTGCACTTTAATAACTATTTCAGAAATATAACTATTAGAAGATAAAGTTGTTTCTGTTATTATATCTTTCTGAAACTTTAAAATAAATTAAATATTAGCACTGCTTTAAATATTAAATGTTCTTAAATACCTTTTGACTCTTGTGCCGTTTATAAGTGCCCCATCGAGTATGAACATTTCCTGATTTTGCTCTAGTAAGGGTAAAACTTAAAAAACCAGAATCATCACCTTTTTCTAAACTATCCTCTCTTCCACAAAGAACTGCACCTACATATTCACCAATATCCCAGGTTGGTGAATTTGGTGCTCTATCAAAAATTTTTAACGCTTATTAAAAAAATTGTATAAATTATCATTTTATATAATGATATACCTTGTATAATGAAATATTGTGACTGTTGTAATTTTATTTTTTAATTTAAAATAAACAGGTTGCATATCTAAAGAAGTAATAATATCTTCTAATTCAAGTACTAATTTTAATGAAGATAAAGTTTCTTTTTCCGTTACATATAATTTAATCGCAATTTTTGTTATAGTCCATTGAATCCATGCTGTCAAAACTAATTCATCTGTATCTATAAAAAATATATTACATATATATGATGTAAGCATATTATATACATATTTTCCATAAGAATATATGAATATATGGAAAGCAATTTAATTATATCATACCTTGTGTACTATCATCTTTTGAAGTTGAAATAGTTGAATTTGTGGTTGTATCTTCAGGATATAGTAATTGTGTTGGTGTAGATGGAGTTTGAGATATAATCGGAAGAACTTGTGTTTCGGTATTTATTTGATTACTAGGTATGACACTTTTATTATTACTCGTTGTAGTTCGTAACGCACTTAAAATATTTGAGATTATTTTACTCATGAAAACTACCTAAACAAAATATAATTCAAATAACTATATAATATAACATATATAATAAAATATAATATTTAGAAAATGTCTTAAATGTTTCTTGAATATAATAAAATAATATATTTTATATATACAATAATTTTATTATAATACCTGTTCTTCAGAAATGGAAACAATAATTGGAGAATTATCAATATGAACACAAACACCTAAAGCAGCTAATGTATTTTCTCCAGATTGAGATGTTGCAATTTTAGTTGTAAGAGCGACTGTAGCATTTAATGAAACTTTTTTGATGAAATTTTTTTGTGTTTGTTGTTGTAACATATAACAATGAAAATCAACAAGACTTAATGTCCACGGAAAACTTTGTAATTCTAAAATAAATTATTAAAATAAAATAAAACATTTTACAAATATTTCTTAATATATTTTTTATTACTTACTACTAGTCCACATTGATTTTGGCAATTTAACTGGTAATTCGTGAAGATAAGGTATAAGTAATTCGAAATTTATGTTAGAAGAATGAACAAGAAGAGAAGGTAATTTTATTATTAATATTTGTAATTTATTATCGTTTTTTAATGCTCTGTCTTTGGCTTCTTCTATTCCTAAATAAACGAATATCAGTATTACAAAAAGTTACAAATAAATTATTTATAAAATAAATATACTTACCATATGCACCAATGCCACTCATTGTAATTGATGGTATATAAATAACAATATGTCCAACACATCCACTTAATACAAGTCCACACCACCATGGGTACAGTTCTGCTAATCTGGCCAATATTCCCAAATTCTGTAAGTTCTATTACAGATTAATTTTTTATAACTAATAAAAGATTATAGACATAATTAATAAAAAAATATTAAAATATTAAATTTTTTGTTACTTGGAACTGCATCATTATTTAATTAAATAATTAAGTAATGTACCTGTCCTTTATTTTCAGATTTAGAATCATGTTTTTTTTCAATTTCATCATTTTGTAAAGTTTTTGATTTTTCTGTGATTATGACGGATTTTCGTTTTTCTTTATCTGAAGAACTATGTACACTTTCGTGTAAACTAGGAAATGTTTTTTTCTTTGTACCAGTATCAGAAGATGCACCTTCAAAATGTTGTGTTTCGGGTCGCGTCGTACATAAAGTACCCAAATTATAATACGTAACACGATATTCTAGCCATTTAAAAAGCAGTGGATCAACCGAAGCTCTGATATCTGCTATTTGAAGTGAAATCAAAGGTGGATGCGTTTGTTTATCAATATTTAATGGAAATTGCATTACAATAGTTAATAGCGCTTTATTTGCTGCATCACTAAAAATAAAAAAAGAATCAATATAGCATTTATTTAGCTAATATATTTAAAATATACCAACCCGTGAATATTACTTTCTGGTCCCGAAAATATAAAAGCTTGCTGTGATTCATTAAGAGCAAACATTTTTACCGAATTTATACTTAATTCATTTGATATCGTAATTAAAGATGATAATTTTTTACAATTTACGTTTTCTAGTAATAATTCCAGATATACAGGATCTAAAAAAATTTTTTGATATTATATTATATATTAAATATTATATATAGTATAAATTAAATATTTTTGATTACTATAAAGTGGCACATACTTGTTTCTTGGCAGGCATCAATAAATAAAGAAGAACAAATAAGAGGATTTGTCGTATCATTAGAATTCAAAATTGAAGTTAAAATAGATATAGCAGCCATTAACTTTGCTTTTGTTCCTGTAATTGTAATACTGTCAATATGTGCTTCATATATTTCATGTATTAAGTCGCCATTTTTCCAATACTGTGGATACAACAATTTTTGAATTTTACATTCAATAGAATAAGGCATTATTATCGATGTATGGCAATTTTTTGTTAAATAAAGTTGACTTCTGGCTCCATTGACCTGTTAATTAAATATTATTATCATAAAAAAAGATATATTGCATTTATTTTTTCATTACCTGTAATGTAATAATCTTATGACATTGATTAAACATTTCAGTCGGAATATCAGTTTGTTTGGATGCACAAGCTGCAAGCCTAAATGGATATAAAGGTTGGAGCATAGTTAATATTACTTCATCACATTCAATGCTCATATAAGGATCATCTGTAAGAGCAGGTGTTAATGGCGTCGTCTAGAAAAATAATGTAAAAGAAAAAAATAAATAATATTTCAGTAAATATTATTCATTATATATCTATGTATATTAAATATTTATTATTTACTCGACTTTCAACTATCTTTCTCTGTCTTGGAAGTCCTGTAATAGAATGATCTGCTAATTGTAGTTGAAGTGAAGCTTTAACTATTAATAATTTTGTTTCAACCATAGATACATTTTCTCGCAATGCTTCATATTCTTCCAATGTAACTGGAGGAAGTTCATTTACAAGTGGATCTGATAATTTATAAATAATATATATTATATAGATAGCTTCTTCATATAAATATGTATACATATATATATATATAATTATATATATATATATATATAATTATATATATTTAATATATATAATATATATAATTATATATATACATATAATTAAATAATATAAATATACCTGATTTTGTAATGAGATATGGATTATAATCGTAATTTGCGGCAGCTTGTTTTATTGTTTCGATACGGTGAAAAACACCTGAACATAATCTAATAGTTAAATCACCTATAACGTATCTCATTACTCTACGTTCGCGAAAATTACTAAAAAAAAAAGTATATTAATTAAGATTTTTATAATTTTATAAAATTTTAAAATTATATAAATTTCTTTTAAGGATGTTTATTTAATCTAATTACCTATATTCGAAATTAGATCCAAACTCTGCTAATTTTTCAGGTGTTATATCATCTGGCAATTCGACGCAATGAACGTAGTCCATAGAAAACGCCGGACATCGTTCCATTAATCGCTCCTCTAGAAATGTTTTAATCTAAATATTTAAATTCCAAATTATAAATATAAATTTAAACTTTGATTACCTGAAACTGTAAGTAAATGATAATATATTCCTTGTTTATATTCTCGTTTTTTCCCTTTATTTTCCACTGAATCATCATCAAATAATGAATCTTTTAAGTAACGAGTATTAAACTTTCCAGCTACTAAATATAAAGGTGGCTAAACGAAATTGTTTATTAGTCATACTTCAAATAAAAAATATTTATAAATTAAAAATTATAGTATAAAATATTACTTGTGCTCCATCAACTACTTCAAGATGACCACAGCTACATGTTCCTCTTGGATATACACGTATGCAACCCATTCCAATTTGAAAACTAGTCATTGCAATTCCTTGAAGCAATGTATCTACTACTACCCCATTCAATCGCAATGTCAAAAATGATTTATATCGAAGTTTACGAGATTTATAAAACAATTGTTCCTTAACATTTTCGACTGTCTATGTAAAAAAAAAAAAAAAAATAAAAAAAATAAAAAAAATAAAAAAAAAGAAAAAAGAAAGAAAAATAAAATCTATTTATATATTACTTTTTATTTTATTTTTTTATTTTATTCTAAATAGATACCTTAAAAGTTAAAGTTGCATCTTGTATATATATGCCTAAATGAATGGTATGTCCAGAGTATGCCATTTGTTGTTCTGTAGACCAATCATTATCCCAATCGATGGGTAATAAAGATGATACCATATTCCAAGCCCATCCACCCCATCCTGTAGTGTCTGTAGTAGTTCCTATCACATGTTCTGTATCATCTAAAAAATCATTAAATAATATAAAATATGAAAATGATAATGCAATGAAATTTTTTATAAATAAAATACCTGGTATACTATCTTCTCTTTCATCTATAGCAATTAAAGATTTTTCTTTATTAGATGGAAATTGTTTTGTTTGTAAAACCATTATCAATGCTGCTAATCTGAGTAACATTGGTACTTGTTGTTCTGTTATACTAAATTCCATCTTTTGGCAATGAAGGTCTAATCGTGTAATAGATGCTCTTTTTGCAGTATTACTATGATAGTTTATGATTAAACGTATAATAACAGAACATCGATATAAAACAGGATCCTAAATAAAAAAATATAATAAAAAATATTATATTTAATTATATTATATTTAAAATATAACATTTAAAAAAATATTATATTTTTGCATAATATTGTAAAAAAAATTAAATATAAATAAATTTGCAATTATAATACCTGATATATTTCTATCTTTCCAGATGCATCCATTTTATCTAAACATAACGTTAGATCTTGAATAGTAATAACTTTTCTAAGCATAACTTCATATCCATTAACATCTGAAAAATATATTATATATATGAATATAATTTTAATATTGGTAGAAAAATTATTTTTAAAATAAGAAATATATACCAGTAAATGCTGGTTCCCATTTGTTATTAACAGTTTGCATACTTAAGAATCTGACATTGACACTAAGAACAATATCTTCTTCCACATACTTTAGAATTAAATTATTACAATTAATTGTTATATTATTTACAACTTTCGTTACTATGCCTTTTATATAACCAGGAGGAGCTTCTTCCCTATAAATTATGTAACAACAAATAAGAATAATGCATAATATATATTTTTGCATATAGTGCATAATATATAGTGTAATATATAGTGCATAATAATACATAATATATATTTTAATAAAAATAATTTATTTACTGTGGTATCTCTTGTTTTTTTTGCAAGGAAGAAGGATTAGTTTCCATTTTATTATCATCTTTTAATTTTAAAATGCATTCTAAAATAAAAATTAAATTTTTATTTTCAAATATTTACTTAACTTTATAAATCTAAATCATATTGTTTAATAGTTACCTATCGTATTAATAGTAATCACAATTGGTTCTGAATTAATTTTTACCCAAGGAACATGAATAAGTAATTCATGTATATGACCACTAACAAAAACAAAAGGAAGATTCAGTTGTTCTTCTAAAACTTCCAGTCGTAAGTCAAGATTTTGAAATGATGCATCACCACCCCATAAAGAGACCTAAAATAATAAAATAATATATATTAAAAAAAAATATATATCCTTTTTTTGACAAAATCAATTATATTTAATATACCTGAGATTGTTCTGGTTTAAAATTTTTCACATATTTTTCAACATAACTGAGAATCACTGGTGTTATATACGATTCCAATTTAAACATTGTGATTGATAATAATTCAATACATTCCACATACTCTTGTATAAGTTTAATAAATTCATATAAATAAAGAATGCTTTAATTTCTTTTTGATCTGTTAATTCATTCAATATGTATAATAAATATATTGATAGAAGAAATAACAAGCACAATGATAAGAAAAAAGTATTTATAGTATTTAAAAATGCACACAAGTTTATCTGAAAATAAAATTATTAAAATTATAAGTATAGTCATTAATATGATATAAATAAGAACAAAAATTAAAATAAATATGTATACATAAATTTGCTAATATTCATTTTTAAAGCAATTGAATCAAATATTTTTAAAAGGAAAATGTAGTAGGGTAAACAGAATTAATAGTCGCTTTGAAAAACATATTTTATTCTATTTTCATTTTAATGAATATAAATTATAATATGCTATTTAATGTGTATAAAATACATATTAACCTTATTAAATATCGGCAGTCGACCATGAAATAAATTGAAGTACAAAAATGCATTTTAAAAATATATATTGCCACTTTGAATGATTTACAATTGACAGTTTTAATCTTAATTTTATATGTTTGAAGTTTTATTTATGCTGTCTGCTTTAACCTTTCTAATTTGACGTGCACTGCAGTTGCATGTGCACAGCAATTATAATGCGCATGCGTATCATTTTGAATGTCATGCAAGGAACGAAATTTTAAATTATATATTTATATTATATATTTATACGCGTAAAGTTTATAAAATATTAAAATAAACAAATAAATAAAAATATAATAAAAAATATATCTATCTAATTCATAATATCAATTCAAATTTTTTAATTTTAAATTTATGATTTTTACTTAATTTTTATTATATGTAAATATTTTTTAATACACCCCATAAAAATCGTTTTTTTTTTATCATTTAATTTTCATACATTCTTTGATGTTCACTTCGTATTGAATGTAATGTAATTTTCTGTCATATTTTAAAATAAAAAAAAAAAAATGCCATATAATGCATATTTTACAGCTCGAGATTATACAAAACCAGCAATTGATCGCCGCATTGCTGAATTATTAAAAAGAAGAGTTGGTATAGAAGAACCTTTAGAAAGTTTACAAGATTTACTTGTATGTAAATAAAAATATAAATACTATTTTATTTAGATTTATTAATAATATATTTTATTTAGATTTTGTTATTTTTATTTTATTTATTTTTATTTTATTATTTATATAGACTAAATATAAAGAGAAACGAAATGCAAGACAAGGATTGCTTAAACCAACACATAGACATGTTTTGGAAGTTGCTGCCTTCATTTTAAATGTAAATCCTGATATTTTAGAAGAAGGAATTATTGATAAAGATGAATATATCAATGTTTTTGACAATTTTTTTCTTAAAAATGGGAAGAATGCAATTCTTATACACTTTCAACCAATGGAACCACCTCCATTTGGTATTATAAAAAAATTACACTTTTATTATATTTGTTAATTTAATTTTTGAATACAATCAATATAAAAAAAAATGTAAAAAACTAGACTCAGGACGTTGGACTCCACATGATGGACGTGAAGAACAAGTAATACGTTGCTGTGTTACTGATGGTACTACAGAACAATTTTCTGGTAGATGTGTCATAGTTTATAGATTAAGATCAGACATTGATTTTGAAACTAAACATCTTCTTGATGTATGTTCCCTTAATAATAATTTCATATATTATAATGCGTTTACAAATTGAAATTTTGGATAGGACACATATTATGCATATGCAGAAGTTGATCCTGTATCTCAAAGTGCACTAGCAGCTATATCAGATTTGATTTTAAGGCTAAATTTGCCAGCAATAATTGTTAATAAAGTATGGGGCGAATTATCAAAATCTGAACATGCTGAAAAAGTGATAAATAATTTTATTTGTGATTTTAGAGATTTTTGGGAATTTTTAAGCAGTAAGTTATAAAATTTATAAAACTATATTTAAACTTATGGAATGAAATTATTTATATATTATTTTATATTTTTTCTAGCGACTAAAATAGATTTAGAAAACATAATAAAATTTTATACTGATTGGAATATATATAATATGTATTTATCAACACCAGAAAAATATAAAAGTAGTCTTACTAATCCAGAAGCCATTACAGCTATAGAAAAGAATGTTAAATTATGGATGAAAAGTATGGAACGGGTAATGAAAAATTTATAATATATGTTACCTTTTATTTTTAAAGAAATAAATGATATATTTATAATATTTTTTTGTTTGCACAAACTATAGGCTGTGGTTCAAAGTCAACAATTACGTAGGGAAACAGAAACAATGGGACCAAATGCAGAGCTTAGTTATTGGAGGAGATTGCTTGCTCGTTTTTCATCAATCATTGAACATATAAAAACTCCATATAGTCAGACATTTATAAATTTTTTAATAAATATAAAATCAAAACATATAAGAGTATGCTTACATTTGTAAAATATCTTTTTTAAGTTGATTTAGAATTGAATAAAAAATTCATATTCATATCCACGTACAGAAATGGAAGATACTGGAAGATCATGTTGAGACAATACAAATTCTTGCAGAAGATAATGTAAAATATTTATATGCACTAGAAAAATTTACACAACCTTTGTACAGACTCGATCCAACAAAGATGGGAGAATATTTGCCTCCGCTTATGTATGCTATACGAATGATATACGCTACTTCTCGATTCTTTAATACCAGACGAATGGTCACTGCAGTTTTTGTTAAAGTATTATCGCAGACATAGTGAAAATTATAAATTTTTTATATGTTATGTTTACATTTTATAAAATTTCAACATTTTGACGATAAATTTCAGATGACAAATCAAATGATTTTAGCATGCAAAGCGTATTTAACAGAAGACGGAAAAATAAATATTTGGGATGACTCGAAATATGATATGATACTTAAAATAAAGGTAAATATCTATTTAAAAAAATTCTAAATTCGATCTATTAAAAAGTTATCCTTCTTATAGGATTGTATTACATTGTGCGATCAATATTACAATTATTACAACGAAATGTGCAAAGAAGTGAAAGAATCTGCCGACGAAAAACCTTTCGAAGTATCCGAAATGTATGTTTTTGGAAAGTTTAATACCTTCAAAGATAGGATAATAAAAGTTAGTGATAAAACATTCTATCTAAAAATTGATCCCGTAATCTAAAGCAATCATTATAAACGGATTAAATACATTTCCAGATTATGGATGTTTTACAAACAGCATTAAAGTATTTACTTCTTTATAATTCCGCGATAGAGAAAATAGACGTATTTGCAAACAAGTTCTCGAGTTTTTTCTATGATATTACATCCAAAGATTACGATCCATTGAACCATAGAAAACCGTATTTCGATTCTGATTACGAACAATATAAGAAAAATGTAGCGGAGACAATAGTGGAATTAAGAAACTTCTTTTATAGCTGTGTATCGGAAACGCCGAATATAGCTGAAGCGTTAAGAGTAGTAGCAAGGTACTATTTACTATATCATTTCCGTGTTACATTTATACAAAGTGTACGATTCATACAGATTTCAGAAATTGAAGTTTAAAGAATTGAGAATCGACAGGAAATATTTAGAACTCATATCATTGTTTCAAAAAGAAATCGAAGATATACGAGATAGATATAACGAAGACAGATCAAATACGCCGATACCACGAAACGTTCCGCCTATTGCCGGTCGTATTTTGTGGATCCGGCAACTTTTCAGACGGATTGAAACTTCTATGGAGATATACAAAGAATGTAAACGAGTGATTGTTCACGATCACATGCAAAGATGTATTAAAATTTACAATGCTTTGATCACCGTCTTCATACACTATGAAATGATATATCACAAAGCATGGTACGACTCCTCAGAGATTGTAAGTATGATATAATACAAAATATAAAATTGGTGAATCGATTGTTGTCCAAATTATCAAATATATTAATTGATCGAAGGTTCGATTGGCGTTAGCTTCTCCTTTGATAATAAGGCATCCGGACACGAATAAGTATCACTTAAACTTTGATTCGTACATCATCGAAGTGATACGTGAATCGGAGCATATGGCTAGATTTGATTTGGAAGTACCGGATTTTATACAAATAATAACATTTTGTAGAGATAAAATTTTTTCGTCGTACGAAACTGTGAAACAATTGGTCAAAGAGAATGATACATTGAGGTATATGAGATTTAACATCCGGTACAAAATATTTATCCAAGAGAAAATATACGAACCGTCTTTGTTTCATTTTTCAGACGAACAATACCATTGTTATTCTTAAATTTAATGAAAATTATTTTGGTCGATCTCGAGATTGCTTTTCAACCTTGCTTGTCCGTAATCACATGGACGTCTTTGAATATTGACGAAGTATGTGATACCATACAAAAGGCCATTATCTCTGTGCAGATTTTTGTTAAAGAGATAAAAGACATGAAGGAAGCAAGAGTTGACGAAGTCTTCGAATCTATATCGGAAGCAATCTTGATACAACTCACTGACGATCCAAAGCATCCAGTTCAACTTTTAGATGACAATATTGCTCATGGACTTTCGGTTTCTGCTGATCTTGAGATTAAATCATCTGCAGCAGAAAATGCAGTTATTACAATTATAAACAAATTTATGCAATTTGTAATTGATGAGACTGTACAAGATATTAAATACAATTGGCTCGATCCGGATAAAATACACAAGCATATTTCACAAACGAAATTGACAAAAGGAAAATATGAGCCAGGTTATTAATCCCATTGCTTTCTTTTGAAGATTTGTAAAAATTTTAGAAAAATATATCAAAATAAAAGACCTTTTTTCTTAAATTTATACATAAATTTGACTATGTGATATGAAGAAAGCAAAATTTTAAGTTGCTGCGCGGAAGTGGATAGATTAAAAGATGCATTTTTAATCACAAATAATGATTTATATCTATTTATCATAGGTTTCGCCCCCATCGAAAGAACTCGTAAAGTTAATATAACCAAAGTGCACAGTGATTGCATGGAGTTATTTGCATATTTTCATAATAAACTCATAGAAGCTTTGGTGAAGTGTACAAAAAATTCCTTGGAGATATTAAGAAAAAAAGTCACTGAAATGAGGTTCGTTCAATGTCATTTATAATTTTATAACGAAATGATATGATGAAAAAATTATTTCTTTTTACATAATTATAGCCACTTGAGAAACGATTTAAATGACGATAAAAAGAAATCACCAATACTTTTAACGACATTCGTCTTACAAATACCAAATATCATGATAATACCCCCGATAGAAGAGTTGCAATTTTATTTTGGAAAATTAGTGGTCACCATTGTTGAAAACCATAAAAAAATTACAGCGTGGGGACAACGTGATGTCAATAGAGAGTTAATATCCAATGAAAGTTTGTTTCGTTTACGAAAGATGTATAAAGACAATAAAACAATCGTGCGTCAATTATATTCTTACATAAATATATTCTTTCCCATTATAGATGGAATGAAGAATTATTATCAAATTATATCTGACCATAAAGAAATAGTCCGATGTGTAATGAGCCTACAAGGTGCAATTATGACTATAAAAGAAGATATTGAAGATCTTTGTAACGTACTTCTATTTTCATTCTTTTCTACTTTGGAATACCATAAGCAAATCTCGAATAACAGATTCAGAAATTTTTGTGCTCTAAGTTTTTTAAAATATAGTTTATTATAGAATTAATTATTATAATATTTGAGGGATACCTACATGCTGTTATAAATATTTCAATTATGTTACTAAATTAAATCTTTATAATATTATCTGCAATTTTTTTTCTAAATACTTTTAGTTACAAAAAATTTGAGATACTCTCAATCAATATTAATTTTACTATTTTTAGTATTATTTGAAGTATTCGTATATATGGAGCGAAGATAGGAATCGGCTCGTGCAAAGTTTCGTTGATTCTGAACCTATCATCCAAGTAATCAAAGAAAAATTCGTGGAATATGAAGATTTAGTTGCTGAAATCGAAAATCTGCCAGACTCACATATAGTTGGGCCTATAAAAATTAGCATGGGTAGTAAATTAATTTTCTTCTTCCTCATCATTATGACTTTCATATGAACGATCTTCAATTCATTATCGTTTGATATAATAAACTCCTTTACAAATTATTTTATTTCTTTTCGCAGAGAAATTGAAATTAGGATTTCTAGTTGAAGCGCGTGCATGGAAGACATTATTGGGTCAAAAGTTATCCGCGACTTACAAAGAGAAATTAAAAAAGATCACTGAATATATAAATGAGAAAAATAAAGTTCTGGTTAGAGTAATAAAAGATTTGGAAGATGTGAGGATCGCGATGAAATGTTTGAGTGAAATACGAGATGATTTTATAATGTTGGACATAGAACTGATCTTGATCGAGGAAACGTACACGTTGATGGGGAAATTCAATATCCCAATTTCAAAAGAAGAACAGGACATAGTGGACGGTTTACGATACAATTTTACAAACATGTTGAACATGGTAATACTTATGAAAGATTATTGAGATTGTTGTCTCGAATAATTGTATCAATGTATTTATTATAAGGCGAAACAAGTTCAAGCAAAGATATGCGAAATGCAAGAGCCATTGAAAAAAGAACTGACGGACGGTGTTGCAATATTTAAACAAGAGGTGATTGATTTTGATCTTGATTTTGAATTGAACGGTCCAATGGTTGAAGGAATACCGGCCAAAGAAGCTAGTGATCGGTATCATCTATTAATAATATTAATATAATATCATAATATTTTGATTTATCATCATTTCCTCTTAAATATATTTTCCAAATGTTATATAAAAAATAAATATTTTTTTAAATTACTTAAACTTACTTTATCATAAAATATATAAAGTATATATATATATATATATAATTTTTATTATCTATTATTATTTTTTCAGACTCATATTCTTTCAAGGTCGTCTTGATGAGTTATGGGAGAAGTTCGAGACTTACAGTAGCGGTGAAAGTTTATTCGGCATCGAGATAACAGATTACCCACCTCTTCATCAAAGAAAAAGAGAAATTAATTTGTTACAGAAATTATACGGTTTGTATTTGCAAGTGATACGAACGATAGACAGTTACTATGACATACCTTGGGCCGAAATCGATATCGAAGCTATAGTAGCCGAATTAGGCGAATTTCAGAATAGGTAAACGCATATTGTATTATTGTATATCATAACACGTACATCTAAGTACATTTGCATGATACGTAATTTGCAATGATTTGCAATCTTGCGCCAGATGTCGACGATTACCCAAAGCTATGAGAGATTGGCCAGCTTACATCGATTTGAAGAAGAAGATCGACGACTTTAACGAGACTTGTCCATTGTTAGAGTTGATGGCTAATAAAGCGATGCAACCCAGACATTGGGAAAGAATGTCGAAATTGTGCAAATATCATTTCGACGTTGAATCGGAGACTTTTACTCTGGCATGCGTGATGCAAGCACCTTTGTTGAAGTACAAAGATGAAGTCGAGGTATTGTTCAAACTGAAACAAATTGATATTTTTGTTTTAATTATAAATATTTCTAAACATATTTATAAACATATATTTATAAACATATTTTTTTAGGATATATGCATTAGTGCAGTGAAAGAGCAAGATATAGATAGTAAATTAAAACAAATAATAGCAGAGTGGGCTGTTGTGGATTTACAATTTGCTCCTTTCAAACAAAGAGGAGAATTATTATTGAAAGGTATAGAAACAATGGAGATAATATCTCAACTCGAGGATAGTTTGATGATCATCAGTTCGCTTTTGGCAAATCGGTAAAATAAATTTACTTTTTAATTAAAAAAAAAAAAATAATAATTAATATTGAATTAAACAATATTGGCTTCTTAAATATGATTTTTAATTTAGATATAATGCGCCTTTCAAAAAAGAGATACAATTGTGGCAAAGTAAACTTAGCAATACCTCTGAAATCCTAGCAAAATGGTTAACTGTCCAGAATTTATGGGCTTACTTAGAAGCAGTATTCATTGGCGGAGATATATCGAAACAACTTCCAGCAGAGGCGAAACGTTTTAATGTAACGAAATAAAGAAAAATTCTAAAAATCAGAGAAACGTAAATATTTATATGTTTTTATATGTTTCAGAATATTGATAAATCATGGGTAAAGATTATGTATCGAGCACGCGAAAGGGTGAACGCTGTGGAAGTGTGCACAGGAGACGAAACGATGCAGCAATTTTTGCCACATTTATTGGAGCAGTTAGAATCCTGTCAGAAATCTCTAAGCGGGTATAAAAATTGCTTCAAATGCTTTATCATCGATATGATTAAAATTATAATGAAATAAAATATTTTTTACAGATACTTGGAAACGAAACGAGGCATATTTCCAAGATTTTGCTTCATATCAGATCCTACGTTGTTGGAGATACTTGGCCAAGCAGCTGATTGTCACACTATACAGAAATATCTTGATGGTTTCTTTGACAATATAGGAAGAGTAATAAAACTATTTGAATAGAATCTTGCTAACTGATTTCCCCTTATAACTTAGATTTTTTTTTCATTTATAGTTGGAGTTTCATGAAAAAGAATATGAAAGAATTGTGGCTATGTATTCTCGTGAAAATGAGAAAGTTATATTAGAGAAAGATGTTATATGTACAGGGGGTGTGGAAAATTGGTTGAACACTTTATTAATAGTTCATCAATTTTCGGTAGGCAGTGTAATTTCTCAAGGATTGATGACTCTTGCTAGTGAAGATTTTGATCTCATAACATTGATAGACACTACTATTTTACAAGTAAATTTAACCAAATGTTAAATAAATAGAAAAAAATTCGACTTTGCAAGTAAGATATCGAGTGTTTTCTTGTCTCTTTTTCTTTGAAAATTATATTGTATTTTATAGGTAGGATTGTTAGCTTTGCAAGTCTTATGGACTCGTGATTCCGAAACAGCTCTCACCACAGTAAAACGAGACAGAGGAATAATGAAGCGAACGAATCAATGGTTTCTAGACTTATTGAACAGTCTCATTGAAGTGACTGTCAAAGATTTGACGAAATACGCGAGATCGAAGTACGAGGCCTTAATTACTATTCATGTGCATCAAAGGTATAATATAAAATATAATATAATATAAAATTTCATTTATAATAAAAAGAACGAGGAATCTTATATTTAAGAATGAAACCAATTTCTACTCTTTACATGAGTACAATATAAAAAGTTATTTCAAATTTTACATTCCAATTCCATTTTTTTAGAGACATATTCGACGATCTGTGCATTCTCAGAATTCGCACTGTGAACGATTTCGAATGGTTGAAGCAATGTAGATATTATTATAATTCTGAGACGGAAGAAGTTCCTATACAAATCACAGACATTGATTTTATCTATCAAAACGAGTTTTTAGGATGTACCGACCGACTCGCTATTACTCCTCTTACTGATAGATGCTACATAACATTAGCTCAAGCTGTTGGTAAGATAAATATTTCTTTTATATATTAAGTTTAAGAAATAATTTTTAAACTATTCATATACGTTTTTAAAATTTCCAACCTTTAGGTATGAATTTCGGTGGTGCACCCGCGGGACCAGCCGGCACTGGTAAAACGGAAACCACAAAGGATATGGGGAAAGCACTTGGAAAATACGTGGTGGTATTTAATTGCTCCGACCAAATGGATTTCCGCGGTCTGGGTAGAATATTTAAAGGATTAGCCATGTCTGGATCCTGGGGCTGCTTCGATGAGTTTAATCGTATCGATTTACCGGTTTTGTCGGTCGCTGCTCAGCAGATAGCAATCGTACTCACTGCAAGAAAAGAAAGAAAATTAAGTTTTCTTTTCAGGTATATATATTTCAAGGGATATTCAAGGATATTTTTGTAATTGGATCGTTTAAAAATCAGCTTATTGTTTTTTTTGTTTACTTACGTTATTTGTATTAATGATAGATAATCTTATTGAGATATTTTCATATTTTAAGATTAATTTGATAATGCAAAATATATATCGTATAGCGATGGCGAAATATACAAATTAAGCTATGAGCTTGGAATTTTTATCACCATGAATCCTGGCTACGCTGGTCGCCAAGAATTGCCAGAAAATTTAAAGATACAATTCAGAAGTGTATCTATGATGGTTCCTGATAGACAAGTATCTACAGAAATAATACAACGTGTTATTTATTGAATGAATTTTCATAATTGCACAAATATGCTTCTACTTAGATAATTATGCGTGTGAAATTGGCAGCTTGTGGTTTCAAAGAAAACGTTATGTTAGCGCGAAAGTTTTTCACTCTATACAAACTGTGCGAGGAGCAATTGAGCAAGCAAGTACATTACGATTTCGGTTTAAGAAATATATTATCTTGCTTGCGAACTCTTGGCGCACAGAAACGAGCGAATCCCACCGATTCTGAAGAAACCACCTTAATGAGAGTTTTGAGGTAAAGCGAGTTCAGCGATTATGAAAAATCTTAATGAAAAATAAAATATTTTTTTTTAATTATAACATTACAGAGACATGAATCTATCAAAATTGGTAGACGAAGACGAACCTTTGTTCATGTCCCTCATCGAAGATATGTTCCCAGGGATAAAGCTCAGGGTTCAGGTATACAAAGAATTGCAGAAGGCGATCGCAAATGCAACTGTTGCACTTGGTATAATGAATAATCCAGAATGGAATTTGAAGACGGTCCAAGTATTCTAGCGCAGCACAACTTTAAAAATAATTCAAGATGATAATATCCTGCGTATTTCTAGTTGTATGAAACTTCTCTGGTTCGCCATGGTTTAATGGTCCTTGGTCCAACAGGATCTGGAAAAACTATGTGCATGTGGGCGCTTATGAAAGCTTTAACAGAGATGGGTATGCCTCATAAAGAAGTCAGAATGAATCCTAAAGTTAGTTTTTTACTTCAAACTCGTTAAACTTTGATCACTTTGATCGGATGAATTTAAAAAAGCAATTGTTTTAGGCCATAACCGCGTCCCAAATGTTCGGTAAATTGGACGTGGCGACGAATGATTGGACAGACGGTATTTTCTCAATAATATGGAGAAGATCGACGCAGACCAAGAAAACGGAAAATTTATGGATGGTTTTGGACGGCCCTGTGGATGCTGTATGGATCGAGAATTTAAATTCTGTGCTGGATGATAATAAGACGCTGACTCTGGCGAATGGCGATCGCATAATCATGGCGCCGAACACTAAATTGGTCTTTGAACCAGATAATGTCGATAATGCATCGCCAGCCACGATATCCCGTATGGGTATGGTGTTCATAAGTGCTTCTGTACTCAAATGGTATACCATTCTGCAGGTGATGAGAATGTCCTGAAAATTATATAATTTTAATTATCTTTTCTTTTCTTTTTTTTGATATTTAAGAATGGAATAATTTTCTTTTATTCATACTTAGGGGTGGTTCAAGAAACAGCCACCTGCATTGGTAGAGATATTGAATAATTTATTCAATAAAATCTACAACGACGCTCATTTATTCGTTCAAACGAAGCTTCCTGTAAAAATGGCTATTTTGGAAGCTATGTACATAAGACAATGTATCGATCTATTAGATGGCTTGCTTTTTGTAAATAAAGATGTAACTAGTATGTATTCTTTTTATTCGTGTAATTGCGATTTATTTATAAAAGAAAGAAATTTTGATTTCAATTTATGATATTCAGAAATACTTCCGGATTATCATGTGGAAAAGATATTCCTTTTCTCGCTTATGTGGACTTTGAGTGCTGCATTGGAAATAGAAGAACGTAATCAATTGCAAGAATTTGTTCTTGTTCACGAATCCAAATGTCATTGGCCAACATGCAATGTAATTATATGATACTTATTATGGAATTAAGAATAATTATGTGAATAATTATATTGATAATTATAGGAGGACGAGACCATTTTTGAATATTTGGTATCAGAAGATGGACAATGGATACATTGGTCTCAAAAAGTTCCACAGTTCATTTATCCAGCACATGAAATTATCAAATACTATACTATCCTTGTTCCTAACATAGACAATACAAGAACCATGTTTCTAGTTGAAACAATTGCAAAACAAGGAAAAGCAGTGTTGCTCATAGGTATGAACTATATTTCTCGTTTACTTTAAACTATATTTCTCCTTTATTACTTGATTATTATAGGAGAGCAAGGTACTGCAAAAACAGTCATAATCAAAAGCTTCATGTCCCATTATAATCCAGAAGTGCATCTGTCCAAATCCTTTAGTTTTTCTTCCGCATCCACTCCTAATATGGTTCAGGTAATTAATTCCAAATTATATCGATGATACTTTTCCTGTTAACAGAATTAACGTTTTGTTTAGAGGGTATTCGAAAGTTATGTGGAGAAAAGAGTGGGAACCACTTATGGTCCCCCGGGTGGCCGAAAAATGAGCATTTTCATCGACGATATAAATATGCCAGAAATAAATGAATGGGGAGATCAAATTACAAATGAGATCGTTCGTCAATTGATGGAGTATGGAGGTTTTTATTCTTTGGATAAGCCTGGTGATTTCTCTACTATACAAGATATCCAAATGCTCGCCGCCATGATTCATCCAGGCGGAGGTAGAAATGATATACCGCCAAGATTGAAGAGACAATTTAATATTTTTAACTGTACATTGCCATCGAATAAATCCATGGATACGATTTTTAGTAAGAACATTAATATCAACATTGAATCTCATTCTCACAAATAAATTATTTCTTTCCTTTTTCCAGCCCCATATAATATGACTTCATTATAATGATGATAAAAATATTATATTTAATAAAATTTAAAAAATGTATAGGAAGCATTGGAGAAGGATACTTCAGCATTACCAGATTCAGTGAAGATATAGTGGAATTCCTGCCAAAATTGATACCTCTTACGAGAGTCTTATGGCAACAGACTAAGATAAAAATGTTACCTACACCGGCAAAATTCCATTACGTTTTCAATCTGAGAGATTTGTCTCGAATTTGGGAAGGTATTCTTAGAATCGAGAGAGCCGAATGCGATTCTAGAACCAGACTATTGAAACTCTGGGAGCACGAGTGTACTCGTGTAATTGCGGATCGGTTATTATAATTGGCGTTTGATAATTTCTTTCAACGAATTGATGTAATCTTTTCTTACTTACTTTTTATTATTAGATTTACAAGTGAGGAGGATACTACGTGGTTCGTGAATACATTAAGACGAACAGCTGAGAAGATGTTAGGCCCCGATTTTATTTTCTATGAACCCGTAGAAACATATTTTGTGAATTTCCTACGTGAACCACCGGAACCTACCGGAGATGAGCCAGAAGATTTTGTTTTCGAGGCGCCAAAAATTTATGAAGAAATGCCAAGGTTTTGTTTCAAAAAATCACTTCAATATAATCGTATCATTAAAAATTATGAGATAATTAATTCAAAATATACCTTTTTACAGTTTTGAATTTGTGATCGGAAAGGTCCAACAAAATATGGAGCAATTCAACGAATACATTCGGGGATTAACTCTTGATTTAGTATTCTTCCATGATGCTTTGGTACATTTGATGCGAATATCGAGAATCCTGGGCGTTCCTCGAAGCAATGCGATGCTAGTGGGAGTTGGAGGATCAGGCAAACAAAGTCTCACTCGTCTTGCCGCTTTTATTGCCGGTTTTAACTTTTTCCAGATTATATTAACCAGGTAATCAACGAAGAAACATCTAAATAACACTAAGAGTTCCAATAAACCGCTTGCAAAAATGTTCATACAGTCTGTGGTAATAAAAAGCAACACATATTCAATTAATCCTTATCTTTATTAGGATTTATAATGTCCCAAGTTTATTGGAAGACATAAGAAAAGTGTATCATGCAGCTGGTACAGGAAACAAAGGACAAACATTTATATTTACCGATAATGAAATAAAAGAGGAAGCTTTCCTGGAATACATTAACAATATATTGAGCGTTGGAGAAATTGCAGGTCTATTTCCAGCTGATGAAATGGATGACATTCGAACGACAGTGACTCCTATGATGAAACGTGACGATCCAAAGCGACCACCAACTCCTGATAATCTTTATGATTATTTTCTGACACGTGCAAAGGATAATCTGCACATGGTTTTGTGCTTTTCACCAGTAAGTATAACTTCTTCTTCTTATTATTATTATTTTAATCCAAGACTATTACATTTACATTTTTGAATTACAGGTTGGTGAAAAGTTCAGGACTCGTTCATTAAAATTCCCTGGTCTTATATCCGGTTGTACACTAAATTGGTTCTGGAAATGGCCCATTGATGCTTTATACGCGGTCAGTGATCATTTCCTAGAAGGATATAAAATTATAGCTAGTCCAGAAACAAAACAACAACTGGTAGAAGTTATGGGAGACATGCACAATTATATAAACGATATGTGCGTGCAATACTTTGATAGGTATATCAATTATCATATTACCTGTGATTATAATATTATTAATATTCTAATATAATTCATTTTTTCATACGTATAATCTTCTTTCCTAAACAGATTTAGAAGACAAGTGTACGTCACTCCAAAATCATTCTTAACATTTCTAAGTGGATATAAAACACTTTATAAGCAACGTTTGGATAATATTAACATTCTTGCATTTCGTATGAGCAGTGGTTTAAGTAAGTTGGTCGATGCTGCGGCTCAAGTTGACGAGTTACGTAAAGTCCTTGAGAAAAATCAGCAGGAGATCGCTGAGAAAAATGTGCAAGTCGAAGCTGTTCGTATTTTTCTTTTGTATTAACAATTAACAACAATTTCTTATTTTTCCGAATTATCACATGTTTTTATTGCATCGTTCCTTTGTAGATTTTAGTTACTGTAAATCAAAAGAAGAAAGAAGCAGAAACGGTAAAAGCACAAGTGCAAGTTTCTAAGGATGAGGCAGAAACTATTTTGAAATCGATTGCAAAAGACAAAGCGATAGCGGAACAAAAATTGAAAGCTGCTGAGCCTGCTTTATTGGCAGCAGAAGCTGCCTTACAAGTCGGTTTCTTTTTAATTAAATTTATACTTTCTTTTTTTTTTTTTTTAAATTGATTTTATACAATTTCATGAAATTTTTTAGACTATAAAAGCTGCCGATATTGCTACAGTGAGAAAATTAGGAAAACCACCATATCTGATTACCCTTATTATGGATTGTGTGATAATATTGTTTGGAAGAAAATTGGACCCTGTTAAACCTGATTATGATCATCAATTTTTGAGTCCTTCATGGACTGAAGCATTAAAAGTAATTGTTTTAATAAGTTTTAAGTATTCATTTAATATATAAAATTCTTTATAGATGATGGCTGATGTTAGATTTCTATACAATTTGCAACATTTCCCGAAGGATAACATTAACGCTGAAACTATCGATTTAATGCAACCATATTTGAATTATCATTTATACACGTACGAAGCTGCATTGCAAGCTTGCGGAAATGTTGCTGGTCTCATTCAATGGACCATTTCTATGGTTACCTTTTATGGGATAAATAAAGATGTTCTTCCTTTAAAAGTACTTTTCATTTTAATCATTAAAAGTATAGAATCTATCCTTGTCCAAATCCTTCCTGTATTTACAAAGATTTTTGAATTCAGGCAAATTTGGCAGTGCAAGAGAGTAAATATGAAAAAGCAAATAGAAATCTAATGGAAGCTGAAAATCTTTTAAGAGAAAAAGACGAAGACTTGAAAGTCGTACAGAGGGAGTTCGATGCCGTGATGGAAGAACGCCAAGTAATTTATAAAATATAGAATAAGAATATATGAGATCTCGAGTTAACATTGAGTTGAAAATTTTTCTTAATTCTCAGATTTCCAAAATTTTGAAAATTTGCAATGTTCGAAGCTTTCTTCGCTTTTTTCCTATTTTTTTGTACTTTTTTTTATATTTATTAAATTAAATAATAAATATTTTATCTTTGTATTTGTTAGAAAATAATTGATCTTGCCGAAATTTGCCAAGCAAAAACGGATACCGCTACAGCAATGATAGAAGGCCTTTCTGGCGAAAGAATAAGGTGGACGGAGCAATTAGCTGCGTTTAAATCGGAAACTGATCGTTTGGTTGGCGATATATTAATCCTAATGGGTTTCTTATCATATTGTGGACCATTTAATCAAGAATTCAGAACCTTAGTGCAAAGGCAGTGGTTCGAATTTATCCAGAATCGAAAAATTCCAATTTCTCTCGTGATAAATATTACAGCCAGCTTGATCGATACTGCTACCGTGGGTGAAAAATCTGAAAAAAATTTATTAATCGTATTATTCGGTGAAATCATAAATTTGGTTTTTTAAAGATTGGAGAATGGAATTTGCAAGGTCTTCCGACGGATGATTTATCTGTTCAAAATGGAATTATAGTAACACAAGCAAATAGATATCCTCTTTTAATTGATCCACAATTGCAAGGTAAAGCTTGGATCAGAAAAAAGGAAGCAGAATTTTTTTTACAGGTAAAATCTTTTTTTTTTGTCAAAACAATTTAATTATTTAATTATTATAAAATTTTAATTTATCTTTATGTTTAATTTTAGCCCACGTTCCTTTCACACAAATATTTTAGAAATCACTTGGAAGATTGTGTTTCTTTGGGTCGTCCATTGTTGATTGAAGATGTAGGAGAGGAGTTGGATCCCGTTTTAGATAATTTGTTAGAACACAATTTTATAAAAATAGGAACTACTTTGAAGGTAATATTCAAATTCTTTCATAAAAGATCTGATTATAATGATATTGATTATATTTCCATAGGTAAAATTAGGTGATAAAGAAGTGGATATTCATAAAGACTTTAGACTTTACATCACTACAAAGTTACCGAATCCAGCATATACACCAGAAATATTTGCACGTGCTGCTATAATTGATTTTACAGTCACTATAAAAGGTAACTTTTACAATTTAAACATAAATAATTTCTAATATAAGCATAGAATATTTATTATTTTTTTCATATATTTATAGGATTAGAAGATCAATTATTGGGAAGAGTTATTTTAACAGAGAAAAAAGAACTAGAAACAGAAAAAACGCAATTGATAGCAGATGTAACTGCAAACAATAGAAAGATCAAAGAATTGGAAGCCAATCTTTTGCATAAATTGACCACCGTAGAAGTTTGTATTTATCTTATGTATAATCATTATTTATAATTATTTTATAAATTTTATTAATTTTTTCATCATTTAAATTTTTAGGGGCCTTTAATAGAAGATGTAGAATTAATGTCTGTTTTAAATGTAACGAAACAAACTGCAGCTGAGATCAATGAAAAATTAAGTATCGCTAAAGATACCGAATTAAGAATCGATACGGCACGTGAAGAATTTCGGCCAGTCGCGACACGTGGAAGTGTTTTATACTTTTTAATTTGCGATATGTCTTTAGTCAATTGCATGTATCAAACATCACTTGTCCAGTTCTTGGAACGTTTCGATCTTTCTATGGAAAGGTTTATATAGCATGAATAGTATAATATTGAACAAGTGATAAAAAATTGGATATCAAAATCATTGGTTCATTTTAGATCTGAAAAGAGTCCAGTTACTCAAAGAAGAATCAATTTTATCATCGATTATCTCACCTTTGAAATTTTTAAATATAAAGCAAGGGGCCTTTATGAGATTCATAAATACATGTACATTTTATTAATGACGTTGAAGATTGATTTACAGCGGGAAGTTATTAATCATGAAGAATTTCAATATTTCATAAAAGGTGGTGCAGCCTTGGATTTGAATACTGTTTCGCCAAAACCTTGCAAATGGATTACCGATATGACTTGGCTTAATTTAATCGCACTATCTTACTTAAGACACTTTCAATACATTCCTTCTCAAATACCAGCATCTGAAAAACAATGGAAACAATGGTTTGATAAACCTACTCCAGAAGAAGAAGTAATACCAAATGGTTATAACAATTTAGATACTTTCCGTCGTTTATTGTTAATTAGGTTGTTTTATTTGTTGTTTAATTTAATTTTAAATATTTATATCGATGGACATACATAACGTATTATTAATTTTAGAGCATGGTGTGCAGACAGAACTCTACCACAATCGCGAAAATATATATCAAGTTCTTTGGGAGAAAGATATGCAGAACCTGTAATCACACTTTTTGATGTAATGCATGGTGAATCAAGACCAAACACTCCAATGATTTGTTTTCTAAGTATGGGATCTGATCCTACACCTGCTATAGAACACCTTGCTAAGAAACTAGAGATTAAATGTAAAAGTATCTCAATGGGACAAGGACAAGAAGTCCATGCAAGAAAATTACTTCAAAATGCAAAAACTGAAGTTCGTTTTTATGAAAAATTTAAAATGAAATAAGGCAAAAAATAAATATATAATTTATAGGGTTTCTGGGCATTATGTCAAAATTGTCATTTGGGTTTGGAATATATGCTTGAATTAGTTAACTTCCTTTTGGAAATGGAGGACTCACATCCTGATTTTCGCATATGGATTACCACAGAACCGCATAAAAATTTTCCAATATCTCTTTTACAAATGTCTATAAAATTTACTTATGAACCTCCACGAGGTAAAAAAGAAATAATTTTGTTTTTCACTTCTATTTCTATTTTTTCTTGTTATTTTAGGAATAAGAGCAGGTTTGCTTGCTACATATAGTGGAATGCATCAAGAAATGTTAGATCAATGTGATGCTTGGCAATATATACCAATTATATACACAATATCATTTTTGCATACTGTTGTACAAGAAAGAAGGAAATTTGGCCCTCTTGGTTGGAATATACCATATGAATTTAATATGTCTGATTGGTTGGCATCCTGTATATTTATTAATAATTATTTAAATGAGTTTGATGTAAAACTAGGAATTAGTTGGCATACTATAAGGTAATACAAGAAAATAGTATTTCTTAATCAATTAAATTAACAATTTAAAATAATAATTTTAGATACATGATAGCAGAAGTGCAATATGGAGGACGTGTCACAGATGACTATGATAAAAGATTGTTGAATACATTTACTAAACTGTGGTTCTTTGATACTATTTTTACAGAAGAATTTCAATTTTATAAAGGATATTCAGTCTTAACTTATAAAACTGTACAAGAATATCTAAAAGTAATTGATGAAATGAATGCTGTAGATCCACCACAAGTTTATGGTTTGCATGCTAATGCAAATATTACGTAAGAATATTTTCTTACAATGTTATAATTTTAGAGGAATTTATTGAAAAAAATTTATATAAAAATTTATATTATGATTATAGATATATGGCTAACACTACACAGGCTGTTTTAGATAATATATTATTTGTACAACCAAAAGAAGCAGGTGTAGTTGGTGCTGAAACCAGGGAAGTAGTTGTAGCCAGACAAGTAAATGAAATGTTAAAAAAATTACCATCAAGTTATGATCCATATGAAGTAAAACAAAGATGTCAAATATTAGGAGCCACTGCACCAATGACTATTTTTTTGAGACAAGAAATTGATAGAATACAAGTAGTTATTAAATTAGTGGATGCTATGTTGAAAGATCTTTTACTTGCCATAGAAGGTGTTATCATAATGTGTGAAGTAATTCTCTTTATGAATTTTATATTAAATAGTATAAATATTTTATGAATTTTATATTAAAATAATATAAATATTATATCAAATACATTTAGGAACTAAGAGATGCTCTTGATAATATATATGATGCTAAAGTGCCAAAGTTATGGATAGCAAAATCATGGGAGTCTGCTTCTCTTGGTTTTTGGTTTACTGAACTATTAGAAAGAAATAGACAATTTTCTTCTTGGTTATTTACTGGTAGACCAGCAAAATTTTGGATGACTGGATTTTTTAATCCTCAAGGTATATAATAATTTATAGAAGAATTGTGTAATTTAATTATAAAATTATTGAATTTTAATTATACAGGATTTTTGACTGCAATGAAGCAAGAAGTAACAAGAGCTCATAAAGGATGGGCTTTGGATAATGTAACTTTACATAATGAAGTTCTACGTTACACAGCAGAAGAAATTAAAGCTCCACCTGCAGTATGTTAATTATATTATGTTCATATAATTTAATAATTTAACAAATAATAACTGTTATCTATATAATTAGGAAGGAGTTTTTGTATATGGACTATTTCTTGAAGGAGCTGGATGGGACAAAAGGAATAATAGGTTGTGTGAATCAGCAAGTAAAATTCTATTTGTATTAATGCCTGTTATTCATATTTTTGCCTTATATAATGTTCCTGACAAAGATCCAAAATTATATCAGGTAAGTATCATAATCCATAACACAGAAAATTTAAATTTATTAATATTTTCATGATATTTATAGTGTCCAGTATATAAAAAACCACAAAGAACATATGTGTTATTAATAACACCATTGTGGTTACAAACAATTAGATCTCCGGATTTTTGGATTTTACGTGGAGTTGCATTATTATGTGATATTAAATAAAATGAATATAAAATGCATGATACGTTAAAATTATAAAATGATACGATAATCATTCGATTTCATGAATTATAAACAATTTAATGTCAAACTGTGATATAAATAAATATAAATATTTATTTAATATTTACTTACTTTTAATTGAAGTCGACTAATATTTATTATTATAAGAATCATGATTGATAATTTATATCGAATCTTATTGAAAACACATGATAATCCTTTCTTTCACATATATTTTCACGAAAAATTGCACAAGCATAAATTATACTTTCATTGATTTAAAATTTAAAAAAATTTTTGTTAAGTATAACGAATAAAAATGTTAAAAAATTTTTTGAGTCGTTAAAAATTTAAAAACTCGAGATAGTTAATGTATTACCATTTTAAATCGCCAGCGTATTTCGTATTCATTGATATTATATTTGGTAATGGATTATCTATACAATAAAATACTGAAAAATAAAAATTAAACGTTAGTATTCACAAACACATGTTAAAAATATAAATAATTTATTTTATTATATTATATCATTTAATCATATATGATGTTTTTAACATTTATATTCCGTAATATTTTAGTTTTAAATCCACGTTATTAATAAAAACTATTCAAAATTACATTAATTATATTAATTTATAATGATATTAAAAAGAATATAAAATTTTACAGATGTTATTCGTAATTGGCCTCAATTATTTTAAAAATTAATTACCAATCGCCAATTACCAATCATATTTCACGACACAATTCGTTTTTCATATATATATATAAAGTAGTAAAAATTATTTTCATAACTGATATTTGATTATTATATAAAAATATAAAATTAATAAATCAATTAAAATTTTTTGATATTTTATTTTTTATTTATATCTTTTTTAATTTAATTATAAATATTATAACATAAAAATTAGATTTTATTGCGCATTATTAACAGCGCCGATCCTCCATATTGAAAAATTTTCAGTTCTTGTTTTAGCGCGTAATTGTTAAGTCACGTTGTGCGCAGTATTAATTATTCGATTTTTGAAAAATTCGTAAAATAGTGTAATTTCAAAGAAGTATTACGATTCTCTTGTATTTTCATTATAATTATTTGATTTATTAACGTTTTCATTTAATGAAATTGTGAAATATTATTACAATTATATCGGAATTGTGATACGCGTGTGGTAGAAGGACATTCGCTAGACATGTGTGCTATTACATGATCACGGAAATGCTAGATTTCAAAAAGAAATTTTTTTTTTCACCTTTTTTTTTGAACTTGATTGTATTCTACAGTTTTTAAAATATCATTATGTAATTTGCTCGATATATCTGTTTCTATCCACCTTCGTGCCTCCGTTAATAGCAGGCAATT
This sequence comes from Apis cerana, assembly GCF_029169275.1. Classification (NCBI taxonomy): domain Eukaryota; kingdom Metazoa; phylum Arthropoda; class Insecta; order Hymenoptera; family Apidae; genus Apis; species Apis cerana. Next base: position 4,206,099 of record NC_083866.1, read on the forward strand.
TCGTGTTCCCTCGGCTAACCCGTGTAATTGAGCCAATGTGTGTTAATCAAGAGGCGCCTCATTTGCTACGGGGAACATTCTAAATTGCTTTTGTTACCTGAAATATCTTGCTGTAGCATACGGTTTGTGTATCGATTAGAAATTTCGCTATTTTTGAAAAGGAATAAAAAATCTTATAGAAAAAATCAACGTGACGTCGTTTTTTGGATATCAACATAATGGTGAGTTATGTTTTCATGATTTATATAATTTTTAAAAAATTTAAAAATTGCTCGATTAAGTATAAAATAATTATATATATATATCTATGTGAAATAATTTATAAAGAATAGATATTTTAACATCATTTAGCAGTGAATAAGTAAAACTAATTAGCAAAATTAAAAAATACAAATCTTGCAATTTTTAGGTTAAACCGAAAAATATAGAATCGTTCTATCATATTATAACATTTTATTTTATGACAAAAAATATATAATGCTCGAAAGATAAAAATTACTTTTATTAGTCGAAATGGTTTAGAAATTGAATAATAATATATTAGAATGCGAATTAAATTGAACGAATCTTAATAGATTATATACGGTTAGATTATATAGATCTATATTGAATTATACCGAACAAAAAGAAATTAGTGGCAAACTGAAATTACAATACATATTTTTTCTTAAACAAATTTTTATCAATAAGTAAGCAATACTGTTTTCAAGCCTATTCTATTATATTTATCTTTTTGTTCAATCTTTCGTTAGAAACATTTTCTCAATATCTCGAATAAATAATCCTGGTAATTCTCGTGTTCACGAATCTTCCTTTCTATTTTCTTATTCTTTTTCACGCAATCAGTTGTCCGGTGTACACTATAAATCTTGGCAAACTTATGTATGCGACCACTCTTGCATTCCCTGTCCAGTGCACGTCGCTATCGTTCGAAACTTTCCACTCAAAACAGCTACTACGAAGATTAGAAAGTTCTTTCGAGCGAGTTCAGATCGATTGCGCTATAGAATTTCTCTCGAATTCGTTCAAATATCTAATTTTCCAACATTATATATATAATCAAATATGATGGACAATAGTCATGAGGTAACGCAAGTATCATGCATAGATGTATTAATCGCGTAATGCACACGCCAGGAACAGGAAACAGCCATTCGAATCGTCATCAGGGATTTAATGTTCTAACTATCATCGAGGCAAATTTCCGGAATTCGTAGGTGGGGATTCTAAATATTTAAGCCGATGCGATCAAAGTTGAGAGGGATTCGATAATTCATAGCCGTGGTAGAGATTATGTCACATGGATAGATAGGATAAAACATAAATAGATCATTGGAAGCGTGCGTGGAAGCGTAAACGATTGCATTTCACGTTGTTCTCCCATGGATTTTAATTCAAAAGTGTATAAACACAGTGTGAAGGATTTGATTTAAGGGATATGATTTAAGATTAATGTTTATGTATTTAAGAGGAAAATTATTTCATGTGATGAAAAATAAATGGTTTTTAAAGACTATTTTTTGATGATTGATATCTTTCAATAATTGTTTGAAAGTAACTTTATAATTGGAATTTTTGGAATAGAAAATCTTTTAACTTATATAAATGTCGGTTATCTAATATTTTATTTTTATTCTTAAATAGAATTGAATAGAGATTGATGGATATAATAAAGAAGATTATTTGATACATAGAAAAATATTTGTTTCTGAATATTAATAATTTGATTTCTATTAATTAATTATAATTCTGTTTGTGTGATATAATTTAGAATAGATCATTTAGCTTGAATAAATGTGTAGTTAATTAATTGCTGCCATTAGTAACTAAACAAACTTCATTATTTATAATGAAGATGTGAAATTTTCAATTAATTCATTAATTAATTTGAGATGTTTCATTTTCTGTTATGCAACATTAGCTAGACAATAAAGTTTCTAGATTATAATTTGAATTCTTTAATTTTAGAGGTTCAAAAAACAAATTACATTTTTCTGTATAATTAATAATCTCCAATTCCAAATAAGTGATGTAAAACATCAAAAATTTTGAGGAAATAAGTTACTTGAGCATATTTCTCAACTTCTAAAAGCATCATCTGTTTAGTTCTATAGTCAACCGGCTATAACTTTTCTGCCATGACATATTCTCATAAGTTAAAAAAGCAAACACAATTTTATGAAAAATATCTTTAGACTTACCTATTATATAACGTCTTATCATATTCGCTTTATTTAAACTTTTATTTCTATTATATTTTCAGCATTAATATTACACCAACTAAGTTTTTATTCAATTTTTATTCTTTTCACTGCGAAAACTCGCAAGACACACTATAAAAGATGTAAAAAAGATACAAACACACACATTTACAAATTTTTTTTTCATAGACAACGACAATTGGTTAGTTAGCCAATGTATAGAAGAGCTTGTAGTAAGTGGCACGAATGTTAAGCCGGTCGAGATTAACTGGCACTGTAATTTAGCTAGCATACACTTTTCACGAATCAGGATAGCTTGATTCAGTATGCGGAAGTAATCCTCGCATCGACGACTGCTCGGTTCCGCTTGTATAGGTCGAATGAATTTTTTTCGTTTCGCATTTATATGAGCGTTCGATTCACAGTACTGCGAAAAACACTTTCAAAAACGCTGTTTGCCCAGATAAATAATGTTTCGTGATTAACTGGATCTTTTCAGAAACATATATATATACATATATATATATATGATTAGTTGAATTTTTGACAAGTGATTTAAATGGATATTCTCCCATTCAGAAGATTATATACTTTATTTAAAATAAAGAGACATATTTAATTCATACAGATTCATTTTGATTATTTTATAAATATTTATATTCGTTCATTGATTTGTTCAAAAACAATATTATTATATTTTTACACGTGGAATAATCTCTTGTTAATCTATCGAAAACCAGTTTCGTTTATATTTAAAAAATTTTTGAGGTTAATTTTCTCGAGAACGAAAAAATCGTACTCTTGCAAATATTTTCATTCACAAGTATCCATCACTTTACATCCATCCTCTCTCTCTCCCCTCCCTAAAAAAAACGAAAGATCTAACAAACCGAAACAGGTGGTCGAAACTGGTGCAAGATACATTTATCCACAATGCTTTCTTCGTTAAACAATCGTTTTTGTAAGCCTCGAGTCATCTTTGTCGGCTAGAAATAGGAAACACGCGTCAAAGACGGTTGTTTTCGTTCCCATTGTCGTTATCTGCCAGGGAAAATTGTGAAAACGAGACGACGGTACCTGGCAAACGCGGGCGCGGAAGATGAAGGAAGGAAAAGCGGTGAAAAAGAGAAAAACTGATAAAAAAGAGAGAGAGAAAGGATGGAAAGAAAGAGCTGCACAATGGAATGTATACTGTCCACGATGCGGACCATTAGCGGGATATATTCGAGCCCATCCTCCCTTTGCCAGGCATGCCATTAAATGAAGTCTGGTATGCGAACTGACTAGGTGCAAACGTGCAAGAGGCAAACGTTCCACTCCCTCCCCTGCCGTTACTGCACCTGATACTGCACACGTGCGTGTGCCACGGTTGCAAAATTATCCGCATCGAAACTTTGGATATCACTGGAGGGGAAGGGGGAGGGGGAGGGTAGAGGGTGCGTTTATGCCAGTAGACGAGGTGAATGGAAACGAGTTCCCTTGCGAGATCCCGCGATAGAGAGACCCATTCATTCGACTCGGACTCTGGCTTGGTTCTGTTGGGACTTTTGTGATTGATAATGTGCCGAGAGGGCTGAAAAAGACCTGACGAGACAGGAAACGGAGAAATAGGTGTATCAAAAATTTTTTCAACTTCTTTCTGTTGTTCTTGTTTTTTTTTTTCGTGTATCTGTTCGTGCATCTATTCTTTTGCGGAATTTTCTTTTGCGGGGGATCAGAGAAAATGGAGGGGTTTTGATTAGATAATTAAAATTATTTAAGGGGAAAATACGATAATGTAAAAACTATCTTAAATTTTTAATCTATAATTGTTTGATGAGAATCGAGTTGTAGCACTTTATTTTAGCAATCTTTTTTTCGAGGAAGTAGGGAAAATAAGAGGAAACACGATTGTTTTTTTGATAATGCAAAAAATTAATGCAAGAGCTATCTTAAATTTATCTAATTTACAATGCGAATTTCGAATTTCTTTTAATCCTTACTTTTCTTCTTAAAAAAAAAAAAAACAGATTTCATTCAATTTCATCATTAAAGTTATTTCGTAATCTATCTTAAATTTATCTTAATTTACATTATATCCTTCTCTAGAAATATATAAACATTTCTCTAGAAAATATCTTCATTTTCAATCTATCCTAATTCCAACTTCCCAATGTTAAATTTTCATCTTGCACGTTCTATCTAATCTTCAACAAATGCAATATAGCGAGTCCATAACGAGCCGTTCTTACGAGGCCGCGAAGCTTCGTTACATCCACCTGCTCGTATCCCTTTCGTTGCATACGAACGAGTTCGATATTCATTTCGAGAAATCTCCCGGATCTTCCAAGCCTCTATCCCTTGATATTGAAATTGTGCCATCTATACGACGTCTTCCGAGCACGTGTTAGATAAACACGATATCCTCGAGATACATTCGAGTTCTCGTAACGAGCTCTCAAAATCCACGCGATGAATGCAAATTGACGAGGGGTGATCTATGCTCGTTCACTTCACCCCCCGTTTTCTTTTCTTTAAATCGTTCAAGATATTTTGCAAATGAAAAATTGACCGAATAAAATATTAAACATGTAGCGAAGTGGGATACGAGAAACACGAGAAAGATTAAGAAATACAAGTTAAAATATCGCAATGTAACGAATTAGAGAGATCATATAGCGTAGCATAGAATTCTTGCTAGATATAAAATAGCTAGATGGATAGTTTTTTAGCTCGTTTTTCAAAAAGAAAGTAATTTTTTTGACACGATTTTTCTAGTATCATAGTTCTACTACTTGGAAAACCATGCCAATTATCAGGTCTCATCACGAGGAGGCCACTTGGATTAAAATAACTTATAACCTAGAAGATAAATTTGCAAAATTATTATTGTGTCGAAATACAAAAGAACGGATCACACGACTTAAAATTATACATAATTTACATGTTATTCTTCCACCAATGAATTCTTAAATTAACTCAATTTACGTCTTAAATACTACATCTTAAATCCAACACATAACCTATTGGCAGTATCCGTATCAAAGATACATTCACATTTAAAGCGAAATAAGGAAAAGTTGGAAATTTTTATCGAATCAGGAAGAAGAAAACAACAAAGAAAATTCGAGTCACTGTAACCAAATTCATCACAACTTAGTCAATGGACTTACGAGAATCGTTGGACAGGTGATACTCGCCAATGACCAGCCAAGGGTTACGACAGCGGCCTAATAGGTGAACGTTTTACGTTCTGACGACACAGGAAGGAGCAAAGGAATAAATCCTCGAGAGCAAACTCTGATCGAGTACTCGAAGGTACCAATCGATCAGAGCGCGGACACTTGACTGGCCACCGGAAGTAGAGCACTGGCCCAACGACTCCTGCAACTGTTGCGTGACATGTAACTCGAAATAAACGACGAAAGAACAACGAAGGCCGTAAAATGAGGATAAATCGAGGAGGAAAGGATAGAGAATGAAAATTCTAGATAAAAATAAGGGAAACGAGATATACAACGTAATTGAGAATTTTCGTTTCGAGGTAGAGAATGTATCTTGATACGGATATTGATTACAGAACTTGATCTTATTAATAATTCGTTTGTTAATTAATTATAAGTGTGCGTCAAGGATATTCTCGTCTTGTTTGGAAAGTTATTTAAACTTCTGTTAAAAAATTGAGGAATAAAATAAGAGTTAACGAGAATATTCTTGGTACATAGATTTTATTATATGCCTGCAATCTAGTCTTTCAATAATTAAAAATCAAAAGATGATTAATTAAAGTTTTAGACTAGACTGCAGGTGTGCGTAGTTCTTAGCTTGCCATCGCTTTTAGAAAACTATTATTAATATTTATATTTCTAAATTTTTAAATATTTTAGTGAAATGTTTGTGAAATATTTTTTAAATGGAAACAAAATTTAAAAAGCGATGCCAATTACCGGGTCTCACCCACGAGGAGGTGACTACGCATCGAGACCCATCTAAAGCTAAAAAATAAAAATAAAATATTAAAATTAATGATAAATTTGAATAAATTAAAAAAAACGTAAAACGTGGAGAATGAATTAATAATAAGGGTTAAATAGATTAATAAGATAAAACGCGCAAGAAATAAATATTATATAAAAATAAATCTACGACATAAATTTGGATTTTAACAAGTCTTAATACTCTAATTTACGAAAATGATTCTATAATTTAATATAAAATGTTAATATTGGTTAATAAAGAAAAATAAAAAATAGAAAAATTTATTTGCAGCGAAAAATTAATTGATTGATTAAGTTAAAAATTGATAGAAATAAACTCAAAGCATATTTTCGAAAATGAGAAAATATTCAAAAACTTGTTGCTTTGATTTCGAAATCTATCTTCTTGCACATTTTTGCACACGAAAGATAAATAAAATTGAAAATTTGATATTTGAAAAATCGTATAATTAAAAATTATTACTATATAAAACAAAAGATAAAAAGTGAAACAAGATTTTTGTTAATAATATTTAGAAACGCGATATGCAAGAAGATTTAAATAAAACATAATAGATAATGTTATTACTCATAAGTATAATAAATATAATAAATATGCTCGTATAACTATGCTCGTGTAAAAATCTACGTATACAATCTGAAGAATTTGAAAAATAGCAAAAAAAATTAGTGTAGTTCTTAGCTTGCCATCAGTTTCCAAAAACTAATGTTAATGTTTCAATACAATCTTTTTAATATTTGCGATACAATTTTTTTTAATGTTTTATAATAAATAAATAATATAGAGTGGAAACTGATGCCAATTACCAGGTCTCACCAACGAGGAGGTGACTACATCGAGACCCACGTAACATAAAGAATATAATAAAAAAAATTAAAATTTATTTAAAATTAATTTAAAAAAGTGAAAAAATAAAATAAAAGATAGATGTATAAATAAATAAGTGAAAATATAAATTAATAAATAAATTAAAAAATAAATTTAAATAAAAATAAATATATAAATGAATAAATAATATACAATATATAATAGCAATATTAAATGTTATAAAAATTAATAATTAAAAATTATTTTCTATATATATATGTATATATATATATATATATATATATATATATATATATATATATTAAAAATTATTTATATATATAAAATATATATATATATATAAAAATTATTTATATATATATATATATATATGTATAGGTAAATTTATAAATAAATAAATAAATGAAAATATAAATTAATAAATAAATCAAAAAATAAATGTTTAAATAAATGAATAAATTTATAATATATAATTTATAATACTAAATGTTAATTAATAAATATTATAAAAAGAAATAGTTAAAATTATTATAAGAATTTAATTAAAGTGTTATAATATCGATCTATCTCACACCAAAGTTCGATAAGGAATGATTACTTTCGCGTGACCTGCCTCGTATTTATAGAACATCGCGAGTCTCGAAATTCAACGAAAATATACGATTTTTGCCGATTAGATTGAAACTCATTTTCAAACATAATGATCAATAATTTATCAATTTTTATATTTTTATTTTTAATTTATGCATCTAAAAATTTATTAACGATGAAATATAACAATTAAAAAATATTTTTATAAATTCAAATTAGATTTATTGCTTTATAATATTAATTTTCGATTTATTAACTTATTATTTAATTGTAAAATAAAATATTTTAATTGTTACTTTATATAAAAAATAGTTATAAAAAAGATATAAAAGGATTTAGATAACGATTATTATGTTAAATTTTTAAAAATTTATATATTTCGTGCTCTGATTTTTATTCGAAGTAGAAGATTTTTATTTATTTGAATACGAATCTAATTAAATTGTTTAAAATTAAATGACACGAATTGATAAACGTTTATATAAATAATTAATTTAGTAAATTAATTATTGAAATTTTTTTAAATTTAATACAATGATAATTCATTTTCGATGAAGAATTTGAATTTTAATTGAAAACATTTAGATAAAAGAATTTCTAAGAGAATTGCATTTCTCCATTTAAAATAAAATAACGAACGATATAGAAAAAAAAAAAAACACAAATTTAACATTTTTTAATACGACTAATTTAAAAACGGATCTCTGAATTACTTTATATTGGATTTTTTGAAATGACTTCATATGCATATATGCGAGAATAAAAAAATGATAAATCGTTGAAGAAAATTAGATATAAAGATTTCGCAAAATTGAAAAAATAGTAAATTTCGTATTGAAAAATTTTGTATAGATATATAAATAATAGACAAATAATAGTTTAACTGTTATAATAGTTATAAAATAGATATGCGAATAAAGATACAAAAAATTAAAAATTAAATTAAATTAAAAATAAAGTTAAATTAAAAATTAAAATTGAAAGCAAATAAAAAATTTAGGATAAAAATAAATTAAAAAATTAAAAATAAAATAAAATAAAATTAAATTAAAAGCTAAACTCAAAGCAAAATTAAAATACAAATAAAAAAGTATTAAAATAAATTAAAAGTTTAAAATAAAAATAAATTATAATTAATAAAAAATTATAATTTATAAAAAATTGAATAAAATTAAATCGAAATTAAATTAAAATTAAAAAGCAAAATAAAAAAATAAAAGTTAAAACAAATTAATTGCAATTTAAAATTAAACTAAATCAAAAGTTGAAATTGAAAGCAATTTAAAAATGGAAAATTAAAGCAAGTAAAAAATTTAAAATAAAAGTAATAATAAAAGTAAAAATAAATAAAATTAAAGAATTAAATAAAATTAAAATTTAAAACTAAAAATAAATTGGAATAATAAACGAAATTATAAATTATTAAATAAACATTTAAATAAATGAAAATGAAAATAAGTAAATAAATAAAAAAATAAATATTTAAATAAATGAATATGTAGAATAAATGTATATAATAAATAAATAATTATAATATAGTTATAATAATTAAAAAATAAAAAGATTAAATAATAATATATAATGTACGATAATATAAATGATTAAAAATGATAAAAATTCTCCATATTATAAGAATTTAGTCAAAGTATTATAATATCGATCCGTCTCTCAGTTAAATTCGTTAATGAATGAATTTATTCGTGACCTGCCTTGTATTTATAAACTCGCGGCGGTAATTCCGAAGTTCGACGAAAGTATACGTTCTTTCCCGATTATATCGAAAATGATTTTCCGAATATATTAATTAATAATTTATCAATTTTTTGATTTTTATTATTAATTTATATGTTTAATTTTCTATTTTAACAAATTTAATAATATTTTAACTAATTTTAACAAATATAATAATCGATACAAATTTTTATTAAATTTTATTAAATTTAAGATTTATTTAACAAATTTTCTGGAATGTTTTTTGAATAATTTGGAAATATTTTTTAATTTTTCTTAATTTAAAATTATCGAACTATTTTTCTACGTTCCTTTATTTCATTTTCTGGATTTTTTATAATATGAAAACTTATTACTTTTAATACTCGTGAATTTTTACACTATAATGAAATTTTTATTTTATTTATCTGTAATTTATTATATCGTTTCTTAACATTTTTTCTAACAAAAATTCTAATTATTCATAATAAACTTTAAACTAATTTACACATAATAAATTACGCTGTTTAGCGGAATAATATTTTCAGCAAATACTTTTCATATTTCCAAAAAAAAAAAAAAAGGATTAATTACACTCATAAATAAAAATTCAAGTTTTATCTTAAGAATCTTTATATCACACATTTTTTATATTATCCATTTTAAGTTCGAAATATATAAAACCGATATTAAATACATCTTTTAAAGATAACAAATTTTTCATTTCTTTTAATTAAACGATAATACATATAAAATAAAAGCAATAAATCTTATCCCTATATTTTATTAATACAAATTTGTATAAAAAATGAAGCTTAAATAGAAATCTATTTCGTAATTTTTCTTCGCACAATTTCCACAAATTTACACAAACGTTTACTTTCACCACCGCCGATAAGGATCGCTGGACAAACAAATCGTTTCGCGAACATCAGGCCGACAAGGGTGTCAATTAATCCGATTAGAATCCGATCTCCGCGGCGGACAAGGAAAACGACGGGCCACCTCGTGTCACCTCTATCCACAGGTGGCCAATTAATTTACAAGCGCACACACTTTACGTGACATCGATTGATATCCCCGGCGTGGCACCAAGTCGAGCCCTTCGGCCTATCGCAACCCTACGACGAGCCACCCTTTTCGAGTGTACCCACGAGGGGACAAAGGATATAGGGGTGGTGGACGATGTACCGGGACCGAGTTACCTACTATCGGCCCCGTGTACGGCAAATGCGTCCATTGTTTCTTGGTTCAAGCGGATTTTCATGTCAAGAGGGGTGGGGAAGGCTTGTTCAACCCCCCGTTTTCGGGGTTGATTTATTCCATGTTCGGGTTACTCGAGCCACGGTATTGGATAAAGTGTGACTTCGGCAAGTGGATCGATTTTCGTGCAATGCCTCGATATTCATCTTTCTCGCTTTTTATCGATAATTGAACTCTTCGTATCTCGCGCGTATTACGAAGATTAAATAATTTAAAAGACTATAGGTCCAGGCTTGTTTAAAAAGTATATTTATATATTTATGTATGATATTCTTTAACAAGTTTACTTTTCTTGATATTATAAAGCGGCTTATAGAATAATTTAGGCATTATACGATTTGTAATATAGAATTTTATCAAAATTCTTTCAATACGACTCGAAAGACGCGAATTCGTATATGAAAAAATTAAACGCGTTAAAATCTAAAGAATCCTTGCTCGCCAATTCTTCTTCGAATTTCCTCTAAACCACCTTCTCTCGAATATCATCTCGACTCGAGAAGTCTGGTGGAAAATCATCGAATTTCAAGCGAACGGGCAAAGGGAACAAAGCGTGTCGAAGGTGCGTTTTGCGAGTTTCTCTCACGGATTTCTTTTTCCCTCTTTTTCCTATTTTTCCCTTCCTTCCCCCACGAACACTTGTTGCACGCGGCATCGTGGGCGTGAAATCGATTTCGCTGCACCGATATCCGGCGACATCCGGGGGTCATCCTGCGATTTTCCCTTCTCACCGCGGATAGCTTTCGTTTCCACGAAATCCTCCCCTTCTCGCCGTCCTTTCAACCCTCTTCGAAAACCGAATCACGACCCCGCTTTTTCGGCTTTATCCATGCCAAGTTGGCCGCCGATTAATTCCGGTGAAATTGCATCCCTCGAAGCCGGACAACCACGCGATAATCCCCTCTGCTCCGGATGAATCGAGCCCCTGGCGAAACAAGTTCGTCGAATTTCAAAAATCATTATTCTAGTGTAAAGATTCCGTTTGGGGTGTAATTTTTGGATGAAGAAATTTTGATCACAGATCTCAAGGATTTATCTCACCAATCGAAAGTTACTTTCTACTTCTGTGTTCTTAGAAATAATCGTATCGTGTCGAACTCTCGTTTTTCTTATAAAGTAATTGGAAAAAATTTAGATGAACGGGATTTGTTTGAATTTTTGTTCCCAGCTATCCGTAGCTATCCTTTATAAGGAAAAATATTTGCTCTTGTTCTTGTCGGAGATCTCGTGCTTCTTTATGCAAGATGGCGGAATCTGTTGGACAAGGAGAATCCTTGAACAGTTGATCTTATTTTACAACGTTTCGTTTTACCTGTAAACTTCTGATTTTATGAAAGTCTAGACATTTTTCTTTCCTTTTTCTTTTCTCTTCGATGAGAAACACCTTGGCGGTTGCCGTCTCGCAAATCACTCGGGATCTCGTGTTACCTCGTTTTTCGTGACAAAACGTCATTAAAGTCCCGCTAATAAGGCGGGAAAGAAGTTGTTCGTTCGGAGAAACTGATGAACCGAGACGATCGTCGCAACGGGAAACCCCGAAGAATGATGAGGCTGGAGATAAATCTTTTTAATCGTCTGGAATAGGTTTAAATCTTCTTCCTACGATCTCTTTTTAATTCGAGGAAATAAGACTCGATGGAGATTTCTAAGCAAAAATTGTAGTCCTGGAATATCGTACTTCTTATTCTTTATTATAATATGATTCGTAAAAATATCGTTATTAACCCGATTGAACGAGTTAAACGTCATCAAACAGAGAAGAAAGAAGAAGAAACGTAAACGTTTCAATTAAACGAGATAACATTATCTCGCATTGTAAAAGGTACAATTTATTTATATTTAGCAATCGTTAATTTTAACGCTGTAAATAAATACAGTTTCAACATATTGTGTTAACCGTTTATTGGAAAATTAGCAGTTGTACATATTGATTTCACGTGCATACACGTATATTTACTTCGATTAATAAAGCTAAGCCGTAACACGTATTATTTGTATAGATCATAAATACAGAATGTTTAGAGAATGTATCGAAATTAAATACTTTGTCCAATTATTATTATTCGTATGCCAGAAAATTCAAATTACTCCGTTTAAATTTCTCATAAATCTAATAGTTTATCGATTACACATCGAAAAGGAGAAATTTTTAAGACGATAAATCGCTCTCTCGATTTATTCAACCGCCTCTGCGATTTATTTTATTCCATCGGATTAGACGATTATTTTCGAAAGAAGAAAGAGAGGAGACTTGTAAACGATAGTCTCGCAATTCTCTCTGTCTCGCTTCGAACAAGATTGTTAAAATTTCATTAGAAGTCTCTCGCCTTCGTCCTTCGCGTTACGTTTTCTTGACTGTGAAAAAATTAAATTACAACCACCCTTAAAAAGGACGGATTTCGCGTCGCGATCCTCCGACCGGACAGACACGAAAACAAAAAGAATCCAATGCGAAGAAAATTCATTGGGAAAGTTTTTAATCCCGTGGATAATTTATTTGGAAGAATAAGAATTCAAGGATTTTCTTCCTTTGCAAAAACTTATATTGCGACTTTTTCTTTTTTCTTCTCCTCCTCGAGAGGAAAGACAAGTGGAATTTTTTAAACATTGATTTCGAATTGCGTTTAAAGATTGTTTAATGGAATCGTGCAACGTTTTACGAGATTTTCAGGGGTTTTCATCTCTCTTTCTCTTTTTATTTACGGAAGGGAAAATATTTACAACTTTAAATATTAATCTTATCCATCCCATAATTGTTCGTTTTAATAGAACCGCGTAGAATGGAATTGTGGAATATTTCAGAGTATTCCGGGATAATACGGGAAACCGATATATATTTAAAAAAGAATTTAAAAATATTAATCTTACTTTATCAAACTCTTTGTATATCATACATCGAAATCTTTCAAACCACGAATCCGTACGTAAATAAACAAATATAATATCGTTCAAAAATACCTTTTATTCGTAGAATCGATGGACAGAAAAAGCGCAAACTTATCTCGCAACAAGATCCCCGAACAAACCCGTCGTAGATATCTGTTCGTCCGGGCAACAAAAGAGAGCGAGAGTCTCATTGTTCAAAGAGAGAGAGAGAGAGAGAAAGAGAGAGACGTCTACAGAATGGGCAGCCTGACGAGGATAGGGGAGGGGCGGAGAGGGAGATGCGTCTGTGAAATTCAACCAAGCTGTTCCGCTGGTAATAATGGACGAGTGGCAAGCGTTGAAATGCAAATTAGAGAGCGGGTCGCGGACAGCTTGATACATGTGCGGGGATTGTGGTTTCGCGCGACGCGCAACGCCGCCTATATTCGCGGAATAAAGGAGTTTGTTTTGGAGTTTTGCACGGTGCACAGGAGGCGCGTGAGGGACGAGGAGGAGAGGGAGGAGAAAGAGGAGGAGGGGAGGGGAAGGGCGGCCATTATTATATAACGTCACGGAAAGCGCGTTACCGTTACCAACAACCGAGGTCTTGTCTCACCTGCGCGTATTATTATGGGTCAGAACTAAGCCACAACACAACAGGGAGAGGGGATTGCACGATCGTATTTCGTCCCGTGTCCTGGCGTTTCTGGAAATGATCGTTGATCGCCGGGTCCGCGCAAAACTCTCCCTTTGTTGCCGCATTCAACGTGACAAAACGCGCAATTTCCACGGCTGTACCTCCGCTGATAATGCGTTACGCTTCGAGGAAAAGTGGTGGAAGATGTGAGAGTGGATGGCTCGCGAGCAACGGAAATGAAAACGGCTGCGAGAGTAATACGCTGTGCCGCTGTCTTCCGCGTTAGCGTTGGGATCGACTGTCCCTCGTAGCTGTCTGTTTCTCTCTCTCTCCTCTCTTTCTATGTTGCTGGAAAAGAGAAAATAGCGTGTCGAGGATTTGAATATGGCGCGATAAAAATGAAACGAGACGAGAGGAGTGGGTCACGCTGTATTTTTAATGCGAAAGAATGTGAATTTTTAAGAGAAATTTAGAATTTACAACGTTATATTATTATTTTTTTTTTTTTTTGCGTTTTCTGTTGAGAATAAACAAATGTTATTTTTTAATAAAGTGTATCGATAGAGACATGTTCAAACTCGTTCAAATCACGGTACATAGAAATAGAACAGAGTTTTTTTACATTTTTAATAATTTCGTGGAATAAATCGACTCGAGTTGAACAAGGATACGAAGTATTAAACAAGTTATTTGAAAAACCAATAAAAAGTAGCATTACTATCTTCACCAAACATACACGGACTAACAGAAACATGTTCAAACTTGTTCAAATCACGATGCACATCGATACAACACAATTCTCGAACTTTTTTGAGATGCAACGAAGATTATCAATAACCATTTTGCACATTATAAGCGATTTTTAGAGCTTCATCTAGCATTAGATCTTCACTCGGCCCCTATCTTTTCATGCCTGTGCTTCCATATACCGTGTTATTTGGAATTCCATTCTGGGAATGCGATAGTCGCGCTGCCAGGACAATTTCTGCTTCTTGCTGCGTCGTCATCCATTAACTCGAAACTGCTGCTTCTGTTAGCCTATATTGGCTTGTTTTGCTACGATCCAAACTGTTTTGCGTACTTTCCAATTATGAATATCCGGCGGATTTCGAGTGGGGGACGAAAGATAGAGTATGAAAGAGTATAATTAATTTTGATTCAATATTAATTTCCTTTTTTAAAAATACACGTGCAATGATCCAATCTCAAGCTTTCTAAATTATAATTGGCAACGAGGTTAAGGCGAATAGAGGGCGTTTTTTCGAAAAATTGGGGGCGCAATTTGCGAGATCGAAAAGAGCACGGTGATCCTCGGTGTTCCTTCCTTCTCTCGCGGATTTATTGTTATGGTAACGCGAGCTGGAAGCCCCGGTTCCCATCAGGCTTCCCGTGTGTCCCGATTTCCGTGAAAAAACGGCGAATTCTTGCCTCGGCCCACGTGAATTTACAACACGCCCTGATGGCCCGCGAATTTATCCGGAATTAAATTACGACGGGTGACGGATGCTGTTTTTTAACACTGGATTTTTGCACCGTGATGTTTTTAACCGTGTACGCGTTTAAACGTCCCTGGGAAACATTTGTCTATAAAGAGGGGTGAAAAGGACGGGAAAAATTGCTTACTTTTTTATGCGAGGTAGAAAAATGATAAAACACATTTTTCCCTACATTTTTCTTCTTTTGTCTGGAACGAGCAATTATTTGTACATTGATTTAATCCACGGGACAATGCATTTAAAATTTGAAAGGATATGACAAAAATATGCTATCGTTTCGCGAATTATTTGTTTCTATATATGAAACTTAAAAGACGTTTATTCTTTTAAATCGCTTCTTAAAATGTTCAACTTTGGGTGGGAAAATTCGTTCGGATATAAAATAACAAACATTGTCGAGATATCTCTGTAAAAATTGTCCGTACGTCGCCGGCAGTGAGAGGTCCATTCACCATCCGTTTAGCCACTTTGGCCAAGTATCAATCGTCCTTTCAGGGGAAGAGACCTCCCCTGGAACGTCACTGCCTGTGGCAGGATTGTCGGAGGCCGTCTAATTTCTCAAGGTTTTTCCTTTTATCCAACCCATCCGGGTTGTTCCGCTTGTCCTCGCGGGATAGGACGAATAAAAGGTGTGTAAATCGCACCGGTTTGAAATATGCGATGTCCGCAAGAAATTCAGACGGCCGGTAAATCACTCGTCTCTTGTTTACGACAATGAGGCATGAACTTATATCCCTTTTTTCTCTCTTTTCCTTTTCTCTCTGCGCGAATAACACGATATTCTTATATATATATATATGTATGAAAGAAGATGCGATGAAGGAGAAAATCGTTTTTGCTTTTATTCGAATATCGTGCTCGATCTTGTTTGAATTCTTGAAACGATCCTTGTAGAATTCGTCAAAGCGATTTTCTTGAATCACTTTTATAGATTATATAGAACTTGAAAAACATTACGTGCACACGTCACATTAGGTACATCCTTTTACAACCTAAAATAAAATTTCCAGCTATAATAATTTGGATAATCTAATTGGATAATCGTTATTTATAGGATGTTTGGTATTAATTTACATTACAAAGTTGGATAGTAATTAATAATTAATATCAATTAGAATGAAAATTATATTGTTCAGACGTTACACGAAAATAGATTAAAATTCGGTAAATACGCGTTGAAGGCGTACAAGGCGGGTTGCTCGACGATAGGAGCCTAACTTTGTTATCTTTGAAGTCTCGTTACGGAAAACTGGGACGAGATTGAACGTATGTTTATTAGACATAAAATGTTCCTTTTATCATTCTCTGTGATTCTATATTTGAATTACTTATAATTTCGCGACACTTTGAAATACGTATATAAAATATCTCGATAAAATTGAAGATATAGCGTCGCAGTTTATCGGTTCGTTCCGATGAAAAAGTAATAAAACGGTTTTGACGACACATCGGATCAAGTATCGGGGATTCATGGATGATAGTGGTGGGCTAAGCTTTTGCAACAATAGCTATCGGCGACGGTTCTCTTGGGAGCAACTACTATCACCACCGATACCCTTCCTTTTGTATTTATTTTCATTTCTCCCTTCCTTTTTTCTCTTTTTTATCGACGACAAACGTTATGTTACGTCACCGTTACCAAACGATCTCGTCTCTTGTTAACAACGAGAAAAATTATCTTTGCGAACGGTTTGGCGCGTCGATAAAATAGAACACTGCCTTTCCCCAATAGTTTTCTTATTATTTTTACATTCCGATGGATACCGTCACTTGAAAAATTGACACCACCCTTTATTCTCCAAGAACGAGAAATGTCTAAGAAATTGCCCCTTCGATTCGTGTCGTAAAATATGAATTATTATTATCTTGATATTTGTAGTTACTTTCCATTTATTAAAATTGCCTCTTCTTTTTGTCACTATATACTCTTTCTAGGGGAATTTTACGATAGAACGAATTGGAACGGATTTGATGAACCGTTTGTTAGGCGAACATCGTTAAGGGTGCCTCTTTGGCACCGAATTCAGGGAGATCGTGCCAATTAACATGTAATCTACAAGGGAAGGATAGGGATGAATTACGAATTACTCACTTTAACCGTGTGCCGTTGCAGATGTCGTTGGCACGCCGCACCCTTTTCAAGGATTAGCCGGCTTCCGATTAATTCTTTGGCTAACCTATCCCTGATTAGTTACTTCTATACCTTTAAATCGCGTTAATTGCACGAATTTATCAAGAATCGAACCTTTCCTTCCTATAATTTAAAATTATACGATAAATTGAATCAGTGAATTTAATTAATTCTAGTTACAAATTATATCTAGTGAATTTATTCTGGTAATATAGCATATAATATAAACTAAATTAAAAATAAATTATATAGTGAATTTAGCTAGCTTTTATAAATTATGCAGAGAGTTCTAATTATAAATCTTAATTGGAGATTTAATTTAAATGAACTAGGATCAAATTAGGTTATGATTACGTTTGAGGTTATGATTTAGAGTACAAATAAATGTTTCTAGATTATTAATACTAGACACAGATACATACAAAGATATTATCGAGAAAATTTATTTAAAAATATCGAATCAATTTCAATATCCTCGCCCTGTATGAAACGTGTCGTGAACTCTCACCGCACAAAAATATTATCTTATCTCGGACCGACTCTGGCTCCAGGCTATAAACTGCTTTCATTATTTTTAAACTGACGTTCCACCGCCATTTCTGCCAACTTCATCAGTTGCTCGGGTGGTGGCAACGTGGTTAAGCTGACTGATACCGACTCAGTAGCAATAATGGTAAAACGTTGCCCCATAAATAACGAACAAAAAACTCATAGTGGCAAAAACTGCGTTGAATTTTTCTCTTCCTCGAACGAAGAAGTATTTCCTCGTTCACACTCTCTTAAAGATATCGATAAACGATAAAAAAAAAAAAATTACGTGACATCTTTCATGTTCGAATTAATGGGAAGACATAAAGATGAGAATAAGAGAATTTTTGAATAGATAGAAAGGTAAAATAAAATTGAGCAGTTTTTCTCTGAGCATAAATACCAAATTTCATTCGAACGTTTCAATTATTTCTCTCAAGATTCGTTTCATCGAATACGGAAAAGTGTACGTAAGATTATTCGTAATCATCATGGAACGATATAGATAATATTTTCCTTTCAACGATCTCGAAAAATCCACTCGAAGACCATTTAAAAAAGTTACTTCAACGTTTTCTTTCTTAATTATAATAACACACACACATATGCACACGTGCGTTTATTAAGGATGACATATTTCGCAAATATACATACATTAACATATTATATAACGGGGTAGCCAGCATATTTGGGCAAAAAGCGCGGTTTACTTGTCAGTTTTATCAGACGTTGAGCTCGCTCCACCCTCTATACGTCAACTTAATGCCACTTCAACCCCAAGAAAACCCTCCTCGAGCGCGCTATACCGTGCTCGAACTCCCCCTTTCTTCTCCATCCCTGTTGTCTTTCATCTCGATCTTTCCACTTTTCTACCCGTTTTCGCCGACATCGAATCTCTCCACGTTCTTCTCTCTCTTTCTCTTCCATAACGCCATAACCCTTCGAATCGTTTGGAGAATTTCACACGAAATCTATCTCCGTTGAATCGTTTTCTAGTTCGAGGTAACGGTTCTTGATAACGTTACCTGTTTGACAGGATAGATAACGATAGTCGTTTTCGAGGGGTGAAAGAGCGAGGGAGAGGGATGTATGTTGAGATTTTTTATTTGTTGCGTATTTTTTTTTCTCTAAGAATAAAAAGATTTTAAAATTAGTAATAATGATGAAGTAATTTTTTGAGACTAGTTGTAGTTTTGTGGAGGATTATAAAGATAGTAATAAGCGAAACGAAGAATGATCGTGGAAAATATTTATTATAAACCTGAACAAAAAAAAAAGAGTAAGAAAGTAAGAAACACTTTACATTACACATTAATAGAGAAAATCAGAAATCTTTCGATATCTATAAAAAGTTTCTCGAAAACTTTTTCTTATCTTTTCCTCGAAACTCTCGAAACATCGAAGAATCGTAGATAAACTTCTCTTTTGTTCATTTTCAGATAAAAAAAAGAGGGGGTGGAAAAAATATTATTCCAAGATTATTTTAATATTATTTTCGAGAAGTTGAAAAATTCCAAAAATTTAAAAACCAAGTTTCTCTAATACACGTGTAATTGATTTTTTTTCACGTGATGTACAACGCGCACATACACGAGAGGCGGCGTGTAATAGAAAACGTGTTAACGTGATCCACGTATGCGTGTCGTTCCATCCATGGGGAGTAATGATATGCCCGTTCGCGATATAACACGCGAGTGGAGTCGCTGCGCTTTTTACGAGCAATAACTCGATCCACAAGGCTCATTTGTCGAGCAAACGACGCGAGTACGTCGACCTCTTTTACCTATCTTATGCATCTCGTTCGCCTTTAAAAATTTATGCGTGTTTATGGGAATATTTTAACTCTCGATTGATATGGATATGGATCGGGTATTATCGTGAAAATATATTCTGTCTCTGAATAAGGATTGGGCCTCGTATTCTCGTATGCCTCGGATAAAATAAACGATAAAATGATATTTTGAAAACGGGAATACGTGTATAAATGAATTATGTATTTTGAAATGTAAAATATAAAAATTTTGATCTCGATAATTTATATTATTTCAAATTCAATCAAAATGTAAATACTTGTGGGGAATAATTATAATTATTATTAAATCTTTATGTCGCTGAAGAGAAATATTCAAATTAAACTTAAATATTTACTTCGAAATGAACAATTTTTAATCTTGAATATCCTTGCTATATGTAAAATAAGACAAAATAATTATATTAGAAGTAAATAAAAATTCTCTTCGTATCATAATTTTTTTGACTACTTGCTCGAAAACCACTGATTCAATTACTGATCATCATCGGAATATAAATTGGGCGCAACAACGCTTACGTAATAAGAGAAAAATGTAACGTGAAAATATTTTTATAACCTAGGAGTCAGTAAACGATAAACGGACGAGGAAAGTGATTCGAGGGATAAGAATTCTTAAAAGGAGAAGAGGGATTTCTTAACCGTGATATCCCTTCGGATATTAAATATTTTATGAAACGGCAATTTGCACACGTGTTTGAAATATCGTTCAAAGTTGAATAATATTTTGGAAAAATATCCCGGAGGGGGTTGAAAATTGAATTCATTAATCAAATTTGAGGAAGAATGGACGACGCGTCTTTTTTGTCACACGGTGACCGTAAGAAATCTGGAATGATAAATAACCTGAGGCTTGGAAGGGAGAAAAACTTTTGCTACTTTGTTTCTCGGACTTCTTCCCTGCGAGACTTTATCTTCCACTTAGACATTCACTGTCTCTCAACTTTTATCTCGTTTCAATTGTATATATATATATATATATATATATATATATATAGAAAGAAATTTGCGATTTATTTAACCAATATTACGTTACAATTATACACTTATTATTCTTCGTTACGACTGAAAGAATATAATGTCTGCTAAATCATCGAGTATATCTGCTTAAATTCCCTTTGACAATCACATAAGATATAATTACGTTCGATTGATATAATCTCATGTACATGGTATTGGATATAATAGCGTATACATACATACATATATATATATCTCGCTCTGTATCTACTCGTGTGACGTCTGACAAAGCATCGAGTATATCTACTTAAAGTTCCCTTTGACAATTACGTTTGACCGTCAGAATCCGGCGATGGTATCGATGCGACAATATTGGATACACACTCCTCCTTAAATATCGACGACAATCCTTTCAACTATTGACAAAACACCGCTCCAATCGAAAAGATCGAAAATACAATATCGTGCATCGATTAAATATTATTGGCCCGTTGCCACGATACGATACGGGGGAGGGAAAAAGGCTTTCGTCGAAACATTTGTTAATTAATTCATTCATTGAAAGATCGTGGAAAAGGTCGTTTGATGTTGGACCAAGCTTCGATGAACAAAACGGGGATATTTGACAATGCTTCCGCGATCCACATTTTTCCATCGTACAATAGTAACGAAACATTAATCCACTTTCTCCCGCCCTTGTTGCTCCTAATCCCTTTTCATCCCGTATCAATCGGGTGCGCGCGTTTCAGTTTTCACAGAGTTTCGCGCTTCGGTGTAACAAGTAATAATCGATACGAGATCGTAACGAGACATCAAAGCGTTTCCATCCGAAAACTTTTTATCCACCCTTTGACACCCTTCAATCTCCATTTTCGTTCTCAACCAGTGTAACGCGGGCAGAGTAGGTAGTTATTGTTCTTTTTTTTCTTTTTCGTATCGCCTTTCCATCCATCCCGCCAATTAATTCCCATTCCTTCCCCTTTCCACGACGTTGAAATTAATCGACGAAAAGGGAGAAATTTAGAAGTAGGACACTCCCTTATTTCTCTAACAGTGAAAATCTTCTAAGTTGTTTCTTCTTTTTTTTTTTGTGATATGTTTGATCATGGTGTTTTTTGATAAAGAATGTAGATAATGGGATGGAACTTTTTCATAGCTCTCTCAAATTGTTGCAAACGTGAAACGAAAATAAATACTTTAAATAAAATTATTACAAACTTTTTTCATCGACTTTAACAACGGAAATATTTAATTAATTATTCAATTAAAGAATTAAAAGAATTCGTCGTTCGTTTATTTTCAAATATTCATACCTGCCAATTTAAATTGTTCACGCGAATTCACGTTTATTCTTTCAATTTGGGAACCGTTTCGAAGGTTTATTAATATTACCAGCAAATTCCATTAAATTACAAATCCCTCTGTAAGGGGAAAACCGCTCGAACTCGATGCTTCCAGCGTTCATCCCTCCCTTCTGTAATAAAATAATGAATGAAAATATTCAAATTCCATTCTGACAATGGGGAAATGGACGAGTTTCTTTGTAAAACGTGGATAAACGTATACAAATATCCACGTTTTTTTCTCGAGTGCAAATCGCGTTTCCCTCCCCTGGGGGAGAGGAGAGAGGAAGGTTGGAAAAATTGTATTTCGACGTTGTGAAACACGTACGGAGAAAGAAAGAGGCAACACACGGTGGGGGCCATCGAAAGGATAGGGAAGTAGTGTAGCACCACGTTGTTGTCGCCGCCGTGCTGCTACGCAACTTCCGTCGATCCGTCAATATTTGTATTTAATTTTCATCTCCTGCCAGCGTTAATTGCGCGAGCTTGCTTTGCACGCGCGTCAACGCGTCGAATATTCGCGAATATTCGGCTTTACGCTTCGCTTTCCCTCCCCCCTCATTTCACCTTCACGTTTGTCGAAACGATGAAAAAAAAAAAAAAGGAAAAATCCTCCATACTTTGCACTTATCCAAACGTTGGAATTTATGATATTAATGAGTATCGGCCCGGGGAAACGTGGAATTTTGCCCCGTTTATTAATGGACGTGAAGAGAGATATTATTATAGAATGAAACATCGAATGTCTACATATATGTTTATGTATATATTCCTTATTATTTCCATTCCAAGTTCCAACGAAATATAATCCTCGATCGAAGGAAGAATCATTAAAAACGATAGGATAGGAGGTTGAAGGATGGAAAAGATAAATGGAGAAATTAAAATTTTGCCACGCAGACGAGCTATATACATGTATATACATATATATATTTCAAGGATTCCGCTTATGCGCGAGTTCCGTGCATTTCTACCACGGGTTGTGTTGTAACGCGAAAAACGATTTGTGCCAAGTTCCACGCGTTCCAGTTCATTCCGGTCTCGGCCGTGTCGGCATTGCCGCTGCTTTTCCATCTTTTTAACTCCCGTTGAAGGTACAATATTAATTCTTTATACACGCTCCCTCTCGACACTCGGGAATGATACTCGTTCCGCGCGGAAAAGAGCTATTACGCGAGCTGAAACTTGCCACGGATTCACTCTTCCTTCGGCTCACGCTTCGTTTCTTTTCCTTTCTTCCTTTACTTCTTTCGTTTCGGAATTATGCGGCAATAGCCGAGAATTTGTTCGATTACGGGTTGACTGTTTCCACTTGTACCTTGATTCGTTGTTAAATCTTTTGTCATCGTGATGATTGGATATACTCTGTTAAGTTGATTGTATTAATATTATTATTTGTAATTGGCGAATATTTTTTTGGATTAATGAATAATTCACGACTTTAGCTGTTAATCGCTGAAACTATTATTCAAGAACCACTGATTAGATATATCATCTCGTCAACGATTCCTTGAACGAGTGAAACAAAGTTATTTTAAAATCTAAATACAAAAATAATTCACGACTTTATTTATATTGTTATTAAGGAATCGATCAAAAGGAATCGATTAAATATATAATCTCGTCAATGAATAAGTAGTGAAGTCAACGAATGAAACAAAGCTATTTAAAAATCTTAAATACAAAAATAACTTTGTTTATATTGCTATTATTCAGAAAGAACCACTAATTAAATATATATAATTTCGTCAATGAATAAGTAGTAAAGTCAACGATTTCTCGAATAAGTGAAACAAAGCTACTTTAAAATCTAAATACAAAAATAACTTACCCCTCTACATCGTTATTATTCAAAAGGAATCACTGATTAAATATATTATCTCATCAATGAATAAATAGTAAAGTCAACGAGTGAAACAAAGCTATTTTAAAATCCTAAATACGAATCAGAAAGATAATTCACGATTTTACCTATATTTTTAATAGCTGAAACCATTACTCAAAAAAGGAACGAGAATGAAACAAAGCCACTTTAAAATACGAAAATACAATGATACAAAAATAACTCTACATTGTTATTATTCAAAAGGAATCACCGATTAAATATATCATCTCGTCAATGAATCAGTAGTAAAGTCAACGAGTGAAACAAAGCTATTTTAAAATTTAAATACAAAAATAACTCACGACTTTATATTGCTATTATTCAGAAAGAACCACTAAATATATAATTAGTGGTTATATAAATATATAAATATATAAATATGGTATATATAAATATATATAATTTCGTCAATGAATAAGTAGTAAAGTCAACGATTTCTCGAATAAGTGAAACAAAGCTACTTTAAAATCTAAATACAAAAATAACTTACCCCTCTACATCGTTATTATTCAAAAGGAATCACTGATTAAATATATTATCTCATCAATGAATAAATAGTAAAGTCAACGAGTGAAACAAAGCTATTTTAAAATCCTAAATACGAATCGGATAATTCACGATTTTACCTATATTTTTAATAGCTGAAACCATTACTCAAAAAAGGAACGAGAATGAAACAAAGCCACTTTAAAATACGAAAATACAATGATACAAAAATAACTCTACATTGTTATTATTCAAAAGGAATCACCGATTAAATATATCATCTCGTCAATGAATCAGTAGTAAAGTCAACGAATGAAACAAAGCTATTTTAAAATCCTAAATACAAAAATAACTCACGACTTTATTTATATTGTTACTATTCAAAACGAATCGATTAAATATATAATCTCGTCAATGAATAAGTAATAAAGTCAACGATTCTTCGAACGAATGAAACAAAGCTATTTTAAAATCTAAATACAAAAATAATTCACGACTTTATTTATATTGTTACTATTCAAAAGGATAAATATATAATCTCGTCAATGAATAAGTAATAAAGTCAACGATTCTTCGAACGAATGAAACAAAGCTATTTTAAAATCTAAATACAAAAATAACTCACGATTTTATTTATATTGTTACTATTCAAAAGGAATCGATTAAATATATAATCTCGTCAATGAATAAGTAATGAAGTCAACGAGTGAAACAAAGCTATTTTAAAATCCTAAATACAAAAATAACTCACGACTTTATTTATATTGTTACTATTCAAAAGGATAAATATATAATCTCGTCAATGAATAAGTAGTGAAGTCAACGATTCCTCGAACGAGTGAAACAAAGTTATTTTAAAATACGAATCACGACTTCATTTATATTGTTACTATTCAAAATCGATTAAATATATAATCTCGCCAATAAATAAGTAGTAAAGTCAACGAAACATAGTGAAACAGAACAAAGCAAAGGTTCGAAGTCTATTTATCACCTATTTCCACAAGATCATCATAGAGGCGTCCGCAAACGATAGAGGCTTCCAAAACAGTTTGGAACCGGTCCGACTCGATCTCGGCGAGGATTGCGCGGGACACACACGCTCGTTCGAAGTAATCCAATATCATCCTACGTGATCCATCGCGACAGGACGCAGCCGGGCAAAAATCGTGGGATCTCATCCGTGTCGAGGAAACACTGCACCGTATGCCTATCCCTTTCTCTCTCTCTCTCTCTCCTTTTTTTTTTTTTGATTTTCGACTCTCAAATACCGGGCCGCTCGATTTCTCGTCGCTTTTCAAACGATTCCACTCCTCCACGGTTCGCGCGACTTTTTCGCCTAAACTTTTTCGCATGGTAATAGAAAGGAGGAGGAGGAGGGGAGGTTTAATCTCGCGAGAAAACGAATCGAAGCGAGAGTTCGCGACAATCGCGTATGAATAAAAGAGAGCAATCGAGGTGCAAATTTCTTTCCTCGAGGAATCGATATTATTCTCTCCGCCTTACGAGAAATTTAACTGTCTATGTGTAATAATTTCCTATTTTAATTTTATGTATATACCAGAAATAATTAAGAGACGAACACATCGTGTCGCTTAATCTTTTTGAAATTTTTATAAACATCACCCTGTACACGTATCCGAAACGAAACGATCGCGAGGGTGGACGTTTTAAAGGCACGTTTCCGGGAGGATCGATCGATCGAGTTGTGCCTCGGGATTACCGAAGTAACAGGGCCAAATATTTGCGTTGCCTAAGCATGTTCCACTCTCTGTTGTTCCCCCGTTGTTCTCGTCTCTCCTATCTCCACCTCCATAGAAAAGTCCGTAGATTTTTCACGTCGTCGAATCCATTTATCTCCTCGAAAGAAGGAGAGGTTGGAAAAAGGGCCCAGTTTCGAGAGATAAAAAAATTGATTCCATCGATGAAATTTTCTTATACCGTCCTGCTTTGAGAAATATAATTTTATTTATTCAGAATATATATAAAATTCTCGAGTATAACGATTACAATCTCGATACAGTTTCCGTCTGTACCTCGTTATTCATTCTTCTTACGAGAAAAAAAAAAGAGTTTAATTATCCAGAAAAATCGGATTCCTCCATTGGCGAGAAAGAGTTTAACAGCGGTTCGATAGAGCAATAATATTCGAGCTCTTATATTCGCGAATCATCGGCTCCAATCGTCTGGAGGCGACGTGCACGCAATTCCTCCAATTCCTTTCCGTCCCGCGAGTTAAACCGCGGCCCTATTTCATCGCCCCGTCGAGGGCGCCGTTAACTTTTAACGGCCGGTTAATGATCGACGTCGCATCCCGACGTCGTTAAACAGACGGAGGGAGAGGAGGGCGACCCGTGTTCGCGGTACACACGATCACAGTTCCGCATAACTGTCGTCAGGGCTGTACGTTAAACGTTATTCGAGGGATACTCCATTGCGCGTTCGGATCGAAAGGGGCCAATAAAAGATCCGTTGGAACGAGATTTCGTCTCTTCCCTCGAGGCGGTGTGTGTCGATCGTAGAGGGGAGAAATATTGTGAAATACACGCACATTTTTACGTGAAGAAGGTTTTAAAAACAGGGACTGGATCTCCCCTCCCCCAATTTTTATCGTGTCGCGCAGCGATCGGCAAGAATTAATGGTTTGAACTTCAACTTTGACAATTTATCGTTCGTAACGATGGAATAATATCGTGGTTTTTTGATCGTAGTACGACTACGAAGAAATTCGAATGGATTAAACGCACGAGATGTAAGATCATTTGATTCGCAATTATCGCAACTATCTTCTCCATATCCTTCCTTTTCGAGGGATTTAAATTATTTTCGGCAACAACAATAATCGAATCAACCGTGTAATTAACTCCCTCCTCCCTCCTTAATAAACATTTCTCCAATCCGCCCTCGGTGAAACGAATCAAAACCAACGATTCATCGCACAAAGAGGTTGTTTCGAACAAGGGCGCTCACTGTATCGCGCTTAATCGGCGCGAGTAAACGTTGCACCGTTTCCATCGTAATTGTCCCGAGCCCTGGCTCCAAGTTAAATACTCGCCGTTTTGTCGGCTAACCGGTTTATCGTCAAAGGAGCCAAGTTAACGAGCGATTTTCCAATAGTTGTTACAACCTCTCTCCCTCCTCCTCGACTCATAAACTCCGCCAAAACTGTCGAACAATTATTATCATCATCATCAAACCTGTCGAAAGAAACGTCTCGTATCTCGAGATTATCTCCTCCTCCTCCGCTTTGGCCACCATTTTGTTACGTCGCCAGCCCTCTCCATCATCCAGCCGCGCAGCATCCCGTGTTCCCGTGTAACTTTTGTAGCTGGTCGTGTTACTCCACGTCCTGCCTTCTGACCTCGGTAAACAAATAAATATTTGCGCAGGGGTTAATTAAAACACCCTCCCAGGCTGGAGTTCCGCCATCGGCGGAATACCGAGAGAGGGAGAGGGAAAGAGAGAGCAAGCCGCCACTCGGAAAATGTCTAACTGACGTTTAAAGGGGAGCATCCCGCGTTTCAACCCCTCCGGCCATTTTGCGCCCCCATCCCTCTTCCGTTCCCTTCCGCGTTAGAAACTGCGCCATGAAACTTTCATAATCGAATATCCACCGACTCGCTTGTCTTCATCTCCTCTATCGCGCTTCCTGCCTTTTTAATTCGATTTCGCGACTTTGGATGATGTTTTGACGCGGCAATTCTGCATTTCGGATTACGTTTTATTATATATATATATATATGGATTGTTTAGTTTTATATTCAGGAATTTTCTTTCAAAATTTAATCTATCTTTCTTATTTCAACTGTATTAATATATATTATTCCTACGAATAATCGACAACAATATAAATAAATATCTCCGCGTCTTTCGAGTTTAAATTCGCGTTTCCCTCTTCCTCGTTCCGCGGTATTCTCATGGAAATAGCAACGTCGGCCGACGAGACAGACTTTATCTGTACGCATTTTCGGTGGCTCGATCGCAGAATCGCAGCCGGTTATCCACGGTGGATAAGGGCCTGTCGTTGTTAACACACTTCCGCGTCGACTGACCTCTCGACACGACTTCGTTCCGTTTACTTTTCATTGTCACCCACCGTGTATCCGGGTCACGTAGCGAGGAAGTATCTTTCGCGAGAGAGAACGATCTTCGCACGATTATTATTACACGGTTTCGATAAAAATTGTTGCACCACTTTTAAATTCGAGATTCGAGTCTCTTCGAATTTCTTGAAAATGTTTTTGTAGTTACGAATTTTATGTGTACAACATTTTCTAAAATAACCAATTTTGGTAATTACATTTGAAGCAATTCGTGATTTGATCGTACATACTCTGCTTCGTTTTTATTCCATTCGCATCTTCGAGTTTCTTCGTAGCTGCATTTTCGTTTGTATTTTCTTTCAACAAACCTTAATATCAGCAGTGAGCAAGAAATTTCTGTTGTTCCTTTTCTGGCAAGGAAGTTGCGAGGAATTTTATAAAAGTTATGATTTTCTAAATTAAAAAACTTCAATTGAACAAGACCTTTTTCCATTCACGAATCTTCCGTCTACTTTCTTCTTTTTTTTTTTTTCTAAAAATGTTTCACCGTAGCGCTTCAACACACCATGACACGAATAGAGTATGCAATTCTTTCAACTCAATTCGTTAAATATGCCGAATTTCGAATTTCCTCTTCTTCAATTATTCTGCCTTCTTTCATATCTTTCGTATCTTTCATATTTTCGATCCTTCCACTAATTCACCGAAACATTCTGCCTGCACATCCCTCCTTCCTTTCCTCCCACATCTCCACGAATAAAAATATTTCTTCCTCCTTTTCTTGAAAAAACGGAAACGCTTTTATCGCGACGCGTCGTAAAAACGGTGTAATTGCATCCGATTTGGCGGCGTAACGCGTGTTCCCGCGTCGATAAGTGTTCACGTTATCGAGAACACCGCGATGATGATTTCGCGTAAAATATTCGAGGCGCGTAGCTCTCGAGATATCGCGGCCGTTTTCGATCTTTTGTAAACGCGCCAAATCGAATTAACCAAGGGCGCGATACGATATCGGTAAAAATGGACTCGGCTGTAAATTTCTCGCTGGTATCTCGCCGCGATAAATTTTCTTGTCGAGAGCAACGCTGATTTCAATTAACATTTCATTCAATGCGCGCGGTTCAATCGTAAATATACGCAGTTTGATCGACGTTACCGACTGTGCTTTCGATATTCGAAACACCTTCCTAACCTCACTTTTTCACGTTGGTTCCTACTAATTCCTCTAAAACCTCGTTGAAACTTTCTATAAAGTTTACACTTCAAGTGTACAATTGTCGAGATTGTGTTCATTTCCATAAATATGTCTAATCCGTAAATGTGTATATTTTTCGATCTTCCATATCTTTTCAGTCATAGAAACTTTCTATAACATTTCTGAGATGTCGATTGCGTTCACCTCAGACTTGGAAATATTATTTTATCGTCTCAACTTAATTAATTAATTAATGTACATATACTTTTCTTTTGCTACGAATCTTCTTGAGATTGCTCGATGAATATCTGATCCATAAATATATTTTTCGAATCTTATCTCGATCGAATTTATCCAACGATAAAAGCAAAAGAGGGGATGAGTATCCGTATTCAGCGGTTGTATAGGCCGTAAATTCGACCGAAACTCGACCCGCCCCCGCACCGATGTAACCGCAAGAACGCGCGTTACGCGCGATACTAATTTCCGTTTTAATTAACATTTCACTCGGCCAATTAATTAACGTCGTTGGATCGCCCGCCACAAAGGGATTCATTCGTTGAACAGAGACGACTACACGCAGCAGAAAGACGACTATACGAGCATGAGAGACAGAGAGAGAGAGAGGAAGAAGGAGATTTAAATCCTTCAAAGAAAATGATGCTTCGTTTCAGTCGATTAATTAAACCAAACTCGTCGAAAAAGAGAAAACGCAAGGTACATTTCTTCCTTTAATATCGATCGATATTACGTAAAATACGAAAGAGATAAATCGATTAATAATCGACTCGTCGTCCGGACGAAGAAGACGGTTCACCATTTACATACTATTAATTAGAGGCTAGCGCACCCTATGCAAATTTCACGTTAGTTGCGTATTGTGTGTAATTAATGCTGCTTCTCGGCGGAGCACGAGTGATTAATGCCCGCTCGGTCGAACCACTGCTTCCCCCTGCTCCACTCTCCGAGAATTGTTCCCGGCTTCTTTGTGCCATCGGGTTCGAGAGAGGAGGATGCTGGACGCGTGATGGGATCTGTTGCTCTTTGAAATCGGTTGTTTCGTACGTGTATATGTGTGGGTGGCTTCTGAAAATTAGGGAGATGCTTGCTTGTGGGCGATTTTAGTTTTGATTGGGTTGGAACGTGTTTTTCGAGGAAAGGAAAGAACTTTCGTTTCCTTTGCAAGTTAAATTCTTCTTAATTGGACGAAAACGATTATTTTTTTTAATAAGTGGGATTTCAGGCGATTCGAAAGTTTTGATGGAAGAGTGAAAATTATTTTGCTACCCTTTCTTCAGAACGATCTATCGAGAATGATTAATAATAGCAACGTTGTGATTGCATTTATATAGGAAAGGAATCGTTTATCGATGTTTTATTTCATGCTCCATTCGAGGATATGGTATCGAGAAAATCGAAAAAAATAAAGTTAGCAATATATAGGTCGTTACAAGGTTCTACTTTATATCGAAAAGTAGAATGACGAATAAAAATTTGTAGCAAGAGATATCGAGAAAATTAAAACTACACTACAGTTAGCAATGAAACGATGAATATCTCGATACGAACGATACAATGAAAAGAGTTTATTCTACGTGTCAGATCGATAAAAAAAAAAAAATAGAAAAAAAAAGAAGAAAAGAGAAAGCGTGAAATGAAATTATTTAATACGAGATTTTCGTGTGGGGAAAATTGAGTTTGAAAATTCTCTAGCTTTGTCCGGATTTAATTGGGTTTCGATTGTGCGGAACACTCAACGGAACATTTTTCCTTTAATATCTCCACTCATCAATAGTGAAAATGAAATCGTTTGCCCGCTGTTATTTTTATTATTTTTCTATTGGCGCGTGATTAACGAACGTTTGTTGGAAATTCTATACAATATTGAATCTTGAATCGAATAAGCGCGCATCCAATGAATTTTCGAACAGATTTCTCTCTCTCTCTCTCTTTCTCCCCTTCGACAATAACAGTTTTATATTATATGTAAAATAAAAATCCACCAGTTTCTCCTCGTTTTTATAACTGTTTAAAGTCATCTTTTACGAGATACAACGAATTACACGATAAAACGTTTCACTCTACATTTTTTTCGTTTATTCTCAATACACGCAAAGTCGTCCTATTGTGGATCGCACACTTTTAAATTAAACGTTATCCGTAAAATTTTCGACGAGCAAACTTCATTTTTTAATCCACTAATTCCCCGTACAACATAATATTTAATTACACGAGCAAACTTTCGTATCCTCCTCCTCTCCCCTTGCCCCTCTATGAAATTATTAATACATCCTCCAGCGATATTCGTTATTTATTTATCATATAATAAAAAGCATAAAATCGAATAAAATCGAATGGAAATACAAACTGGAGAGAATACATTATTACTATTAATGATAAATTCATATTTATCATTCGTATCTTTTACCACCAAATTTTTCGAGATTTTTAAAAAAATCCTTCCCCTCTATCAGTAGAAAAAGTGATTTGCGCGGGAAATCAAAACTTGTTATTTCACTTGCACAAGGGATGCGTTACCTTTGGGCGAGGGTTGAGGGGTGGAGTGACGACTCTTCCTTCCCTTTCCCTCTTTGCGCCCACTTGTCTGTCTAGAACCCTTGCTTACACCACTTCACGTCCACGTTTCTCACGTCTCTACACGCGTGAACCCGCATACACATGTTGCTCGACCAGGCCTCCTCCAAGTTTTCACCTCTGTTGGGTGAAATCGATGGAGGACGACCAGTGGTTATCGACACTGGTGGTTTGCTTGAATTTAACCGGGGATAGGATAATAGTGGTTGAAGCTTCCTCTCCTCTATTACGCTCGAGTTCTTGAGCCCCGAGCATTGTCGGTATTGTAAGGTTTGAGACAATAGGTCTTCACGTTTAAGGCCGACAATGCCTTATTGCGATACCGGAGGAGGATGTTGAGAGATTGGTTGATAAAATGGCTGGAATATTTCGTTTGGGAAAAAAATTCTTGGAAAGTTATTAATTTCTGGCCTGGTTCCGTGATCTGTGAACCCCGGCCCGGGGTCTACATACCTTATCCCAAGAAAGTATCCAAGATATCATCCTTTTATTTCAGATTCGAAAGTTTGATTTGATTTTAAGATCATTTTAAATACAGTCTTTTCTCTTTTGAGATTATTTTGGGTTATTGGAGATGTTTTGCAACTTGGAAGAAACAATATTATATATTAAATTTCATAATTGAAACGAATTATGAACTGAAAGTGGTCTTACACATTCAGGATACTTTGTTTAACATGGAAAAAATATACATGCGAAATTCAACTTGTTTAATTAATTCTTGTGTAGCGAATGACAACCGTACAACGCTACGAGCAAGTAATTGTTTAATTTCCGACGGTGTACCTTCTTTATGGCAAAAGGGGTTACATGTAGTAATAAGAGAAGCCAGAGTTAATTAATTGACAAATTGCTGACCAGTTTTAATCACTGCTGAGTATCACGTACACGCATGTTATCCCGGCTTGCAAACATCAGATTCTTCAACGTGTTGCCGGAATTAAAGTACTCTGAAAATAATTTTTAAAACGAGAGAAAAATCTAGAAAAATATCGAGATATATTACCATATTACATCTCAATTCTGTGGAATAATAATTTCTCAATGGTAAAATTACTCGATTTTCATTACCAAACGACGCTGTTACCCAGAGAAAATGCCATCCAGAGGGCGAAGATTAAAACTCGAAACAACTCGAGATCCACGGGGGTTCATTGCGATTCACCGCGCGTGTTAAGTCTTCTAAATGGGCCATAAACCCTTCTCGTGGTAAGATACTCGACACGCTCGGCTCCTGGTTGCTTAATTAACTGGTAACTGGCGTCGAGATATCATATCTTTGTTATCCGAGCCGATGTCACTTTTCCTTTTTTTCTTTTCCTTTTTATTTTTACTCCACTCCCGCGTAGATTTCCTCTCATTAATACCGGAGCATAACACTATAAACGTGTTCCGTTATTAATAATAACAATTAAAATTATTTACAACTATCACCTTAAAATAGGTAAAAGTACGTCTAATCTTCCTTTCATTCGTGTTCCAATCCAAAAATAATTTACAACATACTGCATTCTGTATATATCCATCGAATTATTTCCCCCCCCTCCTCCATAAAATGAAAAGAATGGATTTATGGAGGGAACGCAAAGTTTCGAGATGGGAGGATCCCATTGAAATTTAGAGGGTGTATCTACCCTCCAACCATCCTCACGTATTATTAGCTGGTAGCGGCGAGTGATATTGCTATGCGGCGTACACTTACTAGAGCCGCGGATGTCGGAAAGTTATGGAATGGCTCGCCCTGTAATTTACCTACTAAGTGTTTGCGTACCTGGGGCCGCGGCAGTATGCAAAGTTAACTAATTAAACACTTAGCCGAAGTTTCGAACAAATTAAACGAATACCTCCGCCCCTTCTCTCTCTCTATCTCTCTCTGTCTGTCTGTTTCTCTCTCTTTCTTTCTCTCTCTACCCGCGTCATTAAACATTCCTCGAAGTTTTTATTACCCTCTTATTCCTCTCTCTTTTTTTTTACTTTTTATCTATCTGCTTGGATTCTTGGATCTTTTTTTTTCTCAAAATATATTATCGCGTTGAAAATCGGGGTGTAAGAAGGAATTATCGGGTCAAAGAAAGACGAATTCTTCTTTTTCTTCTTCTTCTTGCCTGTATTATTTTTCTTCTGTAGTTTTTGACCGTTTTGAAATCGACTTTGCCTGCAATATCTCCTTTCAATTTGATTCGTGAAACGGAGAGTTTTGAGATTAAACAATCCTGTATTAGGATATCTACGTTAGATCTTATTTGTATTCCTTTCTAACGTGGAATCTGAATAAATTCTTTCAATTATTTAAATTTTCTTCATCGGAATTATCTAAAAAATTATTTTATATTCTAAGAAACAAATAATAAAAAAATACACCATTCTGAATCAATCCACCTAAAATTGTAGTAAAAAAAAACCCTTTTAAACTGAAAGAGAAAGAAATCGGTAAATAAACGGAAAACAAGTCGAATAAGTTGTATTGGCTGATCGAGAGGAGGGCGGGAGAGGTTGTTCCATCGTCGTTTCACGCGTACATGCGTGCGATAATAATGTTACGGGTGGGATCAGCGTTAAAATTTAAAGCATTATAACCGGTTTATCGATCGTGTTGGTACAGCGGACCGCGCGAAATTTACTGGAAATTTATCCGACCTCGTATCGAAGTCACGTATTATATATATTTGCTTGGATATGTTAAAATGGGACGGAGGCCATCGTCGAGGATCTCTGACTTAACTCGAATGGTGGGTCGTTTAATTTTTCGATACGGATGGAATTGCAAACTCGTATAAAAGTTTTAATGTTGCTTTATACGCTGTATATAAAAATATACGTATATTTATATGATACTTCGATATTATGCAAACTGTAAATGTAGTTGCATGCTTATAGAATCGAATGGTTTATCGCAGATAAGGCATATATTTTGGTATACACACTTTTGTTGTATACACTTTTTTTTTTAAAATTCTAAGACGAATAGCGATCGGCGTGTTTGACTATTTTGCTTCCAACCAAAATAGTGAAATTGACACACAAGAAAATCCCATCGAGCCTTTAAACCCTCGGCTTTCGCCCTATAAAACTCGAAACTGCTGATTCACACTCCTGTACCGATCTAATCGTGCCCGTTCAAGCTTCAGTTTCATCGTTCAACAAGAAAATGGATAAGAAGGTAAAACGAGAAATTACTTGTTAATAAAAGAAATTTTTTAAACGCCTAACTTGTAGGTACTTTTTTTTTTTTTTCAATTCTTTAATGTAACGTTGCACTTTTGAAGATGGGTTTCGAAGGGGTGTTGATCAGAAGATTAAAACTTTTACCGAGACGAAACTCTTGTCGTTAAAACTTCCTTCAAAAAAAAAAAAAAAAAGAAAAGAAAAAAGCTAAGGCGTTTTATAATTTTCATAACGCCTTATAAATGGATCTGGTTCCATCGTTTCTCCTTGGAAGGGTACGCTTGATTCTTCAGGGAACGTGGCTTTTAGCGCGCCTCGGGGACGTTGTAGCTTTCACGAGATTCTAAATTAAATAGCGCGCCAAAATTTACGCGTTCGAACACTTTTCGAAGTAAATTTCCAAAAATTTTTTTTTACACCGAGACAAATGGATCTTAAAATACGTTGCACGTTGTATATAACATTAAGAGATAATTTCAATTTCACGAGATTTCTGAACGATTCCAACATAACCTCTTAAATTTATTTTACATCACCAAAGAAAAAATTCTCTTCGTTAAAGAGAACGATGTAATCGATTCTTTTTTTTTTGATAATTCGTAATAATATATAAAAAAACAACGGAAAAACGTTCCAAAAGACACGAAGATTTCCTTTCCACCAGAATCGGATCGCGTCTAATTAAACGTTAATCCGTGCTTATCGAGAGAAAAGCGCGAAGACTCTCCCCAATTCGATCTACTCTTCTCGTACCCCTCGATCTGTTATTAAATTACTTCAGAACAAGAGGGGAGGGGAGGGGAAGTCCCGAGGGACTTGAACTGCTGGCGACGGCGGGGAGTATCGATGACCCGTGTCGGGATCGATTGCAGTTTTAAATTGTTCCGGAACTATCGACAACTCGGCCCGGCACAATGGGGGATCATCGGCCATCGTTTATATACCGAATCGGTCCACGCCTCGATCCACGGATATTCATAATCGAAGGAGTGAAAAATAAAATATAGAATCATCTCGAATCCATCTCCCCTTTCCTTTATCTTTCCAAGGTATTGGAAAATTGTTTCCATCGTCAAAGAACGTTTTTGATAGTTTTATAGATTAGAAAGATTGATTAAATTGCACGATAATCTTTATTCAAATTTGATATATCTGGCGATGAGAAATAAAATACGAGGAGTATCTCGTTTTCGAAATGGTATTAGAAAATGGTTCGAGAATATTTCGATTTTTTTCGTTTACTTTATTTTTTTATAATGTAAATAATAACATTTTTAAAAAGTGCTGCGACTCCATCGAAGGGAAAGTAACTGTCTGAAGATGATCGTTAATTAAAATTAATTAAATTACGATACTCTCTATTCAAGTTCCATTTCGTTCTTACTTATACACGGAGGAGGAATAATATTTTCGACGTATTTCTCTTTGAATTCGAAATGAAATCGATTAAATACCCATTTTCACGTCGCTCACTCGCGAAACTTTATTTCGCAACGAGTAACATTTCGTTTCACGATTCAATTTAAACGGCCGGCTACGCCTCTAATCTTCCTAATGAATTTAGAGGCTGTCGCGCGGATTAATCCCGCTTCATTTCGGCCGGGAATCTTGTTGACGGATGAAATCCCGTCCCGGGAAACAAACATTGAGGCCCGTAATCGTGTTAATTAACCAGGAATTTGTCGGAGAAAAAGTAAACGTGTATCGAAAGTACCCCCTCCTCTTTCGCCAAAAATGTCTCTCTTATTCTAATCCGAGAAAGTGTTCAACAACTTTTGTAATTTTCCAAAAGAGCTAAAAAATACAAACAAAAGAACATCTTACCATCGAGTCAAATTTTTATTCCTCCTTTAAAATATTGCAAATCTGATCGAATGGATTTTACGAGAGAGAAAAAAATTGAGCAAAATCTCATTTTGGGATTAAAAAAGAAGAAGAGAAGGAAAGAAAACTGCAGAAAGGACAATCACGGGGAATAAACATTCGTATTAAAATTACGCAGAATAATTTTTCCGTCCGAATACTCCTCCAGTATTCTTAAAAATAAAATAAGAATCACGAGACAAGCGTCAACAGGGAAGGAAACGCCTGTGAAAAAGAGGATATCGAGGAATCGAAATGTACTCGGCAAAAATTTATTTAACCGTTATTCACTCGTCGAAAGCGGCTCCTCAAAGACCTTCCTTCCCTGAGCTTCTTATTTTGCCGGAGTAATCTAAAGGAATCTCTCCTCTCCCTTTCGATGCGCTTACAGGAAAGGGTATAAATATATATATATATAAAAAGAGGAAAGAGAAATAGAAAGAAATGAAGGGGAAAGAAGGAGGGCCGTTGTTGGTATCGAGAAGAAAGAAGGGAGCTCCGTTTCGAATAATCTGCCTTCTTTCAAAAAGTTCGTTTCCTTCCGGTTCATCTGCATAACGTATTCCTATTTTTGGAATTCGACCGATTTTTCGAGAGGACGATTTGAGAGTATTCCAGAGATACTTTGTATGGTTTACAGAAAAGTGAGCAAGATTAATCAATTCAAAGGACTATTATTATGATTGTATCGAAAAGTAAGAAATCGCCATTATTTTCGAGCAAAGTTCGCTTCATTCATCGAATTTCGAAATTTAATGTTAACGAGAACACGCACGAAAGAAAAAGAAGGAGGATGAATCGAGCAGTACACGTAGAGGCGGGACGAAATATCGCGCAAAGGGAAGATAATACAATCGGAATAATCGATCGAGGTTTGGCGGGAAGGGATCGAGGCTTTACCCTCCCCCCACGGCTTTTAATA
Source organism: Apis cerana (assembly GCF_029169275.1). Lineage (NCBI taxonomy): Eukaryota > Metazoa > Arthropoda > Insecta > Hymenoptera > Apidae > Apis > Apis cerana. The sequence continues at coordinate 4,244,594 of NC_083866.1, forward strand.
TCTCGTATATAAAATTTACTCGCGGGGAAAGGTATTAATATCGGGCAACGTATTCACGGTTTGATTAACGGCCACGCGAGCATTCCATCTACGAAAAGCCCTCGAAAGCGTTATTCAAAAGTGCTTTGACGCGTTACCAATTTCGCTCTTCGTTTGACTCCTCTTTTCCAATTAATTTCGCGCCCTCCCCCCCACCTCTTCCACAGGGGAACGATGGTGGAACAATGGTGAATCGCGGTTCGCGGCTTCTCCTCCGTGAAAGCTGATTCGATGTAATTACTGGAATCGCGATTTTTATATATGTGGACGTTTATTGGAAGCGCCGATTGATTTCGTTCTGAAGCTTAGGTTAAAATCATTCGCAAGTATTCGATCGAAATTTTTCCGAATGAGAATATTTCTTTTTTTCCTTCGATTCGATTTTTGCGGGATCAATGGTGTATAATATTGCGTACGAGGTGAGAAAAATTTTTATACGAGTTTTTTTTGGAGAGGAAGTGGAGATCGAAGGTGGTAAATTTAATTTAATATAAATTACTTCCATTACTTTTCTCTTCTTCTTCTTTTGTCACGTATAAAACTCGTTCAAATCTCCAAGAAATGCTTTTAGTCGAAAGATGTATGGAAAAAAAAGAAGACTTTATTTGCTGTTCGCAAATATCAAAAATCATGATCACATCCAATTTTTATTTCAATTATTTCAAAAATATGTACATATTTACATTAAAAAAAACTTGTATATGAAATTTTTCTTTTAAGAAAAGAAAAAGAGAAATGTAATTCTCTTTTCTATGCATTTTCCTGCGCGCGGACGTGCGACGAGAATGAAGAAAGGGTGAAAAACAACGACTCAACTCGTGCACAGCGTCGATGTAATTGGCCGCCGGGCGTAAGATTCGCGTTTCTACGATCCACGTCATCACACGTCGTGGAAAAAGAATGTTCCCCGGATATCATGAAAATTTCTCCAACTACGCGGAAAGTCGTTTAAAAACTAATCTCACTGCCATTAAAAAAGTTGTAACGAGTCGTCCGTAACTTTCACGCCCCGCCCTTCCCTCCCTCCTTCGTCGATCCTCCTCCAAAAAATAATTCTTCGAATGTATTTTCGAAATCTCGACTTTTCGTTTCGCCATGCATGGAGGAAAAAGGAGACGAAAAGGAAGGAGAGAGAGGAAGAGAGCAGCTACCGGCATCTCCCTGCACGTTTCGACCGTTATTCTTTCTATCGTTTACAGGCTCGAGATATTTACGGCGAAAGCGTTTTTTAATACAGCCGCGCATACGGCCCACTCCACTCCGTGCACCGATGGATATTTACGAGGGAACCCAGGCGTGAAAATTCGAAACGCGACACTGGAAATTAATCAGCAATGTAGGGCGCGAAAGGGAATTTTGTTACGAGACCGAGGGGGGAGCTAGAAGGTGTTGAAAGAGACATTTTTTCTCTGGGGGACGTATGCCCGATCTTGCTTCGTTTTTTGGTAATCGAGTTTTGAAGATGGCGAAGTTAGGCTCCTTGCGTCGAGCAACCCGCCGCCCAAGCACTGAGTCGAACTACTCGCTCGAAGTATTGAGAGGAATTTGTGAAAGAAAATTAAATCATGAGAATACGATGAAAGATGTTGAAGAGTAACAGTTTGCTTTTTTGTTGCAAATGTACGGCAATTTGGTTTTTAATTTTTTAACAACCGAGCTTTCGGAGAAGATGGGAGAAGGAAGGTCGGCCTCCCCGACGTCGAGCAACCTGTTATGCGATAGCTGTTTTCGTTAGAAAGTTTGTTTCCACGAAGTTTTGAATAATAAATTAATTCGAATTTGAATGTGAAAATGAAACGGTGTACTCTTCGTAATAAATGCTGTGAAAATTTTAACTTGAAACTTTGTTGAAATGGTGTGTATAACAGGTTGCTTGCAGGTAGGCTGTCTAAACTTTGTCTAAACTCCCAGAGATTTATTATTAAAAAATGAAGTAGCAACGAGTAGTTCCTCTTCGTATCTTTCGTTTATCAAATATCAGCGTATCACTTCTTCGGATTTACTTCCACTAATAAAAATTATCATACATCGATTCTGACTCAAGTTCGACCAAAGTTTTTCCAAAAAAGGGGGAACCATTTTTGCAAATAATTCCGCCGAACGTTTCTCATTTAGGCTCGTTTAACATCCCATTGTTTCGAGGATAATAAACCATTATATAACCAATTTTGCGGCGAAACAAAGTTGCTTGTCGCTATTTAAAAAACAAAAGAGCCACTCTCCCCCCTTTGTCCCGTGGTAAACGCTTCATCGATACCGTCCAACGTCCGCGCATCGAGCACGTATTGTTGTTCCACGTGGAGGGGCGACGACGTCTAATCTTTATCCGTTCGCCATTAAGGCGAAAACGTCGCGGGCGACAACAAGGAGACAAGTCAATAAAGCCCCGCTGGGGGGAGGAGGAGGGTGGGGGGACAAAGAACCCCGGGACAAAAGAGTTTCCCCTCCGAAGGACAAATAAGTTCGGTTATAAAGCAGATGCTCGTAATATAAAAGGCGAACACGTTTGTGTGCGCGTAAATGTTCGAGCGGAAAAAGAGGACGAAAAACAGCGGGAGGAAAGGATCCACGGAGAGAGTTGTTGAGTAACGAAAAAGAGAGGGAACTAATCAAAAATATATATATATATACACTTTTTAACGAGAGCGTTTGGATGAATTGCGTCAGCAAATTTCGCTGTTGAAAAATGACGAGGATCGAGCGGGGAATGGAACGTGGACGAATTAAGTAGAATAGACTTGTTTATGGTCGGCCGAGTAGATCTTGATAGAGTCTCGTAAACTTTTTACCACTGCCGACTTGACGATTCGAGGATTTGATTTTTTTACTTTTTTTTAATTTTAATTAAACTTATTCTAAGCAGTGAGAAAAATTCGAGATGAATATTTTGTTTTGGAGAGTTTGTTCGAATAGTTGAATTGAATTATTTGGTATGAGTGAAGGCAGTAGAATGGAAGGCTTGATAATCTGATTTTTGTGAATTTTCTGTCACGATTTCGGAACAATTTTAATAAATTTTAATAAAAATTTCGGGATAATAATTAATGAAATTTGAAGAAGAAAAGAGAATCGATCTTTTTAGAAAGGAGAAATTCTATTATCAAGGATTGTTGACCAATTGTCAATTTAAAACAATTTTTCTTCCTGCCTTTTTTGTTTTTTTCTTTTTCTTCCCTCTCCCCTTCCATGCCAATCGAAATTGCATTGGCGAAATGTCGCCGCTGGTTCCTCCAATGTCAGTCTCAATCTGGCTCAACTATCCGCGGTATTAAATTACTGGAAGCCGTCCGGCACACGCTTCTTGCCAAAAGCTTCTGGCCGCATCGATCGGCCCGTAGCTAATTGTCAATTTCCTGGGCGATAAATCATGCAGTCCGACCGCTCGCCCACGAGATTGCCAGACACTGTATTATCGGTACAATTGTTGTCGTTAAAACTGCCGTGGGCGAACAACCTGTGGTTGTTCTTATTGACGTTCAACTTTCACTCGACAATTTATCGATAATTTAAAGATACATATCCAAATTATAATTCTAATGAAAATTTATTATATCGAGAAATAGTGTTTGATCTGACGATAATTTAATTAAATCCAAAATTTTCCATTATTTAATTTTAAAAGTGAAGGGAACGGATTTAGTTTACTTCCCCTGGTGAAAAAGAATTCGTCGAACGACTTTTGTCATAAGTGGGCGAATTAATTATTTTCCGTCTCCCTTATTAAAGCATTATTATTAAAATAATTTCATAATTCAAGAAGGTTCACTTTAATCAAGAAGATTCCACGAACAGATATTAAAAGAGACAACCTATCCTCTAAGTGATTCGATCGAGTTACTTCAAGAAGTTTAAAAGTTCTTCATCATCGTGGAAAGTCATTTCAAACCTGTTTGTGAATCGATTAATTGACTGGTACAATTCCGTTTCTGTCCAACTTACTTCTAACTTCTTTACACAAGTTGGACATTACTTTAAGCTAAAGATTGAGGACCGAAACTTTTTTGAAACAATTTAATTTAATCTGAAAAATTGTCAAAGTTTAAAGTCGTGTGATTTTGTTTTATTAAAATTTGAAAGAATGACGAGAAACAAATTAAAAACAGAATCTCCTTGATCTCTTCTGAACTAGGACTGTTCGGTATCGGTTGCGAATAGCTTTCGGCCAATATCGGGCAGTCTCGGTTCATGTCGGGCAATCTCGGTTCATATCGGGCAACTTCGATCAACATCGGATAACCTGTCACTTTCTTAATTTTCCCTTCAAAATACTCTATGAAAGATCGAACACTGCTTTAGAGACTTTTTTCTTTTTGTCATCGAAGAGATACAATTATTAAATTTCGAAGTTTAATGATATCCTGTTATTATTCGAGATTTCGACTCGATAATCAGGGAAGCTCATTATATAATTTTCTTAACAAATGAATCGTTATTTTGGGCAAGAAATTCGAATCCTCGGAATTTAACGAGATACTGGATTCACGAAAAAGGAGAATCGCGAAAAATGTGTTCGTGTGATACGTAAAAACGATTGCTTCGTTAACGATCGTTGAAAAATAACAAAGTTATTTTTTGTTTTCCTTCATCGAACCAGGCTAACGAACGCCAGGTTCCTTTCTATTTTTTTTTCTTTTTTCCTTCTTTGCAAAAAAGACGCTCACAACGCTCATCATTCGCAACGATTAGCGTCGTTATCGCCGCGTAAACAGCGTCTTTATCGTTGGAAGGTACGCGAACAATACCATATTCCGGGTCTAATGGCCGCGTGTATCATTGTATCTCGGCCCCATTAGAACAGCGCGCGCTTCGAACGTGCGTTAAACAATCGTTGCAATTACATTGAATCACTACTCTTTACCCATAAGTGGTGTAAAGTGGTCGTTCGGGTGAGGGAGAAGTCGGAGATGGAGGGAAGGGTAGAGAAAAAAAATGTTAATGTTAAATCCTCTTCACGATAAACTCGACTCCTATCGTTGAGACAATTTTCACCCATCTTGTTACACGTCCAAACAATCAATAAATTATTATTGTTTTCGTCGGAAAGAAGGGACAATTTTCACCTTCCCTTTCCTCCCTTTATCCTTCTTATTTATAAAAATTCCTTTCATCGATTCGTACTTTCCTCAATCCAGGGAGAGAAAATTTATCCCCCGGATTATTCGCTCCACTACCTCAATTTTCAACAAAACCAGGCGCAAGAAACCCACCCCCGAGCATTAAAACCCGTTGAAACGAATCTTCCCAATCAAGCTTCGCCGATTCACAAATCATCTTCTTCCACGCAAGTGTGACCCGTTTTCCATTTCATCCCTCGAGACGAGAAGAGAATGGGTGGCCTCTGCACTTCTACGTAATAGGAGGGTGCAAAAGTAAACTGGAGACCGAGAGGAGGAGGAGGGAGGGGGGAGTAGAAAAGAAGAACGTGAAGCGGGTTGAAGATGGACCGTTTGCCTAGGGGAGGGGGTTGGAAGGAGGAGTGGAGAGGAATGACGACGCGGAAGACGAAATAGAGTTTTCGTAGATAGTAAGTGGCGACTCTATTATTGCACTTACATTCTATTACCGTGCGCTGGCTAGCGAGGAAACGAACAGGGTTGCCTTTCTCTCTCTCTCTCTCTACCTCTCTGTCTCGTGCACTCTGACGAGGTGCACCCTACTTCTAAAGTTAAACTCCACCTTCCGCCATTACGAGTCGAGTAAAGCTGTTTATAGCGTTTAGCAGCAGATGCTACACTCGTAACAGCTTGCAAATGAAAACGATCCGAAAATTCGCTTGGATATCTTCGTAATGGAGGATGAATTCCTTTTATTCGTTATTGCTTCGTTCGTAGAGAAGTTTTTTAGGATATCTAAGAACAATTCTTCTTTTTTTCTTTTTTATTATCGTCGCTGTTTACTGTATTCTCGATTTTTTTTCCCTTCTTCGTTCCTTTGGAGAATGGAAGAAGGAAAGAAGAGAGATCTTATTTTGTATTATTCTCCCCTCCCCACTTTTTTTCTCTCTTCTTAGCTTTTACACCAGCGAAGAAAGATGTTTCTTCCCGGTGAATTCGAGGATACCTTTCTTCTCCCCTTTGTGGAGAAGGGAAGAAAGATAAATTTAAAATAATTTCTCTTATTTATTACTAGTTGCTCCTTTCTACTCCTTCTGGGTCCATATCTTTTCTTCTTCTTCTTTTTCTTTATTGGAGAAAAAGGAAAAGAAACAGGAGAGCGAAAATCCAGAATCATTCGTAATTTCTTTCACTCGATATCGATAACACCTTTCAACGATATTTCCCCTTTTTCCTCTTCGTCTAAAAAAAAAAAAAAAAAAGAAAGAAAAAACGAACAAGACTTTCCTATCACCTTTTAAATCATCACCGTGTATTTCTTTCTTTTTTTTTCATCGAAGCAGTAAAAGTTTCCTGTAACAACGGTAACAATCCCTTTCGATTTATCATCTTTCCCTCTTTCTTTTTTTTACTTTCTTTTCTTCCACCCCTTCGTTCGGTTTTATCACTCTTACCCCGCGCGAATGTTAAACCCTCGCCAATTAACTCCTGTCCTGTAACGTCGCAGGGTCATTATCTCGCCCTCGCGTTTCCATGCCCGGTTCGGTGGAATCGTTTACACGCTCGCTTATGTCGCTACCTTATGGCAGTAATGCCGTAAAAAGGGGGCCGGTTAAAAGCGGTCTGGCTAAGCGGAAATTAATTGCCCGCGTAAAACCGATCTGCTTGCGGTGCGATAGGGTGGAGCGATCAATGCTCGTATTCCAACTTTCCTTTTTTCACTCGTGTACACCTTTTTTTGATTATCGGTTAAATCGTTGCGGACAAGATTGTCGCGAGACAATCTTTTCTCCCATTCCATTTTATTTCAACGGGAGATGGAAATATTCGTTGGAGCAAGATCTGTTCAAATTTACACATTATTCATTACTGTATAAGATTATCATTCGTGTAGAGAAAAGAAATAGTCCAGTTTCGATTTTATTTGAAAATAAATGTTGAACGGTATAATTGGTCAAATTTTACATAACATAAATTTTTCAAAGACGAACCTCTGGTTCCAATTCGCATAGAATTCTACTTTAATCAACCAAAAGAGCGTGACTGTCCGTCCGCTCCATTCATCCGCAAAAAGTGAGCTCGCCCCCAAAGAAATGTCAAAAAATCACTGCTCGCTCCGAGGTCAGGGGAGGATAAACGCGTGTGCTTTCACGGGACAAAAAACGCAACGATTCATCGAGGCTAATCGCGCTTTTAATTGCGGCCCCATCTTCCATTCCATCCGCGCGACGAAGGAAGCCTCTTCCCCGCCCGTTTCCATGGCGACGGAAGAGCCGGAAAAGAGTCGAACGGGACTCCCTTATCATTTTCACCGGTGGAGAAAGGTGGCTCGCATCATCTGCCGCGATTCTCACGTGGCTTCCTCGCCCTGACTCGCACGGGAAAAATGTCCTCGAAAGAAGAAGTCGGATTTGTATCATTTTCGAAATACACTGTTGCGAGTATTTCAAACGGGAAAATTGTTTTATTGGAAATAATTGTTTTTTGGAAATTTTGGATCGATGAATTTGTCGTGGAGCGTTTATTAAGTGGTGAGAAATATGAGTTGACGAGTTTTATCGAAACGACTTTTGATTTTGATCAATGAAATGATATTCGAAAAATTTGTATTTGGATTAATTAGTTAATATAATCAGTTTAAGGTAATAAAGAGAAAATATTTATACACGAAATGATATTAAGTTAAATAACATTGCTAGTATAACGTTGAGATTAGAATAGCAATAAATATCGTGAAATTTATTCATAACTGTATGAAAATCATTTTCACTGGTCTGAATATTTGCGTAACATTACGTAGTCGAGAAAAATATTGTGCGAAGGGTAAACATTTACGTTTTTTTTTTTTTATTTTTTTTTTTTGAACGAAAGAATCACAGAAATACGGTAAAAAGAAGAAAGTTTGTTCGAGAAAACATCTTGTATTTGATTTTATACCGTAATATTTATTACTGAAATTTTACTACGAGATAAAAAATTTTCGAGCGATATAATATAATATTTTTCATTTTCACCGCTTCAAATGTTGCTGCGCAAATGTATTAATTATATTTTTGTTGCACGAGATTATTTCTCATTCACAATTTACCATATTTTTATTAAATCCAATTTACATGCAATTTTATATAATTTTATTTCGTCGGGGGATATCGTGCGCAAGTAGTACGAGGAATATATGGTCAGCCGTCTAACATGATGGAAAATATGTTCGTTGAATTCTTATATTTTCCAACGGGATATTTTTCTCGTTTAATCTTTTCTTTTATATATCTTTTTGAGAGTGAACATGAAAATACCGTTACACGATGAAAAATTTAATATGTTTGGCCTTAATTAATTAGCAAGTAAATGCAGAGTAAGCACTCGTATAAGTATTTCCCCATTTGTGAAAGATTAGTTCGAATGCGTGGAAAATGTGAATTTTTCATTCATTGAAACCTCGTTGTTATTATAAAAGGAAAAATAAAGGAAAATAAGAAGAGAAATAATTATTACACTTTGATATATTATTATTTTTAATATCAAAAGTTTATTATTATGAAATCGTTATTCTTAGAACGTTTTAGAATCTTAAATCTTACATAGACCTTTTCTTTTGGAACTCCACTCAAGAGAGTTGAAAATAACATTGAGATGAGCTTTCCAGCTTTACCTAAAAATTAAATTTTAAGTAATTCAATATACAATAACAGAGCCCATAAGCAACAAAGGAAAATCGTTTCCCATTTCAAATTCTATCAATTGTAAAAAACAAAAATATTACTCCTATAATAATTAAATTATTAAAACGTATATTTCGTACAAATTAACTTATTCTTGTTCTTGTTACCCCCGTGTTAAAAGAATAAAAAAATACAATAACAAGTAAAAAAGAATCAAAGAAAAGAACGAATAGTTTCATTTCAACGTGTGTCACGATTTAAAGTGAATCGAGAGGAGTGGATGAAAAAATCTCCGCCATCAAGTAGAAACAGTCAACCAACAGTCAGCCATTCCCATTTTAAACGAAGAATCTTCCCAAGACACGTCCATTTAGAGATTGAAACGCGTTCCTTAGTGAATTCCACCGACAATGGGAATGAAGTGGATGAAGTCATCGTATCAGGGAATTAACAAGGGAACGAGTCGCATCCGTGAAGTGAGAAGGGGTGAGGCTAGCTACTACGCGTCTTCGATAGTTAAACGAGCCGTTTACCTTCTTAATTTCTCGCGAAACGAATCTCGCAATTTCCGCGCCAACTCGACGGAATATCTGGAAAATTGCTCGACTATATCGAAACTCGAAAGTGGGGGGTTGCGAAAGGAAGAAACTTCTAGCGGAAACTTCTTGGAGCTTTGAGTTGCAAAACGAATATCGTTTCGCCTACGCGATCTTTACAACTTCTCCTCCATCTTCTTCCTGGGATTATTGTGCTTGAATCGAGGGCGGCCAATTAGAACTGTGAATTTTGAAAATACGATACGAAAATTCGAGGATCGAAGTTACAGATATTTCCTTTTTAAGCCATTTCTTTCTCTCAGAAAACTCAGAAAGACGATTTAGAAGATTTCTCTTGGTTATCTTTCTCCTTCTCGAAGGATTATTACAGCGTTGCATTGTATTCCCTGCAATAGAATCACGCTGTGTGCAATCTTGCCGTGAAATTTACCGTAGTTGGGAAACTGCAACGGCACGATATCGTGCAACAATAATGATGCAATACGGGGGATGGAAAAATATTTTTTTGAGTTTCCTTTCTTTTCGAAGGATGCGTATTTTCTGCAACAATAAATTCTCTTGGAATTCTATTGCAATAATGTTACGCTCCTTGTTCGAATCTAAAGAGATGGAAAAATTTAATTTTGATTTCAGAAATTATGAAAAAATTATATCTTACTTACGTTCGATATCGAAATCGTGAAATAATTGCAAAAATTCTTGCGACTTCCAAATGGATCGGAATATTTTTTTAATCGGTTAATTCTGAATGTGACAAAATGAAATGAATTCCTTCGCTCCGGAAACCGACACGCCGCGCGTTTATTCCTGTATTGAACGTGGAAAATGCGATGCAATTCACGGATCGGGTCGAGCGTCGAGCGAGAATGCGATTGTAATACGATCGTAACCCGGAAAAAAAGTTCGATTTTGCTCCTCGAACGAGAATTTGATAAGGGAATAATGGCATCGAGTTTTATTCAGTGTTTCTAATGCTGGATCAATTTCACTGGAAATATGCTGACCACCGACGATATATTTTCATCTTCGTATTTTACATATATTAATGATTGTAATTTTTTTCTTTTGATCAAATATTTAATCCTTCCTGTGAATGTTTAAAAATTTTTGACGAAAAATTTAATAGACTTAAATTGTTTGTTCGTACGAATTTTAAATATTTTATGGCAAAAATAAAATGAACGTTCATGCGCATACACGTTAAAAAAAAAAAAGAAACAGAAAAAAATTAATTCCCAAATCCGCACAACGCAAATTCTAGCCATCAGTTATCATCGTCTATCCGATCCCATCAGCCTTAATAATCACGTGTTCGAATACACGTGACTCCACACTTCCCCTTCCCTTTTTTCCCCCTCTCCCGTTCATCGCCCGCCATCGTTTATTTTCCCGTCCAAATTTCAACCCGGCACGAAATGAAGCGAAATTAATTTCACCGACGGCGTCTGAACTCATCAGGAAAATCAGGCTGCCCGTCGTGTTCCGCTCGAATCGTTCCGCGACACGTTGAATTTGATACCGAAAGAGCGGAGCGCGGGAGCGAGACGCACTGTATCTGTGCCCGTTAGGCAACGAGAGAGACGGACGATAGAGGAACGTTTGAAACGAGTTACACGAGGAATGGCGGTGAATCCGAAAATTCTCGCTATTAAATCACGGTTAATTTCCTCTTTTGCAGGCGCGATAACTCTTCTGTCGCTGTGATTGAGACATTGTACATCCCTCACCTTTTTCTTTTTTTTTTTCCTTTTTTTTTTTCGCTCGTTCGCCATCCATTCGAAATTGTCAAGGGAGGAGACGAAATAATCCATCGAACGGATCGAGGTGAAAATTTGTTTCGCTTGTCGTCTGTAAATCGTCCTCCTTGAAGAATTTCTCGCATCTCCAAGGATCGTATCAATTAACCTGCATTCAACAGCTTCTCTCTCTCTCTCTCTCTCTCTGTTTCGTTCCTTTTTTCCTCTTTCTCGTTTCCCTTCCTCCCTTTCGCTCGCCTCGATTCATTAAGAAATTCTCGAGGATCGAACCTTCGAGATTATTCGATTCCTCGGTTTTGTTTTGTCCCTTTCCGAGGATATAATTTACGGAAATTGGAGGATCACTGCGAAATTGAACGAGCAATTTTCGAGGTGCGCATGCGCGGATACAAATGCGTTGATACGAATGCGCGGATACGAATGCGCGGAAGTGTGCAAGGTTATACGTAACGAGGGAAGACGACTTTTCTCGATTTATGGCGAGACCACGTGTGAAATAATATTAACAGCTAGATAAACCAGAGAAGAATGGATTAGTTTTATTTTGAATTTCTGGTGCGTGGAAGGGGACGTGTGAAATTTTATATTTATGTTTATATACATAATGTTCTGTGATAAAGTCGAAACATAACCTCAATATTTATATATTAGAGCGTGAATGTTTATATACTTACGAGATATTCAAAGTGTTCGTCGAAAATTTTATTTCACGTAAGTACATGTCCATTTTCTATTTATATTTCATGTTGAAGGAATAAACTTTCGTAAATTATTGCGCATTCATGTTCAGAATTTTCTCGATAATTCAATTTATTTCCAATTTACAATTATTACCAGATTTAACGAATAGGTTATGTTAGATTATGTACGTGTTTTGCTATAAAAATAATTGTGATTCCTTTTTATTTATGGATCTTTTGTCTTCTTAAAAAAATTCTCAAAATCCTCAAAATCCCGAGCACGAATAATAGAATCAATTTTTTAGAGATTTCGAAATTTCCAACAGAGGTCTTTTGTCATCGAGATGAACAAAAAATACGGTGAAAAGTTATAGATGCGATGTCAAATTCAGAAAATAACAATTATTAGTCCCTCAAAAAAAAATAGCAATTGTCTCGAACCACTGTGTCATAAATCACGTGCAATGGAACTTGCTTGACACGGACTGTCCGCGGGCAAATTGTCCGTCAGTGTAGAGTGGCCTTTAGATTCTGCCCTTCTGTTTGCAATTGATGTCCTATCATAAGCGATCTACACACGATTGAAACACGATGAAACGCGCATAGGTTTCGTGATACAAGTATTATCAATGTGTGCAGATTGGTACCAGGATTATCAATTTCAGATGCAATTTGGCTGCATCGATACAGAATATGTATCGAGGTATCCTAATCGATAAGGAAAGTGTATTATTGATACAGGTTTCGTCGTGTATAGATTGTTTAAAATTGATACGCAACGTCAGTGTTTTTAATCGTCCAACTGCTCTCTTATTTGAGGTGAAATTTAAATGTTGTCATCTCTTCGTGAAAAAATTTTCTAAGTGAATCGTCGTTATCGATTTGATTCTATTATTATTATCAGCTTTTCTTTTCAACAAAATATAATTCAAAATTATCTTCAATATAACCCTTAACTAGCCTAAATGATCAATTTATCTATCGCAGAATTTAAAATTAATTTCTCGAAATGGAAACGAAGTAACACGAAATCTGACAAAACTGTCTAAAATATTCGTGGAAAGGAATTGCCCAGCCAAATGTAGTATGTTTCAGATAACAAGAAGAACGACGTTCACGCGTTTAGGTCGATCATTTGTCAGTTAGATCGAGCATGAACTCGCGAAGATCGACGCCCAACCATCTCCCTTCCTCACCATCACCCCTATAATTTATTTCTCCTCGAAGAGACACAGAGAGACAAGGTTTATTCCTATACGATGATTCAGGAACGAGGCGACACCGGAGGATAAAAGTCGAGAAATAATCTCTCTGGAAACTTCCCTCCTCTCTCCCTTCCCTCCAAGATCTCGAATGCAAAGAATGGGGTAGAAAGGGGGAGGAAAGGTGGCGTGACATCATTTACGAAGGTCGACGTCACATTGCAGTGCAAAGATTCCATAGAAAAGCCCGGGCCCGAGCTGTTGACACGCCGGTCTATTACGTACTGGCAGCTTTTATCCAACAAAAGAGGGCATTTAGGCGGCGAAATTGTAAATTCAATTTCCTACAAACGTCCAACCCTTTCCCATCCAACCCTCTCCTTACTTTTCAAAAACGGAATTATTTTATCGCGGGACGAGGAATTTTCCAAGATATTTTTGTTCCCGACGCCTAGTTTTTATTTTTCTTTCTTTGTTATTTGGAATTAATTTTTGGGATTAATTCGAGTTTTTGAATTCGTCAACAAGTTTGACAACGAATTTTTATACAAGGATATATTTTCATTTGATAAAGAAAATAATCATTTAAAATAAAATAATCTAGTTAATAATCCAATCGTCTTTCTCTCTCTTTCTTTTTCTCTCGTTTCATTTAAGTTTGCAAGTTCAAATCGCTTCCAACTTAATAAATAACTCGATTAACAATTTTTGTTGTTTATAGAATTCAAGAGGCTTCAAATGATCGTACAATCGTAGGATATTTTAAATTATAGAATGAGTAAATAATTATTATTCAAGTCGAGATTTAAGAAAAGTTTTAATTTATCAAAGAAAGAAATACAATCAGAAAGAAATTCGAAATTCCAGCAACGTTTTAACTGGAAGCTGGAAGAATGATACGAGAAAACCGATACACGTAATACATTTCTCGAGGAGAGATATAAAACTGTGCGTGTTAAACGCGTGTCTCCATGAGAATTGAGCTCTTTCGACTACTGCTATTGTTCTTTCGAGTTCTTATTCCCTCTCGTTCTGACCCAGTTCGCTAACAACAAGACAGACAACAAGAATTCCTCGATCGTTGGCCAGGTGCTAACTTTTTCTCCAAACTGTCGAAACACCCCTCCCGTTCCCGAATTCAGGAAGAAGATCTTTGGCTATCCCGAAACAACTTCCTCGAAAGATCGAGGAAGAAGGACTTTTTCACCATTTTCGAAAGGATGAAATAAAATATCGCGATGAAGCTGTAATTCAAATAAATTAATATTCAGAGTTATCCTTATCGAATTAGATAAGCTTTACATATTCTTCCTATCGCGATACATTGCGAGATCAACTGCTAAAAATCACGAATATTAAAAGAGAAAAAGAATTACCTATCTGTTGACTGGGGAACGAAAAACAATAAATAAAATGTACAAATTACAAGAATTATTCGAAGTATCGAAGAAAAGCAAACTACGAAATAGTGGTAGTAATAAAATGACAAATAAAATCCCAATTTTAAATTTCTATAACATGCTCGTCACGACGTATTCCTTCGAACAATCCTAAGAATAAAAAGGGCCTAAGAAACAGTCGAAAAGATTAAACACCTCCATCCCCCTCCCCCATTCCCTAAATTGTTTACCAAAGGCTGCCAAGAGATATTCCCTCGGAGCCTCCCCCCTCGTTCGAATAGGGGAGTTTCTTCTTCGCGCCTTGCTGAATATATTCATGACTCGGTTGAAATCACGGAGGAGGCGGGCCGTGGTCCGACAGCGCCGCTTTAAAATCGCGTTCGAACGACCGAGTGACGAAGGGAGGAGAGCCAGCCGGCTGACTGCGAATTTTATGCACTCCGTTCGACCCAGCCACCCTCCCTCCCTCTTTCCTTCCTTCCTTCCTTCCTTCCTGAATTTGTATTCGCCGCGGGGGAGGAGGAGAAAGGGCGAAAAGGTCGAGCACAGGGAAAAATTTGTTCGACTTATGCCTCCCCCCTTCCCCCCAGGGTTTGCTTTGAATTTCTGAGGGGCATTGATAAGGGTTCGCGATTAAGTTTCTCTTAGGATATGTGTATATTTTTTTTTTCTTTTGGAGATCGGATTGGGTGATTGATTTTGGATTTAAGTTTATTTTTTCGAGAGATATCATGGGCTACGAGTGGCTGTTGGTAATTCGGGAAATTTGGTAAAATGGAATTGTTAAGGATCAGTTGTAAATATGGAGGAATGGTTTTAAAATTTGTTTAAACGAGAAAAATCAGTTTACTATTATTTAATACCTGGATGAAAGGATTTCACAAAAATCTACGAAAAGAGCGATTTCGAAGAAAAGGGAATAGGGTTTTTTCTTTTTACGAGTCATTGGAACTACTCGTTGAAACAATATCCCCGTCGTAAAGTAGAACCAAGCTTCCGAATTTTTTTTACGCGTTTCTGAGATGTGATCACCGTGCAATCTCGCGAAAACCTCGAAGAGAGGGGTTCTCGTCGATGGAACATCTCCAGATCTCTTTTCTTCGTGGTAAAAACTTGAAGTAAGAAGTTTTTTACATTCCCGTCCATAAGCAAAAGTACATTTCAAGATGTCGAGAAACGAATAACAATACGATTTTCAACGTATAATTAATTGTTGAAATATCGTTGATACGCGAACGATCGTCGGAATGCAAAGAGAATGTATTAGAGTGTTAAAAAGAATTGAGAAAAACTTAATGTAACTCGATGATATTTCTTTTATAGAATTAAATTAAATTCTCGAATCGGTGTTGATTATCGATAAGCTCGTTCAATAGCCAAACGTGTAAAATTGGCAAGATGACGAGGAGGGTGGTTGGATTGATTTAATGCATGTTTCGGAGAGGGAGAAGAAGCCTTACCGTGACTTAAGGCCGCGAGCAACTTAGCTATGGGGCCAAAACAAGCGACCGTCTGTAAACAGAAGTTTGGAAAACGGAGAGGAGAAGCCGAGAATCGAGAATCGCGAAATTTATTTCCCCTCGCTTGTCGTTTCGAGAGTTGTGTGTACTTGGAACTCGGGACGAATTTCGTTACCATGTTAAGAAACAGGAAAGAAGAAAGCTAGGAAGAGAAGAAGCATAATAGAGCGGAATAATTTTTCCCTCTCGAAAACAGAAAAGTTTTTCGACGCGTTTTCCTATTTTATTTAAATTTATTTCAGTTAACAATTCTTCGCGACGACACGTAATAATCCCAGTTAAATTGTTTTGAAAAGTTGAAGGAAAAATTTGTAAGATCGATCGAAATCGATGATTAAATTGGGGATTGCGGGAAGAATTTATTTATTTAAAAAACAGAAAAAAGAAAGTAAGGAAATATTACTTCGTACGTGGAAGCTGGTCCAAAAACTTTCCCCTCCCCCAATCTTTACTCACGCTCCCCTCCTCGAAGACGCATAAATTTGTTTACTTCCAGAACATGTAGCTGGAGCGAGTATCAGGAACGAAGTCGAGTGAAAACAAGTCGAGTCAGACTGTCAAGTATCGAGGGGGGAAAGAAGGAAGTTTGATCTCGTATCTTCTTCTTGAATCTCGCGGAAGAAAATATACTCCAATTGTTCCAATTGGATTGGAAAAATTAAATCATCGATTTAATAAATGCCATTGACTCACTTTCTCAGTTGCGATTCACTCGTTCGATAAAACTCTCTTTTGCAAGATCTTTTCCCTGCTTAGAGATTCTAGGCTTTCTCCTCGTTTAAACGGTACAAAAACGAAGGGATCTCGGTCGAACGGAGGCAAACATCAATTCGCGCTGACAGAGGCGAGACGAGTCGCGCTCGACCAAGGGAATAGAATCGTCCGATGGCCCCTTTCCACCCTCTACACTTCCAGATGGTGTACAGACGGTTTCAAAAGGTTTGGTCGATTTAAATAACGGATAAAAACGAAGGAAAATTCACATATTCGAAGAATTCGAAGAAGTTTTGTGTGTAAAGGTTTTTTCTTTCTTTTTTTTGAACGAACGCCACGAATAATTAAAGATCGGATGAAGTTATCGCCGCTATTGTCCGATCGTTATTAAGCTTTCGCGAGGAATATTGCGGAGAGTGGAAATGAGAATCGCACGGATCTAGGTTTTCGTGCAATTTTAGATTCAAAAGCTTCTTGCGATGCTCCAGCTAAGATATAATTAAAAGAAAAAAGAAATAAAAGGGCAGACAAAGTTATCACAGTTTTAGGAAAACTAGGAGGAAGAGTAAAAATTTAGGATTTCTTTCATCGAAAGTTAATGCCAGCTAACGAATCAAAGAGAAAATATTCTCAAGACGAATCGAATCGTTTGCTAATGCCAATCAAAAATTGTTTTATTTTTTCTAACATTATTACACCGCTCTCTTGTTCCATTTCTTTTCCAATTTCCATTTACGAATCACTTGTTGCCCATTTCTCACATTTTTACACGACCTGTATTCCACCCCTCCATGCCGCTCATATCACCCGTCTCGTGGTGACCCCAACCACCATTTCCAACTTCTTCCCTCTCATCGAGTTTCGGATATTTCGAGATAGGCGTGGCTCTATCCCTTGGAAAAAAAATCTGCTATCGATCTCTGCCTCGATCGATAATAACGGTGATCCTCCTGACCAGGAATACAAATTAACCGGGTACGTTATCGGCGATAAATTCATGAAACTCATTGATAGCGGTCAATGGCAAGTTAACATACTTAGGAGAAGAGAGGGAGGGGCGACATCGAAGGGGAAAATTCGCCGAGGAGGGCGAAAAATCGAGGAGAGCGATAAAGATAATAGATTGAAATTAGGATCCGTTGGAAGAATTGGAACAGGGGGATGAAAGAGAGGAGACGCAGTGGTGGAAGAGAAAAAAGGTTTGATAAATCCGACCTGGGCGACCTGATTTCATTGGGCCATTAGTTATGAGCGTTGCACGAGTTTCCCTGGCAGCTTTCTCAAATGGGAATCGGAGTGGTCGATGAGTGGGAAACACAACAATTGGGGGAATAATAATTCTTCGAAGAATTAAACTTTCGAAGTTGACGTAAGATTGATTAATAATTTCTTTCGAACAAGAAAAGTTTATCGTTAAAGATGTCTCGTAAATTAAAAATTCGGAAAATAAAGAATTCTTCGAAAAAAGATCGAGCTTGATCGTTCTTTCCCACCCGAGACCCGATTTCATTTTACCAGCGGAAGTTTCGACGGGATATCAAAGTCGAATATCATAGAATATCTCGGCCATCGTGGAATAACTTTGCACTTTCGTTACACGCCTTTTCTCTTATCGACCGAACATAAATCCTCGCCACTCCCCCCCAGCGGGGCAATAATAGGGGATCGAGGACCACGCGTCACCCAGAGACCCTCTAAACAGATTCGTATCTGACTGTAAAAACGCAAACAGTCGTTTCTCATCGAGGGAACCAATCCTCCATCGTGTATATTTCAACCGACCGAATCGAAACAGGATCGAATCTTCTTCCGTTTGAATCTTACTTGAACACGAATTTCTCTCTTCTTATTTTGTGATCAAAGAACTTGGAGAACGTAAGTAAACCATTTATTCGAAGATCGCTTCATAAGCTCTTTAATCGTTCGTGTGATTCTTTGCTTTATTTATTATATTTCTTCGTTTGTTCTTTTTTTTTTTTCTTTTTTAAGTTTGAAGCACGTATATTTTTCTGCGAGCTGCAAGAAAATTCGAAATTACAAGCGTTGAAATCAGGAATGCACTTTTACGTAATGAACCACCTTAATAAAAAACTTGGTCATTAAAAATCAACAAAGCGGCCACCAAACACTCGAATTACCCGAGAACAACCCCATTCTCTTTCACTTTAAACTTCCTCCAAACAACCCCCATCCCCCGATTTCCTCGCCACGCCCCTTCGCGAAACCACTTTCCTTCAACTATTCGAAACTGGAATAACTCTGTAACGATACATACAGATAATTATCCACCCTTTGATCTCCACGATTTTTATTTCAATATATTTGATATATAATATATAATAAATAATAATATTAATATTTAATATATCAATATGTAGCTCAATTTAATAGGCCAACGAATTAAACGAGTTTCTATTTAACTTAATTAAACTTAGAATCAGAGCTCGAATTCAAGTGAAATTAACTTTTGTCCTAAAATTATTAACCTAGCCTTTTCCTTAACAAAATCGTGCAACGAGATCCCAACGCATTGAATCAATTTCGCAAACGTTCATATTTATCAACGGTGCACGATGCCTTTCGATCCCATTGCGAGGGGTTTTTTTCCTCCCTCCGATCTTTAACCGCGATTTTTCGAATCATTCTTTCGTCTCGATCCAAGCCCGGCCGCAGTAAAATCCAGACGCTCCACTGCGGCTGGCATATCAACTATTTGTTATCCCGGCGAAATAACGAGCTGATACGCGAGCTCGCATAAACACGGGACCCGCGGCTGCGGCTGACAACGGGTGTTCCGGGGGAGCTTTATCTGTCACCGGTATATGCTACACTATTTTCGTTGTGTACACACGTGTAATCGTTGCGCGTTCAACAATTACGTGGCTGTTAACCGAACTGCCGTGGTGTTTGGCGAATTTTTGCCGTTCGTTGGCCGGTTCAGTTTTGGGGAGATGGTTATTGGTGTCTTTTGGAGAAAAAGATAATGAAGGATTCGAGAGTTTCCTGGGAAAAATTGAAATGAAGAATTTGAGAGTTTGGGGGAAACAGAAAATAAAGAGTGTTTGGAAACAGAAATTAGAGAAATGAAGAATCTGAGAGCTTGGGGATGAAAGAGATGATTATTGGTATCTTTGGAGAAAGAGAAAATGAAGGATTAGAGTTTCTTGATGAAATGAAGAATTTGAGAGTTGGTGGAAACAGAAAATAAAAAATTGGAAATAGAAATTAGGGAAAAGAATCTGAGAGCTTGGGGATGAAAGAGTTATTAGTATCTTTTGAGAAAGAGAAAATGAAGGATTCGAGAGTTTTTTGGGAAAAATTGAAATGAGTTTGGAGGAAACAGAAAATAAAGAGTCTTTGGAAATAGAAATTAGAGAAATGAAGAATTTGAGAGTTTGGGGATGAAAGAGTTATTAGTATCTTTTGAGAAAGAGAAAATGAAGAATTCGAGAGTTTTTTGGGAAAAATTGAAATGAGTTTGGAGGAAACAGAAAATAAAGAGTCTTTGGAAATAGAAATTAGGGAAATGAAGAATCTGAGAGCTTGGAGATGAAAGAGATGATTATTGGTGTCTTTAGAGAAAGAGAAAATGAAGGATTAGAGTTTCTTGATGAAATGAAGAATTTGAGATTGGGGAAAACAAAAAATAAAGAGTCTTTGGAAATGGAAATTAGGGAAATGAAGAATCTGAGAGTTTGGGGATGAAAGAGATGATTATTGGTGTCTTTGGAGAAAGAGAAAATAAAGAATTCGAGAGTTTCTTGGGAAAAATTGAAATGAAGAATTTGAGAGTTTGGGGATGAAAGAGTTGGTTATTGGTGTCTTCGGAGAAATAGAAAATAAAGGAGAATCTTGGGAAAAATTGAAATGAAGAATTTGAGAGTTGGTGGAAACAGAAAATAAAAAATTGGAAATAGAAATTAGGGAAAAGAATCTGAGAGCTTGGGGATGAAAGAGTTATTGGTGTCTTTGAAGAAAGAGAAAATGAAAGATTAGAGAGTCTTGAGAAATAGAAGAGAGTTTGAGTTGCAATTTAGTGATTATGAAAGGGATGAGAAATTTGGAAAAGAGGAAGGGTGAAAACTGGAGAGTTTTAATGTAAAGATGATGAAACTTTTGATTCTTGGAAAAATGGTGTCGAATTTGGAAAATTTGAGAATTAAAATTAGTTTTTGGTGAATGATGAATTCCAGATTTTATTTAGTGTGCTTTTAGTTCAGAGGAACTTGGGAATTTCGTTTTGGGAATTGGGTAATTAGGAATTATATATACGTATATACAGTAGCATTGTATATAGAAACTTGAGATAATTGGTTACATGTTTCTGTAAATACAAAGCGAATATAGTTTTGTTATTTAAGAGATTGTATCTAGGGAATGGAATAATTAAGCCTGGCAAAATATACGATTATACGTGTAGTTGCTCGTTTCTTTGAACGAAAAATATATAATATAATACCAGATTCCACCACTCAAAGTGTTAACGATGCGAATTTAAATGGTAGAAGAGATAAAAGGATCCGTAATTATTCTTTTCATTTCAAGTGTGATTCGAAACAAGAAAGAAAGGAAAGAACGAAAGGATTCGTAATTATCATATTCGTATTTGAAAAATATGAAAAATAATAGGATAATTTTATTTATTCTGATTACAATTAAGCGCGATAACGAATTATTACGATTCCATAAAATTAAGATTTAATCTACAATAACGTTAATTAATTTCGTAATTATTAAATCCTCTCTTTATTACCTGCCTTCAACTTTCTCCAATTTCTCATTTTTTTTCCATCGATGATTAATCCACTTTCGTAATAATCGTCATAAATTCCTGCAATCCGATCTTCAAAATCAATTAAAACTCCCATAAATTCTCCCATAATCCAATATTCAAAATTCGAGGGAAAAAAGAATGTGCAAAAAGTCAAAATCTAACCCACGTCAGTATGGATCCATTCATTCACGTTTAGGCGGACTAAGGGCCGCGTGACATGTTCCACCAAAGGGGGCGAATATGGAAATGAGTTTCTCATAAATGGAAGGACGATCCAGCCTTGAAACGTGGGCCCAGATTAGCGCGTGGCCGGGAGTGGCAGGTTCAGATAAAGTGATTACTTTCGTCGGCCGTGGTCTCATTCGGATCCCTTTCTTTTAATTTTCCCCCGCCGTCCCTCGAACGCGCCGCCACCCTCTCTTTCTCGGAAGCCTGCTCCGTGACGCCGATAAAATTAAGCCGCGAAGGAAGATTTATGCTCGAGAAGATGGGCCGACTGTCCACGCACTCCTCATCGTCTCCTCCCTCTTAATCCTCTATTAAAAATTACGTATATACGTAGCTTATCCAGCTCGTGAAATGGACAAGGCAACGTGAAAGTGGGCGAGCGTAGCTCTGTTAGTTTACTTAATTAACTCTATGCCCCTTTCTCCCTTTCTTTCTCTCCTTTCATCGAGTATTTTCGTTACAAATTAGATCGTTGGATTTAATCGAGTCTAATTAACGCGTGGAAATCGTGCGGGGGTAAATATTGGCCGCGCCCTCCACTCAACTCTGATTAAAAAGGGCGTTTCGACTCGTTTTAAACCAGTGCTGGCGATAATCATTCATGAACGCTTGCCCATTTTCGAGGGTGTTTACATTTTCGTTGAACGGTAGAGAATTGTGATTGTTTCATCGATGAGAGCTACTTTTTAAATAATTCTTTGCAAGTTTTATCTAGGTAGTCGAAGTAATTGATAAAATATAGGAAGACTTTTGCGTTTATTCTTAGCAACGAGCGGTTTGTATACAAGCATAATCGCGAGATTTCTTTTTCTAGAAAGAAAATTTTCATTCGGTTAATAAGAATAAAATGTAGAAAGACTTTTGCTTTTGTATTTAGCAATGAAAGGTACGAGGTTCAGGTTGCATATTTCAGGCGCTTATCGACGAGCAACCCGATTGTTTCATCAAGTTTCGTAGAATTGTATACGTTTTCTTGTGCACGACCGATTTTCTTGCCCACAGACGAGTAGTCCCCAGCGTAAACGATCGATGTTTGGCGGGTTGCTCGACGACAGGCAGCTAACATTCGCATCTCTCGAGCCTCGTTAACCCAAGGACAAAGCGAGATGGTGGACATGAAATATTCCTTCCATCCTTTGCCACCTCTCGCTACACATTCCTCCATCTCTTCACGTTTTATTTATTTTTCACCTGTAACCTGTCCATCATAGAATGGTTTTTTTAAACGAGAAGAGGAATACTTTCGAATATCCAATTCTCTCTATCGTCGCAGAAATCCTCGTCGAAATTGTTCGATGATGCACTCGAACATATATATATATCTATGCACAATTTTTCCCCTTTTTTTTCTCGACAATCCATCCTTCGAACGAAAATTCGATCCCCGATCAAGGAAGGAAGAATAAACTCCTCCTCGAAAAGAGAAAATTGCCTTTCCCTCCGATGATGATCTAAAATTTTACCGGCCAAAATTCCAGCTCCAGGAGGAGCGCAACTGGCCACGATCCAGGAAGCACGTGCGCCAACCCGATTCTTTCTGTCGTCGTATTGCTGTCCTTCCTGCCTGCTAACGGAGAAGAGTAGCAGAGAGAAGAAGAAGAAGCCGAAGAGGGTGAAGGTGCTCGGGGCGTAGATTATCCGCGGGCCGACAGTCGACTCGGAAATTACTCGTTTTCGAGGCGACGGGGGTTTCGAATTCAAAGGCGGCCACCTTTCTTATTTGTTTATTCCAGGGTGCCGGTTGTTGGCCGGTTGGGTCAGCGCCAAACGGCCCGGTATTGCTTCATAAATCCTCCTCCCTGCAAGAAGGAGGCCGTGCATCATCCAAGTGTCGCGGATTGTATATATGGTGTACACCAATAATCGTGTCTCACTCACGCCGATTTATAGCAGCGCAATTTATTCGCGAATTCGCGTCGAGATGGATGAATGGAGTCGCGGCTTAAGCGGATCCACGGAGGGGGCGGGGGTTAAACTGCGCAATACCCGCTTTACGACGTGGCAGTCCTGATTTCGCGACCCAGTCAATATTGCATGGTCTATAAAACTGGAGGAATCGAGAGAGAGGGGGTTAAATGGGTGATTTTTTTTTAATTGTTGGATACTTTTCTTTTTATTTGTTTGAAACTATTATTCTTTATAACTCATTTGCATTCACCGTGGTTGTTTTGTGTTGTTTTGTTTCAGAAGAATACATGTGGATGCGTGAAATTTACAAAGCGAACGTGAAAATTGCGAGGGAAGGAAGGGGGCCGGATTTTTGTACAGTGGAAATTATTTTATTTACGGACTGGTGGAGAATTATCTGACACGAAGTGACGAGACCTGTTCTTATGAGAACTTTTGGTTGGTTTAAGTTGGATTTGGATTACATTTAGAGCGAATGGAAACACGAGGGATGAAAACGTGAGACTTGGGAAAGGGTAAACTTTTTCATGGAAAGATTATTTTCTAAAGCAATTTTTTGATTAACCTTCTGAAAGATGTAACCAATTCGGGTTGGGCAAATCGACTAACAACAAATCGTAAAAATTGCCCCAAAACAGAAATTATTCTCTAAAGGATTAAGTGAAAAATTCCTTTAAAAAAGAAAAAAAATAACAAATTTCCTAAATTTCACAAAAAAAAAATCTCAACGAATAACCTAACTCTCGTGACAATCGATATTTTTCAATTTCGAAATATTGCCAAAAACCAAATAACATAGACTTGACACTACGGAATTTGTCCACAAAAATATAGTTAGTTAGAATTTTAAAATTGCCTCTCTCTCTCTCTCTATATATATATATATAAAAAAGAAAGAAAAATAAAACAAAAAAAATTCTAAAACAATATCCTCCGGGGCGTGATCATCAATTTTTAATAAAAACCGATTCACCCCATCCCTTTCAGTTGCAGCGATACTCGATATCGGCAATCGATACCGTCGATAACTAAAACGTCGAAACGCCACAATCAACATTGATCAAGCCTCGGCAAGCAATATTATCTAAAATCATCATCGATCAGCCATCGTTGCATCATTAATACACGACACAGTTAACGAAGAACGTGTGCAGGAATCATCGGTACATCCCCGTTACCGATATCCCCAGGAATAATGCTCGGTCGGTAAACTCGCCATTATGCCAATTACAAACAAGACTACGTAACTGGATAGGAGATCGTCGAGTAATTCGAGATACCGCGTTTGCAAACCGATTACCGTATCTATTCGAGATTGATCGATACGATCGCGCGAATTTTGATAGAACTGCGGGCCCCCGACATTGTTTCGTCAATTCGAAATTAACGATGAGGGGAAGGAAGGGGGAGAAACAGGTGCTTACAAGGGATTACATTGGCACGTATTCACATAAGGAAGAGTAAAATTGTACTGCGTATGTGGAGAATAATCGAATTGAAATCTTTTTAATTTGTTATATATAAAAAAAATTCTTCTCGCGGAGAGAAGATACTTAAAATTTTTGACGAGTTTATAATACACTTTTATAATAATAATTGTAATATAATAATCTTGAAGATCAATTCGAGGACACGTAATCACTTATCGATCTGTTATATGTTTTTTATTAAGATAGATAATAAAATTGAAATGGAGATAAAATTTTAAAAAATTTCAGGGAATTTCAGTGTATTCGGAAATACTGTGATAATCAAATTGGAATTTATTCAGAGCCACGGTTAATTTTGGTTAATTTCACATTTAGAAATGTCGAAACTACAGGATGTTGCGTTTTGGTAATGTCTGATCAATATTAAAGCATTAATTAACCTCACCCATGTTGAAATCGGTGAAATCGATTCGAGAATGAATCACGCGTTGAAATATGTATCCGATGTAAATGAAATGTCGAGGCAGTGTATTTTTTTTTTTTTTTCATCAGAAATTGAAACTTACAAAAAAAGTACGAATTGAGATAAATGATATAGCACGATGATACGCATGATTGTAAAGTAATAAATTTACAATTGCGAGATAAATGAGATTATGAATAATGTATATTTAAAAAGTCCAATGAAATACGTTGTTATATAATTATCGTTTCATTACAATGATAATAATAATTCTAATCATAAAAAGGATACATAGAATAAATTTTGATAAAATTTTCCACACAGAGGACAAACTATCTGAAAATATAAAGGAAATATTTCTGTTTCCTGTTAATTTTCCATTTTAAGGGGATGAAATAATATTCCAAATTTATTGAAAAATCATTAATATAACATACGAAATAACGTTAATATATATACAATAAATAAACTCTTTCGTTCAAAAAATCGTTCAAATCCAACTGGAGAAAAGTCTAGAGGAGCACGTTAATCTTCCAAGGATCGAACGCACGAGTCGTCCATTCCCCGGAAGTTGGAGCTGCGTGATAACTTCCGGTGAGAACGTTCGTGCAGAACGTAAAGCACAAATGGCTGCGAACTCCATTCGTCGAAAGTTTACGTTCGTTTCGCAGCCGTGTTCACGAATTAATTTTTTCTCTCTCTTCTTTCTTCTTTCGTTTTTTTTTTTTTTTTTTACGAAGACGAATATGGATCGTATAACGTCCCTCCCCTCCCAAAAAAAACAAGACATTTTACAAATATAGATCCTCGAGTCGATTTTTTTCTCTTTTTTTCTTTCGTTTGATCCGTAAATTTTTTACTCGAAATTTTATTCGAACGTCCATTGCGAGAAATATGCTCCCTTATCCGAGGGAATAGTTTCCTCGAGCCAGAATTTACGAGCCCGATCTACTTATGCTCTTCGGTTTTATATTGTACCGTTTCTTTTCTCGGCCGATAGGGAAAGGTGATTTTGACGATGGGTGATAAAGGAACGAGGATTTGTCGTAAAACTGCAATTGCAACAAAATCGGGAGAGCAATTCGTTGGTTTTTATTTAGTGCGCGTTATCGTCCAATTTGAAACTGAACAAACCTCGTAGTGGAAAGATATATCTTTCGATGTATAGTGTTTTTTCCACGTAATTGAAACTATTATAATACCTATAGTTGCAAACTATATTAATTATTAATTGGTAGACTGAAACACGCGACTCTAAAAAACTAAAAATTGTACAAACGTAACCAAA
Source organism: Apis cerana (assembly GCF_029169275.1). Taxonomy (NCBI): domain Eukaryota; kingdom Metazoa; phylum Arthropoda; class Insecta; order Hymenoptera; family Apidae; genus Apis; species Apis cerana. The sequence continues at coordinate 4,271,270 of NC_083866.1, forward strand.
CGTAACCTACAAACGTAAATATTCAACAATTAGGCGAGAAAGGTGAAACATTGCAACAGTGGTAGAGATTTAAAATAAAACTGGAAACCACAAATATCAATTATTTCGCAACAACATAACCTCAATTCCAGGAAAAATATCGATAAATGATCAAGCACATTGCAACAATGCAAGTACAAAACTGCGAGCTCAAATACAACATAACCTCAATTTCAGGAAAAATATCAATTAAACGATAGATGGTGCAAGCATTGCGAGCAACGATGCAGCGAACGCAAATACCGATCAATTATCTCTTGCTACAACATAACCTCAATCTCTTCTCGATATAAATATATATACATATTCCACTCGAAATTATCCTTGACGGCAACACTTTCTGCTTCGACCATTTCGACACTGATCCAATTATAATCGCGTAATCCACGAAAGATGTCAAGGATCGATCCACGAATCCAATTATGCCCCTCCCCTCCTCCTTTCTCGCTGTACGCGAGAATTCCACTTAAGGGATACCGGCTATCGTTCCACGATCTTGCACGTATCGACGTGCCCTTTAACGTGCCAGTTAATCAAAATGGCGGCCGCCGCCATTGTGTCTGGCGACAACGCGATTATGTCACGTTTCGATAATTGCTGTCTCAGGTTACATCGCCGCTAATTATACTAATAACACGTTATAACCGTGCATTCCGTGCAACGGCCCCCCCCCGATAAGTCGACCAATCAATGACACTGGATTAATGGGTTAAACTGCGAAACGAAACGTTTGTTGCGTCGAATCGTTCAATGACTGCTCGTCGTTCGTTTACCTTGAATTATTCATAGAGACTGCTGAATATTAAATATTCATTCGTTCGTTCGATTTATTCCCTCAATTCCTGATTATTCCACCCCTTTCCATCACCTGATCGGGTGTGTTTATTTTCGAGAGGGATGATTTTTGACGATCACAACATGGATACTTTCTTTTCCTCGAGAGTTTAAGGATTGAGATTTGTTCGAACTTATACGAAATTGTTTATACGGTTCTTTGTCTGCTTTTCTTTCTTTTTTTCCTTTTTTCTTTTTTGGCGAACGAACAAAGTTGAAACGAAAGTATTCACTGTATACTCAACTTGAAATCTTTTCGAGTTAAACTTCGCACAGGAGCGATAAGGGAGAGCAAAGTTCTTTCATCTTCTCTCTGATTTCTCGACTGACGAACGATCCTTCTTCGGGGAATTTGTAATTCATCAAGAGAGGAGGGAGGAGGTATCGTGATATTCGAGAAAGGGTTGAAAGAAAGAGACGTCACGGTTCTTTTGTTCAAAATTGGATATATTAGGCTTTAGATATTTTAATATTCAGTAGATGGTGTCCTCACAGTCATAAATCACAAAATTCGATTTAACTTGGATCATTAATTTTTTAGCGCGTCTAATTTTATCGTAAGTGACAAGTAGGGGGATAGAATAGATGAATATATGGTTAATCATAACAAGAGAATAAACCAGTAATTCATCTATATTACAATTATATCATTGATAACCAACGAGTTTAATCGAAGAAAATGGATTAATAATTTCATCGATTAGATATAAAATTTTCAACGATCAACTATTTTCTTAATTCTGCACGACGAATGTGCGCTGAAAAAACTGGTTTCGAGTCTGGTGAGATAATTACGACGAAATCTAATCTTCAATCACGTTCAAACAAATGCACATATGCAAAAAGTCTCTTCAGATTACTCTAAACTCCAGCGAACATAGATAAACAGATAAAATTCGTGGCGTGTAATTTCAGAGATATTTTGAAATATCCCGCTTTTCCCTCGATTTTCGTTCTACATTCCAATCGGACAATCCCCCCTCTCCCCCTATTTTTTGTGCCCATCGTTTTTCGAGCGTAACGAAGCAAGATAAGTGCATATCGAAGTATTTTTAATTGACGACCGGTTTTTCCACCAGCGTCGATCTATCGATTCGAATGCTTTCGAGTTTACTGGTCGGGGCTGGCGACCAATCTGAATGCCAGCCGCTCGTGGTATCCTGGCGTCGTGATGCCACAGTTATTGCATTACTGGGAACGAGCATTCCTCGGGTTACGGCGTGCAACGTCAGAGGGTTGTGACAGCGGCACATTCGGCCTGATCTCGATGGTTTTCCTGCTAAATACACCCAGGCCAGGAGTGGATGAAAATGTTCTTGCCTCCGATCCAACCTGTCCCATAACTAGCCCAGATGCTCTGGAAACGGTGTTGATCATGGTTGGAAGGAAATTTGTCCTAAATAATTATTTGCAGATCGATATGGATGATTTTATTTATCGATTGTTTTTTTTCCAGCCAAGAAAATTAATTATCTTCTTCGTTTTCTCTTCGTTTGTTTATAGAAAAAAACGCGATGCGATGTTCCGAGGGAAATACGAGCTGATGAAGGATACGATTCGGATCAGTTTGTAAGAGAAACGATAGACTTTAGTATGCAGAGGGTATAGGTGTGCTCCAGTTACCAGTTATGATCTATCGTCACATAATGTGCTAATATTTCACAGGTAACACTTTCCTGTTACCCTATTGATCCTTCTTAAAACTCCTTACCCCTTCTTCTCGACGAATCAAACGATTGTGATCAATTAATCACTTCGAAAAATTTATAAATTTCTCGTTACGAAGGTGAGAGAATACAATTTGTTGATATTTTAATTAAAAGGGTATTGAATGTTCGCTTTTAAAATGGGAGCAAGATTAAAAGGTTTGATCTTCATGAGGATATTATTCGAGCAATTAGACGACAAAGTTGCAAATAGCGAAATGGGCACGTGCTTTGCCCAATCGATCTACGAACAAGCATCGATGTACAGAGGAAATGGTCGAAATAAATTGGGGGCGGCGGCTATCGTCGAGGGAATTAAAGAAGAGCCAACGTCCAATTGGGAAAGGAATGGACGCAGGAGAAGGCGGAAGAACGATCACGTTCTGGCCAAAAGAAAAATAACCTCCTGAATTACAAAGCCAACACACATGTTTCCTCCTTACGGATCCGGATGCGATCTTGTGTATGAGAAACTGGTGGAAAAAGCGTGTTGTTCAAAGCGTGGCTTTGGAAAGGATCTTTGTCTCTAGAGAACGTAGAACTCTAGTCCGAAGTGTGTTTTAAGTTTCTAAGGAGGAATGGCTTTTTGTTGCGGGTTATTGATAATTTTTTTATAGCTTTTGGAATTGACTTTATTTTATAAAAAGTAGTTTCTTTCGAGTATCTTGCACAACGTTGAAATTTGATTTGTTGAAATTTAACGTCACTTAAATTAACACCACTTTGGATAAAAGGAAAGTAAACAAATCAAAATTGAAAATAAAACAGCCCAAAATGCATACAACAAACAAGTTGAGGATGTAAACAAAGAAGGTCAAACAAATTGAAAATGTAAACAAAGTTGTTCAAAATGTACAAACAAGTTGAGAATGTAACAGAAATTAAAGTAAAACAAACAGAGAGAGAAGACATTGTTTATATAAAAATGTAAACAAAAGAACAAATCATAGATCGTCTTTCTATAGATAGATACTATTAAATTTCCAATTTGTAACCATCAACAGTCATCAATAGTCCTCATCATTCTATACTTCCCCGATTTTAAAAGAATAAAAAAAAAAATCCGTAGCAAAAGTGCCAAAAGTCTTTCACAACATCATCCCCAACTCATCTTTTAAAAATCACATCATTCCCTTCACGAACTGAAACGGTCTCCTTCAGTTCAAACATTCCCGACGACATGCAAAGACAGAAAACAACCAGTACCACCTAGGAGAAGCTCGTGCAGAGCAAGAAAAAGAAGGAAGCATAGATGGGTGAACGAAAGGATAGAGAAAAAGTGGAGGGTTTGGCTTGGACGAAACAGACAGGCACGGCAGGTATGCAGACAGCGAACTGGCTCGTACGCCACGCATTACGAAGAAGGTATATAACGGTAGTAGGGTTTGTGTATCCATGGATAACGAGCTTCCTCTCTTGCTCGGCTGCCTGTTACCGCTAATGAGCTACCGTTTCTGTTTTCTGCTCTGCACACCGCGTAGAAAGACTCACTACTCCTCCTCTCTCGTGCCGAGAAACGCGAAAAGACCCCTTCCCCCCCGCGTCTTTATATTACCGCTGGAGTTGAAAAGCGAATTCGTATCGGTGTATAACAGCAGTTGGAAATAAGAGATGCGTGACGTCAGTGTCCCGCCGCATTGTGAATCTCGTTAACACGTGACGCATTTCTTTTGTCCGTGGATCCACTGATGTTTCTCCTCTTCTCACTGCGAGAAATCAGTTTCTGGATTGATCTCGAGACACTCTTTTTTTTTTCCCGATGTGAATTATTTCTTCTATTAATAGAATTTTTGTTTCCTGATTCTTTGAATGGAAAGATATCTTTTTTTTTTTTTTAATGTTTGGTTGATTATGATGATTATTTTTCCTCGATGATTCTTATTTAAAAAGCTACTTTTTCTTGATTAAAGAAGATCATTTTGTGATTTTCAATTGCTGCGTATTCATTCAAGAAAAAAGCCTATTAATTTCGAATCATTGATAAAACACATAAAGTATATTCGCGGTCACCCATCCAAATGCGAATCTCGAACCCATGCAACTTGACTTTCAAATCGAACGAGAATCAATGAATCCACATCGCAAAGAACGTTGGTTGCATAAATTCTCGTGGAACAAGATATTTTACCTTTGCTTTTTGAAAGGCAATACACATTTCTAATTAAACTTTAATTCGTCCTAATAATACAACATAATAATATATTAATAATCGATTATTATAATTTCCGTATTTAAAATCAACTTTTATTAATTAAAATTATTTCGTTCGTTCCACGCTTTCGATCTTTCACCGCGTCGCGAGCTCACCAAAGGGATATGGAGTTGTTTTGCGGTGTCAGTCGCATCAAGACTTGATTTACACTAGGTTGGCTCCCCGTTTCCCCAATCGGTCACGATTCATTCAAATATTCAGAACACCGTAAACACCGTGGCGTACTGTGATGATTGGATCCCTACCCCCGATATTTACTTATTCCCGGACGGTAATTCTAAATAAACAGCTGCAAACGCTCTCCCTCGTTGGAAACAATATTTCGTCGGGCGGGGATCCTCGACGTTATTGCCATCCAGGATTCATAAAGCGGGCCGTGCAGCTATTTGTATTTTAAACATCGGGGGAGGAAGACTTATAGCTGCGCCTGGCAGCCAACAATTTTTCGAAATTTATATCCATCTCCATCCACATGAATGGACCAATCTTGTTCCCAGATCGTTTATTAAATTGTTCTCCTTATAATATTTCTATCTATATTATAATTTTTTAATTTTCACAAATATGCGACAAACACTCGAACAAATGATTTTATACAACGATCTAATACGTCGTTCATTTATCAACCATTCAATTGTACGTGTTCAAAAATCTTGCTCACACTCCACTCCTTTATCACGTTAATTTATTCGTCTTCAGAGGAATCAAGAAGAGGAGGAAGAAAAAAAAAAGGCTTCGACAAAGGGAGTGGCTGGCACACGATCGCTTTGAAACGTCTCGCCGTTTCAATTTCTCAAAGCTGTACCATTCGATCGTGTTTCAGAAAGAAGGGATAAAAGAGTAGAAAGGGAGACAGAGAGTCTGGAAAGTGGTGTTAATTACCGGGCTTCATCGACAGCCGGTGAAAACGTCGCCGCAGTTTTCCCAAAACGGAAAAACCGGAGACATAAATTCGCTTGGATTTGATACTTGGTGTTGATACTTTCTGACGCGGGATCGTTCGCCAACCAAGCCGGGATCACGCGTCCTCTTCTTCGAAATGGCGGAAGAAATAATAAGGAAAAAGACAAATTTCTGGCCGATCCTTTGTCATTCGATGGAAAATCTTTGACGGAGAGAATGATCAATTTTTTTTGAACAATCTTTTGGCGGGAAGAATCTCTTTTTAACTCGAGTATTTACTTATATGATAAATGTTTCACGATGCACTCGTGAATTTGATTCGATCGACCCCTTTTATTACTTTTAACTTTTCTCGTTCAAACAATATCAGAGTTCTTGTCCGTTTATTTCATCGAATTAATATGGAATATTACCCCATTGTTCTCCAGGTTTGTGTTTTCATTCGTAGCGGATGTATATACGATCAGAGCGACGCGTAGCCAGTTCAGATAATAGGAACTCAATTAGAGTTTAGTTGATCAGGTATTGATGAAAATTTCGTGCCGATAAATAGAGTTCAGATAAGTGAAATTCTATTATAATTTATGCTCTGAAACATCGATTGAACTCTATAGTTAACGGTATTATTTCCATTACATCCGTGTAATTGCGCCTGCAGAATCCATAATACTATCATAGAAGTGACAATTGTGGACGAATAATAGTAATTCCACTCGTTATAACTCTTTATGCAATTCTCTGAATACGAATGCATAATTTTTTTTTTTTAATTAATAACTTTTCAATCGAGAATCGAACGAAACAAATTCACTTAAAGATCACTCAAGAGGAAGATCTTAACGATATCAGATCACATATTGTTTTTTCTATTTGTATTGGAAATTATATGGAGGATTGTCATAACAGTAATTTGTTCGAAGAAAGATTGATTAATTATCCAATAATTTTGATCAATTCGACGATATTTAATATCTCTAATTCTTCAAATTCAATTTATCAATAATTCTCAGATTAATTTCCATCGATGAGTTTGGAAAATTTGTCAATAAGAGGGAGAGAGAAAGAGAGAATTTGTATTTTATTTACCAATGTCAACAGCTATGAATTATTGTATAGGATGATATAAAAGTAAAACAAAACGAAAAAAAGCGTGAAAAATGTATACCAAATAAAATATTTACAATATAGACGAAATATTGCTGTGGTTTGGTATTGCGGTATCGAGTCGATATATCGTGGAAATATTTTTATACTTAAACAATATATTTTTCAATAGATCTCTTACCTTATCGTTTCGATAAGTTTGATTAAAATTAACGATATTATAAAATTTAATCAGCAATTTAATAACATTCTTTTTACCTTACGAGGATAAATAATAACAATTAGAATCAATTGGAAGATCAAATCGAAGCATAAAACAGGTTTTCTATTTTTTCAACTTTCAGAAATTCCGTGTCCCTTTACGAAACTCCATTCTATTTGATATCCCAAAAAACTGCACGCACGAAAATTCGAAAACGATTTCACACCTCCCCTCCCCACCGTGATCCATTCATTTACCCAATCCCAACAAACTTTTTCGAACGTATCTCGTTCGATTCCGCGATTCGTCCCAATTTTTTACCCTATGGATCGAGAAACGAACAAAAATAAAGATAAAAAAAGAAAAGAGATAAATAAAATAAATAAAATAAATCTTTCGCCCTGTTTAGTGAATGAACAACCACCGTGGAAGCTCGTAAAGTCGTGCAAGGGGAGAGTGTATACGTGTAAAGAGATGCTTTACGATGCGTGCAGCTACTATCGTTACAGTTGGCATAATGCCACCAGGTTTATTATTAACCGCAAACTGGCGGAGCTTAGAGCTTCCTCCGCATCCCCCCACCGTCGAATTAAGAGGACACAGCTAATCCTCGGGTGATACGTTAATACGAGGGTAGAGGTATCAACGCCACGTGCGAGATTTACATTTGTAAATCTGGTGGCAATCTATTCTCTCCTTGATTAAGGTTAATTTTGGAAAAATGAAAATGTCGCTCGATTCGTGCAATGTCTATTTTGAAATTTATCTACTCAACTAGCAGATAGAATAGATTCTAATCTTATCCTCTTTATAATTTTTGTGCAGTAGATTCTCTGCGTGCAAATCGTCATCTTAAAAAAAGTCTCGAACTGTACGTTAACTTTTTTATCGACAGCGGGTCAAACAGAAATATCGAGCGGGATATTTAATATCCTTAATAAGAATTCTTCGTTGGAAAATTTTCTTATCTTTCTGAGTATTTTTTTTCTCATTTTCGAAAAAGAAAAAATTTTTACGTTTCAAATGGATAAATTTAATAATCTCGCGCAAAGATCATGGAAAATTCATCTTGGCCGGCGACATCGTCATCGCTGTGATTCCTAAAGATTGTAAGCCTGCTATGTAGGAACTCTTTGTAGGAAATTGATTTCGAAGTAGGTTTAACTGCCAGCGATTTCGCAGCCGCGAATAGCTGAAGTGTCTGTAAGTAACCGAGTGAGTAACTGCGCGCGATTAAACTCTCCGGCCAGCTGGGAACAATTGAAGTCTCTGAATGGCTGTAACTAACTGACGTGGCTTGGAATTAGTAACTCGGTTTAGCAATTAAGCGGTTCAAATTAGCTATTAAGCCTACTTCTGCGAGCCTCTTACACGAATTTTTAATTTACTTTCATCTTCTTTTTTTTTTTTCCCCTCTCCTCTTCTCGATCAAGAGTTTTCTTTCCACTTTTCAATCCTCGTGATTCTTTTTTGGATAATTTATTTCGATTTTTTTTTCTACTTTTATTATCCGTGATTCTTTTTTTCTCTCTTCATAATTTTATCGAATTCGATCAAATGGAATACTGTTTGATTAATCGACGTGAATTTTAATTAGTATCGATTATCCTTGCTCGTCTACTCGCATCGATTATTTGCGACGGTTTAAACATATTGGTGAACCAGTTTCGCGCAAAAATTGACGGGGCACGGTTATCTCCATAATTGAATACAGAAACTGAATAAATTTTAATAACTTTATTCTTGTATAATTTAAAAGGTATTATTCAACGTTGAAAAATACATATTTTTGTACTTTTATAATTGCACGAATCGAAGTATCGTAAATATTAGTATATCTCGCAGTTGGTGAACGATATACGTTGGAATAAAATATAATCAGGATATTTTCCTTTTTTACCTTCTCTTTTCATCGACGCGGTCAATCACTATAATTTCCATTTAATTGCCTCTATATAATACCTTTCATTTTGCATATCCGCGTTATTTTAAATATTCCAATTTCTTCGCAAGTCAAATTCTTCCTTCTTTTTTTTTTTCAAATTTAAAATTCCTAAAATGTTATCCCCAATGTTTTACACAGCTAAGCACTCGAAAGAAGAAGCAGAGAGAGAGAGAAAAAGGTAAGATATCGAGCAAGTAAGGAATTCGAATTTCGAAAATTTCATTTCTACCCCTTATACAATCATTATTTCTCTCATTATTCCGCAGACGCATCAAACACAACAACAACGACATCGTATTTCGAATCGTCCTCGTTTCTATCCAAAAATAATTCGCCAACCAGTTCGTTAGTTAGACGTGGTCCCTAACGACCTCCGTTTGTTCCATTTCACTGGATAGAGGGAGGATTGAGAAAGAGGGGAGGGGGTGAGAAAAAGCGGGGTGGATGGACGGACTATCGTGTTTCGTCGAGGTGATGATGGCATAAGAGGCCATCTCGCGAGCCTTACGGCGTCACTAATTATACGAGCTCGTGTCCCTCCTCCTCCAGTTGAAGGGAAGAAAGAATGGCCGGGACAAAAATTTAATTACAACGGCCTTGTTTAGTCCTCCTCCCTAACCACCGTTAGATAGGGAAACGTCGTGGAATGCGGTTAATTTGTTTGTGGTTTTCCTCCTCGGCTTAGAAATTCGCCTCTCAGGGAAAGAATCGAGGATAAAGTTCTTCTCTTCTTTTTCTTTTTTCTTTTTATATAATATTCTACCGAATTCTTTTTGAAAGTAATTTAATATTCTTCTGAATCGATTTTGATTTTTGCATCTTGGGCTTTGGATAGGTTTATTAATTATTTTTCCAAGAGACGCGATAAATAGAAAAGATTTTCCCTTCTATTCGATTTCTATTTCCCTTTTTTTCTTCGTAACTTTTGTTGACGCCCCGTTCACGGAATGAAACGAAAATTTGATGAATCGTTTGCAACGTTCGAAAGACAGTAAAAGTATCATTATTCGGAGAAGGAAATCTCGGAGAGGAATAAGAAGAAACGAACCCCCTCCCTTCGTTTCATCCCCAGATAAAGGATGGTTCCGCTGACGTCAACGCATTAAACGCGCATTTTTCATCCTCCACGGCTACATCTCGATTCGATATCTCCCTTTTAACCGTTCGACGTTTGCGGGTCAAGTGGGGGGGATTCCTTGTTATCGAATCAACCGCTTAGTTAACCATTCCTCCCCTTTCTCGAAACGAAATTCAACTTCGCGACGTTGATTACTTACAACATTATTATTACTCCGCAGTTTCATTTAAAGCTGGCCTTAATTTGGCCAAGGTGGAGCATCGATCATAGACATCGCCCCACCTTGAACATTTGCTCTGCTCGAAATAAAACTTGGGAATATTATCTTGAATTCTGGCTTAATTAGGTATGAATTAGGTATGAAACTCGTCAAGCAAGTTGTATGAAAGGAAATAAATGGATAATTTGAAATTTTTAATTAATTAATCGAAACGTTTGGATTAAATGATATTTGTACGGATGGTATTTTATTTGTCTGATAGCATCGGGATGATTCTGTTTTAAGGAAAAAAAATTGCGCAAGAAATGCGTTCTCGACCCAGAAACAAAAATCTCTTTAAAACTATTCAGCCTCGATTCCAAAATATTTCTCGATATTTCACTACTTATCATATCTGCAAGCTGACCTAAAAAGAAATCTTTTATATCGAACGACACGCGTTTTTACCTAAAATACTTTTCGATAATATCTGATAATATTTGCATACGCATTTAAATATTTCATATATATATATCAGGGAAGAAGAAGGGAAACGCATTACAGAAAATAAATTAATTATTTTTCATATTTTTCAACATATATATATACCTTTCTTAGTGTATAGGAGTAAAGTTAAAATTTGAATAAATTTCAATAATATAATTAAATTGACAAAGTGGAGAGGTTCATAGTTACGAATTTCAATATAATATCAATACTCTTGTTGCAATACTGCATCTTCAAGTTGAAACAAGCAATGTTTTATGCATAGATTTGATCCACAGCCAGTTAGCTCGATTTGGAATTGTGATTCAGTTTTAGAAATCGAGATCCTGTTTAATCTCGAGACTCCTCGTCTCGCGCGCGCCGTCCCGGTTTTTCCGACAGAATTTTAAACATAGTCGCCAAAGACAACGGGTTAAACAGCCCGGTTGGTCGCCCTCTGTTCCCCTCTTGCTGGAAGACGCACCGCTTTTCATCCGCGGATCACATTTTCCGCGAAAACGGTCGATTCAACGGCGAAGAAAGAGAAATCGTTCGTCTCTTGTGATACCGCTTTTCATTCTTGCCCTTTTCTATCGTTTAACATTTTTCCTTCACGGCGAATTTCTTCTATTATCGTTCCTTTTCGTGCTTTTGTTTTCCCGTTTATTGTGAAATTTTATCTTTTTTTTTCCGCCTCGAAAGAAGGGATTTTCATGGAAGATTCGCGGAGCAGTGGTTCTCAACTGGATCGTTGCTTAAAAAAAAATGTAAAAAGTAAGAAATTTATTATCGAAAAATTATCAGTAAATGTACAAGCCAAGGTATCGTGTAAATATGTAGAAATTTAAATTTGTATTCTTTTATTAATTCTATTAGTAGAATAGAATATAATTGCACGTTAATATTAAATTGTTTTGTAGGACGAAGAATATTTTGAACGAAGAAATATTTAAGCAATTCTCCATTATACCATACGTAAATTATTATAAACGATCGTGTAACGTTATTTGAGAACCTCTGCTTTGGAAACTTTTCCCCGTGTACTTTCGAATTGATATTTTTTCCATTGTTACAACTCCATTTTTTTGCGTTATTTTTCTTTCTATTACTACAGCTTTTTTTTTTTAGCACTATTGAAAACAGTTTTTTTAAATTGTTGCAACTTTTGCTTTATATATTTTTGTATCTATACGAAAATCCATTTTTTTTCCCCTCTTTTAATGTCCTCGGGCAATTTCTTTCTTTCTTTTTTTTTTTTTTCGACAAACGAAATATCGTTTAATAAATTTTTATTAGAGGCGCCAGCCTCGAGTGAAAGAGATTGGATTATAATTCAATGCTCATCAATTAATCGATACCGCGACTTGAAATTGCTTTAATTTAACACATTGGCCGCATTGTACTGTGCAAGCTCATCTGCATGCGATATAAACCTAACTCAATCTCACATATCCAGGCTCGATACATACTCTAATTGAAAACTAATCTCTGACTAAACTTGGCATAACACAATCTGCCCGCGACTTAATTTAATCCCAAACCTTATCCCCCAACTTACGATTTAACCCCCAAATTTTAATCTAATCGCCCAGCTCCCGCAAGATTGCCTTTATCGTTGTTTACTTTCGATATGGATCATTAATTCCTTTCCCTCAAACCAACCATTTTTCACAGTCGCCAAAATTAGAGATTAAAAAAAACTAGGACATCTAAAATTAAACACTCTTACCTAAAATTTCATATATAATTAATATTTATTGGTATTGGTAGATAAATTGTTGATATAATTATTTTTAAAAATTCATTTGAATTAAAAAAATTTTGATATTTTTTCATTATGTTAAATTATTTTTTTTTACGTAAAGTTTTTTTTCTCAATATATGTTATTTTTGTTATTAAAAATAATGTTAAAATTAGTATAAAAATTATTATTAAGAATAGTATATCTCCAAGACAGAGAAACTATTTACACCGTATAAAATTATTATTTAAAAAATAATTATCCTTACTCCTTTTAAAATTTGAAACTCGTCTTCCTTCCATTCTTGAAAAAAATTAAAGCTATCGGTTATCGGGATTCCCAGCCGCGCAACAACAGACAAAAAGAGAGGGAGAAAGAGTTCCCGGAAGGGACCTTTCGACCTGATGGACACCGCCGACAACAGGAACTATGGCCTCCCCAGGAGAGGAGGCACGAAAGGTTGTTCAACGGCGAAAGACCGAACTGGAACTTCGTTCGATAATTTGACGTTTTACGAGGGCACGGTCCCGAAGGAAGAGAGACTGGCCTGCAAAGCCTTCCATTCCCTTCCCTCGCCCCAAATCGAGGGGAGAAGGAAGCCCTTTGTTCCTCCTTTCTTCTCCCTCCCCATGTTACAAACAGCCGATTACGACTATCGAGATTTTATCGGCCGAATATTCCTACGGATGCTTTATCGTTTTCTTTTCCTTCATATCGTCCGATAATTTACTTTCTCCTCTCGACAATTTTGCTAAAAGTTTTCTTCCGCGCAGGAAGAATATTTCTGGTGCACAGACATTCGCTTGGACAAAATTTTATTACATCGAGTAGAGACTTCAATCGCGATCAATCACGAGTTTGTTTTTCGTGTTAGCCGTTCCTTCGAATTATTCCAACGGTAACTGAACGAGCAACACTTTAATTAGTTGACGAAACATTCGCGTTACATCCATTCTACTACCCTCCCTCGTACCCTTCGAAATGGGGATACAGCCGTTTTCACGTACGCTGTACACGGGTCGCGATAGTTTATACGGGCCGATTTACACAGCCGATTCATAGGCGTTGCGTTCGCCGGCTCATTCGGCGCCACCCGTGTTCCATACATTTTTCCACCGGCTCCTGACACGTACCTCTTTCAATGAATATGCATGCCGTGGTTAATCGGTCGCGAAACACGATTACCAATTTATTTGCCCGATCCTGCGCGATTCCCTAAATGAAAATTAACCGATATTTCCTAATTTTGCGTCGGGAGAGGCGATTTGCGTCGCGAATTCTTCTCTTTTTTTGATTTTTCATGCACGGAAACGATGTTCGGAGATCATTTTTTGGAGGTAGGGTAGGTATTTTACCGGAAGAGCGCCATCCTTTTGTTCGAGAGAGGAGGGAGGTAATTTTATATTTATCAGATAAGCGTTTCTTGGCTGAGTAACGGTGAAGTTTAAAGTTTCGTGAAACTCGAGGTTGCAACTCGAGACTCGTAATAATGTGAACGTGGGGAACCCGTGTTTCTCCTCGCAATTAGTCCCGTCGAAGGTAATTGATGTTCCAAGTTTTATTACCTCGATATTTCATCCCGTTAGCCCTTTGACGCGTTGCGAATTCGTGCATAATCCTAAATGTAATTAAACGAACCAGTAAATAGTTAGGATTAAAGTTAAGAAAGGATTTCATTTTGCTCGATAATTCCTTTCAAAATGAATTATACGTTCCGAGTAAGGAACCGTGGACCACTTTCACCCCTTCCTCCGCCTTCGACACACGTCAGAAAGCAGTTGGAAACTACCTTCGATAACATCGTTAGCCACTATCCCCCGCTAACGGGTTGCACGTGTGCAGCGAGATTAAATAGTGCCACCCCCTTGAGTGGAGGGAGAGGGGCGCACCGAAAAAGCACCGAAGCCCTCCCTGTATCCTTTTGCTTCCCCTCGACGACAAGCGGTGTTTCCACGTAAACACGAGACCTCTCGGAAGGGGTTTCTCTCGAGGGAACAGCCACGTGTGCTTCTATCTACATAAAGGAGCCACCTCGTACGTGCACCCCTCCAGAAAGGCGTGTAGATGCGAAATCGAGTTTATGGGTTTGCTTAATGATACATTTTCACCTACGTTTGTACTACTTGCAAAATTATCCTGGTTTCGTCAGATCCCCGTAGATTTGGACGAAAAAGGAGATACTAAAAGCCGACTCAACAACGTTATTCCAACGTTATCGAGTGGAAGAAGGACTCGAATGGCTCGAAAGGAAGGCGGAAAAAAGAGAAAGGAACTACTTGTAGCAGTCGAGGGCAGGGGAGGGGGGAGTAAACTATCGGTTTGTATCGGTGCATGAACCGGGGGCCCATAACTTTATTTTATCCTCCCTCGGGTTATATCTAGATTTATTGGCCGGCCGTTGGACACGCTATTTCGGCTTTATTTATGGGCCACGTCACGCGGCAGCCAAAGTTGCAAGCGTCGCGAGCGCCCTCACCAAGAGTGGAGGGGGAACTATCGAAAAGATCCGATTTATCTCTCGGCCACCGATTGCTGACTCGCGATCATTCCGGAAATAAGCATTCCCCGCTCCAACACCGAGCGTTAAATGCGACCGTTTCGAAGGTATTTCGAGGGGAGAGCGAGGTGACAATTTCGAAATAGCGTCTCGATATTCATTTATTAAAATCGAACGAAACGAGGAAGAGCGGTTGAAGCATTTATGAAAATGACGTATGCTTGAAATCAAGAAGAGAATGGCGTCTAAATTCTTCGAGACAGTTTTGCCATCGGAGAGAAAACTTTTCACAAATTTGGCAAATAAAAGAAACTTTATCTAAAAATTAATTTCGATGAAAAGATTTATTTTGACTTATAATTTATGGTTAAAAGAATAAATTAGGGATAATATCTTTTGATAGACCACATTGATAAAGATGATTGCGACCTCGATGTTGAATTAAGAGAAAAGTTAAACGCAGGAGTTTAAAATTTTAAGCCTGTCCGACTTTTAAAATCTTACATGATTCGAGTTCAAATCGACGTAAGTTCGGTTTCTATCTATAATAAAATTAAAATTATTCGTACGAAAAGCGTTTATTACGACTTGGTTTCGATTGAAATAAAATTTTTAAAATTCGATCAACTTGGTCAACGCTGATATATCGATTCCCATGAAAATCGACGCATGCGAAATATCCGTATTCCGTATTCCGCCCTCCTCGTGTTTACGCGCCACCGGTCAAGGGTTAAAGCCTCTCAGATGCCTCTCAGAGAGATCCACGTGGCGGAAGAGAAGAAAAACTTAGGTCGATGAAGAAAGGAGGAAAGGATGGCGAAGAAATGGCCTCCTCTTTTTTCCCTTCCTCCACCATATTTTATTCATACAGCTTTACGTGTACATAGACGACCCCTGCGGCTTCCAGGAATGTTTCATCGTCCGATCAATTTTGATCCCTTGCCTCGAAAGCAGAGCTACCCCTATTCGAACCTTACTTTCCCCTTTGTTTCTCAATTGCTATTGCGAGTTACGATTTAAATTTCCACTCGAAGCGCCAATAATAGTCGGATCTTGCTTGTTCCGAATCTTGAACGATTATTTCAACGAGGCTAGATTAATAAAAAGAATATTTTTATCTCTCTAATTCTTTCCACAAAAATTTCTTCCTATACACGCAGGGAGGAGCGGTGTGTGAGGGTAAATAGGGGCGAATGGAGTACACGATGGTGGCGTACGTGAATAAAATTCGCCGTGGATCGAATCGATTCTGCGCGCAATTTGGCAGGGAAATCGGATTTCCAATAACGACACTGATTATCATGCGATTCCCACCTTATAGTCCGATCTCGACCTGCCATCGTAGATATATATATAAATATGAAAAAGAAGTTATGAGAGGAGAAGAAAAAAGAAAGGAAGGAAAGAATGCAGAGTGGAAAAGTAAACGGGGGAAAAGGAAGATATAAGATGCGAAAAAAGAAAAAGGGGAGAAAAGAGAGCGAGGAAGAAGTTTTGAGCAAATGTTGGAGAGAGGTGAAACTGGAGAAGATGATAAACGTTAGAAGGGGAAGCTGTGGACAAGGAGGTGAAATACGAAAAGACCTAAGAAAGGAAAAGAGAAAGAGGAAAGAAGGTAAACGTTGGAGGGAGAAGCACGAGAGACGCGAAATTCGAAAAATTGGCGTCCGAGATTCCTCCATGAAAATCCGTGAAATATCTTCTCGAGATACTTGGCCGCCTAGGCAGCGTTATTACCTCATTATTGCCATCGGGCTTGGATCGATCTCCGATTCGAAAGAACGGCCGGCTACAAAAGACGCGGAGAGATTGTTACTCACCCCATTTCATAACCTTGTTCCGGTCAGTGCTTCCTCCCTTCCTCTCCGCGATTTTGAATCATTCGAATATTTCAACCCCTCCTCGCTTTTCGTTACAATTTTTAGAAATTAAAACATTTCCTCCCAACTAATATTATCATCCTATCCCTCCCCGTGATCTCGTAACGATGATCCCCCGCCATATTCCAGGAGCGATTAAAACGGCCTGGAACGGCCACCTACGAATATTCCAACCTTTATTATTATCGCGGCACGGGATCACCCGTAATCGACCTCTTCGTTCGCGCGCACGTGCGCGATAATAAACGGCGAAACGGCGTAATGATAACGCGAATTAAAGCCGAAATATCTTTATCCTCCTCTCCAAATCCTCTCCCTTCTAGCAAACGCGTTGTTGGAGAACGCTTAATTTTCATTCGACCTCGACCTCATCATGGAACGCGCTACTTGTCACGTACTACAACTACGAGTGGATTGCAAGGGAGTTCCTCCGCAGTTCAAACTCCCCAGGCACGCCTTCAACTTCCCTCCCTCGGTGTGCGAGCGCGTGTGCCGAACGAACGGACTCGAATTTCACCCTTTTCCGCGTACTTTCCAAGTTTCGTCGCTCTCCGCTTCGTTGGAAGGGGGCGAGACGACGGTGGAAGCCAGGGGGAGAGGAGATAGTTCCATTTTGTGATTAAGTTGGCATTCGTCGAGCGCTTTAACTGGATATCTGTTTAAATTGCGATTATTTAATCGCGCTGCAACGCGATATTTGGATCGAAGGGAGGATACTCGAGGAAGCTCACATTTTAAGTTGACGAGAATAAATTTTACAAATTGGTCGAGTAGATTGCGCAAAGAGTGAGAAATTAATTGGCCAAGCGTGGGCTAAAAATAGGGGAATTAATGAATTGAGGGAAGAAAAGAGGAGTATTAATGGATAAATGAAAAAAGGGGGAGACGAGTGATCGGAGGACGGCGAAAAAGTTGTAGTTGCGCGATTTCGAAAAGTTGTACAAATGTCGGGGACGGTGTAATTCGAAAAGTTGTCGATTGGATGGGGGCTGCAACGGCCGACTTAAATGCTCGACACACACCGGCCGACACGTAGCGCAATTAGGATTGTCGGTGCACCCTTCGACGCCACGTTTGCAGTAGGTTTTCCTGGCGCAGCACCGCCGGCTTTATTTCATTCTGTTTTTTGCAAAAATTCCCCGTACCGGTCAGAAACTGTGCCAGAATTAAATTCGCGCGTGACCGGCACGCGAACGAACTCTTTCATCCACCGGGCTCGAAATTCGTAATCGCGTTAGTATCAATTTTTCCCCCCTCTATGCCTTCTTTCCGCGCCGACAACGCGTGGAACCAAAGATGAGACCGGATGATATTACGCGTTCATCGATATTTTTCTTTTTTTTTTGACTCGATGATCTCGTATATAAAAGTCTTCCATCATTGGAACGACGAGTAGTCAAAATGTAATTATTGGTCGAGTAAAGTAAAATCTTACTTTCTTTAATTCTTCAAAAATTTAATCAAGCATCGAAACAGCGGCGATTAATTAGAGAATTAAGATTAAACGAGGAGTGCGACGTCGATTTTTTTTTGACTCGATGATCTCGTATATAAAAGTCTTCCATCATTGGAACGACGAGTAGTCAAAATGTAATTATTGGTCGAGTAAAGTAAAATCTTACTTTTTTTAATTCTTCAAAAATTTAATCAAGCATCGAAACAGCGGCGATTAATTAGAGAATTAAGATTAAACGAGGAGTGCGACGTCGATCTGTTTTAATTTATGTGATTCGCCGCCATTTTTCTTTGCAGGGGGGGATGGGTTCCGCCTCGCGGAAATCGTGTTTCATCGTCTCGCCGGTGATCGTTAATTATAGCGCTGCGGAACATAATTGCTCCGATTTTTACCGTTCGCGTGGTTAGATTGATCGAATAATTCGAGAGGGAATAAAAAAGGGGGAAATGAGGCGAAAAGAGAAATTTGGATAATTGGTCGATATTTTCCTTCGTTGTCTCCGATTTTTATTATTATTTCTCTTTTTTCTTTTCCAACAGACACCTTTGCATTAACGATTCTCTCGAAATATCTTGGACCGATTATTATTTCGAAAATTTATCTTCCCAATATTCTTCAATATTCTATATATTTCTGGAATAACCATGGAACCACGACTGATGCGAATGGATTGGCAATAATCCTCGAGCTAAGCAGTCTTTCTATAAGGGACGATGGCTGGATCGAATTGAAAAGAACCTTCTAGCACCTTTGCAATTTTATTACTTCGATTACATCAATTTCATTTTCGTCGAATGATAAATTCATTATGAACGTATCGACACTCTTAAATTAAATTAATATATTTATTAGACACTCGATTGAATATTTCGAGCGAGTACTATAAACCACGCTCACAAATTCTGCGATGTCGCCGAATAAAATAAATCGCCGTTTCGAGAGAAATCATTCGAAATACCTGGCGATATTCTACCTCGATATACCACGCAACGTACACGTTCTACATTCGATCTTGGAGTGTCAACAATATTTCACGGATAAAAATCAGCTTGTTGAACACCTGTAAACAAAATACGAAATTCCACGCTTTCTCGAGGGGGCGAAGAAGCGTTCGAGGATTCGACAAGTCGGCGACACGAGTCATCGAGAATATTGACTGGAAATCCCAGCCCGGTAATTGAAAGCTCGTGGCGCGGGGGTGGAAAGTGTCGGGGAAAGTCTCGAAGAGATATTTCTCTTTTCGTTTCGGCACTCGAGACGCACGATTCTTCCCGGCTTTTAAAGCCGTGATGGTGGGGGGCTTCGAGACGAAGGGATGAAAAAAGGAAAAGAAGAAAAAAAGGACTCCATAAATAATACCGAATGGTTTCGACAGTTCTTGCTTGCTCATTCGTATATCACATTTGGCACAGTGGTTCTCACTTAATAAGGAGAATATTTCAACGTCCAACCCTCGCGTTTTGTCCTCTACGATTTGTCGCAGGAGGGAAAAAAGGATTTTCTACGTGGGTTGGTACAGACTTTCTCGATATTTATATAAAGATGTTTGTGCATTGGTGGACAGAAGAAGAGGAGAAAAATATTCCAAGTTCGATTCGATCGATTTAAATAATGGAGATATACATCTCTGTCAAAATTGGAAATTTTCAATTATTCTCCCGTCATTCTAATGATAATTGTAGACTAAAATGCGAGAAATAAAAAGTATGTAAACGCTGGAACTCGACGATGTGCGAGGAGAATTTTCACAGTGACAGATATAGACGCCTTCCAAGTTTTCCAAGGGTTGGAGTCGCTCAAAGACGATGAATCATGATCGCTTCCCCTCGCCTGCTGTCGGGACAGGTTTAGCCTGACAAAAAACGTGTCAAACGCAGTTCATTTCATAATTTCAAAAGCTCCTCTCTCTCGAAAGAGACACGTTTACACGATAATATTACTACCACGCTAAATATACACGAAGAAAGAAGAAGAAGCTCTCCTCTCCTCTTCCTTTAACAACAATAATACGAATTTTTAATCCTTCTTATCGCTTCAGCCGCGGATTTTCACAGCAATGAAACAACAAGCACGCGACAGAGAAAACGTTAAACTCCTTCTTTCTCCTCTCTGTGTAAAATTTCACATTTTTTCATGAGGTTCTAAAAAGGAAAAGCGTGTAACGACGAAACTCAGTTTCATTTTCGGTCAGTCGAGGGATTCGAGGTCTCGTCAAGGGGGAGAGGAGAGAAGTTCTCAATTTTATTCAAGCCGTCACGACTGTGGATGCAGCGTTTTCCACCATCGTGGATAAAACGACGATTCGTATTCGAGATGTAGGATCGGCGAGAGAGCGGCGAAGGAGAAGTATTCCGGTTTCTCCGCGAAAAGGGAGTGGAATAAGTCGGCCAAAGTTGGACAAGCGTGATAAAACAATCATGAGAGGGGGAGGGGATAAGAGTATTCCGGTGGCAAGGCGGATAAACGGAGGTGAAGGTGGAGGGGTGGTGGAATAAAGATGTTGTTCACGGCTGTAACTAGGTTTCTTTTTTCTCTTACAAGGCAAACGACGAAGAACAAGAACGCGAGTGGTACGGGTAAACGATTCGTCAGGCGAGAATTACACTCGCTGATTAGTGAATTTCAACCGAGATTTGTAACAATGGCGATCGAGATCGACTCGAATTTCGAGCTTCTTCAAATAAATTGGTGAGACAAAAGTCGAGATTAAAAGAAGGATTTTGGGTAAAGAAATCCTTGAACGTAAATATTTCTATTTTTCTCGGTATGGCCAAGAAATACCGGAGCTCCGCTTAAAAATTCGAAACATAGCGATCGAGAAGCGCAGCCATCCGTTCTTCCCAACCCGGATCGCTCTTTGCATACACTCTTCCGTATAAGATCCCGAGTTGGAACACTTGGCGGATAACATCCGACACCGTGATGGCTCCAGAGATTCCTTTGTAAAATATCCACGTATCGCAGCTACGTGGAAAACCGATAGGTGGAATTCGGATGCCGATGAATGGCGCTAGGAGGATGCGTTCTATGTTTGTGAAATTGCAGGGAGCTCCAGGCCGGATTCCAAATGAAGTTTTCTTTTTTTTTGGAAAACTTTTCGTGCCTTTTGAATCGGGGGAAAAATTAGATTAAACGAAAGCAGGGCGGAGAAAAATATCGCGCACAAAAATGAGAGGAACTTTCGAGCTTAACTTAAAGCTTAAGATTAAAAAGAGGACGCGATATACTTGTACACGAATTATTATCGCAATTTTTCCGAAAAATATTTTTCCCTGAATAAATACATTCTGACCCGTTCCATGCGGGTGGAATGGTAATTTTTACTTCGGCGGGATCAGAGATGAGAAATGGAGGAAGAGTGCCCTGTACGGGGGTGGGAAAAGGGGGAAAGAGCCGACTCAGGAACGCGTGAGCTTCTTTTCAGGGGCTTTGATCCCTCGGTAAATTTCCAGGCGGGCGCGAGATGAGGAGACAGACCAATGGAAAGGAATCGGGAGAGAGAGACCCCCCTTCCTCTCCCCGTTGAAGGTACACCTTAACTATTTCCGGCGAATTTCATATCCAGAACTTGTATCATTGTACCAGAGAGTTTGCGAGTGATGATAAATATTTTTCTTTCCGTTCTTTTATATCCCTGTAACCGAATAATTGAGCGAAAGTTTAATTTAGTTTAATTTTTCGCATCATCGTGTATACGACGATTGTCATCGAGTAAAATTTCGTACAATAAATTACGAAATTTGATCCACGAATTGGGAAAACGAGACAATATTCATCAAATTCGCACGATATATGCGATAGTATAAGAGATACAAATGGGTGGAAATAAGAAAAATTATTTTCATCCCCGATAATCCTTCTTTTTTAGAAGAAAATCTATTGGACAATTTCGAAATGGAACAAAGGAAGCGCGATATAAATAATGATCGGATTAATCGTTAATACAACCGTTATCATCGCCGTCATCGTGAAAATTGCCCGAAATTCGCGAACGTAATAACGGCGATTCCGATAAGTGATCGCCTAAATGCAATAATACACCGTTAATAATTCGTTAATTATTTCCTCGTCACCGCGGGGGAGGATTCGATAACTCGTCGCGCGCCGATCGATCGGTATAATCGACGTCGGCTCGGGACTTGTCTCCCTTCGAACGTGAATTTGCACGCCGTTTCCGCCGTGTAATCACTTACTTTCGCGAAAGTGTCACGGATAAACAGGTGAAAACACTCGTCCGTCCGTCTTCTCACGCGCGATTTAATTATCCCTTCCTCGATTATTCCATCGAATATCTTTCGTATTTTCCTATTCCCACTTTCTTTCCAGTTTTCGAACGATTTATCATTAAACTTCTTTGAAGGGAGATCGTCTCCAAAACTTTACAATTTTTTGCTAAAATCTTTCCTGTTAAATCCCGTAAAGAGATCACCATCTAATCCATTAAATTTGAAAGGAAAGTCTCGATGAATCTTTTGCATTATCCATCTGTTCCTTTATTATTAGCCAGTCTTTATGTTTCCTGCAAGGGGAACGCGTAATTCGCGTATTAATGGCCAGCTTTCCCTTCAACGGATCGTTCATTGACTGGCAATTGGAATGGAGATACGCGAGTTAAATATTTTACAATTGTATTATTGGCTCTACTACTTGGCTCGCCAGTCGTTCAGTCGTGTCACTTGTACTCTCTTCTATTCGATTAATTAATTAATTGTGGTATGCATTGTTTATGCATGGTGTAATTAGTAATCAAACGAGATCAAACAAGAGAATATATCATTTTCCTGACAAATCACCAAATTCGTGCTCGATCCTTAATTTCTAATCTAATTACATTAATATTATTCGCAATATATATATGCAAGCCTGTTCTTACGAATCAATCATTAGGGCAATCGATATAAGATTATTATTCGCGAGACGTTTATCTGACACAAATTATCCAACATCAGTCACATGCCACGCAACCAGTAATTAGTTAGACAAGCCAGGAGCCAGACAAGTAGCGCGGATCAACTATCGATCAACCCGATAATAGTAGTAGTACCGGTCAATAATTCCTTCATTCACGTTAAGGCATTAAATTTCTCGAAATTTCTCTTTCGCTCGACCCAAGTTAATTACTTCTCCACATGGAATGGTGCAATCAAACCGTTCAACAGCTCGAAAACTGGAAAAAGTGGATGCAAATCCAAATTAAAGGAAAAGTTTTGTGGGGTAAGCAACGCGATAATCCAGCAAGGGGAGGGGAGGACGAGGTTAATCGCGTTTTCAAAACTCGAAAGATAGATCGATTCATCGATACTTTACCTGCAATTACACCCTTCCTTATTCCGTTATATTAACCCCGAACAACGTCTCCCTCCAATTGTCTCCTCCGCCGCTATCTCTGCAGGAAATCCGATTTGCCGGATCTTCGTGTTACAGGGTTATCTTGGGAAGGGATGCTCGAGCGTTGGCTCGCGCCTCGCCTAGAATTTACGCCCTTATTAATCCTTCTCCCTCCCCTCCCCTCTCTCTCTCTCCTCGAACGATCAACCGTCACAGTGACGCGCGATAACGCGATTTATAGGAGCGTTTAAAGGCTCCTCAGCCGTTTAAATAATCGAGATCCACCGAAGATTGTGGACGATCCAAGGTGGATGAAGGATGAGTGAGTCGATTCGGAGGTGGAAATTAATATTTCGGTCTGCTGCATTGATTCAGAGGAATCTTCTTCTTCTTGAATCGATTGTTTTTTGGGGATTTTTTTTTGGAAAGAAGTAGTTTTGATCGAATATCCATTGCTGCCTACATCAACCTTAACGATGTGTACCCTTATTCCTTCGTCTCTTGCTCATCCTTCATGCTCAAGTTTCCATAAGATGATCGATATTCCGAAGGATCGATCTATAGAAATACGAGCATTACGTTCAATCTCCCTTTTTTTCGAGAAGAAATATAATCGATACGGATTTTTCGTTTAAAACCGACTCGATGGAGCAATGTCGATTGCCAATTAATCGCAACAATTAGCTCGAGCTGCCGTGCGTTTGAGTCGGCAGATGGAATCAAAAGAGAAGATGGGAAGAGAGAAAAGTAAATTTCTCGACTGATCCAGAAAAAAGGAAAAGAAGAAGAAGAAAGAGGAGCATCTTTTCCTCTGGATTCAGGAAGAGGGAGTTCGTCAAACAATCGACGGCCAAGTTTATCGAGTCCCCTTCGTAACCCCGAATAAACTAACGTTAATTATAACCTCTCTCTACTTCCATTTTCTCTCCACTACTTTCTTTCTTTCTTTCTTTCTTTCCTCCCATTTTTCTATTCGCGTCTCCTTGTATCTCATTGTTTAATTTTTCTTCGCTCACGGATTTCTCGCTTGAAAAATAGCGGTTGGAAGTCTTTTTATCCTCCATAATTAAAATTGATCGATTAATTGCGATTCTTGCGTGATTATTTTCTGGGAGATAATTTCTTTTTTTTAATTAATGGAGACAAGGAATAAGCGAAATAAAATTTAATTCTGTGGATCGAAAGGGGTTCGAACGTTACATTATTTTTTAAAGTGTTCTTTCGTAACTATTGTTCCGTGCGGATTTATGCTTGCCAATTTGTTATGAAATATCGTCATCCTTAATCGATGACCTGCTTGTCAGATGGAAGTTTATTATCGCGTATGCGCGAAATTTCGACAGAAATGAAATTGGCCGCGACGCGTGCACTCCCCTCCAAAATTAATCCATCCATAAATATTTCACAGAAATCGATAAAAGTGGATCTTAAGTGGAAAGAAATCCGAAAAAAGAACGACCAACGATGATGTGTTAATTTCTTCCTTTCCCAGTGATCAAAGTATAAATAGTTTTCGGCCGCTGGAAGTGATATAAATCAATCGTTCGTCGAGCGAGCGGTACAGGTCGGCGAACAACGCCACGGCTATTTACTAATTCAACACGTTGCTCCCCATATTATTCGCCATTTTCCCAAGCGTACAAATTCCGCGTTTCTATTCAGTATACGAAGAATTCGTACTGCGTTTAGGGGAGTTGGATCTCACAGACGAGTTATATCTCGACAAACAAATCTGTCTAGCTGCTGTTTGAGAAATACTCGGTTCTCGGATGGAAAGAAGAAATATACACACGCGTCCGATGAATTTGTCAGCGTCGCTCCTTCTATACCCTTCTTTCCAAACGATGTTGAAAAAGAGCGAAAGTTGCGGGAGGTTAATTCAATTTATCAAAGAGTATAATTCGTGGAATGCTTCCCTTCGATAATCGATTCCATCGAATTATTCCAGTTTCGTTTGTTCTTTCTTCCTCTTTTTCTTTTTTTACTTCATCCCAGCGGCATTCCACGCAGCTGCGCCACACTCTCCTCTCTCTCTCTCTGTTCCAATCGTACGTAATATCGAGCTTCGATCGACTCGATTTAATCTTCCTTGCTTTATGCACATGACGTAATTCCTCGGCTTATGCCTCGAAAACGAGGGCAAGAGCGTAGTCGATCCGATGCCAACAGTGTTTCCCCCTCCCCCTTCTCTTTTTTCCCCCTCCTTCCCTCCTTGTTTATCTCCTTTTGTCTCGTTTGCAGTGACATAAAACTGTCCGGGGCAGAAACTGTCGGCCGACCCGTTACGTTTAATCGCATATTTATGCCACGCGTGGAATTAATTTCCAAGCTCAAGGGGACGCTGAAAATAATCATTATAAGTCGTGAAAAGTCGTGAAAATCTTTCCACGAATTCTTCCCTACAAAAATATGCTAATAAATCCAGCGATATATGATTATTGTATAATTGATGTATAATTTCAAAGATCGAGGAGAGTACTCCATCCGTTATATTGTTCATATATATATATATCCATATCGATATCCATTTCCTATTAGGATCCACGGATAATCCAAATTCATTGTTGTCGAAAATCTTTCTATTCGACTCGCCCCGTCAACGGTGAAAAGGTTGCCGGCGAGGATATCTTATTTTTCCATCGATGTATCGTCGTCCAACCCTTCGATTCTCCCGGGATATTTTGTCGCGCGGAGGGGAGGGAGGCTTCTTAATAAACGGGGACCTAGGCTTCCTTCATTGAATCCGCCCCGATACCATTATCCGCGCGAAATCCTCGCCGCGGAATACATTTCTCCCGCCTTTTTTCGAAATTCAATTCGGAATATTCGAACCGTTTACATTTTGCGCTCTCTTCACACGCGTGATCGATACGCGCCGAGAGAGGATATTAAAGCCCTCCCTTGTTTGGTTTCCAAGGGCGCGAGAATACCTGTCGCGATACGAGGTTAAGTCGTGAGTTGAATATATGCACGCCAAGTGGAATTCAGCAATTATGTAAAATTGTGTAAAATTTGTGTTATAAAATACAGGGGCGTAAATAGATCGTTTGGGAAATTTGTGAAAGCTGACTCGGCTTGCGAGCTCATAAATATCCGTTTTGAATTTGCATTTACCAGGCAAACGAAGAACTTTGAGGTGTGTAAAGGCGTTTGAGAAATAGTCGGGTTTTTAGAAAATAATTATCCAAATAAAAATTCTCATCGAAACTTTCGTGATCGATATCAACCAGGCATCGAATGACAAACGGATCGTAACTTTCTCTGTCCTCCCCCTCATCCCCTTTCCCGTCCATTTATCCAACCAGTAAAAC
The DNA here is from genome assembly GCF_029169275.1 of Apis cerana. Lineage (NCBI taxonomy): Eukaryota > Metazoa > Arthropoda > Insecta > Hymenoptera > Apidae > Apis > Apis cerana. The sequence continues at coordinate 4,298,192 of NC_083866.1, forward strand.
TCCGTTGGCTAACCGTGCCGTAAACTTCCACAATCTTTCATTTTTCATCTATGAAAAATCTCGATCGATCGTTCGTACATAATAGCGATACGGAGATGAAAATTGAAGCATATAGTGGGAATAACGACACCGATTGATCGCAGCGACACCTAGTCTGTCTCCTGTTTTTCAACAGGGGAGGGTGAGGCGAGGCAGGGGATAGATCAAAGCTAGCGTCAATTCGCTTGTTGGAACCTTCGATAATGCGCACTTTGACGAGCGAGAAGATCGATTTTACAGCCTCGTTATATCGACGTCTGCTATAAATCATTATATGAACTCGTGATGGCGTAACGCGATACGCCAGAAAATTAAATATTTCGTACGCGCGAAGGAAAAAATTGAGAATGATAATTGTGTCAATTGCGAGGAAAGAAAAAACTTCGACAATACACACTCTCAACTTAATCCGTTAAAAGGTTCTACTGTTATAGGTTATTCTCTCTCTCCAATACAGCGCCACAAACCTAACCTAACATTCTCCGCCTTTGGAACGCAAGCTTGAATTCCATCCTTCGTTCGGAGCGATGTGTCCACGGTTCGGCTGTCTCAATATTTAGACGCATTAACATGCTGTGCGTGCACGTGCGACTGGTATGCACACGCGTGTAATACTCACGTGCAAGCAAGAGATTATAGGCGCAATGTTTGCACTATACTGCGGGCTATTCGTCATATTCCGGGTGTCCGCCGAATACGGGGTTTGATTTCGTTGTTGGTGTAACCAATTTTCGAAGAGAGTGGTCCGTTCTTTGCACTGCGTATTTGCATAAACTTGTTACGAATTCAGCAACGTGATTGTGGACTCTAGGCATCTCTTCTAAACCGCGAATATTTACAGAAACGGATATCTTTCCCTTTTGTTCTTCCATCTTCTTTCCCTTTATATATATACATACAATATTTGACACTTTAATCGAAGACAGGTTCGAAAATAAAACTCGATAAATTTAATTTAAATGAAATTTCCCCTTATCCCCTCTTGAAAAGTCTTAAAAAGATCATCCCCTTCTCATTATTAAATCGCTCGTCAATTCGAGAGTCACGAAATTCACCGCGACGCGTCTCTCCAGACCCGCCAGCTGGAGACCCAGCTTTTAAATTTCATTTCCAGGGCTCCTCGGTCGAGTCGCGTCAGTGTCACGCGCGGCGGGCACCCCATAAGATATTAAAGCGGCATTGTGCCCCCCTCGAGGAGGCGGGGGAGGATGGAAAGTCACGCGACGGATGCCTGAGAGAGCAGAGCGGGTACGTCGGCCTCGATCGACCCTCGAACACGGATTATCGAGACTTGGTTGCCATCTCCAAGTCGACGTGCCACGGCCAGACTCTCGCGGAATTCACGCTGTCCAAACTCCGTCTCTCCCCGCGAGAGGCGCTCCTGGGCGCCTCCAGGGGAATCCCAACTGTCCGATAGAGAGAGGAGCGTCAATTAGCGGCGTGCCGCTACGATCGAGCGTCTTCTGCGGTCTCCTAATTTCGGGCTGGGGGTGGAAACGAGTCGAGGATTCTTGGGGACTGGTCTCTGAAACGTGGGTGTTGTTTTGAAGATCATCGAATCAAAGTTGAAGTTATAATTCACGAGAATTATATTTATTTCGTATCGAATTTTTAAAAATTCGTTCCACGAGTTATTACTCCTTCGAGAGATTTATTTGAGAAAGAGAAGGAAAGAATCGTTACAGGGAAAATTAAAGATTATAGTTTAAGATTGTAACTTGATTGCGACTGTTACGTTCTCTTTAACGAGGGAAATCTTTTTCGGATTGTTAAAAAGTTGATTCTTGTTTCGAGGAGAGAGTTGTAACGGCATATATTTCGATAAACATCGAAGAAGAAATCCTTGATTCGCAATTTAAACTTGGGTAGTTTAAATTGCGGGGCCGTCTTTAATAATTTAATTAAAATTAAAGCGAGTAAAAGTAAAAGTTGCAAAGTTGTAGATCGTAGAATGAATTCATTTGCACGAGCAAATTTTACAATTTGTCACTCGTACAACTCGTTTCATTAGCAGACGTGTCATCAAGTTTGCCGGAAGATACTAATTTAATGTCCCCAAAGTTGGCACAAATTCTGTTCCGACGAATATTCGACGAGAGTAAACACTGCAAAAGAAAGAAAAAAATCCACATTTTATTCCGTTGAAAGCTGTTTCATCGTCTTTTCTCCACATTCTATTATTTTATTACCGTGACATTACAAACACAACAAAAATATCGTTAGAAAATTAAAATTGTTACTTGCAAATCGAGATTCCAGGAGGAAAAGAAGCAACCTCGACCCAGCCAAGAAGATGATGTGTCGTTTCGACATTCATGAAACTAAACCGCGACCAGAACAACGCGGTATTCACGCATCATGCCCATCAACGACTGTCTTATCGGAACAATAACCTCCAAAAAGCCCAAGTACTATTAAAAACCGGGAGCAAGACCGATCCATTGTTCGAGTGGCCATCAAAAGGTGAAGCTGACAAACGAGACCAGCCTTGCGTTCGCGAGATGACAATGGGCCACGCCATTCTAGACGGCAATAAGTCTCTAGAATGGTCGATTCCGGGCCAGAGACGATATTCCGTCATTTCATACTTTTTCCAACGTCATTTCGGTATCCCGGGTTAATCCGGGGCAAAAGTTACCCTCGTGCACTTCGGTAAATCGAAGACAAAGCGATTTGGGTTGGCAGGGGTTGTTAAAAATACTTCTTTTCCCGTTATCTCGTTTATATAAATATCGTTTCTTTTTTTCTTTTTGTATCGTTTCTATCCAACGAAATAATCGATTTAATAATAATCGATTTGTAATATTTCAAGGGAGGAAATATTTACTCGATAATTTTCTACATAACTGTACGATTCGTAGAAAAGAGTAATTAAGCAAAATAAAAATATGCAAATTCGAGTTAAAAGAAAAAAAGTCTCGAAAATAGTCTCGAGATTTAGTTTCCTTCAAGAATTATTCCTTCGTAAATTTTTCGACACGTGTAACGCGTCGAGGTCGTTATTTCCCTCGCCTCGTTCTTGTCGTAAATGGCAGATTTGCGAGGGGAGGGAGAAGAGGAGAGGGAAAGGAAGGAAGGCTGGAAGGAGACAAACGTTTTCCTATTTTTTTTTATTTTTTATGAACAACGCAATATGGCCCGCGTTATACATCTTTCCAAATTGCCACGGATCGCCATAAATTTTTTTTTCCACCGATTCGAAGCCGATTGATCGTTCGAAAGAAGTTCAGGTGTGCAAAGATTGGTCAAACATCTCTTTGAAACAATCTTTACGATTGAATTCCTTTTGGAAATTGTGGAAAATATCTTTGCATCGAACGAGTGGACACGATTGAGAGTCGGTTGGGACGACACCAATTCCAAGATCTCGGCCATCCCCCTCGACGATAATAATACATCAGTCGGAATAACGCTTCGGGCTATTGGTTTTTTTTTTTTTTTTTGCCAACGCGATAGATTTCCGGGGGAAATATAAATCGACCGATGGCGCGGTAAATTAATCGAGGAATGGAAAGCCCGTTACATCTGTATGACGCGTACATTGCGAGCCACAAGTTCGCTGCAGACGACGAGAAAAAATTGGTGGAAATTTTCCTTCGTAGAATTATCGACCTGTATCACTACCCGTCGAATGCCTCTACGTTATCGACCGAGTACGTGTTATTTGGATAATTAGGGTCTACGAGGAACGATACATTGAATCTTTTTCATTTTCATTTTCCGTTTCGTTTCATCAATGATGTTTTTAACGAATTCAAAATTTATGGAGGATAATGTACAGATATGAAGCGCGTGCTTTATCGGGATATATCGGGGATGATCGATTGGAAAGAACTAACTCGTTTGACTGTTTTTTTTTGTCTCTCTTCTCTCTTTGAGTTACGTGTCAGAGAGATATTTTTATGCAAATGAATAGAAAGGGAAGTATGGCATTTCGTACCGGCAAGTATTTTCTTTCCTTGTGAGAGAGTACGCTTCGAGATATCGCAGAGGGGATACAGCCTTCTCGTATGCAGATGCACATGCATCGATCGAAGATAGACGATAAATACACAGACGTGTGCATAATATAGACTTAGGTACACATACACGTAAATACGTCGATACTCCGATGTCTCGAGTTTCTGGAAAAGATGATTCTACAATTGGTTCCAGAAACATTGGTCTTTGCCTCTAATCAGTTTATATACAGTTGTTGTAATTTTTTTATGGAAATATTCATTTATTGTTCTTTTACATATTTTTATCATCTGATAAATCGTATTTATTAAATAAAATTGTGCTGCATTCACTTCAACATTTTTTTTTTTGTTTTTAGAAAGAGAAAAGAATTCTGAAATATAATTTGAACCGCGTTATTGTTTTCTACCAACTTCTGTCCCAGAAGAATGACCGATTTTATATCACTTTTCCGCGTTCACCTGACAAAGAAAACGTATTATTTCTCTAACAAACGAACCGTCCATCTTATCCGACAAATGCCTTGTTCCCTTCGTCTTGCCATGACTCCAGCTTATTCCACTTGCGCTAGCCACTTAAAAATTCTTTCATTATCTCAAGCCTCCTCTCTTTTTTCCTCCTTGCAGATTGTTCTCCACGAATTTATGAATAAGCCGGACGATTAAATCCAACGTGGATACCGCGAAATTTGTATCTCTTTTTCCCTCCCCCCTTCCACAGGCTTCCACAGGTTCTCCCCGGCGTGGAATGAAAATTGCAGCAAGGCTAATTGCCGGTTTCTTCCCCCTCCCTTCCGCAACATTGAATGAATTTTTTTCAGAGTCTCATCAAGATTTGTCTCCCAGGCCGCGCTTTCAACGTGCAAAGTAAATAAGCCCCGACCGCAGTAACATATCATTATGGAATTAAGTTTGAAGCACGTCCTGTATGCCATTATCTTGGCATTGTCACAGCGTTGAAAAAGTTTTCGAGATTATATAAATAGATTATCAATTCGTTTTACAAAATTATTCGAGATATTTCTCAGATCAGATCGAACATCTCGCGATAATTAATAATCCAAAATGTTGAAGAAACGATTGATTAATATAAAACGTCTTTACGTTGAATCTGTTTCATTCTCCTTTTCGAAGAAGCTCGCATGATCGTACTACTAGCTTTACATTTATTCGACAGTTGTCCGACTAATGCTCGTGTTCCTCTCCTTCACAAAAATGCTTAAAAGTTTGAAACACTATTATTCGCAATTACCTTATTTATTCCACAATTGGTGATCCGTGCTGTTCGTTAATTCGATTATTTTACGTAATTATTCTGAAAAGAAAAAATGGAGGAAGACGAGGGAAGGGAAGAATTCCATTGATATTAAACGATTTTGACGTAACCCAATTCCGTAACGGGCAGTAACTAGATTCCATCATCCCGTTCGTAGCCGAGTTTGCGTTCGACACTTTCGAGATCGAATCAGATTTACGGGGCTATGATAAACGCGGGCTAACCGTATAATTCAGCCTCAGAAATCTGGTCGATTTGTTTCCTTCTTCCAGATTGAGGAAATCGTAATGCAATTTTACCGATTCCCGGCTATGCTAATTGTCCCCTCTCCAGATCCTCTCCCCCCTGGTTTTCTCCGTTCGAAGGAACAGCGTGGTTTCATTATCACGTAGATTGCACCATTTTCTATTTCACCCACACAACTCCCTTCCAATTCTTATTCCAACGACGAATAATCGACTTACACCACTTGCACCCCGTCCGAACGTTGGCATTAAATCTTCTCGCTCGACGAACGTGTTTACTCGATCCACGTAATTCTTTCCAAATTAATTAACCGATCCATCGATCGACAATTCTTGTATCCCTCCTTCCGTCCTGACTCCGCTCTCTCCTCCACTGTATCACTACCACTTCGCCGTATTTTTCTTTTACCACTCGCGTTTCGAGAATGGAATTTTTCGCACGATCGTCTCTCGCGTTCGAAGACACGGGGAGGGAAAAATTGTGCAAGAAGGGGGGAAGCAAGGGATCTGATTTATGGGGATAGAAAAAAAGGAGGGGAGGTAATTGCAATGTCCAGTGACTTTCATACCTCGATAACTCGACGTCCTCGGGAAAAGAGTTATCCCGGCTCGATATTGGATCAGAAGGGACAATAATTCCACGGGTATTTTCTCCGGGTAAAGGGGGAGGAGAGAAAGCCTTGGAGATCTCTCCTTTGGAAATCTTAGGATGCCCCGTGGAGGATTCCAATTCGAACTGATAAAAGGATCCGATTCTCGCTCTCCCTCCAAACGAAACCCCTCGTCTTTTCCTCTTTTTTCCTTTCTCGTTTATGCACGATTCCGTTTTTCATACATACGCGTTTCTTTTAACCATCGACCGGTTAACCGCGTGCATTCCCTTCTTCTCCCTTCGAGCCTCGTATAAATGTAAATTGCGATACCCTCTTTATAAAGGAACCATCCGTGGTGGAAGATCGTGTAAAATCCGTTTGCGACGTAATTACGTATGCTGCTCGTTGCCACGCCCGTAAATCGGGCAAGACGAAATCGGGCCGAATTTTCGTGATTTCCTTCCAAAAATTCTCCCAGAGTTCTTCCACAGACATTATCCGTGCCTATTTTCTTTGATCCTTCCACTCGTTTGAAATAACCGATGAACACATTCGATCGTTTTCCGCTTGGCTCCCCAACCATTGACCCGCGCTACTTTCGAATTACGTTATTCGCCTGGCTAGTGGAATAAAGTAGATATGGTCGGGCAAGTCTTGATCCCGGAGAAGGAGAATAGCACGGATATTGGATTTTCTTATATTTTTTTTTTTTTCCTCGTAATTCGAAACGATACAAGTAACGACGACACCCATCATTCTTGCCGGCGTAGTTTAATTAATTCCATTCGATGAGGGTATCGATCGACTGGTACATCCGGTACGGACGTTCTCCTTCCCTTTTCTTTTCTGTACTCGATAATCTGAGAGAATTCGTATTTTCGGAAGATTGGTTTGGACTAGTCGAGACAGAGATGGATGGTCGTTAGCAGCCTGTTTAACACCGATCGAAAGTTAATTGGCAACAATTTCCAGTGGAAAACTATCGAAACAGAAGCGCATCGAAAAGATTAAAGATTCCTCCTTGAAACTAATTAAACGAACTTTCACCCTTCACGGAATTATCTCGACTTCGATTCATGCGAGCTCCATTTATCCTCGGCCAATTGTTCTTTCAGTTTCTTTCTTCGGCTGCCACCCTTTCACGTCCTTTCAAACCACCCCCTTATGCTTATGCACAGGTGGCGAATCTCCGTAATAGGCGTGCAATTTCCATCGAATTTAATGTTCCACGCCGATGTAATAAGAAATTTGATACCTTTAATTCGCAGCTCGTTTCAAAGTCATTCCAATAAACGAGTTTTATCGTGTATCGTTTGTTTCTTTCGATTATTCTCGTCTCATCCTTGCAAAATTATTTTTCCCCCTGAATTACTCTCTATGTAATGCGATTTAAAACGGTCAAAAACGGTTTATTTACTTGTCACTTACTTGATTATGGCTTTTGAAGTATTCGTTAGGACCAAAAAAATATATATTTTTCATACTATTTTGAAATTAACAGGCGAGAGTGTGTTTTCTATTCCTTTCTCGCTCTCCACGTCACGCCACTGCGTTCATCCTGTATATCAGCCACGGGGGCGAAGTGGCTGTCGGAAATCCCAAACCGCATTTCAGCATGATAATCGTGGTTTCTACACGGCGACGTTGATGTAATTCTAATGAGTGCCCCGTGTGTGGAAAACTGTAATTGCGAGTCGGCCATTGGCGCGGGCGAGAGCCACAAGAATGTGGGGCTGATGCCGTTCCATGCACGCTCGTCCGTTTTGATTAATATGTACTTCACTTCGCAAGAATCGGTTGCGTTTTTGTTTCACTTCTCTTCTAAATAGATATTTCCCTTTATATCGTATCGTAAATCATCGATACATTTTTAGATATTTATTCGAAGAAAGTGAATTCCCTTGAGTCCATTCAATTTGATTAAAATTTTGTACGTATCCTTAATTCATTGATTCTTCTAAATTCTAGGAGAATATTATCGAATATTATCAGAAGTTAGTTAGACTTCTTACGCGTCCAACGAGAAAAATTCCAAAATAAGTTGATGATCCAACGATTTGTAAGGGAAATCCGGGACAGGGAGGAGAGTTTGTTCCGCTGCTTCGAACGATGAAATACAGTTTTTTAACGGGGAGGAGAGGTATGTTAAGCGGTGGTGACGGTCCGAGCAAACTGCCTTTGCATAAATTTCCCTTAATTCCTTGTTCTTCTTCCCCCCTCATCGACGAAAAATCCGGCCAAGTAGCCGGACACGCTGAAACTTTCGCCGAACGAGATCTTGCTCGTTAACAGATTCCGCGCCACGAATTACCATAATTCTTTTTATATCTTTTCCTCGACGTATCTTGCTAAGATCTTTTTTTAAAATAATAAATTAATTCAAAATTTCTTGAGAAATTACGAACAATAATCGTTAAACAACTTAAGTATCTTCTTCTTGATAGAGAGAGATGATCGAAAGATATTTTAAAATCGAATTTATTAGAATCGAAAATTGGTTAATAAAACGATTGGAAACCGTATATAAATATGGAGTTGCTATTTTTATACTTGGATCATATCGACGTGCGTGTTAGGTATCAATAATGATTGATGATATTGAATGAAAAATGACTTCTTTATTACACCAAGTTTCTGAAAGATAGCATTTTTCAATGCAACTTTTAGAAGATACTTCCTAGTAGAAGCGATAATGGTATTGCTGTTGATAAGGGATTAAAAACTTCGTCCTGATAAAAACGAAGCTCTAAGATAATAACAATGGATTCCGTGTTGAAAGTGTAGGATATTAAAAAGAAACTAAAAAATATCGATCCTCCCAATCAATTATTCGTAACACGTTATTACACGTACAATTTATATTCGGACAGAATATGAAATAATGTGAGCAAATTACGAATATCGATATATTTTTATAATTAGATAAAACACAAAAACGTAATTATTGTATATTTGAATATATAAAACAATAATTTTATGAAATTAAATGTATACATATCGTTTGATCGATAACTAAAAATTGCAAATATATAAATTCGTTAGAATTACAAAATCGAGGTTAATTAATCACCGAAACTTGTCCCTAAAATAAAAAATAACCCCGAGTGGTGCACGAGTTCGTCGAGTGACGTTCCCCCTTGTTCTCCTGGCTGTCGAATAAATTTTCTGCAAATCTCGCCCCTCACCACGTCGCGTACACTTACGTGTGTACACACGTCGAGAAGGGTGGCAGGAGGAGGAAAGGGCGGCGGAAAAGTCTTCACTTCTTGCCTGTTTGTCTTTTCCCTTCGACGCCGCCCAACCACGTCGAAATAAGCGTTCCGCCGGCGGAATATTTTTGGATGGAAGCCATCGCGACACGGGCCCGCGGGGATGCCGAAAACGCCGTCCAAGTACCGTGCTCTCTTATTTATTTCCGGTTCCCGCCGTTGTCTCGACAAACACGGCCAAACTTCTCGCCGCGACTCTCGATCGCGATCCAACCGTGCCAAGATGACGCTTCTCCTTTTTGCGAACGTGAAATATGAAATATTTCTTTTTTTTTTTTTGGTAATTTTAATTTAAGAAGACGGATTGCTCTAAATATCCAAAGAAAGTCCAAAGAAGGAAGATTCGAGAAAGGAAAGAAGAAGAGATTGGTATTCTTTCAATGTCTTAACAACATCCGAATCGAAATTCAGAATTCGCTTTAATCCGTTTATTTTAATCAAGAGCCCGAAGAAGAACGATTCTATCTAAAGAAATCTTCTTTTCTTCTATCATCCTCCTCCCTTTAAAACGAACGATATCAAAACGGCGCGAATTTCTGTACAAAGGAATCCGTATTGAATCCTCCAAGTTCGAAAATTGAAATTCGTGGGTTTATAGGAGAGCCGCGTCGCATAATTGAACGAGCACACCAATATTTTTCAACGATTCGAAAATATCGCCGCGCTCGCATAATATTTGCGATGTTTCCACGGGCAAACGTTTACAATAAACGGCGTCGCCGTTTGGGTAAACTTTCCAACATATTCGATCCCCGTTTGAGCGATCCATGCGCAACTGCATTCACGAAAATCGACTCTACTTCCTTGGTGTTTAATTTTCTTGATCGAGATTAATTAAACGAGATGTCTGTAAAGGGACTGTTTCTTTTTTCTTTTAAATATCGCGAAATGAATGTTTCCGTTGATTTAATTTTAGCAATTTCGGGAGGTGTTGCGATATTTAAATGTTTAAGCTGTTGTACAGAGAGTAATTTTGAGGAAAGGTACAATATTGACAAGAAAATTGAAAGATAATTAGAAATCTATCTTTTATTTCTCAAAAATTCTCGAGAAAACTTAGTTTGGCCACGAAGCAACTTAAATAATTTCTACAATTAATCGAACGGTGTCGTTAGAGCATATGTGAATCGCGTCTTGTCGCGTCAGAAAGAAATTGTCACAACTTTTGTTATTTTTCTAATCCCTCCCTTTTAATTCCTGTTTTTTTGTTACGTTCGCACAAACGGAGAGGATCCATCGCTTAATACGGGGAAGAGGATCGTGTGTTTTTTGGTCGAAACCGCTTTGTCCGTCGAAAACGTGGCCGGAAGTGAGGTTTTTCGAAGTTTTTTGTTCAAACTAGTGAACCGTCGAAAGGACGGATTTCTATTGCGGTTAGTTGATCTCGTCGACGTGTTTCGATATCCGTAGCAAAAAAAAAAAAAAAAAAAAGGAAAAAAAGGAAAAAAAAGAAAAAAAAATAGTAAAACCTATATCTCCGCTCAAAAAAAAAAAAAAAAAAAGAAAAAAAAGATAGAGAAAAAAACGTAGTCTCTTTTTAAGAGAGATGATAAAAAAAAAGTGAAATATTGTTTCCTGGTGAAAATAAGGGCGGGTAAAAAGGGGGTCGAAGAGAAAAAAGTAATAGAGGGCTGTCATTATGGAGGAATACGGTTTTAAAGTGCGTCTCAGAAACGTTAATCGCGGTGGATACGTGTATATATAGAACGTCAGCTGTATTTGGGTTAATCGCGTTTCAGCGAAAATTGCAGCAACGACCACGCATAATGGCTTAAATACGGCCCGTGCGTAATAGAAATATAATAGAAATATAATTTCGCGTTTAAAGGGACCATCGAAATAAAAAAAAAAAAAGAAAAAAGAAAGAGAAATAAAGGCGCGCGCGAGAGAGAGAGAGAGAGAAAACAAGAGAAAGGAACGAAAAATAAAAATAAAAGGTAAGAGAGAGAGAGAGAGAGAGGAAAAGGGTAGAAAAAGTTATGTTGAAAGTGATGAAATACTTTGTTCCGTTCTTCGCCGTGGCTCTCGCCCTAATTATTTAATGGCGTCGTTCAATTTGCAGCGCATTTTGCCCCGATACTTTTCCTTTTTTTCACCGGCTCCAACGCTTTCTTGCTAAAATACCATGTAGTACCATTGTTTGGCGGACATTTTAGTTGCTTCCAACGGTGATTTTCCAACGGTGCAACGGTGGCGAAGATGAATCGACGAATTTGCGAGGACAAGATTAATGGTTTTTTTCCATTCTCCTTTGTCCACCATTTTTTTTCTTCTTTTTTTTTCTTTTTTTTTTGATTTTATTCGTCTTTTGACGCGATATTGCCGCTTAATCGCACAATGAAATTTGAAAAGATATGCTCAAATATTGTTATTTATTATCGAAAATCTTGTCTAATCATTGATCACGGAAATCGCCATTTATCAATGCAACCGCGCGAAATTTAAATAGCGAAATGTTTATCTTTACGCTATGAAACGTGAATTATTGGAGATTTGCTTTTTTTTGTTTTACATGCACGATAAAAACTATCACGAATATATCTGAAAAATACAGATTCGTATGATAAATCGAAAGATCTTCATCACCTTTAAAAACTTGTCAAAACGATTATAACTATCTCGTGTAAATAACTATCAATAATTTTCCGTTTGTTAAAACCGGTGGAAAAAATGTTTGACGTTTTAAAAATACAGGTTAGAATGCGCGAGAATTTTTATTGAAAAAACAAAGAAAGATATCGTCACGAAATTTTCGTCGACCAAGTACCTTTTTCTTTTTTCTTTTTTTTACCGTGAAACGATACTTTCATTCGAACGGGAAATTAATTTCCCTCGATTCGAAACGTCTCGGTCACTCGATCGGTCATTGCTCGCAAAACCTTCGAAATCGGTCGGTAACTTCTTGCCAATCAGGGTTCGAGACGGTGATTGCGATTAATCGGGGATTTCGGGCGATGATCGCGGGAGGATAACGCCGTAGAGTTCGCGAGGGACACGGAACAGGGCGAATACAGATTTACACGGTGAAACGACGGTGTGAACCAGGATCGTTGTTTACTCCCTCGCATAATTGCCCACTCCATTTACGTATCAATCGGCGCATTACCGTTGCGCCATAGCCAATTAACGTATGCGCTCCTGTACAAGCGCCTGGACAACGTGCGTACGCGCGACAGATGCGCGCGCAGAACGCGTGAACGCGTGATCGGATAATCTGTATAGATCGTTCCAGAAATGGCTGTATGAAAGAGGAATGCGTAATCGTGCGATTTAGATTCGGTGAATCTTTTCCTTTCCTTGATTCTACGATAAATTATTTTTAATATTGATCAAAAGTAATTTATGTATATATATATGCAGATTTGATTAACTTTTGAATGAAATGTAATTCGAGTTTAAATAGGTTTTAGGATAAAACGTATTTTTAATATAGATTGTTTCAAACTAGATGGCTGTGTTATTTGGGATAATATAAAATAATTTTATAGAATGTGTTGACTATGTTTTTGTTATAAGTTGTTATAACGCTATTATGATGATCATAATATACGCTGCAACTTATAATAAACTCATTCCAACCTCGATACCGCTCTAATTCACGCATGTATCCCATCCTGAAAGCACTTACGCAAGTTCAAATCAACTTAGGAGGAGCTTGAACTTAATTTAACTCTACTTGAAAATATCCAAACTAATACACGCCTTATATACCTATAATGAATCGTAATCAAACTTAATTAACATTAAAAAATCGGCTATTATAAATCGATTTAACGTTTCCAAATTGCAAATATAACATAATACCATCTTCTTTAAACGTCTCGTATAAATTACTTAACCCATATATCTCAACCAATCCCATATACCTTCTCCATTGATCATTCTCGCCTGGAATAGCTCGATTCGCAGATAATTAACGCGATAGCAAGTGACTTTGAAATTCCCTCGATCTCGAAACAACAGCTTTCCACCCCCGAAACGGGCGGCTTCCACCCTCCGCTGATTAAAACCGATTATACCCACGATACACGTTTATCAGATTTGTTTTATTTCCATTTCACACGTACGATACATGTACACACACACACATATATATTTCCATTTTCTTCCTCTTTCCATCCTCCAACCTTGATAACCTGGTTTTTATCGATGAAAATGGGAATCGTGGTGGAAAGAAAAGAGAAGGGAATACGGAGAAGAGTAAAAGGGAAAAAGGAGGAGACGGATAGATCTTCGATTCAAATTGCTCGAGGAATTTTTTTCAAAGCTCTATCCGCAGACCCTTTGTGCTGCAACTGCTCTGTCCTGGATCGGGATTATAATCATCACGGTAAAGGGGGCCAATGAAACGATTGGGTATATCGTCTGTACACGCGATAAATTCAATGCATTTGGAACCGTACGCAACGAGATCCAAGCACGATGCTGCATTGGCAAATTTATATTGCTCTTGGCGAAGTATCGTGTAGGAATAATTTCGTTATGCTCTCGAGTCCTTTGTTCCGTTTCTCTTTCTTTTTTTCTCCTTTTTCTTTTTTTATTTGGATTCAGGAAATTGTTGGACTACGTGGATAATAATTACTCGAGAAGTGATTCGTTGAGAGCTTTTATGAAGAAATTTCGAGATATAAGATCGTTAAAGGATCCAAGTTGACACGATTTGATCTTCATCTTCTCTGTTCAATACCTGATGCCTCGAAAAATATTTCACCTTGTTATTCCTGTTCCACAAAAATTTTATAAATTCATCCTTCTAACCTTCTAACTTTCCGTTATACACCCTCTCGTGCATTCGAGAAAAATATTCCACAAAAATTTTCCAAAGATCCCACCCTTTCAACCCGTTCAAGAAACAAAAACTCGAGTTCCTCCATCGATCCTCTCCTTTAAAATACCATTGTCCCATTGTATTCGTATTAGAAATACGAAGAACGAGTTCCTTCCTCCCCACTTATTATGAATCGAGCTGTAGGTGTCACGTCCCCCTCTACACGCCGGCCGTGGACGAAGGTTAACGACTTCCGCATGAATTTTAATTGCCGATACCAAGCCCTTCCCTGTAACTGGCCGTGACTACCTGTCCAGATAGTCCTCCTCCGCGCGGAATGATAATGATAACGGTTATTGCGAGGGGCTGTTGTTGAGAGAAAGGCCGCCGTCTTGTTTGCTTACCTCGCCCTCGTTAAATGTCTCGATCGAAACGGACGAGCTTTGGAACGAGATTCTCCAGAAGTAGTTTTGAACGTGGTTGTGTGTGTGTATCGAGGAAGCACGTCGATGAAGGGAAAGGTCGGTTTACGCAGTAAAGTTGGTGATACAGGTTGGTGTTGCATTGCGATGGTTGGTTATTGTGGGAGGGAGTATGAAGGGTTCTAATTGATTTTGATTGGACTGCTAAGGAGCTGTTGAGGTGTATTGGATGTTGCATTTTGCAAATTGTGATCGATGAGAGGGGAATTTTGATGTTCGAACATTTTTAAACATTAAATAGTTTATATTACAGTGATTCCTTTTTTGGGAAAGAGTTTCGATATTAAATATCGTGCAATGTATGTAGGTTTTTCTTCTTCTTTTTTTTTTTTTTTAATAAAAGTGAAGATATAGGGAGAAAAAGGGTCAAGGGTGAAATATAGGTTCAATTTTATAGAAATTTAAGTGGGTTCTATTGGATAATGAAGGGGGAGCGGTAAATATCGGATTTTTCCTCGAAGCTTTAAACCATTAATATCGGTTTTATTAATTACAACCGCAGAAGTGGTCTGTGATAATAATGTAATAAAAATTTATCTTTTTTTCGACAGCGCGTAACGATCCGTTATAGAATCGTTTCTATAATTTCTAACAAACCTCGCTCAAAAATAAAGATCACTCTCTCCGTCGTAATAATTATTACGTTAAAACCACTGCTGATTCGTTGACCTAATCATAATCAAACTTAATCAAACATTCTAAAATTTTAAATTCCACTTTTAAAACTTAACTTCGAATTTTTCAAACGACGAAACTCACCATTCACCACCGATTTGCTCGGATGACTTCAAACACAATCAAACATTCTCAAACGGTATCAAAAGATAGTATTTTCGCTTTCGAAGGGGCAAATTTTCAACGTCAATCGCTCATACGATTAATTAATTAACCAAAAAAAAAACAAACAATTCGAAACGAAACTCGTGGCGAGCCGCGAGTTTCCCTCGTCCATCTTCCACCCCCTTTTGGGGAACACGAATCCCATCGGAGGTGTGGCTATCCTACGACGTGGTGGAATAATTTTCGGGCGATATTGGCGTCGTATATATATCCAGGTGGCGTGTTCGCAGAGGCCCGCGGGGATGCGTTGATACGCGGACGATAAATGCCGGCGAGGCTGGTCGCGGAATTGCGTGCACCCGGCCCATTTCAGTATTAATGCGACGGTGATTCACACGCGCAGCTGCCACGGCTTCAACCGCAGCCTCCAATACCGACTGATTGCCACCCCTCGATAAACGCGCTTCAACAGATTGTTCGTCTAATGAAGAAATCCTCTCCCTGTGAACAGTTAACGTTTCGATCAACTTACTCCCTTTCTCTCTCTCTCTGGACTTTGGACAATTTTTCGTGTTTTGGATAAATTGTAAATTATAAATTTAGGAGAAAGGATTCTGGTATCTAAGATACCAGTGTTCTTTTTTTTTTTTTCAACAAATTGGATGCGTATAATCCAGAGTAATCTGGTTAAATATCGATGGATATAATTGCAGAGTTATTTTAAAATTCCTCGAGTCGAATGCGAGTAGTCAGAAATGTGATTCGAAAAAACGGAAAATTGTCGGTGGAAAACTAGTTCCCACTCGTTCGAGAACTCGGGACAGCGATTTTTACGTTTCTCGACGAGGTGGGTGAAAAGTTGCGAACGATCGTTTTTTCTCTCTCTCTCTCTCTTTCTCGCTGGACAATTCTGATTGTTCGTGAGCGGGGTGACTCCGGAAACTGCGAAACCCTCGTTTCTGAAAAAACTAATTTTCCTAATTAACAGCGGAACAGCTTGCTAATTAACATAGACGTTCACCAATTAACAATTGCAACGGTTATTCACTCACGTCGTTGAAACCTTCACCCCTTTCAATTTTTTCCCTCCATTCTCGTTTCCTGTTGAAATTCAACCCCCTTGCGACTCCAAGATTGAATTATGAAAATTTTTGAACTTGGAAATTTGTGCCTGTTATGTTATCATTTTTGGAGAGATATAAATGATAATAAATAATAATCTGTGACTTTTTTGTATTTTTATAATTCACTTTTCTCTCTTGTTCTTGTGTTTTGTGTGCGTATTGTAACTCTGACATGCAAAATTTATTTCATAGAACAGGAAGGCCATTCGTTCGTTTCTATCCGAAATCGAAAAGATTCTTCTAAAATCTTGACAACCCAAATATTATATCTGGCCACAAATCGATCGACTTTATAGCTTCAAGTGGCAAACACTTTCACAGCCTTGATTCCCCTAGAACAGAACATTTGATGTCAGAGTTTCGCAACGTGCATCCAGCATCGTTAAAATTGCAGAAGGGTAAAAGCCCCGTGGAAAAATCGAGTTCCAGCCTCGCGTTCTTCAGTCACGATCAATTTTCCAAATAAAAAACCATGTGCATAAATCATGAGCACCATTCGCACTAATTCGGAGGAATTATCTTTTCGAAAAATGGAAATGATTCCAATTTATTATTTCAGTTTAAAGTAAGCACACGTATCATTCCGTGTTCCTTCTCCATTCTCGTTGAAATTTCGCCTGAAACGAGAATTTATAGCTGCTCTCATTTTCATTTCGTTTTGATATCGATAAGCGTGGGATTTTTTTTTTTAAATAGAATCGTGTTCTTTATTTCGCGAAGGAGCTGAAAGTTGGTCGAGTATTAATCGGGTTAAGGGTACAGTTGTTCGAACTTAGTTTTACTAGAGTTTGTACCAACTTCACTATTGAAAACGAATTCGATTAATTGAAATTAAAGAATTAAGATCGTGGAGCTTGATTCTCGAGACTCGTGGATCTGGAAATAACTGCAATGAACAATACTATTCCACTCGTGGAAAATGTACAAAGACGAATCGTCGAGGACAGTTTTATTTGTCTCTATTTCTTTTTATTTTTTTTAACGATAAGAAATAATGGTAATATTGTCAACATTTTTTTTGAAAAAAGATATCGATCTTAATTCGTTTAATGAAACGAAGTTATTATTAAATCCACAAAGATCTACAACGAGCGGAACAAAGAAATCTTTTACTTTGGAAAAAGAATTATCGCAAAAGTGTGTTGCACGCAATTTCCTTCTCCAAAAATATTGGAACAAGCGATTTCCAGAAAGTGCCAGGAATTCAAGAATTTCCCATTTCCACCATAAAAATCGAACGAACGAAATAAACCATTCAATTCATCCCTCGAAAGCGAGCCACGATCAATTTTCTTCCTCGCCCTCTTTTTTCTCCCCTCCCAGAATCGCGAGGGGTTGGGCTTCTTTTTGAAAAATAGCTCGACTGAAAAATCGTGGTGGCCGCTGCATGGATCCACGCCAATTAATTACACCCCGCTCTTGTCGCGATGTTTAATTAAAAGTGCCGAAATTCTAGCATTTTTTCGCCCATCTCCATCCCGCGTAATTAATTAATGGATTTTGAATCCTGTTCTCGCGGGAACAAAAAACTTTCGTCTAATTCAAACAATTTCCCGCCATTTTTTTCGACGCCTCTTCTCCCGACCTATTTTTCTTTCTCTCTTTTTTCTTTCTTCCTTTTTTTTTTGTTTTTGGCCCTTTCTGTTTCCTTGGTAAGGGGAAGTAATCGTTGGAAAATCGGATTCGAGCGAGAAAGAACGTGGAAACGATCGGGTGAAACGAAAATGTTGAGAGAGAGAGAGAGGGAGAGAGAAGAGTATTTTAAGAGATTAGATTTTCGAATCTTTTTATTCTTTTACATTTCGAAGATTGGTTTGCATTTTTCGGTAATTTATTTAATTCTTTTTGATACCCGTCGAATTGTCGAGGGATTGATCTACATTTTTGAGAATGGAAAATAGAAAAGAAAAATCGTTTCGTTCATTTGTATAGGGATCGATCAATTGATTGAAAAATTTTTCCCCTTACTTTTACGATAAATTAAACGATTAATAGATTAATAAATTAATTTTCAAAAATATCGTCGCGATATTTATAAACGAAATTTTTATATTATTATATAAAATAATTTATGTACTACGCGAAACTTAAAGAATTTTCAACGAAATCGCAACGTTTATAAATTTCTTCTTCAAAGTTAAGGAAAGTTGTAATAATTTATTTTCTATTTTCTATTTTATTTCATCTTACTTTTTTACAGGAAAAAAATAAGATGTCCTTTATTATCGATAATACGTACAATCATGAAAATTTCTGAAAAATATTCTGAAAATACTATTCCCTCTTGAAAATCGATTAGACCGAATTTCTGTTTGAATCAAACTTCAAACACCCCTCGTTCATTCATCGATCGTAACCCCCTCAGTGAAGAGGAGGTAAAAGGACTTTGAATTTAGTTTGCGTGAAATTTTGACGTCTTGCGTGTTACCGTAAGAATCCACGATTTGGTTCTGGAACAGTTTAACACTGAATTCAGCGTTCGATTCGTCGGCTCCTCTTCCTTCTTTGACTCTCCCTCACTGGTTAAACTCTGGCACGAAGCTGAAACTTTGAAATTTCGTAGCTCGACTTTGCCGCAAAGGCACGCGAATTCACACTCGAAACCGAACCACACTTCTCGTTCGATGTTTTCCTTCTATTCAGCAAGCAAGAAAATTCCTCGAAATCGATTTTGATTGTTCGATCGTTGATAATTTTCAAAATCAAAATCAAAATCATCAAAGAAGATTTTTCTCATCTATTTTTTTCCTTTTCGAATTTAAAAATAAAAAGTTTCGTGAAAATTTTATCGAATTTTTTCGATAAAATATTAAATAATGATAATTTATATATTCGAAGTATCGTTATGAAATAAATAATTCTCGATTTACGGTTGAAAAGTAGTCGGAAAAAAAATATATTTTTTTATCGATTAAAACGAAAATTATTTTCAAATTGGAGGATGCTGAAATAATTTTTCCTTCAATAGAGAAATTTTCCAATATTTATATCTCGTGTAAAAATACGAATAATCATTTCATCGATATTTCATTAAAATACATTATCTATCGACGAATTATATTTACGTATTTTTCGATTAAACGATTGATTTTTAAATGAAAGAATCAGAATTTTAATATATTCCTGGAAAAATTGTAAAATTTCTCTGTTACGAGTTAAGTAAAACTTGTCTCTTTAGATGAAGCGAGATAGCGATAGAGATAGAGCTGTTTTAGCTTAATAAATTAATTAAAGTTACTTTACTTTCCATGAATCGAATATATTGAAAAATCAAGAAATCCCACAAATCTTATGAAAAGCGAAAGAGATCGAAATTGAACGAATACTTTCACCGTTCCCCTTAAGCGAAGTTGATCTTCCTCAGCGTTCGAAATCTAACTTAAGGGAAGCTTAAGGGGAAAAACGAAGCTGGGAAAGTATCGAAACCGGATAAAGAAAAAAGAGGAGGAGGGGTGAGGAACAATGTTCGAAGAGGAAAAAAGCGAGAAGACAAATATTTGTCGTAACTTTGTCCGGTTTATGGAGGCCGTGAGTTATCAGCCGGTAAGTTAGGCAACTTTCTTTCCGCCTCCATCCACGTCCCCACTTTTCACGTTCCAGCACGCTCGTTTTTCTTTTCGGCCGAAAGTTTTTCAAACAACTGAGAAATTGCGATGGAAAATCTTCTCAATCCTGTTGATCCTGTTGTTCACGGCCAAGTTGTTCACCGCAGATCTCGGAGAAGTCACTTTTTTTGCGACGCGATTCTACATCTGTCTTCGTTCGTTTTCAATTGGGGAAAAAAAAGAAAAAAAAAGAAAGGAAAGGAAAGGATCGTTGAAATTTCCTCGACGACCGATCTTTCCTATTTTTTTTTTTTGCAATTATTAAAAACAGATATACAATCTGTTTTATTTCAATTCCTTTTCTTCCCTCTTCTTATTTATTCTTTTCTTCTTCGTCGTCACTTTATACGTTTTGCTATAAACACGAAGTATCTTTTCCAGCTATAACACTCTAACCCTGTTTCTCTTGGGGAAGTAAAAATAAATAAATATTTCATATCGAAGGAAACAAGAAGAAAGAAAGAAATAAAGAAAACGGTTCAATTAACTGCGACTCGACTCTCCTCGTCTCCTCCATCATCCTCCGAAACCCGGCATAAACGATCATCCACCGTTAAATTCGGGTCAAGGAGGTGAATCGAGATCGGCCACGTCCCAATAATCCGTGCCTCCTAATTCTCGTCGAAACATTCCTATTGGCAACACTCGCCGATAAAGAGGAACGCACCTTCCTTTCGTCCCCCTCGTTTCCCTTCCAACCCTCGTGTTCCTCGGCAGACATCGTTACAGCCCCCTCCTCGATCTTCCAATTATTTCACTTGTTCCTCGACGACAAAGCTGCTCGGTGTGTCAATTAAGGCCTTAACGAATTCGTTACTTATTTTACTTCGTTTCTTTTTTTCTTTTTTTATTCATTTTTATCGGATATATATATATAGAGTGGCACAATCTTGCAGAGGACGAGGGTGTAAATAAGAATACATGTGAATTTGAAAATGAGAGTAAGCAAAAAGTATAGTTTCTATTTCTTGATTATGTATGTTTCTTAAAAGTTAAAAAAAAGGAAAATAAAATTTTCCACATTTTTCCATGGATTCATTGTTTTGAATAGAGGGACGTAAAAAATAATGACCCAGATTCAAGATTGGTTTAATTGGCGAAATCTCCAAAACAGTGATTTATCGATTCATATATAAATTCGTTAAATTCTACTCGAATCTTTTTCCTCGAGGATCATCCCTGATTTTCAAGTGTGAATTTTAAAATGATAGAGTCTGTGAGAAAATAGAGCTGAAGATCTAAGAGGAAAATATTTTCAAAATATCGGTATTATAGAATTCATATAAGAAGAATGATTCGTCGTTGTATAATAATAAAGGAATAAAAAAATCCTGTTAATCCAATGCTAATCCATTGGAAAGATTTGCGTTAAAGTTAAACAAAATTTATTCTTCCTTCGAGAACGAAATTTTGTACATCATTTAAATTTTATTGATTGATAACAGTTAATTAATTAAACTCGAGAGTCTGTTCGATTCAACAATTTGAGTCACACACCGGTGCTCTAAGAATAATTGATAGTTCTAGTTCGAAATAAACTTTACCCTCGCCCCAAAGCTTTGTTAAGGTGACCAAGAGCTTGGTCTACGATAAGTCCTACTTCGAGGTGGCTCCCCTAATTCCTCCGAAGAGATATTAATTCGCCAATTATCGGGGAAACGTAGCCGTCCAGTAATAAACTCTCTATTCAAATTATCGATATAGATTAGAGGAAGGCATTAAGAATGATCACGTGTGAAGATTAATTTCTTCAGCGAGGAAAATAATTTTATTAATCTTGAAATCCAATCCTTTAACTATTGATCATCAATTATCATTAAAAATATTTTATTGATGTAACTAAATAAAGAGTTATTACGAGCATCAATCATATTAACTTCAATTTATGAAGTCGAAGAGATTATCGAGTTTATCTATCGATAAAAAATCTTTGTTTCGTTTCATCATAAATTAAGACGCATATAACCTATCCCCTCTCTTTGATAAATTAACATAATTACAATCACTAGTACAATTATACCTTCTCCAACTTTTTAAAACTTCTCCTTATCAAACCTGTTTCTCCCAAATTATTCGTTCACCCGATCGAGCTTGTTAAAAATACCCGTTCATCTTAAGATCATCTTTCAATTCAACTTTTAAAACCAGGAAAACAAATCTATATACCGCGCAAAATTAACACGTAGGAAGAAACCTCGACTTGCAGCGTCGACAAATCGATCTCTCTTTGGAAGAAGATCGAGAGAAAAGGAAAATCAAGAGAGCGCAGCATTCGACGCAGCACGAGAAAGAGAAGGGAGGAGGAGCCATTCGGCCCATCTGGCCTGTCGTCCTCGAAATTAAAAGTCCTCTCGCACGTGTTCCAGGCACGTGGCCTCTTAGCCGCGCGCGCTGTGACGTGCGCGGACGACCAAAGCTTTGATGCCGGACCACCGCAGTCCACCCTCACGTTGCTCCCTACGTGGACGATGCTAATTCCACCCACTCCTCCCCGCCGATAACCTCCACTGAATTTTAATGCGAATATTTACCGACCGGGTGAACTGCATTAGGGGAGTCTGTTAAATCGGCCAGACCTTTTCGTGATTCTATTAGGAATACAGCCTCGTGTTTCGAGAGGATTATGGATTATTTGGGATAAGTTTTTCAGGTTGTTTTTAGAAGGGGTTGAAAGAAATAGGAGGATGAGTTAACGATTCTGTAGATACATTTTCTATCCCAATTCATCCAACATTCTTGCTATCCCAAAACGTTTCCATTCCAAAGATCACGCAGAAATCAACATCAGACTGTTCCTCATTACAGACAACCCTCCCAACAGACAATCCAATTGAAATTACCTTTGACTGTGAGGCTGAAGTTGCCAGCCAACTCTAGACATCCGAATCGCTCATTCTCGCAAGACAATCCTCCAACGCAAATCCCCTTGCAAATCGCACGAAGACAAAGTAATTCCCCGATCCTCGAGGATACTTATCAACAGTAACGAGGGCCCAATTAACATTTCCAATAGTTTCGATTTCTCCAAAACCATTCTCCCCCCTTCGATTCCTAGAGAAAGGAAAAAGAAAAGAAAAGCATCGATCGAAGATTAGTAATATCGCAATAAGGGGTGGTGGTAAATATCGAAACCAGCGTTTTTCAAATGTATCGGATGTAAGATATGAATTACATCGATACGTGACGCGTTTCCGAGTCGTAATTGCGCCGAAAGAGTTTTCTGGACGCGAGGAGGCAAGGTTTATCGGCTCGTTAAATCGAATTTACCGGATTCATCGTTTAATTCGGTGTGCCGCACGTGCCCCTCCCTATTTACATAAACCGATAATCGTTCAGCTCGGGCCACGAGGAATTTAATAACCGTTTCACGCCCTCGTTACCTATATTTCGTCTACGATCCCGAGGCTGGTCGATGGCGGGCGTGTTTCTTACATCTTTACGCACGTCTTTTCGAGAGACTTTCTTTGCAAAGCACAGATTGGTCGCATGAAATTTTTTTTTGGGGGGGAAATTTAAGTGGATCTAAGTAGCGATGGTGCGTGGTTAATGAAGGCTCAAGGCGAGGGTTAAGTAATTAATTGATTGAGATTCGATAATGAAACACTTACCTCGATCATTCTACAATAACGGGTATATAGAAGTAATCAAAAACTGGCGGTCGAATTGTATTTCGTATGGTAATTTATTACAATTTGTACAGATTACAAATCGGTACCTATGGTGTCGCGTTCCTCGTTAGACATCTTAAAAGGAGCGGATATTGAGCAGAACGCCGTTCGTCGCTGCGCTAACGTTATTCGTACTCGGTTAATATTAATTTACCCCTGTATGTATATCTATATATATCCTCGACTCGCTCTCTGAATGAACACTGGGGTTTGATAAATGAATTCGAGTGAAATCGAATCGAAAAAAGAAACGTAGACCATCGAAAAAAATAAATAAATAAATAAATAATGAAATTTGAACAAGAGACCATCAACAATCATGGTAAAAAAAGAAAAAAAAAATCAACCAGAAGCCAGAGCAATAACGATCGATGAGCGTAATTGTTTTTTTTTTTCTCTCTTTTCTTTTTTTTTCTTTTTTTATACGCAGGGGCGTGCATTTGCGTTACAGGAGGTTACGATAACATCTTCGTCTCCTAAGAGGATTCACCCTGTTCTCCCCTCGAATTTAACCACCGCGTATTCTTATCCTTTATCCATCATTTTTTTTCTTTCTTTTTTATTTTTTTATTTTTTTTTTCTTTCTTTCTTAGTGTCAGGTATTTCGAGAAAATTTCAGCCACGAAATAACTCGTTTCACTTCGTCTGTTATCACTCATGAATGTCTTCATATAACTTATAAAGACACTTAATTTTATCAATATGAAATTTATAAATTTATACCTTAAAAGTTACGGAAATTAATTATTGCCAACTAGGTTTTTCACGAAATATATAATTTACACATTTACTATTATATTTTGTTTTTATCCAATTATCCGTTTCGAATAATGGAATATTTCTTTGAGGAGCTCGTCTTTTCTTACAATTTTTTCCTTATTGCATCGATAAATAATGGTATTATTATACAATTATTATTATTTTTTTTAATAAAAATAGCCTTTTTATAGGTTCTACGAAAACTTTCGTGAGTGACTTTATACGTCACGACGATCTCCTTTGGGAAATAGAACTAAGACTCTCTGTCTCTCCACGAGATGTCGCGTCCGAGTTACGTACGCGTAGCTACGTATAAGGTGTCCATTACTTTACTTTAAAAGCATATCGGTGATGCTCCGTCGCGTACAGGTCTCTGGTGCGAGATCTCACAGATAATGTGCCTAAAGCTGTATTCTCACTGAGCTCTCCCGCTTCTTCTCTTGAAAAAGGCTCGAAGTATGTACAAGTGCGGAATACATAAAAGTGTCTTTTCGACTCCTAAAACGGATAATTATTTCTATACAAATCTGATCTCGCTTAAAGATCGAATATAAATTATTAATACGTTTTGAAGAAAAACAAAAAAAAAAAAAAGAAACAGAAAAGGAAAGAAACTTTAACCAAGGATAAGAGAAACAAAACAGTATTATCGGTGAGGACACAGCTTAAAGTCCTCGTGTTAAAGACAAGCAACACAGCATCGTTGCAATCTTGCAGAGATGTCGCTGCGATCGACATGTTCTATCTATGCTTCCTAACCATTTGCGATTCACCCTATCTCGCCATTTATTAAAAATACAAAAAAATGTCGAATTAGCTGCAGGATCACAAGGACATCGTGTTGTTCGAGCTTAATCGTACGTAATCACTCGCGAAAAAAAAAAAGAACGAAATCGATACTTCCTTACTCGATACTCTTCTCGACCTCCCGCTTAACACACAGGCCCACTCGTGAATAAAAATCAATTGTTATTCGAGCTATCTACTCCATACATAGTAACATACATAACTGGAAGCCCTAGACTACTAGGTTTTACATGGACGATGTTTTTCTTTTTTTTATTTTCTCCATCTTCCTCTTCTTCTTCTCCTTCTTTTTCTCTTTCTTCCTTCCCTTCTTTCTTTCCTTCTTGTTTTTAATTGAATCAGGCAGTGAGTATAGTGGTATATCGGCGTACGAGCTACCTGTTGGCAGGTGTAGTTTTGCACGTGGCTGTACGCGCCACGGTTATTGTCACTGAAGGATAAAGAAGAAACGAGATGGCAGGTAGAGTGAAGATCATCGTCATGGCAGTCCAGGTTAAGCACGGGCTTGCGGAACCGCCGCTGTCTGCGAACGAAGAAGAAAACGATACTGGATTAATATTTGGATTTTAAATATTTGTTTCGTTTAATTGGGAATTTTAAGTGCAATGTAAATTAGTAATTTGTCCTTCTTTCTAACATTTTATTTTTACTTTTTTATCTTTTTAAAGAATACGATTGTGGGTGTAAAAGAGGAATTGAATGGAAAAGAAGAAATTTATCACATGTCGTTAAATTAGTGTTTAAATTGTTTTATTTTATAGCTGAGGATCGGATTCGAGATAAAAAGAAAGAGATAGAAATTTCTTTCTTCTAACTTTCTTCTTCTACTTTTTTAACGTTACTTTTATTTATTTATCCTTATTTATCGATTCTATCCATTCAAGATGTAGTTGTAAAAAATGTAAAAAAGTAATTTTCTCTGCTCTTTCTTTTCCTCTTATTTTCTATTTAATACAGTTTTACTTGCTTTAAATCTTATTCTGCCAGTTTTTACTTCGCTTTCTTATTTGAACAGAATTTAATCATAAAAATGGAAATGATCACAAAGGAAAATCAGTAATTTTTAAAATACCAAGATGCGAGATATTTCCTTTTTCTCCCAACTCTTCAGAAAAAATCTTCCGATCTCGTGATAATTAGAAAATGTAAAAAAAAAAAAAAAAAGAAAACACCCCTCTCCAAACATTTGCTTCTTTTTATACTTCTTTCGTCCAATGAAAAAAAATTTCTCTTCATTTTAAACTTACGTTATTCATCGAGAATTTTCTTAATAAAAAAAAAAACCTAAATTCAAAATAATCCCAGCAATAAAACTTTCGAATATATTATATTCATCCATAAATTTCGCTCGTATCGATAATTGTATACCTTTAATCTTTTCAATTTTTATCGTACTTGAACACACTTGAAACACTTTCCACGATTGACACGTCGTAAACTCCTCTCCCCCTCTCCTCCGATCGAACACGAGATTTCCGATAATCTGGATACAGTTGAGATTGCAAGATTGCAGTCTAGATTTCCCGGGAGGGGTAAGGATGTCTGAAATGTCCCGGCATTTAATACTATATCCCCCTCCGTCGTCAGACTTGTACCGAGAGTGAATGCAAATTCAAGATGCCATTCAGAGATACGTTTATTTCTTCCATCCGGTAAACTTGTTCTTGGCACGAACGATTGAGTCGGTTTGAAGTTTCATCAACCGATGGATGGAATTTCTGCCCTTTTATTTCTCTCTTTCCCCCTCTCCAGAGAGACAGAAACGTCGAATTTCACGATATTCGATTATCGAACGGGTTAAAGAGACGAGTCGAGGAAGCGAGGTATTGTTCGATCGGGGGATTTCATTGAATGGAAATTGTTGAAATTGCGGGACAAAGGTCGTTTGATGGACAGCTCGTCAATGAATGGGATTCGAGAGGAATTTTTGTTTCACTTTCCCGTATTATTGAACGAATGCGATGAATATTCAGCCTGGAATATCGGTTTTTTATAATTTTTATACAAAAATAAAAAAGAAGAGATTCGCCTCCCCGCGTTCGATTAAATTAAATTTTTCATCTCCATACGGAGATAAAACAGAGTCGAAGCGTTTTTGTCGTATACACCTTCTCGTTCCCTCTGTCGATATTTTAAAATCATCGTCCCATAATATTTTCCTTCCCAAGAAATATATTATTCAACTCTTACTCTAGCCTCACTTTTGCGCGAAAAGAAATTAATTCAAAATGTAAAGATACCATCACGTTATCGTATCGATTTATATAAGTTGAAACATTTTCAAATTCCTTCGAAAACAAAATCGATCGATATATATATATATATTTAAATATCGAAACAGATATTAATTTCAAGACACCTGGGGGACGTCACCTAACTAACTAACCTCATATCGAAAATCCATTGGCCGCAACTTGCGGGAACTGTGCGCGAGTATTAATCAAACCTCCGCTCCATCCGAGCCGGCATGTTACCCCGTGACCCTGTGATCCGTAAACCAG
Source organism: Apis cerana (assembly GCF_029169275.1). Taxonomy (NCBI): domain Eukaryota; kingdom Metazoa; phylum Arthropoda; class Insecta; order Hymenoptera; family Apidae; genus Apis; species Apis cerana. The sequence goes on from NC_083866.1 coordinate 4,326,067, forward strand.
AGTCCTCTCCACTCCAATTAGAAAGCTGAACACACACGTACGTACACACGCTTGCAGCCTCGCGTTGTCCCCTTTCTTAATTACAACCGAATAAAAAGGAATCCAAAAGGAGAGAAACAAGTGGGGAAAGAGAAAAACAAAGAGCAGTAAGTAACTAGGAGGCGCGTAGATAGTCCAGCTCGTTATTTCCGGGCGAAAAATGTAGAGTCTGACGCTTCCGGCGTGGTTCCGTTGCCAAGTCCCCTGGACCCAAGTCTCTGTTGTAAACTTGCTGCCTCCACTTTTAACCCTTAATCCTAAATTATTTGCCAAAGGGCGGTACCCGTTCCAAGGAGAGATTCGCTCCTTCCCCCTCTCCTTTGTTCTTTTCTTTTTTTCTTTCAACCCACGATGAACAGTTCGTTCGAGGCCGAAGGGGTTATCTAAAAGAGGACCAATTAGGGGTTACGGGGTCAATTGGAAACGCTTCTCTCGAGCTTGTTAAAAAAAAGAAGAAAAAAAAAGGAATTTCGAATTTTTCCGCTCAAAGGCGAGAGACATTTCTTAGAGGATTTTTATATCCCCCCTCGTTATGGATTTAATCTTTCGTCGGATGAATAGTGTAATTTTTTAAACGCCGCTTTGTCCATCTATTCTATGAGCTACTCCTTCGCTTTGGAAAAGTTTTAAGAATACGAATTATACGGTTAGATGGTTAAACTGGAAAGAGATTTTTTTTATTATTTCTTCAATTAACGAGAAATTTTGGAAGTTTGGAGAGAGGAGAATGTTTGAATCTGTTTTAATATTGACGATAAAAATTTCTTTGCTGGAGATTAAAATAAATAAATGAAAGTAAGGATGATTAAATGTAGAGAATGAATTGATTGTTTTTCTCATTAAATTACAAATATCTTTGATTCTTTTAATTCAATGTGTGATAAGAAGGGAAAGGGGAGATCCAGATCAAGATCTCGTATTAGTTAAATTTTCACGCGTGCAAAAATATTAAGAGAAAATAATTATCGGTGAAAAGAAATATCAAGAAAAAGAAAATATCAAGAAATCTATCTCCAGATATAAATAAACAAATCCATAACGAGAACAAACTGATAACGTGGAATAAACGGATAAAACGAAACAAAATGTGAATAAATTAAGAGAGACTCGAGTAAACAACAAGAACGAGGAGGTAATAAATGGATTCAAAATTATTCAAAATTATTCTTCTCTTTATACGAAGATATTTCGAGAAGCGAAACTCGTGATTGAGATAAATAAAAATACGTTTTAAAGAGATTACACTCTTTTAACGATCTTTCACTCGTTCACACCGGAAATTGTCATCGTCTTCGAAGTTACGACGGTTCAAATTTTGCCTAATTTTGATCGAGTTTTTAACGAGTGTTAAATATATTTATTTCTCCAAGCATGTTACAACGATAATCGTAAAATCCGAGCGTATTTCCTCAAATGAGACGATAAATGAAACGAGATACCAGTTGCAAAATAATACGGGAAAAATTTCTCGTCGTGAGGAATAATTCACGGTTTCACGTTCGATAAATTGCATTATTTATCGGCCATTATTCAAGATTGTCTTACGTTCTACCCGACACGGGGAGGCCAGGTAATTTGCTTTTTCCACGAGCTGGCTCGCTCCCCTATCTCGTCGTGGATCTGTGTTACGTTTCTTCTTATTCCTTGAAAATTTAATCGCCACGACCGCGTCGTCCCTAATGCGATTCTCAAACCACATCCCTCCTCCAACCCCTTTTCGGTAACGAAATCTTCGCGAGACAAACTGCGACTTGAAAAACGGGCCCGGCAACGAACATGGTTCCGTGCCAAGATCGCCTTTTGTGCCCTCTACATCAGAATCAATTTCTGGGAATTTAACGCGAATCCTGGAAATATTCAAAAAAACATGGAAATTGAAATTAGCTTCCAGGGTGATTAATTATTATTTCTCTGAACGAAACATTTAATCCTTTGGAATCCATCGTGAACGTACTCTTCCTTTTATGAATGTACAGCTAAGATAATTTTGAACATTGGATGTCACATTATTTATTATATTATTATTAAGTAATTCGAATATTTCACGAATTTCAGCAATTTTATCACGTATATTTACTTGTTCGAAATTTCTTCTACACTTTAAAAAAAAATCGTTACAATTCTTTGTCCATTCCACACTCGCAATACTCATTCTAAGAAATCTCCTCCTCTTGCACTCAAAAAAAATATTTGACAAAAGAAACACGATTATTTCCGTCCAACTTGCGTCCAAAAGAATTCCATTTCACCAAAAGCTCGCGTATCAGGTAACAATTTAAACTGCGAACCATCCCTTCCCCGATTATTCTCCGTTAATAATTATTCCGCTGGTCGAATATCGTTTACATGCAAACGGGCATTTACTATCAACCGTTATTACCGTCGAAATTACGCAGTGGCCGTGCACCGTGAAATATTATGCACGTACGATCGTATCTTTGTTAGAAAATGATTTCTATCCCCCCATTTTCCATCATTCATGTTCCATCACGAAAAGGGAGGACGAATACGGGTAGGTGTGCAATCTGCTGTTTCACAGTGGTGTATGGGAAATAATCTTCTTCCCCGAGTATCGTTTAATATTTCTCTCTGGATCAATTTGCTTCTTCTTCTTCTTCTTCTTCTTCTTATTCTGCACAGCGGCAGTTTTTACTCTAGCTCGCAACTTTCCCCCTTGGGGTAACGTTCGGAGAAGATTTATGCAAGTTTATGAAGAAGTTTTTGAATTAATTGCGAGTTATATATTTTTGGAAGTTTCTCATCCGTTTATTAAATCGATAAGAATAATTGTAAACACGGTTAATGCGCATTGTGATGAGTTATCGAAAGATTTTTCGAAAAAAAAGAAATTTCTCTAACTCTCTTAACCTTTCGATTCCTTACTTAAAATAAAATCCCCTTCTTTGCAAGCAAATATTTGAGAAAGAGGAGAGAGCACAATCACAAATTTAAATCGATCGAGAAATTACCATCCTTCTTCCCTCCTATATTCCTTTCCAATTCTTTTTCACGGCAATACCGCGCCCGAAACTTTATTAGCCCTTTCTACCCACACCGGAAACGGGGCCCGCGATAAAGGGCGGCTGCGAGCGAAATATCCGGCCGTTTCATAAAGTGCTCGAATCGCACGGTTTGTCCAGGTAGGCGGGTCAACTGTTTCCGTAATGAACGAGGGAGAAAAAACGAAACAGGAGGAGGAGGAGGAGGAGTTCGATCGATATTCGATTAATTGGATTTGGCTAGCCTCCTCTTCTCCTTCCTCCTCATTCTTCCTCCTTTTTCTCCCGTATAACCGTTTTTTCAGGCGGGGTTGCCTGTCGACGCTCGCGCGATCCAACGCTTCGCCCTCATCTTTTCATCCTCGCGCGAGTAATATGCCGAACCGGGCGGATGATTGACGGGGGATGGATGTTCCAACCATTCTGGCAACTTGTTTTTCGCGATGCTCGATCGATAAAATTGAACTGGATTTGGAGAATTTTCGTTTTTTCGAGGAGGGAGAGAGATTCTTTTTTTTTTCTGGATCACGGGGTTGCAAAGTGACTGTGAAATCCTCGAACGAGCGTTTTGAAAGAGTGTTTTGAAGGATGGATATACGATTGGACACGATTATGAACACGGATTTTTACGAATTTGGAGAGAAATCGTTGGAAAGATTGTTCTTTGCTTGGCATACGAATATAAAGGCAGTATATAATTGCTTGGTGATAATTAATCTCTCTCAAGCATCTTTAAAAGATTAGAAAAAAGTGTCACAAGAAAAGCTTAAAGAAAATAATTTTCTATCGCTACGTAGAACCGAATCGATGTCAATGGTCCTCAAATAAGCAATGTAACAAATTATCGAATAAAAGAAACAATATACAATTGTCAAGGCTCGTAACAGATGGATAGATTTTTGATAAAATCGTGGCGAATCATTATCAGTTCCCTTTGAACTGAGAGTTAATTAAAAAGGAATCGTATCCCTTTTATTCGAGTTAATTGGAAATCGATTAAAGGATCAAGCGATGCTGACGTATGGCCGAATTTTATTTCGACCTCGAGGATCGTTCTCGATCAATTAAAAAGCTTTTTTTCCCGCCCCCCCAATCTAAAGAACTAATTAAAAGATTTTCTGACGTATCTCGAATATACAACGTATACAATAAAAACGACGTTTCGAACGAAAACAAATTTTTCTCCCAAGTAGCGATAATCGAAGAGTTAATTAAAGACTTTGCTAATATCTTTCTCTTTCGACTGATAGAAAGTTAATGAAGAGCTTCTAATATTTTCATTTTTTTTTCTTTTTTATTCTGGAGTAATTAATTGAAGAGTCTTTAATATCCATCTCCACGAATTTTTGCTTCTTAAAACGCTACATTTCCAATTTGATTTCTCATTAAATTCTTATTTCAATTTTCTGTTTTTCCTTTTTCCTCGAGAGTCGTATAACTTCGTGATAAGGTATATCTGATATCGTACTCGATTTACAACTTTACTGCGTGAATTAAAATTAATCACCTAGTCGGGTTGGCAAACGTTCTTTTTATGGGTGACCGAAACCTCGTAAACGAGGCTCCTGTATAATGAACAATAGCCATTTTACTCCTTGCGAGAGGCGACCATTATTCGATGTTGATCCTGATGAGAGTTTATATCCGAGACAAGAAAGATTAAAAGTGGTATAGATATGCTTGGCTTCATAATCGGAGATTTTTTTAAGAAAAGTAAAAAAGAAAAAAAAAGGTTACTTACTTCTTTTAATAAAAGAATGAAGAGACTTCTTTTCATATTTGAAAGAAATAAAATTTAGATGAAAAATTATAATTCATATTTCTTTCTTTAGAAAGGAATCGAGAAATAATGAGAATCGTATTCTTTTGTAATTGAAACAAATTTTTCAGATTCGACGATTAGTTATATCGTTTTTAAAACAATATTTTTGTTAATCTTAATAATCGTTCCGATTTCGGCTATTGTCGTTCATTTTCGGAGGCTGTCGTGTCTTGCCGCCCGATGATTGCCGAGAATCGACGATTATTCACGATTCGCTGTCACGCGACAGAGAAAATGTCGCGCGTTATGGATACAATCTCTATGTCTCAAATTTAACAAATTGATCTACTCGATTGAAAGTGCTCGATAAAATGTATCAATTAAAACTTAAAATTGTGAATTCTGGATGTTATTTGGATAAAAAGTTAATTTTAAAGAAAAATCATTGGATAAATTTAAGTAAGTAATTCTTTTCCTTTCTCTTTTATGTTCTTTCGTCTTCTCTTTCTGGGTTCGCGGCGGAATGAAGAAGTTATTTAAAAATAGCGGTCTGTTTGGATCTTAATAAGCTTGCTTCTATTTTCTCGAATCGTTCTTGTAACGAGCCGGATTGGATTATCTTAATTTCCGGGAATGAACGTTTCTGCCGTGTTCTGCTCTCTTATAATAACACCATTTCGCTTTTTACACGCATCTGTTTAAATATTCGGCGGGTAACGATGCGGCGGCCATTTAATTCCTACGTTCAAGAATATTCTTTGCACGTAGTATTTTAATAAACTGAACGAAGGTAGAACTTAAGACGAAGCGGGGATGGAAAAGATTTTCATTTTAAACTTTCCTTACTCGTGTTAGGCAGAAAAAAAAATTAAAAGTAATTGAATTTCTGCGTTTCTTAAAAGATACACCATTTTGAAGATTAGTTTAAATTCTCCCTTTAAATTGTTCTCTGTTATAATATTTGACCTTATTTTTTAATTCCTTATTTTCTTCCTCATTTTTATCTCGAGATCGTTACGTAGAATGGATTCTAAACAATTTTTTAAAACTATACTACACTCTTCTCTATTGAGTAAACATACGCGTATATTTTCGCGCATCATAGAATATCACAATAATTAAAACAAATACTGTGAATGTTAAAAATCCTAAAAAATATCCTCAAAAATTCTTAAATTTAACAATAAACAAGCCACCAGTCTCGATGTACACGAATAATAACAATCAAGATCCAAATTTCGCGCGAAAAATCCCTCTTTGACGAAATTATTGCGCGGAAAAAAACGGGGGGGAAATCTGTTGGAAGGATCGATCCACGAATCCACCCGTGGAATGCCCATCGATTCGATTCTAATCGTTTTCCACGCCTTCGAACGAGTGCCGAGCCGAAAGATCGAGCTTTACGAGCCCACGGTTTTACGAGCTCGCTCGGTTTTCCAAGCGTATTCGCGTCACGATCTGGTTGCACGTCATCGAATGATCGTGGTCGAGCGTTAACGAGGTCGAAAGTCGATTTTACGACCGAGCCTCGGAAGAAGAAACTGTTTCTTTCCCCGGGAAAAGTTTCGCAGACGGTTGAATAAATGGGGTGAAATCTCGACATGGAAAATAGATTTTAATAGAAGATGGGGATATTTTTGTTTCGTAGAGCTAGCAAATTTTTATCGATGCTGAAGATGGTACTTTAGACTCGTTTTGATAATTTTCTTGAAAATTCTTGGAAGGAGTAGAAGACGATAGATTCGTATCCGAGCTTTTTCGAGATCTGAATCGTTTCACAGTTGTTATTATTTGTCTAATATTTCAAGATTGATGTATCAAGATAATTTGAATATCGTAAAGAAATGTTTCATCTTTAAAACTTACAATCAGGATCACAGTTCTCAATTTATTAATTAAATATAATTAATAAAATTTTTTACCAATTATTATATAATATTGCGTTGATCGTTGAAAGAGAAGATTATTCGATTGATCAACATTTCAAGTATATTTTATAATATATCGAGTAAATTGTGAAAAGCTTCCTGAAATTTATATCGATAATAATCTTCAGTGTGATTAAATTCAACTTGATGGATGCATGTTTAAAATCCTTATTATTTACGCATTTATCGATATCTCGTTTCAAAAATTTATTATACGCAAAAGTATAAAGAAAATCGATAAGAATAAATGTAATAAAAGCGAATATTACATGGCAAGCAATATTCAGAAAGGAAGTTATTGCTTCATAATGATGCAAAGGATAATCCCTTATTAATCCATTTCTCCATTTATTCATTGATCGTATATAACATTCAAGGGAAAAAATCGTAAGGATAATCCATCTTTTGTAATGGATTATTTGTTATTTCACTTCTTTTCAATCTAATTATTTATCCATTATCTTCTTAAAGTCAATTAAAAGATCAATTACTTGATCGATCGTTCGTATATATTTCTCATAATTTTTATTTCGATTAATTATCTAATTATTTCTATAAAATTTTCCATTATGCGAGTGAAATTAATTCATATAATTAATTATCCACATTCTTCCATTTCTTATTTTCTGTAATAATTGTATATCGTTATTGCAACGTCAAATTTTTCACCCCTTCGCTTCGTATTACATTATTCCAAATTTAATTAATAATTAACCTACAATAATTCATCTACAATAATAGTTCACTCTTCGCAACCATCTTCATTCATTCGAATTCAACTCACCATTATTTTTCCACAATTTCTCATAAATAATCAAATACCTTACACAAATTGTTTCCTAGACTCATCCTCCCATCCCTTCCTTAATTTTTCTACTTCTCCACCGCTCTAAATCAAATTTACCAATTACTCTCCCATTTCTCTCCACTTTCAATAACTGTCTCCCCATCGATCTCCCCCTCCCCTCTCATTCTCATCATCCATTGCTTTAAATTCACCTTCCAAACTTTAATACGATAAATCACCACCTAAATAAGATTTCCCTAATCAACACGTCCGACCGAGAAACTTCTCAACGGCCGTCCACTGAAAGAAGAAATTTCCGAAACGAAATAATAAACGAAATAAACGAAATTTCTCCTCGCCTCCGAATGTTAAATATTTCCCTGGAATTAATCCTGTCCGCGCGGAAGGGAGAAAAACTCGGGGGGATGAAAAATGATGGTAACGAGGAGGAATGGCGGAGGGAAAGAGGGTGGTGGTCGAAGGACGGCGGTATTACGGCAGTCGTGGATCATAAAGCAGCGGTGGAAAATGGAATAAAGAGCGACAAGCGTCGGTCCCACGGGCGAATATAAATATCCGGAATAATTATTAGGGGATAACCGATGACCGGCCGCCATTCCTTCCGAGGAGACTAATACTTCCGGGAGCCGACTCTTTTTTTAATTATAAGCGTCGCGATATTTCACCCCACGTGAATTATTTCGAAGGGAGGGGTTTGGAAATCGCGTTACAAAATCTTTTGAAAATATATGTGTATTTTTTTAAATATTCAATTTCTATGAATAATTAACTGGATTAAAATCGAAGTCTTATTTGATCGATTCGCAGCATAAAATCACGTTAATATTCGAAAACGAGATTATACGGGATGGAAAAATGGAAAGAGAGGAAAGAACGAAGATTAGGGCGAATGAACGGGAGCAAAGGAAGAAACGGAAATGAAGAAATAAAGCGAAAGAAAGGAAACGGAATAACACGAAGAAAATACTACGCAAAGGAAAAGAGTCCCTCTAACGTCTGACTGAGAACGAAAATCATGGAAGAGCGAGGCGGGGGCGAGGTGAAATGAAGCGAAGAGATGGATAAACATGGAGAGACTACCTCCAGGTTGTCAAAACGTATTCGCCGGACGGATGGAGCGCATTATATAACGCGATGGCCGATGGATCGCGATGGCCGTTGGAATCGTGGCAGAGGACACGCCAGAGTTTCCGGTGATTGCAGCCACTGGCTCGAAAACCAGGGTGAAACAGGGAGGAACGTGACAGGGATTCGGTGGGCGGGGAGAGAACAGGGGTTGACCGATGTCCATCAACGGTTCTCCATCCACAACTACGCCTACCACCCTGTTCATAACAATTTCGATAGCCGAGTAATAATTGCTTTTTTCGGCGCGAAACAAGTTTTTCCAAAAAATACATTATCCTGGGATGACGATTTCCAACCGTTCTTCCGCGTTGATTGGAGAGAATCGCATCTTTTCCTGTTCGTTCTTCTTTTCTTTGCGCCAATTTTTTCGATTTCGTTTAATTGTGAAATTCTTTCTTTTTTTCTCTCCTCCTCGCCACGATTTCACCACTTTATCTCTTCTTTCAGTGGTTTCAACGCTTGATTACATTTTTCTTCGTTTCTCCCTTTCTCTCACGATCTTTTCCATTCCCAATCCTCCTTTTCCCTCTCCCCTTTTCCACCACAATTTCCTTTCTTTCCTTCTTCCTCGATCGAAGCTTTCTACAAAGTCCGGTCAAAGGATTCTACTCACCTACTCTTTTCGACCACGTTTATTTACCTTCCATCCCTTCTACCCCTTCATTTCCCTTTTCCCACACGTTCGAAAAAACAAGAAATAGTCCAGAACAAATCTTCAATTCTTCGTATCTATCGCTTTCCAACCCCCGAAAAAACCTAAACCAGTCGTAAAGATCCAGCCTCGAGCACGTTCCTCGATTCAGAAAGGAAAGAGAATCGACTCTTCTCCTCGAAACCGAACCCTCTCTTCTCGCACTTTCGACACTTTTCGAAAATTCATCCCACCCCCGCATCACTCATCCGGATCGCAATCAAATCGGCCGGCCAATTTTGGCCCGCGACCCGAAATTGTTTCGTTTTGATTGACAGGTGGACAGGTGGGTGACCGCGCCCCTTCCATCAAAGCGGCCGCGTAGACAGCGTTTCTCGCGCGGATTATTTCGATCCAAGTGTCAAAGCGGATCCTGTAAAATCGACTGAGAAATTCAGTGCTTGTAGAAACGCGTGTGGCGCTTGGAAGCGAAGGCGTTCGAGGACGAGACGAATTGTGGAGAAAGGGAGTGGAAAACAGAAATGATTCGTTACTTCTCAATAGATATGGCCGAGTTTGAGGAGATGCGGAAGGATGCTAGGATTTTCAATCTTACATTTAATCAGTGGATTAATTAAAAGGATTAATATAAGATTTTAAGACGCTTTCAGAGATGGAGGAGCTTTGGGTTAACGCGATTTCTGTACAGATCGGCGGGCAGAGATAGTTCATATCGATCCTGTTAGATATCAAGCGCCATAACAAGCGTATCGTATCCGTGTCAACGTTCATGAATAACGCGAACTTGGTGAAATCGATACTCAGTCACCAGATATTGTGCTACCAACACATTTCCCCTCCCCATAATCAACGAAATATCGCTAAAATTTCTCTTCTCGAGCATCACTCGTTGTCAAAAATTTATCCATCTTTTATCGAAGCGTGCACATTGGATTATTGATATAACACAATAATTTTGAATTTATTTATATTTCTCATCCTCCACTAGCTAGAGACAACCTATATACATCGATAAGCAATAAGGAATAATTTTTTTCTTTAATAAGTTTGCATAATTACGATTAGCTTCCGATTCAAAACGTTCCAAATCCCTCTTCTTCCAAGAGACGGTGAAGGGAATAAATTTCCCTTTATATTCTCTCTCTTTCTCTGAGGGGGGTGAAAAAGAGCCTGGAATACCTCGCCTCGTTGCTCGTCGTAATTCCAGCCCGAAAAAGAAACAGTCTCACTTTGGACTTGTAGCTTACGTTGCCGACTTACTAATCGAACCAGATACTTCCTCCACTCTCCCCCTCCACCCACCACTCTCCTTACTATTCCGGGATACCCTCGAAAGTGCAGTCAGAAACTCGACTCGCATTGATAATGCCCCGGCTATATCCCGGCCAATAGCCAAGGGGGAGGGAATCTCCATCCAAGGAGGAGAGAAGAGATCGAACCCTCCCTCGTATGGAAAACGAAAGAAACGGCCGGTCCCCGTTAAGGGGATGAATATTAACCGGGGGCCTGTCGCGAACGATCCTGCCTTTCGTTCGGAACTTTTGTTTCCACGAATGTCTCCCGAGTGGTCGAATATATTATATTTGAATCGCTCTGTTTTGCTGGAATTTTTAGCGTGAGATTGGAAGGAATCGATTTTTTCCTAATTTCAGCGAGATGAGAGAATTGCGAATATCGAACGACACCAATTTCACGATCGATCTTTTTTTTTTTTTTTCCAAGAACGATAGAGAAATCGAGATTCGTCGAGGATCACAACGCGTATCGAGGAAAGTCGAGGATTTCGAGGAGTGGAGGGGAGAGTAATTCGCTAATGGCATCGAAGGGATGCGCGAACGCAGTCTGGCATTCTTCTGCGTGACGATGCCTTGCGCGGGAAAAGCACCCTTCATCCCTCGATTCGACTTTATCCAGATATATCAGAGGGGATGCTTGTATGATGTGTATATATATATATATATGTTTCGAGGGAGATTCCTCGAGTAGTTCGAGATTGTAATTGAAGTTCCTGGTGTCTTCTTGATCTCGGGAAGAGTGTCTCCAGAAATGGCAGACGCGACGCTGTCTGATCCATTTCGCTCGAATCAAAATTGACGAGAAGACAATTTGTTTATTCTTCTGGTATAATTCATCTATCAACGATGATTCCTCATAAAACTATCGATGAAATTAAAGCTCGAATCATAATTAGACGTCCCAAACAAGCCCCAGAAATGAACAAAATCCTAGGAAGCTGAAAGCTGAGCTAAGGAAAAATGCTCGCTCGAGGCACAAAGAGAAACGAGATTTCCAAGGCTCGATTCCTCGCGCCAAACCATCCACATCAAACGATCTAAGGACAGCCACCTCTCCTCCTCCTCTCTGCAAACCTCGGAGAAGAAAAGGAGGAAGGGGAGAGGACGTTTCCTCGGATGCTCCAAGAGTCCATCCGTGTCTTGGAGGGGGAGGAGGGTTCGATTTCCGGGAGACGCACAAGGGGAGCGGCCCTTTAACGTGCCGCGTTTACGCTCCCTTTTACCGCGGGGTAATGGTATTGGCAATCTTCTGGCCAGCCATAGAGACTTTGCGTCGCGACTTTTATCGCGCCACGCTTGCGATCGCGAGGAGACGCGCGTAAATCAACCGACTCGTTGCAAAGGGAGTGGATGATACTCTCGAGGGGAGAATTTTTGTCGAGGTCGATCGGCTAAAGAGGATTGGGTTTAATTATTTCGAGTTTGATTAATAAGGAGATGGCCAAGTTGGTGACCGTATGTTGGATAGAATTTTATTTATTCGGAGGGGATACAGTGCATATATTTGAAAAATTGTGATTTCTTGAACGAGGAAGTTCTCGAGAGAAAAAAAGAGGGAGAAAAAGGAACCCAATTACGACGTATAGAAATCTCATTTTTCACGAGAGCGTCGCAAAAACGGGATTCAATTTCTCGAGTAAACGCGAAGGAAAGTTTATTTCAAGGGATGGAAAAGACCGAACGAGCGTCCAGTTGCAAGCAGTTTCAATCCTTAAAGCGTTCAGAATGAACCGTTAATCAAAGAGAGGAAACGAGACTTTTCCCGGAACTTGTTAACAGTATACAAGATTGATACCGGTTACTCTGGATTTTATATTAATTATAACGTCGACGGCGAAGTGAAATAAAAAGATTAAAAAAAAAAAAGAAAAAAATCGCAGAGCCAGAGAAAATAAATTTTGTTTAAACGAGTAAATGGAAATTAATGTTCCATCATTTTTTTTAATTACGATTGCCTTTCAAATTCTGCTTATTATTATTATTATTATTATTATTATCTCGAACCTTTCATTTTTCTTAATTTCTCGATTATTTCCCTCCCTCGAACAATTTCGAGCTTTCAGGATGGATATTACACAGGGCGGGCAGAATCTAGAGTTTCTGGACGAATTCGAAATTTCGACGAGCGAGAGTCGAGGACATCTCTGGGATATAAAGGGGGATTGGGACCGATTGGACGAAGACGTTGCAGAGAAATATGATCCATCGGGCGTCGCGTCAGGCCGGACGTCACAGATTTCCGACAGATATTTCTCTCGGGATGAACTGTCCCCGACTGCAAAGCGTTATTATACATACCGGGGATAAACGACGTGATTCATGCTTATTCACGAACGTGACGACGGGTTGGATAACCCATCTTGGATACGTAATGGATACCCAACTATTATTTATCCTCCATGTTCGAATCCCCTTCGCCGTTGAAATAATTATCTCGGTCTGTCTGATAAAATTTCTCAACCCTTTTGGAAAATTTAGCAGATATTGGCAGATATTATCGATCAATGGGGGAATTGGGCAATTAATGGCACGGTTTTATCTAAATTTAGTCGGTCGTTGGGGTCTCTCTTTGATTTTTCAAATTTTTCAAGAACGCGTTATTGGAAAATTCTTACAATTCCTTTAATGGAAATTGATATTGCTACGCACAGGATTTCGCGTATGTATATCTTTAATTTCAATTAATTCGAATGTATGGAAAATTTTTTTCGCGTTGTTCATCAAAGAAGCGTAGAAGAGTAATGAAGAATAATCTACTTTTTTTTTCTCCCCCCCCCCCCTCGTATTATAATCATCAAAGCTTAAAATAATTAGACACGGAATTAGACCGGTACAATCCACCGCTTTAATTATAATAATCTCGTCGAAAAAAGGAGAAAATAAAATGAAATAAAATAAATGTAGTTCGCGATTAAAAACGATTATTTGATAAAGCGTACATCGAGATAGGCAAAAAATTAAAATTACATTGTAGAAAATTTTAATTTTCCCCGTTTAAACCATATTTCGTCGAAAGCGTGTTCAATTTTTTCAAATTTATAAATTTCATCTTTCTTCTCGAAACATCCGCGTATAATACATTTTGATACACGTTGTAATTACATTATATATATATATATGAAATTTTATCGACCTCGTCCCGACCAAGCCTCGCATTTTCCAGCTTTTTTCCCCACCTTCCCTCCGCCCCTCTTCCCTTTTTTTTATCTCGATCACCGCAGATTTCTTTTTTCAATTTTAATCCCTCGATAGCCGAGTCGGTGGCAAAAGAACGAGCGCACGCCGCCCTTCTGACGAGATATCACCCCCCTCCCCCCTCCCCGTGCTGGCAAACCGCCGTGAAATTGTCTTCATTAGGCGGCCACCGGTGAAATTCCTTGCGTGTGTGGATTTTTCCTTTTTTTTTTTTTTTGGAAAAGGGAGACGAAGAGGTATACGTGCCGAGATTGGGGGATTGGAATTTTAAGCGATGGAAATATCGAGAAGGAATCCGTAAATACGTTCTACGTTTTAACGAAAAGTGAGATTGGAAAAATTTAAATCCAACCTTGAAATCCCGTTCGGATGAATTTTTTAAACAAAAAGAGAGGGGAGGGAGGGATGAAAATGTATACGGTATTAAAACTTATATAACTGTTTGGAAAAATGAACGAGGGAGAAAATGCTAGAGAAATTCTACGCGTGCGCGCGTGTGTTTGTACGGGTTAAATTTTTTAATAGGGGAGAGAAAAAAAAAAGAGAGAGGAAAAGAAGAATGCGGGTAAGATTAATGAAGAATTTTTAGCGCGGAAAAGTTGAGAAAAGGGGAACGGTAACCGTCTGTAGTATGAAATTTCACGCGTGTCGAGTTGAATTTTTAACGACGGGGGGAGGGAGGGCGAGATTATCGGAGAATTTTGATGTTACAAAGGATGAGAGATCGCGAAAAGTAAATTCTGCTACGGCCAGCGTGAAATTTCACACACGTCTGTGGAATTTTTATGACAAGAGGGGAGGGGAAGGGAAAGGTGGTGGGGAGGGTGGCAAAGAAAGAGAGAAAGGGTTCCAAGATATTATTGGAGATACGTTGTTAGAAACGTTGGGGAAATTCTGCGAAAGTGGTATTACCTGTATTAAATTCTACACACGTCGAGTTGTCACGGGGAAATAGTTACGACATTTCTACACTTTAGAATTTATACGCTGAGAATTTTGAAATTTTCTCTGCGTGGACAGACTAATAATCACGATGTTAAAGATTATTAGAAATTATATTTCAAAACCAACTCCTTTTCATTTCAAAAATTTATAATCCAACAAATCTCCAAACCCATTAACAATCATCTGCATGCACAGGGATTAATATCGAGATCGAAATCACGAGGAAAGCACGGCCAAAGATCGAGATTCAATGATTTTTGCTTTTTCAGCAGAGAAACAACATGGATCATCAAGTATCTTAAGGGGGAATTTTGAACACAAATATTACTGATTTTAATGAAAAGAAATATTCATTTCAATATTAATTTTATCGTACGTAAATCGTAAGATAATCGAAATAAGTAGTGCAAGCTAGTCATTCGTCGTACGAGTAGAAGAGGAGAGTTATGACGATTCATTCGAGCAAGTCGCGAGAGAAAATAATAAGATAACCAAACAAACGGGACAAGCGAAATAAGATATTAATAATTATGGATGCTTGGAGAGATTTAATAAAATAGGGATAAGAAGGAAATAATTCTCACGATTATATATATATATATATAGTTGAAATGGACGTGTAGGTTCGTTTTATAGAGAAGGGGCGAAACAAATAATAACGAAGTGGTGAGAATTTATTCCAAATTCGACTGGAACACGTGTCTACGCCTGTCTGGCCGTGTTAACAATGATAAAACGAGGTTCGATCGGGGCAGAGCAAAACGTTATCAATCACACTCCATTATGGACTGGCTACATCCGAGCACTTTTATCGCAATCCCGTCCTCGAAACGGACGCTCTCTCTCTGAGAGAAGATTCGATAAATCCTTCGTAATTTCCTTATTTCAACGCTCGATAAATCGCTACGGAAGTGTCGATTTGAATTTCCCTCCCCCATTCTCGATTATCATTCGTCGTGATCGTCGATTCGAAAAAATTATTGATCTTGAAGAGTATCTGAAAAAAAAAAATAATCAATCGTATTTGAGTGAACAATTTAAAAAATTTTCAACGCAAAAATTATTGATCGATCGGATTTATTAAATTAAATATTATATAATGGATATCGAATTTATAAATTCGATAAAAAAATTTGTTTTGATCGTTATTAATCTTTCGTTTTTTGACGAAAAATATTAATCCTCGATTATTCATCGTTCCAACAATTTGACGTAAATATCGAAGCTTGCGATATCGTATAATCGAATAATAATTTTTTTTTTTGTAATGAAACATTAAACATTTTAATCGTCACATCGATCGAATAAAAATTGAATCGCATTTAATAATCGCTTAATCGCTTAATCGCATTAAATATTATTCAACGATGAAATATTTTTCAACGTATTTCTTGCCAATTGTTTCTTGTCCAAGAACGAAAAAAAAACTGCATAGGCTCGTGTTACGAGCCAGTTTCTCGTAAACACTCGTTCATTAACGATAAATATCGGAAAGGATCGGTATTATCCCGGCCACGAATTAACGAATCCGCTTAAACGATCGATTATTTCGACGTTACATTTACAAAACCGCGTTTCACAAACGTCTTAATTTAACGAGGCCAAATATCGCTGTATTTATCACTTTTATCCCTTCGAAAATTCAGACGACTGGATCCCCTAAGAATCCTTTTAATACCCCGTTAACGATAAGATAATCGTCGAAATTGAACGTATTCCAAACGTTTAAATCAAGAAGTTCCCTCATCTTCCAGCGATCGAGACCAATCATAACCTTTTGTCGAATTCGAGATTTTTATCCCTGTTTCTTTTAAATTTCCAGGATGCCTCCCCGTTAGATGCAATTAACAACATCTGGTCGACGTTTCAAAAATTTCATCCTCGAGAGGCTCGAAAGGAAACGAATCATCGGCAAGTGATCGAATTCGTACTTTAATAAATTTTCATGAAAATTTAAATAACGTTAAATAATTATTTTTCTTCCTGCAACAAGCGCGAAACTAATATCCAGCTATTCTTCTATTCGAGCAGAAATATAGTTAAGAAAAAATCCCTTTCCTCGATTTCGTCCTTTTTGCATGCCAGAATCACGCCATAGAAAATCAAAGTTCGATTGCCTCGCGCGGGTCGGCTTCTCTCGTCACAGGCCGAGTTCAGAATTATCGTGCGCGCTACATCGAGGACGACGACGATTCCAGTTGCGCCACAATTTAGATCCAGCCGAGCGATAAATGGCGGTCGATTGAATAACGCGTTGATTAAGCGCGATCTCATTTCTGATAATACCGCCTTTCACCGCCCCCCAAACTTCTTCCAACCTCGAATCTTCCCCCAGCGGATAAAATGGAGGAATTCGGAAGACGTCCTTTGGATCAGTCGGGATTTCTTCGGCCAATTTGATCTTATCGCTCAATTTGAGGAATCGATTGATATTTTTAACACGCACGATAGAAATCCCTCTTCGAGGAGATGTCAATAATCGAAATAATTTAATGTTCATTTATCGATC
The DNA here is from genome assembly GCF_029169275.1 of Apis cerana. Taxonomy (NCBI): domain Eukaryota; kingdom Metazoa; phylum Arthropoda; class Insecta; order Hymenoptera; family Apidae; genus Apis; species Apis cerana. Next base: position 4,343,327 of record NC_083866.1, read on the forward strand.
ATATAGATCGTGTTGAAATTATCAAAAATCTTTGATAAAAAGAACTAATTATTTCCTTCCAATAGATTCTTCGAACAGATCGGTTTCACTCACGGTGTCCACGCGGTGGAGATTCGCCGGTGATGGAGGCTATGCGTGGCGCGTCCTCGCTGATCTCGATCTCAGCGGACTCCCTGTACACGTCCGCGATGAAGGCCGTGCACTGCAAGAGCAGCCTCCCGTTTCGAAACATGTCGTTCGTCACCTTGAAGTCTATCGTCGACTTGGACACCTGAGAACCGTCCTCCTGCGGTATGGCGAAGTATCTCGTCCTGTATACCAAGCTGTCGTTGGCGATCTGCAAAAGTTCAAAAAAGTCATTGTTGCAACAGGTTTACCGATCCTCCAAATCTTCGATTAAATTCGAGTTGTTGGAGAAATTATCCTCCCGGAAGGTGGAAACGTTTTTCAGCCTCAACGAGGAAGATTTAATTAGAAAATTACTTTCGTTTACGAGGCGAGGGATGTTTAACAATGCAAGAAAATAAGCGGTGCACGCGTCAAATAAATATTTAGCGGGTTGAAAATGAAACAGATTAATTCTGAAGCTCCCGTGTATACATCAAGCCGGCGTACACGGTGTGTACAAGGTATGAAGCAGGAATTATTATGCCACGGTTCACACCACCACCACTGTTGGAAAAGGGCGTCGCCATCGTTGGAGAGGGACGATTCCGTGCTTGGAAAGTATATTCTATATTTTTGCGGGACGCGAAATTGCCGAGTTGGGAAACGCGCGTGGACACTTTTAATGCAGGCTTTGACTTCTCAAAGTGGAAATTTCTCGGGCGAAGTTGAAGGAAAAGTTTTCTCGCAGCGAAATTGGAAATAATGTTGATTGAAATGATATTTACTTTTAAATAATATTATATATATATATATATTGTTGGTAGAATAGAATAAAATAAGTATGATCAAATAGACTAGTGAAATAACACAGTAGTACAAGTCAATAATCTTCACATTAAAGAAAATTAAAGTATATTCCAATAATCTGAATACGAGTAATATTATTAATAGAAAATACTGTACTATTTGTCACAAAAATGGAACGAAATAATAAAAATCACGATCTAGCGAGAATTAATTATTGCATTTTAATATCGAAGAAGATGAGCAATAAAATATACATCGCTCTTCGCGTTAAAGAAAATTAAAGTACGTTCCAATAATTTGAATATCGGTTCCAGTTCCTTTTTAACCAACGACTCGAAACTACTCCTAACAAACCAATCTTTCATCACTTCAACACTTCAATCTCGAAACATCCCACTTCACAATATATATACTCTACAGTATACTATTACCACCCAGTTATTACATTATTATCCCCGTCCTTTTAACTGTCTCCCTCGACAAATATCAGCATCGATCGTTTCTCCTCGCTCTTATATATCTATATATATCTGTACCCATCTCGCTTGCCATCCAAGATTCTTCTCGTCCAAGAGATGCAGGTGCAGAGACGAATCTCCTTTTCCCAAAGATGGTATTAGATCGGTCTTGTCGCTCTATAGCCTCCTTTCCTTCTCTCTACCTTTTTCTCTTCCTTTCTTCGTTATCTGCATCTCCACCCCCTTCTCTCTTCGCCTACTTTCCCTTTCTTGGATAAGGAAGAAGACGGCACAAGGGTCGCTCGAGGTTATTACTTCGGGGAACAAACGAGGGTGCATTAAGTCGGCGGTCTCGCGATGACTACACCAGGACTACACGGGACCGCTGTTCATAAAACATCATGCATAAAGCTTGAGCTTTGTCGCGTGCACACCTCTCTCCCTGCGTGGATTCGTCCAGCCACCCTAAAGATATATCGATGTCGTGGAGGGAACAGGGTACGTAGTCACTGATTTTTATTAAGATCGAGCATAAGAAGGTTGACACAGTCGATGGTTAACGGAGAAGACGATGGTTGGGGAAGATGGAGGATTCTAAGACTAAGGTGGATGTGCATCTTCTTTCGTGGAATGTTTTGCGAGGTTAAAGTGGGGATAAGAAGGGTAAAGATCGAGATGCTTAACGTGTGGGTGTTTTGTGCTGCGACTTTTCTAATCGTTAAACTCGATTATTAAAAATTAGGAAAGATAATAATTTAATAATTTTCGATTGGGACATTCAAAGTGCATTTTTATTTATCCCGATACGGGTTTTTTTAGTTTTCGGATTTTTAGACCTGGTTAAACTCTATTTAAAATTGGGGAGAATTTGAAGATAATCATTTCCAGTCGACGAGAATGAAAACGACTTCCGAGATATCGTCGTGTAAAGAAAAGGGTCCTAAGTCCCAATTTTATAGAAACTTTAAATTATTGTATCTCGATAATGGATTGAGATATCGAGGTGAAACAAAAACTACCTTCAATAGCATTGCTTTCTCTATTTTCTATGTTCTGGTTTTCACGACAAAATTTTAATTTCTTCTTTATTCCAGAGAGGATGGGTTTATTCGACATTTAAACCAATCAGAATCTTCGATTATCAGGGTAATCTAAACCAATTCCCATATTTCCAAAGGAAGACAGTGATCACGACCTGTGCTGTCTTCCTGAACACCTCTCCGGCTAAATTCCTTCGAATTTCCGTCGACCGATTATCGACAATTAATCGAAACTCGTCGAGCACGGTGAATTTCTTCCAAGTTTTCGAATACATCATTCTCGCCGATATCTTCCACCGAGAGAAACACGGTTTACCGCAATTCGTCAAATTCCTTAGACTTTATGACCGTTTCGAGTCCCTCCCTTCCGGAATTCCGTTGTAAATTCACCGAGTTTTATCGTTTCCTCGGAATTCCACGCCATTGTCGTTCATCTTATCTGCGCCCGTGTAGCCCGCGTGTCGCTTTTCATACGAGATTCCAACCGCGGATCTTTCCCCCAGAATCTGGGTCACGTTCTTCTCCACGGAAGGAAGGAGGCGGAAAGCTGATGGATCTTGTTGGCTCGCCTCCTTGAAATCTTTTCACATTTGGCAATTAGGGTCTTCGAGTGGACAAGAGAAGGGATGAAAAGTTTTGAAGGGGTTGATCTTCGGGAGTATGAAAATGTTGGACCACTCGTCGGTTATGTGTATACATGTACTCGTTTTTCAAAGTTTCATCATACTCGATGCAACAGTGGCGTAGTATTGCTAAAAAATTGAAAAAAATTAACAATCAGAATGGGAAAAAATTGGAAACAACAATGTATTATCATTCTTCTAGAATGAAAATTTTTATTTTTACATCCTTCTTATTTTGATGCAAATACCGTTCAGAACAATATCGATGAAAATTCCCTTTAAATAACTATTATTTAAGATAAAAGTTAACAGTTCCATTTGAGCCCCGATCACACACGATTTATCCGGATTGTCGCATCCAAGGGGGGAGAGGGATCGTGAGAACATCGCTCGTTAGACCTTTCTTCCCTGCAGACGTCGGACAGAAAACCGATAAACGCGTCATCCACCCTCGCACGACTGTCATTGCACGATCTCTCTGGCCGCGTTGCAATTTTCGTGGACGAATGGTGGCCGAGAGAATTTGCGCCTCATCCGAGTTTTCGAGTTATCCAAGTGGAAGCCGGGTTAAGGGACGTCGAATCATGGTTTCGAGAGGATTAGGTTAGAATTTTTTCACGTTCGTGTATGATTTCTGGAATTTTTTTTAAATTTAAAATTTGACTATTATTATTATTACGATTAATTTCGATAGTTCCAATCCAAATTCGATTATAAAAGATCCAATAATAACTAAATAACTCGCGATCCAATATTCGAAATATTCGAGGTGTTAAATAAATAATCAATGATTCGAACCTAACCTAACCTAACCTAACCTAACCCTAGTAAATCTTCTCGATACGACGCGTTTTCGATTCGTTTTCGGACTCGTGGAAAAGGACGGCCTTGAAATATCCAAATATCATAAATTTACGAGTACAGAGGAGTACAGAGTTGCGCAAAATTGATCGATGTTTCAACGTTGGATGGGCGGAAGAAGCGTGGCCAGCAGGGCGGAAGAATCGATGGCGGGAAAATATGAGCGAATGCTCGATTCCAGATCGATGGAGAGCGTGCGACCCTTGGCAGAGGATCAACTATCCGCTCGACTCGGGTATTTGTTTCAAAGTGAGTTTTGATTGGAAGCGACAAGCGAGATACTGGCGACATCTATCCCGGCTCCTTTTCATCGTTTCATATATCGATTCGACATATTGCAATCATTCGATTATTCGATATTGGCGTCATCGCTATTGATTCAGGATTAATCATCGAGTCAATTATTAATGCTAATACAACTTTAACATAACCTAACTTCGTTACATGCTGTGTTATACGGATGGATGGAACAACGCTTCTCGGGAACTGGTGATTTTATGATAGGATTTGTTTTGGCTTCGTGATAATTCCTTGCGATTATTATTGTTGCAGTTTTTTCCTTGGCTTAGAAAGAGTTTAAAAAAAAATGAACGTTACGTTCGAGTGATGCTTACGTTATGAACGCGAATAGTGAATTAATTCAACAGAAAGTTTTAACGATCGAGAAATTTTTGAAATTTGTTTTTTAATTGAAAATAAAAGTTCGTTTAACGTAACGAATAATGTAACTTATAATAAATTACAATTATTAACAACTTGGAGCGACAAAAACACGTTAAAATATCATGTCGAATCAAAGTGTGTTTACAATTTTTTACAAACACACGCGATTTTCAACGTATTCTGTCAGTGAATCAAAACAAGTTTTAAGTCATAACAAACGAGATAAAATGATATATATATATATATATCCAAAATATTTTCGTACATCATCAAACAAAACATCTTCAACAAGAGCAACAATTTCAATGAAGCAACGATATTCCAAATCTGAATAGCAAAATAAATGGGGAGAGATGAGTTTCAAAGGAACAAGTAAGAAAGATGCAATTAAGTTTCCATCCAACATCACTCTCCGAAAAGCTTTTCGTCCAGCATTACTTCTTTTTCTAACTTGCGTATATCCTTCGTAACGCGAGGCAAAAATGGGGCAGGAAGGATCAATGAAAACGATTTTCTAAGCCAGTGACTAACAGCATGGAGCTAACCACCGGTTGATAAGCTTGCATTTTCTCAACGAGCCATCCACCATCTTGATCTCCCGCCCACGCCCGCCTCCTCGTCATTCTTCCGCTCGAGTTGACACGCGTTCGACAACTTTTCCCTCGGCCGATATTCCTCTGCCTGTAAAGAAGCTCGAGAAGAGCTTAAAACTCCGGATCGTATTAAAAGTTGCATCCTCCTCCGCTCGTTGGGGAATAAATTCTTCCTCCTGTGGGCGAAAGGAAGTTTAACGCCTTACTTTACGCTCACGGGAGAATATTACTTGGTTTTCAATTTTCAATCGTTCATAGAGGATGATTATTCGTGTGTTCGATTAGCGCGTTGTTCGCACAAGCGTTGCAATTTTTGTAAAAGACGCTCTTTTCTTTTCTTTTTTAAACTTATTTAAACTTTCATTCGATACCTGTGTTTGCTCATTCAATCTTAGCGTCAAACAAGGTTCAACCGTAATCAATTTCAATTTCGAAACTTAAATTTTAATCTTTCTCTAGATGATTGTACAATTAAATCTAATTCTTATAATTTCCAATTATCATATTGTATGTACGATGATAAGCTTCGACGAAACCACGGTCAATATTAATTTCAAATAAAAACAAACCGATGGTTTTCGATTACAATTATTAAGAAATCCATTTCATATTTCAATTCCAACAATTGTTTCGCAAACTAACGAAATAAAATTTAATCATAATCACCTCTTCTTCGTCGATCCAATACCCACTCGATTCCCATTCTTCGGCAAAACCTCAACAAACCCTTCCATCGAAACATCGTGTTAACCCCCGTTGTAACAACCCTCGAAAAGTAGAAACGAGACAAGGGCCGACAAGGGCATTAAGAGAAAGTTGTCGACAATGGATCGAGGGGGAAAAGGGTTGAGGGGGCTTTGAGTTTAGCTTTAGCCCTCGTGACGCGCTTATCAACGTCCACTAACGCAAAATGGCGCGGAGGGTTGAAATTGCCTCGTCGTTGCACTTTCCATCGTCCATTGTTACAGCGTGGACACGCGAATTTTCCGTCACATTTAGAGAGACAACCTTTTTCTCCTTCTCTCTTTCTCTCTTTGTCACGTTTCGTTCAGCGAGAAACTAAATCGCTTTCAACTCTCAGTAGCCGCGCGTTAATTATAACCGATCCGATCCCATAAAGCGGCCGAATTTATTTCCCGAACACGTTCGAGCCTGGGAAAATTATTTCATCAAATAAATCTTGGACGTGGCTATCGACGCGTGGAAACGAAAGCGAAAGAGAAAGAGAGAGAGAGAGATAGAGAAAAAGCGCAAGCGAAAAGATCGAGGTACGGGAAGAGATATTAAACGCGGATACGCGTTTGAACTCGTTCGAACAGGTTCGAATATGTTCGAATAGGTTTGTTTCGAGATTTTTTTCGATAGTTCAGCTGGATGGAATAACTGTTAATGGAACTGTATTTTAAGCATGTATTTTAAAATTAGGGATACGCATTTGAACGCGTTTGAACGCGTTTGAACACGTTCGACGGGTTTGTTTCGAGATTCTTTTCGATAGCTGGATGGAATAACTGTTAATGGAACTGTATTTTAAGTATGTATTTTAAAATTAAACCAATTGTTTTATGCCTGTATTAAGCGCGACTTTGAAGATATCCAATGGTTCTAATAATTCTAATAATTCAATCTATTTAGAATTAAATTATACAATTCTTTTATCATTATATACGGACTAGTATCGTCTAATCAATTATCTGATATATTTATGGGATGAGAATAATTTATAATTGTTTGTTTTATTTTTACGAGATATATACATTCGATATCTCGTACTTAATTCTTGTTTTTAAAACTCAATTCCGCGCGTATATTGATCCCATGTTGGACGAAGCTTGAATGCAAAGAGTACCACTGTTGAAGTAGATGGAATACTAAGAGTCAGGCATTAAATAAGCGTGGCAGAATTCGAATAACTAGAAACATTCGTGTTTGGAGAACAAGAGGTTGACTAACGACTAAAGTCGAGTAAATAACCCCATCCTTTTCCTCGCGACATTGCGGTTCATTTAAACCTTGGGCAAAGTCCTCAGGGATTCTCGAGGGCTTCGATCGAGAACATTTCTCGAATCGTGAACGATGGTAACCACGTTCTTTCGACTTGTTTTTCTTCGACGAGTGTACTTTCCACTTCAATATCAATTTTTTTTTCTTTCGTTTTTAAATTTCGATGAGCGTCTTCAACTTTTCCTCACGCTTGAAGAGTTCATTTCGAGTTAAAACTATATTTCTCATTCCTTCTTTTTATTATTATTGTTCTCATTTCATATATTTCTTTCCATATATATATGTATAATCAATTCTTTTTCTGAAATTATAAAAAATACTTCTACAAAAGAATTGTAATAACAGTCATGTAAAATATTCTTTCTATATTTTTTACTATATTTGATCTTTGGAAAATTTTCTCTCAACTCATCTTTTTCAACTTTTTCATACTTATTAATACATTTATACAATAACAAGATTTTCTACTCCATCTTTTCTACGACACATCAAATTATCCTTGATACTAAAAATCCGCTAATCACTCTTCTTCTACGTCACGTTTTCCGTCTATATTCAATTTATCCCGGTTCTACCTTCGATGGCCTTCGATATCCCTCGATTTTGTTTTTCAATCAACACCCACCGCTGCAACTATCTGGCCATTTCACATTTCAACGACCTAGGCGAGCTCGCGGCGGGGAATTAAATTTATCGAGATCCATCGAGATACATATCCGGCCAATCGGCGTGGAGGAGGGGGAGGGGGTTGGGTCACGCGATCCCCTCGTATGCAAATAAATCGTTATCCCGCGGTATTTGTTAAATCAACCAAATTATTCCGTTAAATCGCGCCACCGCCGCGCCTCGACACGTTTAATCGATCTCGATGAATTATATGTTTTCGATCGGAGGGGGGGGGGGGGGGAAACCCCCCACTTCCGCCCTTTTCGATTATTCGCCGCCGCTCGAATCGATGGAAAAAGGGGATGTTTTCTTTGTTTTTCGATTCTCTTTATTTCTTGCTACGATCCAAGAGAAAAAAGGGTTCGTTTTTACGATAAATCAAAGATTTGAAGATTTCTCGAGAGAGTATAATTTATTAACAAATTTTGGATTTCTTCACTTTTGTTTAAGAAGAAATTGGTCGAGTATATTTTCTTAAAAAAAGAAAAAAAAAAAACAAGGATCGAAGCCGAACGAAATTTTGCAAATATTTTCACGTCCACTACACATTCTACTACATTTTAATTTTGCAAAATTTCCCGCCGAGATCGTGAATTTGTATTTTTATCCGAGATATTTGATATGACACATGAACGTGAAAATTCAACGCGGAGAATGGGAATTTTGCACGTAATGTCGAACAACTAGATGGTTTATGGTTTGAATTTCTGCATTTTTACAAGTGTTATATATTGAACGTTACGTATTTTTTTAACAAAGATAAAATAAAAATCTACTCGACACAATAAACATGAAATAAAAAAGACTCGTAGAAAGAGAAAAGAAAAGAAGAAGGAGAAAAATCTCTTCTTCCGATTTCAATTTTACAAATTTAAATATCCATCTACTCGAAATTTCACTCGAAACTTTTCAAATCGACTCCAACCTATCAAATCCCTTCGATATCTGTTTTACATTTATAGCGTGTCTCGCGCGATAAATTTGACGAAATCGAATCACTCGTGATTTAAAAGAGTTTCGAACATCGCATCAGATTGGATCTTCTTCAAGATTTTCGTTGCTTGGATTCTTCGCTCGTAACGAATTGCGCCCCATTAAAGTCTTGGACAAGGAGGTTATTCGAGGGGTGTATACAAGAGGTGTAACAGGGGAAACGGCATTCATTAGTTTCTCGTCAGACCTTCCATTGATTATCGTGTGTCTTCTCGTCACTCACGACAGACAGTCGTTGCCTTGTTCGATCGTCCACCCTTTAAAATCACGAAGAAATATCGATCGAACAAATATTATTCAATTTATAAATTTATTAATTCTTCGAAATAAATATGTTTCTTTGAGAGTTTTCTCTTTTTGTTATCATCTGAAATAATCGAAGAGACCATCAATTTCGAAGTCATCGATTCTTCCTTTCGCGATATTTCATCCGCTACAAAAATTCCACAAATCCGACACGAACTTTGCCCTCTCTTCGAGTTTTTTTTAAAAAATTGTGGAAACGAAGCATAGCTCTAGCTTTCGACGTTGAAATAAAATATTTCACGTACAATTTTGAAGATTCCTCGAAAAATTAAAATTACGTTCTTTTATTATTCGTTACGAGGATGCATAAAATTTAAATTTTAACGAAAAATTTTCACGAGAAGAACCAAAGAGTGGAGAATCTCTCGAAGAAACGTGATTAGCTGGAAAGTTGAGAAGAAGACTTGAAAATCGTATCGACGAAACGTTTCTGGGGAAACCGTGAATGAAGGATTCCTCTGCGAACGTATCATCCCCGCTGAAACGGGGGATGAAATAATTAGCGAGTCGGCGAATTTGCCCCGAATCCCGTTCACCCCTCTTGTTTACAAACACGTGCAACGGCGAAATAATTCGTTCGTTTGCGGGAATTAATTACGAATTATAAGCGGAACATCAAATTGCTCCAATTAATTAATCCATCACAATGGGTGTACGCGTTTGCCAATACATTAACATTAACGATTCGCACGCGAAATATAATTACTATCGAAAAACTGCCATATCAATTTTTCATCCCTCTGGTTACACGCGCGCGCGCAAAACTAAAAATCACGTTCGCCAAAACCACCCCCTCCCCCTTCTCCTCCCCTCTAAATAATGGAGAGGCAAGAAAGAAACGGCTCGTGTCGACAACGAAGGGAGCACCTGAAGGTAAGAAAAGGTAAATGGAACGGAAGGGAGGAAGGTTCCCTCGATCATCGAGTAAGGTCACGTAGCTATGCTCGTCGAGGACAAGGCGCGAGAGAGGCGAGTATACTCACTAGATCCTTGTTCAACTTCCACGTGATGGCGGAGGCGGGCCTCGAGTTGCCCGTTGTGCAGTTCGCCCGTAGCAGCTCGCCCACGGCGATCCTCTCCTTCTCGGTGTCGATGGTGGGGTCCGTTCTCGGCGCGTCTACGGGCACAATGATAATTAAGTCGGTTAACGCGGCCCTTTTGGATCCTCCTCCTGGCTTAGAAATTATTCGTTCTTTTAGGGGAAAACTTGGCCCAATTATTACACCACAATGTCTCGTCCCACTCGAGGCGAACCGTTATTTCTTCAACAGCTCCACACCCTCCTCGACACGTGCAACGAGTATCCAAGGGTGGTCGAAGGGGTTTGGATTTTTATTGGAGGAGAGGGGGAAAAGGAGCTCTCCCTTTGGGTGGTCCCGGGGAAAAGTTGCCACGATCCGACATGAAAATGGGACGCACGTAGGGCGGCACGTGCGCCGCATTACAGGGGATCCTCGCGCGATTCAGCGACGGAGGGGGAGGAGGATTTGTCTACCCTCGGTTGGAAAGTTTTTAATTCTCGTCCGACCAACTCACCCACCACCTCCATCCTGGCCTTTTTGATCTGCGCGTGGTACAAGGGTTTCCCGCTCATCACCTCGCACTTGTACATCCCCGTCATCTTCCTCGACACGTCGACCAGGGTCACGTCGTGCGAATTCGACTTGGAAATCTGCGAAATAAATAAGTGGAAAGTCGCCATCAGGCATTTCGTGATAAAGATTGCATTTTCGGAAAAAATGGTTGGAGATAAACAAGGGGAGGGGATTTCAATCCGGACCAAGGGACCAAGTTCTCGAACAACCCACTCTCGCCACGAACAGGGAGATCTGATAGCTAGCAACTTACTTTCCACGCCGCCCCCTTTCCACGCTTCGTGATATCGTTTCTCAACACGGAAGTTGACTCGACTCGAGTTTACGCTGGAAATGTATTCTTCCATCTCGAATTCGATTAATTCCCTTCCACCGTGATATATATTATCCGCAACTATCTTCGATTCTATTTAACTTTTTCGCAAAATCCCTTTTCCCTGAAAAATGGCCTTGGGATCGATCCCTGTGTGGGAGAAGATCGTCCAAGATTGTTTTTCCTCGAGATTTATGAAGGCGTGAATGTAAATACTCCAAGATTCGCGAAATTTTCCAATTTCATCCTGTTCTTGGATAAAATAAATTTCTTAATAATAATATAAATAATGAAGGAGGTAATAATCATATTCGAGGAAATGCTATATCTGGTGATCCTAATATTAATGGGATTAATCAGTTTCCAAAACCTCCAATTAAAAATGGTATAACTGTAAAAAAAATTATTAAAAATGCATGTCTTGTTACAATTCTATTATAAATTTGATCGTTATTAATTCATGAACCTGGAGATCTTAATTCTACACGAATAATCAACCTTATCGATGAGCCTAATATTCCTGATCATAAAGCTAGAAAGATGTTTTTATGATTTGTCGATATGAATCATTTTATAATTAAGATTTTTTGAAGAATCCGTAGATTCTACGATCCCTCGGATTCTCACGATATAATAATTAACATAATTTTAGATTCGCTATCTCGCTCTGTCTCGAGCCACAATTTCCAGCATAAATCCACCTCCCCCGATTAAATAGCTAAATTCAATTCTGCCTAATGGCCGGTTAACACAGAAATTTCCTCCCACGTTACGCGCATCATCGCGAAATTATTCGGTAATTACTTCATAATTATTCGATCGAACGTATTCGATTGAAATTCGAAATTTTAAAAAAACGAATCTACAAACTTTACCCTGTTCACGAGTATAAGCGAAATTAAGTGGTGACGTTTCTTTAGGATCGGCGGAAACGGTTGGAAAGAGCTTGTTTCCGGTGCAGTTTGTAAAGAGGAGACGTCGCGATGCATATAAACGATTGCAACGACGGATGCAACGGAGAGAGAGTGGGGGGTGGAGAATACAGTCCGATTTAGACGTGGGGAGAGGGTTAGATGGAAGGTCGATAGCCGCGTGGAATACAAAGTAATTCTTGCTCGAGAGAATCGAGCCGGGAAATAAAGGGAGACGAGGCAAGAAAGGATTGCGGGAATTATACGCGTTGGAAATTTATACAAAAAATAAAAAAATGGGGGAGGGAGAGATCATTATTGAAATTTGCACTTTGAATCGAAAGCGAGAGTGTGAATTAATCATGGAAGATTATTCGAATACGTAATTTTTAATTTGTATATTAAACGAAATTTTGGAATTAATCTGTATCGTTATTAGAAATCTGTTTTCATTCGAATTGCGAGTGTATAACGTAACATGACGCAATTTTACGAAACGTAAAGGGATTAATATATACATATACATATATGTGTATATAGAAGTATAAATATGCTCATAATCAATTCGATGTAAACACGATCGCATGACTGCAGAGAGGGTAGCTCATTAAATACGAACCGTTATAAAATGTCAAACATAACCCCCGACTGCAAAGGATTAAATTATCTTCATATGGTGGATGATTTAATACTGTTTCACCAAACTAATCCCTTCATTAATCTTGACATGGAATATATAATTTCCCAAAATACTCCGAAAATTTCTCCTAACATTTTATCACGATTCGAAAACACACATATTAGAACGTATTAGAAAATCGGAACATAACCTCACTTTTACTCGATTTACGATACTTTCGTTCGTTTCAATGTTGAAGGAAGTTGAAAATTAGAATTTTTAACCCTTTTTTTCAACTGGCGGCCGATAAAATCCCTCCATAAAAATCTTCTTAAAAAAATTTACGCGTCGAAGTAAATAAAATACAATATTTATTCGAGTTGACAAATAAAACGGAAGAAGATGTTTCGAAATTATCGATCGATAATTGCGAATATTGGGCGATCTTCAAAGACGATCTTCTTTATGCGTTATTTTTACATCACTGCGTAACACATGACGACGATCCAATCGTTTCGGAGATTTACGAACGACTTGTCGTCGATACGCCACCTTGTTTTTCCACCCATTCTCCAATCCCCTTTGGGTTATACATACGAGCGCCATTTCTATGAATTCTTGTCGGGAGCCGATCTCTCGCCATTTGTTTCCCGTATTCGAAGGATAAATCAGGTTTCGCTCCACAACGATTTTATCAAAGAGATTGGTGTTCTCAGAGAGTGAATAAATGCGAGCTATCGCGTTTCTTTTAATTTTTGTTTTTACTAATAAGAAAGAGATAAGGAAAATTGTATTTTACCATTCGTTAGAGTAAAATTAATATAATGATAATAATAATAATCAACAATAATCAAAGTAGAAAAAGGTTCGGATAGTTAGAAATAGAATAGAATAGTTAAATTCGAATAAATATCGAGCTATTATCAACTCAACAAAATGGCATCGATAAAAAAAAAACGTTTCTCAGTCCCATTCTGCTGGAAGTCGATCTGCAAATTTCATTATAGATCCATATCGGCAATCCTCGGATATCGGAGAATGAAAAATTTCTTTTCAATGTCTCGAACTGATTCGACCCTATCTCGTCAGCATCCATTCGCCATCATAGGCAAATAGGAGCTCAATTTATTCCAAAAAGTTTTTTCGATTCAAATCAGTTTCGTTTAGCAATATTTACAATCTTATTGTTAAATTTCATTTTTATTTGAGAATTCTAAATATGGCGATCGAACGAAAATGTTTAATTTTTTCATTAGAAAAGAATGAAAAAGTGTTTTTCATCCTTGTGTATTCCTCCCTTTCGTCACTTCTTTTTTTTTTTTAAAAAAAGACCTCGAGGGTAAATAAAGCCGAAACACGAGCCGTTTGCCTGTTTATTGGCTCGAAAATCGTTCGATCGGATTTTGGCCAGCGATACTATGTTTGGAGAACGTGTGGCTATGCCTCCAGATCCGCGGATCTTTTCAAGCGGAAATAGCGGCGCGAAAATAGAATCTAAACGAGGCTTGAATGCACCCATACTCGGCCCTCCCCGCCCATTTATTTTGTTTATCGCCTCTCTCGATTTTGCAAATTCTCCGCCATTCCTTTCCCTTCCATTCCTTCTCGCAATCGAGCGAGCTTTTCAACTTAATAGAACTTCCATTGTAACCCTCGATAAGTTGTACGTCCAATTAGTACGACAAGTTTCGATGGAGGAAGAAGAAGACGAAAATTTCCAAGTGAAAACAGAGATGTTCGAAAAATCTCTTCTGTATTATTAAAGAGGCAACGAAAAAGGAGAACTTTGGGAATAAATTAAAACACACACACACGCATACCCGCGAAATTAATAACGATTCATAAATATCGATCGACAAAACTATCGCATAGCCGATAAAATATTCAATCCCGTCCATCCAAAATTTCACTCCCAAATTTCCTCGATCGAGAACCTCCATAAAATACCTCTCACGTTCCGAATTCCTCCCGTTTAAAACGGAGAAAGAGACGTCTCGAAATATCCCTATATAATCCCCTAGGAACGAACCGCGGCCGACTCAAAATTCGCGCATTCCTCCGATAAAAGTCGAGTCCAACAATTCCTTGCCTGGCAACGTTTTGTTTGGAAATTTTCGCGGGAAACGCGGGTTGGAAAGTCGGTGAGAGGCAGTCGAGGATAAATAAGGAAGGGAGGATTTCTTATCTTCGCACGCTTTCGAAATGCACGAGACTGATAAATGGACGTCGCCACTTTCCCTCTTGGAAATTTATCAACCGTACGAAGCGAATCCTCCACCTGGAGAATTTACAAGTTTCGTTGAAGGAATATTTTAATTATTTTAATTATACGTGATTATACGTGATCGCGCGTAACGAAACAACTGATCTGTATCTAAGAAAAATAAATAGGTGTCAACTATGAAATAATGGCAACATTGAATAATAAAACCATAAGTAAAATTTCAGTGAACTTTAAATTCTTTAAAATATATATATATATATATATTCCTTCGATGCATGGGAGGTGTAAGCACTCTGGCGAATTTCTATCGAATTCTTTTTTATAGGGGAGGAAGGGGGGTTCCCTCTCTTTCTCTTTTTTAACGAATTTTTCTTTTTATATGCGAATTTTAATTTTACAGAATGATACGTTGTTGCTTTGTTTATTTATTTTATTGTTCTCTTTTTACTTCGGGAATAATGGAAATTGTTGAAGATGGAAAGTTTATGGAAGGAGAGAGGGGAAAGGTTCGTGGAGAAACCTCGTAGTACATCGTAATTTCATTCGCGTTTAATGGAGTTATGTCCTTTGACCCGTCTCGACTCCATTATTTTCCATTTATTTCTTGTTTACTTATTTTTTTTTTTTTTTTTAATGGCGAAACGCAATTCGTGCCTTTCTCTATCACCCAATAGCCCGTTGCATCGAACGTATTGCGACGTCATACGTGATATTCACGCTTGCTTCCCTCCTCTTTTCGGGTTGTGTGTTAAAAAATGGTTCGGATGAAAAATTGATCGTTTTAACCCCTTTTTGTTATAATTGCAGTCGCTTCATTTAAGAGAATTATATTCTCATACGCAGCACATTGATCAGGCAAGCCTTGCGACTTATTATTTCACGGAGAGAACAAATTACGTTCGAATAATCGTAACCTTCACTCGATTCAAAACGGAATTTAACTCCTTTCTCAATTTCTTCACATTCTTCGAAAATTCTTCCCGAAAATATTAAAATCGATTCGATTCTATTATTCGTACGATACGTACATATATACATCTTACTGAAAAGCGTGACAAAAAATAGTTCTTTAAAACACGGGGATTAAAACCGACGGATGGATTTTCTTCCCCCTCCCCTCCTCTTCCCAAAGTGGACCAAAGGGGAGAATCTAACGAACGGGCAACGGGGAACAACTTAATGAGATTTCCCGTCATAAACTTTTATTGAAGTGCTCGTTAAGAGAGGCGAAGTTTAATTGCGCGCGTTTAGGCGGCAGGATTCGGGCGCAACAAGCGTTTTCGAGGCCCTCCTCCCCCCCCCACACCCCGGGAAGACACTGTTCCCGACGTAATTAACAACGTTTCAACGTTTAAGGGGAGGGAGGGGAGAAATTTTGCAGAAACATATTGCCCCCGCGAGCCTGCCTCGCCGTTTAATCCTCGACTCGATAAGTCGACTTAATTCAACGCGTATTTTCGTTCGAATCTTATAATAATGAATCAGATGACCGGTAGAAATCGGAGGAAATAATTATTTGCCATCTCCAAGTAGCGACGTTCTTGAATTTCGATAAAATTTCGTATATAATGGAGATATGAGATACTCACGTTCACGTGTATTCCATCGACCTCGAATATGGTGTAGGGCGGATCCGCCTCGAACAGGTATCGATAAAATTCCGTGTCTTCGAGGAACCATTGTATCGTGTACAATGACAATCCTTCCAGATCGTAATGGCAGGAGAGTGTCACTGTGTCGCCCGATCGCACAACCGCTGGCACGTTGATCGTCAAATCCTTCAACCCCGTCGCGCCTGTAATCGAACAATTCCCAACGATTTTATATATACACACATATATACATATACACATATGTGTATATATGTAAAGGAATAAAAAAAAATGCGATCGAATCGCGGAACAGTGACTCGTATAAATTTTATAACAGGCTGGTAACAGGAACCACACTGTGAAATATAATCCTATTTTTATTTGCATCATGTGTATAAATGTTGCAGATACGTGTACATATCTCTTCGAAAAATGTCACGGATCGTTTCGTGGATCGACGATTTCGATAAAAAATTTTATTTTGATGGGAAAAAAGGAAGGAAGAAAGAAAGAAAGATTTGACAAGCGCTTTCCAATTCTTGCATTTCGTGAATTTAGTTGGTGTATTTTTTTTTTAACGTGTAAAGGGATGTACGAAAGGCCAATTTGCGACACGTTTAACGACGCTTATATATTAATTTTATGCATCATCTTGAGCAGGCACGGTAATTATTATCGAATTTCTCGAGCATCCGAGTAATTTATAGGTTAAATAAAAGAAAAAATAGGCCGTTTGTTATTCCATTTAGAGATATTCCCGGTTAGAACGCGCAATTAAAAACCGTTTCCACTGCTAATCACGTCCATTTAAACCGTCAAGTATCTCTTTAAACGGATAAGCAACCCTTATAAAGTCTAAGCCTCTTGACGCTTCACGGTTTCTTCTTCCATCTCCTCGTTCGGCCAAAAATTTTCTCTCCAATCGATCGACATTTTTTAACAATAAGATCACCAAGTTCCAAAAAAAGATGATTCAATTATTATTATTATCGGAAATAACAATTTCGTCCCTTTCATATTTCTTTTTATAAAAAAACAACGATTTTAAAAAACAACCTATAAAATTTCTTTTAATTTACCTAGTTAATATTATAAATAGTAACCATTAAACCTTTCTTGAATAAATATAGTGAATATTAATTCCCAAAACTGGACAGTATACAGATAACCAATAAAATTAAATATTCAATATTAGGTAATAAATAATGTAATATCTGCAATTTTAAATATTGTTATATTGTGTAATTAGAATAAAAAAATTGATGAGTCAATATTTTTATCAAAAAACTATCAATTTATTATTTAATAATAATGTTTGATTTTGCCTTCCCTTTCAACGCCAATTTCGACTCTTCCTCGCGCGTCGTCTTCCACGTATTTCCTTTTCTTTTCCTTTCTTACATTTCCCCTTATCCCTTATTGGGATAAAAACTCAATTCCGAAGTGAAACTAGGCAGGCACGAGTTTTCGAAGGAAAATTATTTTCCAATTCCGAAACAATAATAAATTCCATTCCATCGATCCAGGATCGGCGCGACGCGAAACGAAACTCAATCCTCGGATATTCCATAGGAAACGTTTCCAACGTAGGCACGCGAATTTCCATGCACCGCTCTTCCGTTCCGTTCCGCCATTTGTGCCGCCCGTTCGACTCGATTTCCGGCCAAGGGGTGCACACGCGAGCAACCGTTGCATCCCTCGTTGCTGTATCCACTCCCTAATTTCATCAATTCTCCTTCAACGAAAGACGGCTCGAAACAACGCGACTCCCTTTGTCCCTCCTCGAATGAACCGATACGGTAGAGGCGCGTAGAATTGATTTCTTTCTTTCTTTCCCTTTTTTCCCTCTCCCTCCCCCCTCCAATATCGATCCAGAGTCGCAGATGTTCCATTTCGCGCGCCCTGTTTTTCTTTTTTTTTTTTTTTTTCCGTTGCATTCGGCAAATGGGATCCCCCCTCTCTGTTCCCCTTTCAGCCGCGAGAGCTTTCTCTTTGGTGGCGAAAGCGAAAGGTGCCGCGTTCCGATATGTCGGCGGTGTGACGGATCCACAATCGGGGGACGTGGACGCTCGGACATTTGAGAGTTTAATCGTCGCGGGTTTTTCGTTCGTGAAAAATTGCTTTTTCCCTTCTTCTTCTCCTTCTTTTTCATTGCCCGGATTACGAATTATTATTTGGGAGATTGGAATATTCCGAGCGTTGAATTGCAGATATTTGTTTAACATCATCGTTCATCGAACACGACAGGTTTGTATGCGAAGAATTATCATTTTTCCAACATCGAATGTATCGAATCGGAATGAGAATGATCATGACACCAAACGAGAACGAGAAAAATGAAAGAAAAGAAGAAATCGATTTCTAGGAGATAAGCGAGCAGTCGCCTTTGAATTTCGTAGCTTTTTATTAATTCGTCCGAAAAGTCGTGAACCAGGATTGTTAAGAGGGGGAGAGTGCACACATTCCACGTGAGCTTCCATGGATTTGGGGAGGCGTGGTGATACACACGAGTCCCGGCTTACTCGGGGATGAATAAGTTCCCGGGGGAATCCCAACGTTTCCTTCTTCTCCGGGATACGATATTGCCAATCCCACCGTGCGGCTATGGAACAATAACTCGATACCGAGGAATCATCCTCTCCCTCGAGTTCACCTTAATCCACCCACCGTTGTCCTTTATCACTACACTTACTTCTTGCTAGGTGATAGGCTCTCTTTCTTTCTTTTTTCTTTTAATTCCAACTTTTGATTCTTTTGCTCGGTTCAACGATGCCAAAAATAGCAATAAGAGATAAAGTTGGAGGCGAAGAATCTCACGACAACGAGACAAAAATGCTTTTTTAGGATTATTGAAAGGAGATAAATAAACGTTTATCGAATTGGGACAATGAAATATCTGTTATAATCATTACTTGTTGCTAATATTACTGTGTAAAATATATATTAAGTTTAATTAGAGCCACGCGAAATTCTCAGAATTTTTTTAATTCCATCTCCAACGTTTCGAATTCAAGCGATAACTCACTCCGAAAGTTTGACCAACGCTTCGTGCCGATCATCTAATTAACGCGAGAATATTCTAATAAAGGGGAGAGAAGGAGCACCGGTTTGGGATTCGGATTGACGCGTCTAAGGGAGGATGACGTGGTCCCAGGATTTTGACGATCGAGATATTCCGAGCATTCGATCGATCGCGTATCGCGTACGAATTAGTCCGTCAGTTTTGGAATTCCATTGGCTGGAATCTGGTTAACTCGCGATGAAAATCGTGATGCGCGTTTGCTTTTCGCCTATTTGCACGCGATAATTGGCGATTCGGGGAAAGAATGGAGGGATGGGCCGTGCATCGTGAAGAAAAATATAAAAAAAATTTTTTTTCGATCAAAGAGGTATGGATTCGATGAATTCGACAGACAAAAGCGATTAATGAAAATTTTCAAATTATTAGGATAATTTAATTGTAAAACTATCGCAACGAAGATTGAATGCATCGACGATGAAAAAACGATCAACGAATCTCATCCGATCGTCGATCGATTAACTCAGCAAATTTGCAATTTATTTGCCTAAGATCGGGATAAAACGAAAGGCGAGGCGAGGTTGCACACGCAGAGAATTTTCGCGGTGGATTAAATCCCGGATATCGATACTGTTAATCGTCGAAACGTTTGAAACGGAACAGTGGAACACGGTCAGCAAAAGCTTACCGTGGCGGTTTTTTCCTCGACTCCGATTAATTGGCTGTCCGCGAGGAAACCTATATACATACACGCGCGAGAATTTCGATTCTTATTCGATTAACGACACCGGTTTCGCGTCGAAAATGCTCCTTTCCTCCTCCATTATATCATCGACAAATATTTTCCACCATACCCCTTCCTCCCCCCATTTCACGAGTGATTACCAATCGCGTCGCGTGAAAAGGGGATTCATCGATCGTTAAAATTGGTAAATACGAATCGAATCATTACGCCAAACATTACGTGAAAAAAAAAATAAATGGTAGAATAAATGGGATATTGCTTCAATTTCTGGGGATATCTAAGCGAAATATGCGATGGCCCATTATGTTTGAACCTAGATCTCGGCCTAATTAGGCGGATAATTATCGGCGTTGATTGGTAAGCAGGCTCGTCGGTGTGAACCGCTAATGAATATGGATAAATCGTAAATGGGGCGATACTGGTTTTCGACAAAACCGAGCTATAGTGTATAGACGTAGCTAATTTGCAGGGTCGAGAGTTGTTGGAAGGTCAGAATTGACGGAAGAAGAAGCTGGGGAATTTTTCCATTGCATAAATGAAGGATATTTCTTCTTTTTGTTACGTGTATTTCATATTGATTTTTTAGATCCAAACAATATTGGTATTCGAATAAGAAAGATTTTAATAATTATTTGAAAGGTAAATCAATTTTTCAAAACGTTGTGAGAGAAATTCAGATGCATCCCCCCCATTAACATAATTCAGAAATTTTCTCTCTCTGCTATTGTATATATATATATATATATATATATATATACATAACACAGTCCAATTAACGCGGGTTCAGGATTCGAGTTTCGGTGCAAATTACACACAATTAGTTGTCCAAATTTGAATGTCATATTTGCGAAGATTCATCTTGCCATATTGCGCGCATTTATTTCTTGTCGTCCATATCTTCCTTCCCCCTTTTTGTTGTATAATATCTAAAACGTAATATCAATGCTAGTAGAAAATAAATATACGTTTTATTTTCTCGAATTTAATTTCATTGCAAAATTTCTTCTCGTAGTTAAATTCAAATATTAATTTTAAAACTTACGGAAGAGGAAAAAGGGGGGAAAAGAAGAAGAATATTTCGTAAACCATAAAATTGTGAGGAAAAACCAAAATTACCTGGTAGGGGGAATTGAACTCGGGTCCATCGGGTGGGAAGCCGTTAACTCTTGTTACTGAGCCAAGAACTTCCTCGTAATTAATCCTCTGTTTTCGACTATTTATACATAACGAGTATAAGTTTTCTAAGCTTATCATTAAACGGATAAATTAAATTTGTTATTATTAATAACACGTTAATCATATTTTTTAAATAATTGTTTTAACTCCTTGAAATCGCGTGTTTTTAAAACTTATTTCTACTGCCTCGAAAATGCAATTACGTCCGTTAATCTGTGTACTACATTACCATAAATGCTAAACAGATTACGCGATACTATATTAACGTCGTTACTCGAGAAACAAAGTTTCATAACAATTTTCACCACTTTTCTATGAAATGTTCCAACAACATTTACGCGTCTCTCTATATAATTCACACATCTGTTGCACTTACTCTTTGCTTTACGTTACTTGCTATTCTATTCAATTTTCTAAGAGGATTTTTTTCATTCTCCATTCTCGCAACTTTATGAGATTTTTTTTTAAAACGGAATATAAGAGGATTTAAAATAAGCGAGTTTGAAGTAGCAAGTTTGTTAACGGATATACGCAATTTTACGTTTCAAAATTTACCAAAAACGATTATAACCCATTATATCGAATTATCTCCTGCTCGTTTCATTCGCCTTTTTTCGAATATTCCTTTCATTTCAATATCTTCCAAGACGAATGCACGAATTTGCAGACAAATATTCCCCGCGGATTACTCAATCGCGAAGCTGGCTCGCCTCGTGATCTCCGTGTGCAAAACGTGTGCACCCGATAAACGCATTAGCTGGCACGCTCATTCGCGCGTAATCAGACAAATCGAGGGTGTGGGTGGGTCGTTGCGAGTCTAAATACGCGATATAATTACAGAGCCGCGTTTCGTGTACCCGTAATCAGCCTGTATTAGCTCGCCCATAGAGAATTTTATCGTCGCATCGCAATCTCTCGCTCCACGAGAATCCTCTTGGGCGCGGCCAGTTGGAAACTGTGAATGATTGAACGAGCTGCGTTGACGGACGCCTTGATTGAACGAGTTTGCGCGGCCCCGTTAAAAATTCGCGGGAGATTGATCCCGCTTCCGGTGGAGGGGCGATAACGTTTTTTTTTTGGAAAGACTTGCTAATTCGCGTTTATAATGGAAAATTTTATTTATTTCGAATTAGAATCGAATTAATAGTTAATGTGGATGATACATTGTTATGATATGAATAGTCAATTTTCGTACGGAAATTTTGGAAAGTGTTATTCAAATTATCATTTCTGTCTTCTGTTTGTCATATAATTAAATGCTTCTTTCGAATTAGAATCGATTTAATATGGATGACACCCTTCAGTGAATGGTGTTTTTTGGAAAATTATTAATATTCTGTTCATTGATAAGTGAATTCACTTTCTATAAATTAATAGTCAACGTAAATTATATCCCCCAATGACCTCCGATTAAATTAGATTAAGATACTTTCAAATCGGTGAATTGAACTGGCTTCAAAAAAATTTCCAACGAATTCATTCGTTCCAAAATCCAGAAGAAAAGAAGTCTTCCAAATTATCCTCCCGTTTAAAATAATCTCGCTCTTTACACGTCGCGAACTCGAATCCTCGACACCTCCAATCGCTATTCTCGTCTCCGTTTTCACCCCAGTCGCGATAATCGAGCACGAATATAAACGCGCGTGGCCGCGATAACGGCGGGGAATGTAAACTGCGAAGTTACCAGGTCGGAACCGATCGTGTAACAGGCGCTTTAAGGATCTCCCCGATCGGCGCTCGAGCGGAAATTTGTTACGCGAGCTAAGCCACCTCCGGCGGAATTTCGGTGGAAAACTAGGTGGCGGGGATTACTGGTTAACTTGCTTAAAACCGAGAGATCCTTCAGGAAATCATTGTCCTGATCCTCGTCTTTCTGTTATTTTTTAAAAGTGAGCAGACGTGATAAAGTCTTTCTCTCGTTCCAAAATCAAATTTTACACGCGAGATTGATCCATAATTGGTATCGTATCATACTTTCTATAATTTTCTTCCTGGATAAAGAGAAGGAAAAAGAGAACGAAAAACTTGCTCTAAAAGGAGGGTAGGACATATCGACAAGGCTCGAATATATTTCCAATCCCGAATGGAGAAGAATCGATGAAACTCTTTGCGGAGCGGAGGGAGTTTTTCTCGCGCCGCCGATTGGAAAATTTCATTTAATCTGAAAAGTATTCGATTGTTCCGACCGATGCGTGGCAGAACTTCCCCGCTCGGAAAGCTGCTCGCCTTTAACAAGAAGGGGATCCTTTCCAGCATCGTCCAAAGGAAGGAATTCGGTATCCTTCCGAGGGGGCGAGAAAAGTTTCATCCCCTGTGAAAAAATTATTCTTCTTTGCCCGGCCGATCGAGGGCTTTTTCTTTGACAACTTATCCGAAGGGGGATGGGGCGGAATGCCGTGAAATTCATTAAACTCTCTTATACACGCCAAAGGGAGATGGGGCCCCCTTTGTCGGGGGCTTATTATCGCGCGGAGTGGAAAGCAGCTCGTCTGAATGTCCCTTCCCGAGCATATTAGCACGTCGATATTAAATCTGCGCGGCCAATTTGACCCCGTAACTAGCGAAATCCCCTTTGTTTCCTCGAATTCTTCGAGATCCTTTGCCCTTCAACCAGTGCGTGACGCCAAGAAGAAATATTTCGCGCTGGAAGAAGAAGAATCGTGAATTTCGTAGCTTTGAAATTTGAACGAATCATTTAAGAATACTTTGAAGAAATAAGTTATTCGGTTTATTCCATTTTTAAAAGAAGAATTTGTAATTTACAAGCAATTTACAAGTAATTATCAGCTGATAAATACAGTTTATCAGATGTAGTAGAAATTTTTGAGCGCAGAGGATCGACGTGAAAAGACGGAATAAAACGATTATTTTGACTTTCGTTTATTTGGAAATATTTGGATTTCCATTAAAAAAATATGTACATATTTTATTTATTCTCTTTATTTCGTTTTTTATCTACCTTTTCACGGGGAATCGCCCTTTCGCTTGTCCCCGTTACGTGCATCACGTGTTGTACATTTTCCAGGCTGGTCGTTATTCCTTTATCGGGCCGTGTAAAAATGCCGTAAAAGCCGTGCATAAAGCCGCGTTTCCAAATGACACAACGTTGAATACGTATCTTAATTCTACGACATTCGTAACGCGCGATTTCTTTCCACTGTTTCTTCCGACGTTTCGATTTCACGATCGTCTTTTATTACGTTTGGGGGAGAATATTAAGAGGATATAAGAGAATTGTTTCTTGTCGCCACGATGTCGTCTTCTTCCCCTGTCATTTAAAACGCAATTATCTCTCCAAGTTTATTTCGTGGACAGAATCGATATGGTATCCTTTCAAATATTTTGTCTCTAACGTAAACGTTTCCGATCTCAGTTTCTTCCTCGTCTGATTCACCATTTTCTTTAACTTTCTAAATTATTGCTAATTATTTAACAAAAATGTATCGATTTTTCGGCAAGGAAATATTTTTATCGACGAAAGTGTTTTTCCTCCATGCCATCAAATCTCCTTCTCTGCCTTTTTCTTCAAGCTCTTCTGGGAAGTCTTGTCGCGGTATCTCGCGCCATTTTTATCATCTCTTATCGCGAGCGTCCACGTTTCCCAAGATACGCCGAAAATAATCGCAGCTCTGGCTATATTTTTAGGGCGATGCATCTCTTTTTCGCGACGCTGCGCGCCGCCATTATTCTCGCGCGCGTTCACAAAGCATCTCGTTCACACCGCCGCCTTTTCCATCTTCGAAACTTCTTCATTCCAACTGCTCGAAAATCTTGGGATAGGGAAAGGGGGGGGGAAGGGAAAGGAACTTCAACGTTGCGTAATTAAACCCTCGAGAAACTTTTATGAAGTTAATTCCTCGTTTCGTTATTAATATTTTACTCTTACCTAACCTCACTTTTCGCTCCAACAAGAAGAATGGAACAATGATAAGGGAATATTTCTTTCCCTACTCTCCTTTGGATATTATTTCTAAGATAACAGATTCTCTATTTCGAATCCCCCGAGATTCCTCGCGTATTCTCGTTATTCATTGAATGGTTTGCCACGCCGTAAAATATTGTATCGAAACTTGTTACGAAAATTAAAAAAAGAAAGATGGAATTTTTTGCTTACCAATTAATAATAAAAATCCCCTGTATTTCTCCCACAGAAACGTCCCATATTCACGTCCCCGTACGTTCGATAAAATCTTCTCCTCGGTGGAAGCTTTCTGAAATGATTTCCCTCCTCGAGATAAATGTTTACAATGATCGCACCCACCGTTTTAAATATAAGCGATGCAACAGCCAAGGATCAGTTTCGTTCCTCCATCCCCTACGTTTTCGCAGTTTCAACTGCATAATCCCTGTGGAGGGAAATTTCGTAACCGCGAGGCGCGATATCGCCTTAAGCTGGTCTTAATTACGCGTTTCTAATTACTCGCACGACTCTTGTGTCGTATACGTTGCCACGGAAAATCTGAATTTAGACGCGTTCGCGGTAACTTGGTTCGTGCTAATGGATCGCCAACGGATAGTTAAGATCGTTAAATAATTTATCTCGCGGAGATTACGAGTTGTTCGAGGATAAAAACGTACTGTAAAAAAAATCTTTAAAAATTCCAACAATTTCTTACTTGCTCCGAATCTTTTAAACATTCTCGAGAATTTGTGTAAATTGTTAAATCAGAAGAATAGGAGAATAAAACAATACATTTTCATGATATTTCAAAAAATCTTCAAAAATCCTCGACTTTCCCAATTAAGAGAAGAATTTCCAAACTTAACTTAACTTAAGGATATGGATCTGAAGAATATTCGAGTCGTACTACAGATCGAAACAAGTCTTCGAGAGATATTCTCAAAGAAGGTATTAACAACCCCACGAGATGTGCCGAGATACACGTCGAATCAATTTCCACCGATCGATACCGTTTTCGCGCAATCAAGTCCCCTCCCCTCCCCCAACTCGATACCGAACGAGCGCACATCCCTTGGAAATCCCTTCAGCTGGTCCAAACCGACCCTTCGAGAAAACAATTAAGTCGATCCAACCCCTCGAAAAATCCTCGTCCAACCCTCGTCATCCTTATCCTCGAGGATGGATGCAACTCAAGGGGGGAGGGATGGAACGAGGACGATCCATTTCCACGGTGCAAATTCGTTCGTCGCGATATCGTCTCGGTTCAACCCCTGCGCGGGGTTGATTTTGAAAAATGCAAGAACGTTCCGGGTTTTGTGTTTGCGCGCGATCAAATAAGAAAGCGGAGGAGGCTGGCAAATTGAATTTCCCATTCGCGGATGGCTGAGAGGTGGATGCAGAGCAAGGAGAGGGGGTGGTTCACCCTGTTTGCAACACAAGTGATTCTTCTTTTCCCCTTTGCTTCGCCTTTCTTCCTTCCTTTTCGAATCGAGATGATGAGATGCAAAAAATTTTTCGACTCTTCTCGCCGGAGAAAATTGTGAAACTCTCATGATGGAAAGATTGGATATTTTAATATTCGAATCTAGTATAGGAAGAGATGGATCCTTTCGTTAAATGTGGCATTGATCGATCATTTGTATCTTTCTCCCCATTTTTCATTCCTGTGAATCTGCTCCCGCCAAAAATTTCGTAGCGTGAAAATAATAAATATAAATTCCTCAAAAACCCTTTAAACTTGGTTAAATTTCCTCGATCTTCTCCGATAAACCGCTCGAAGATAAAAGATCTACAGCCGAAAGCACTCGAGCCGGCCAAACACTCCTCGAAGTTCCTCGAGGATCTCGATAAATAGAGATCCGATGCTTCGTTCAACGGGGGCATATTCAACGATACCCATTAAAGGTAACACTCCAAGTAGCCCCCCTTCTCCTCCTGGCCGTCTTAAATCACGTTCCATTAACCACGGTGGAGCGTCACCGCGTCGGTGCTGGCTCATCGGTTAAGAAAAAGCCGGCGGCCGCGCTTTCTCCCGCCACGAGGGGCGATAAATCACTCGTTGCTCACCATTTCATCAAACTGTTCCTAACGAAACAGAAGATTAACGACGCGCATCCACCGTTATCGACAACCACACAGTAATAAAATGAACGAGATTATTTTGCTAATAGATTCTGACGGATTCGGTTGATGAAAATTTATTTATCTGATTAATAAACGAAGTGGATAAATTAATCGAAGTGGATAATGAAGAAATGAAATTTATTTTTTCCTTTCTTTCTTTCTAAATAATTTTCCTCGTATATTATTTGAAGTTTTTATTCGTTGAGTTATGGAGCAGTTTAAGTTTCTTTTTCCTTCGAACGAAGAGAGAGAGAATAAAAATGGAAATATGAATATTTATCAAAATTTTTAATCAAACAATTTTATATTGTATTTCTTTTGTATCAATATATAATGACGTGTAAACGTGTCACAAACAGAAATATCCAATTTGATAAATTACGAAATTTTATATCTCGAAAAATGCGAGGATGAAATTTATATAAATCTTTTATACATAATCTAAGCGCAATAGAAAAAAATCACAAGTATAATCACAAATAGATACGAAGCTTTCTGAACGAGGATCGATATTAATTTCACCTGTACATTTTCACAAAAAGTAAATAAATAAAAACGAGTTGAATCGAATCCTCTCAATTCAACGTTTAATCATATCTTCCTTTCATATTTCTGAAGATAAACTTGCAGATCCAATCCCTCATCGAGGGCTACATCCCTCTTTGCAGAAACAATAAACGGCGTTTAATCAGGTTAAAAGGAGGATTTTGGAAAGGAGGGTTTTACATATAACCAGATATGGCGAATTTTTCGATCGCCATTTTGCTGGTGGCAGGAAGTGTTCAGGGCGTTGACTTTGAGAAATGACGCTTCTTACGTAGTGAAATGACGAGCGTGGAAGAGTATCTGGGCGTGAGAGACGAAAAGAAAAGGGCAAAGTGGATTATCGGGACGGGAAGTGTGTCGTTGAAGAGGATTAAGGGTGGAAGAAACGAGTTTTTTCCGACTCAGATTTTTCGGGATTTATACCGAATTGTGAATGAAATTCAATCACAAGTTTACGTAATACAATATTCGTGAATTTTCAGGAGGAAACAGAGAATATACGTGCTCGATAATTTGTAAATTATGGTAATTGAAGCGTTCCGGCGACCTAGATTTTTGATAAAATTAATTCTTTAATTAACTTGATTGAACTTCGAGTTATTAATCACAAATAATATCATTGTCGGTTAATTAACACTGGAATTTGATAAAAAATATTTTTAATTTGAATTTATTCCCATAATCGTTGTTGTATCGCGAAAGAATTTTTGTTTAATTATCTAATAATATGTTTGAAAATAAAGATAATAATAATAATATTGAAATAAAATTTAACGAATATCGATATTATAAAACAAAGCGATCCAAGAATAGTTGAGATTGTAAGAGAGAAAATAGTTGCTATACCATAGATGCTCCCGTAATAACTGACTACAACTATTTACTAATAGCCATCTCTTCACTCTAAATTGAACATCCACCACGTTCAACAAAACCCTCGAGCCCTCTTCATCCTCACCAATCGCTTATTAATAACTCAATCATCAACTACTCCCTGATATACCCTCAAAATTCCAACCCCTTGCAACGCAACATATTCCAAACACTCCACACCCCCGAACGAACTACCTACCCTATTACAAATTATATATAACTCTCGGTGGAAGTTACTTGCGCAGCATCAGAAACAATTCCTCAATTTCAATCACGGATCACGCGAGTGAAAAATATCTTAAAATTCTTATCCAAGATTGAAGTTTCATCGTTCCCAATCCCAATAAAATCCAATAAACAAAATTTCAAAATGCATAACTTCATTATTAAACCGAGCAACAAAATTCTAAATACCATTTCAAAAACGAAAGATATAAACTACTTCAAAAAGATAATCAATCTGTGAATAACCATTTTAATCTTTAATAACAATCTCAATGCGTATAATTGCATTACGAGCGAACAAAATATTAGAAAAATTATTATATAAATTTCACCCCTAAAAATTAAAAAAAATCAGAATTAATCAATCGCTTTTATCCACCATCTTCTATTTAATCCCCCTCCCCCTGGAAGCAGAATGGGAAGATGGATGATAAACTTTCCATCCGCTTGTCCACGAGCCTACCCCTGTCACGGCTTCTTGCCCCCTCACAATCGATATCGCGGCTGCAATCGACCGGCAACGATGTAACCGGCTCTCCCCAAGATACTTGGTATTGGCAGGAGGGGGCTTGGACATGCGCCATTTCTTGCAAATGCCAGGGGGAGGAGGAGGATGGTTTCGCACCTTCGTGGATGGGTTCGTTCGTCCCTGGTGTGGATCACAACCCGTGGCGGGCGAGAAAGAAAGGAGGGACGTTGGAAGTGTTTCCTTTTGCGACGAGGAACGAGTTAATGGGGGTTTTACGAGTTAAGAGGATTATTTTAGGGCTTCCTTCGACCCCTCCTCCCTTTTTTCTTCTCGCCCAGAAAATATCCGCCCAGAATTTGGGGGATGATCCAAATGGTGATTACTTATCGGAAGCTTCGATCGAAAATAGAAGAATTGACGATAAAATAATGGATGTAAACTAGACAGAAATGGAAAAGAGACAGACCTATCACTGTATAGGAATATTAATTATTACTGGATCAAGTAAAGTGTATAATAAAATGATACACTGGTTTACAGGGAAGAGAAGATGGAAATTCGGAGTAATCCTTAATTGAAAATAGCGTTAGACAGCTTATTACGAATACTTATATAAGGAATAGAAGGAATAGTTATTAATAGCGGTTTCTATTAGTATATAACAGACAGAGAGAAAGTAGCTCGAATTTGGTGATAGAGAGAGAGATTCGAGTTTAGTTTAGTTTAGTTTAGGAGATGGTGCTACAGAAGGGATTCGACTCGTCAAATGTACAATGGAACAATGATAAGGCTGTTTAATAACACTGTATAATAACGATAACGATTTGGTCGGATTAAACACACTCTGTTAAACTTGCCATTGAAATCTCTTACTCTCAATTCCCTCTGAACTCTCATTCTTCTCCTTCAATTCCTTCCTTTCAACTCTTTGATCTCAACCCGACCGAGCCACATACATTTTCTACAACCGTTTATCCTTACCCCTACATACACACACATACCCTCTCCTCCTTCGTCCCCTTTCTCTCCTCCCGAAGAGATATTCAAACCCGATCACCGAAAACTTCGACCGGCATATGCACCCGTTCGATAATCTCGACCACTTTGAATATTCTTCTCCAATATCCCCGACAAATAAGTTTCCATAAATTTAATATTCTCGTTTTTAAGATAGAGGATCAGATTTCAGACGAGAGAGAAAACATTTACATTTTTCGTAAAATTTTCCAAGTATTCGCTGCACGAGGAGGAATAAAAATTTTAAAATAGAGGAATTCGAGGTTCACTCGTGGAGAGGCCACTTTTTATCCGGAGTGGGTGCACTCAAGGTGTCACGGGGGAGGATCACGCCCCGAGTTCGATCCAGTCCCCCGACTGATTAGCTCCTTTTTCTCCAACGACCTTCCACCACGGAACGAATCTCTCACCTTCCAGCCGCCTACCAGCCTCCAATTTTTCCACCTCGAGGAATCGGATCCGCTCGAAATTCCTTTCATTTTCAGGATAGATTTATTTTAGGACTGGACGGAGAGGAGAGCCTATTTTGTTTCTCCGAATTGCGAAACGAGTTCTCGATCTTCTCGATTGTTCTCACGAAAAAGAGAAGAGAAGGGAAAAATAATGGAAAGAACAGCAGAACGAGAAACAGGTTTCGAAAGGTTTCCACGAGATTCTAGCCGCAAATTGTTCATTAAGGTGTCGAGCACAGAGGGAAATAGGATTTCGACGGGGTCGGGATTTAATTCGAGGGAATAGTGGATGGATCCGCGTGCCGTGGAAAATACGGGAATCGAGGGGAAAGTTTTCTCGTTAGAGGACACCCCTTCTCGCTGGACTGCTCGAGAAGACGTCCTCGATTATCCTTCTTTAAATGCATACCGACGAAACGATCGGGACAAACGGGCTTAATCCGGCCAGACTTGCTAATTTATGATAAGGCCGAGATTTTGAGTCACCTCTTTCTACTTTATTCCGATCCCAATTCTCGAGAATGTTCACGTTTGCAAGTCTCGTGTTGGAAGAAGAGAAATTTACAAATTTCGAATTTGTAAATTATTGGATGTGAAAATACATTTTTCGCGAATATTCTCCTTCCTCGCCTAATTCCGTGATAATTTGATCGTGTATTAAATGGGGAGTTATTAGCACGCCGTGAGATTTGCTTGGCTCTCTATTAAAGCAAGATTTTTTCTAGCAGTTTCTTTTTCTTTTTTCGATTTCTGAAATTAGAGCGAAGGTATTGAGAGGGGTCTCGAGGGTTTCGTGTTGATTTTAAGTATAATAGTTTGCGCGTTGGAAAGTGGTGAAATAACGAATGGAAATGAAAGAAGAGAAAAAGGAAGAGGATCTAATTCTTCCCGCTTACCGAGCATGAATCAGCAGTTTTCCGCGTTAATTTCGAGAAAAATAGCGTACGCAACATCAACGTGATCCACCAATTTCTGAAAATTTAAAATCGCGCACTGTTATTATCGAATGTGCACGATGTCAGTTAATAATAGTTAGAACGTGAAAATTAATATTTTCAATTAAGAGGAAGAGGGAGAGAAAAGATCGATATCTCGTCGAGAGACGTTGAAATTTTCGTGTACCGAATGTTTTCAAACAGGGATGGCCACGAGTCAATAATTCAAGCGTATTACACGGCCGTGGACTATATTTCTTCGTGGCTCGCGGCAAGTTTCACAATAAGTTACCAGGAACTCGTTCGTTCCGCCACGGCGGCTTGAATAATTCTCCCGGAGGGTTAAAACGAACCGCGCCATGTGCCGCCGCCAAATACTCGTGTTCCAATTGTACACGCCCGAAACAGCTTCGAGAAACACCTATTTTTCAACGAAATGAAACGCAACCTCGAATAATCCGGTTTCAATGTCAATCGCAAACCCCCTATTCGTACGAGATGAGTTTTAAAAAATGAAACTATTTTTTATAATTAATCGCCTAGCATATAAACAAGAGGCTATTTAACTAATAATCGTTCGAATATTGTGACTACTAAGAAGAAAAAGTTTGAAAGAAGCGGAATCGAAACTCTTGCGAGTAAAGAAGAAGGAGAGGAGCTTGGGTTTTGCTTCGTTAAATAAAGTTAAATTTTTCGACTTTTCGACGACTTCCTATATTCGAATATCGTTCCAACGACGAGCTCTTTTTCCTCGCTTTTTAATCGTTAAGAAAAAATTTTTCGAGCAGTTGTGAAATATCGATCCGGAGGAGCGAGCATCTCGTGAAGGAGGGGGCGTTTGGCGTTTTGCTTCGCGAAACAAAGCTCGACAATAAGACAAGAGCACAATGCCGGAAACGAAGTTAGCTTTAGAGGACTGGCATGCACTCGGCGCGCGGAATTGCCGCCCCTGGCTGGATTCGTTTGCGAAACTTTCCCTTTAATGCCCCGGATGGAAACTAAGAAGACGCTCGTATTTACAATTTTATCACCGCTACGTCATTGTTCGCGAGGGGGGGTTCAAATTGGCGAGAATTTTCCGAGCCAAGTTTCGAGTCGAGGGGGATCCTTTTTGGGGGACGTTTAAATATTTATACATCCAGTTTTGATAAGTTTTATCTTACAGGATATATCTTTTGTATTTTTAATAAGGATATCATTTATATTTGTTTTCGTTAAGAAAAATCAGGGTTGTTAAAAAATTTATACTCGATTAACGTTGAGAGTATTCGAAGTGGATGAGAAGATAATTGAAAATTGTTCCTCCTCCTCCTCTCGACAAATATACAGACTTTTGTATATTAACGTGTTTGTCGTTAATTTGCTTGAATTTATAATTCGAACGAACTTTATTATGGATAATTAAAAAGGGGTAAAAACAATTTCGCGTTTATCGCGATTACGTACCGATACACTTTTTACCTCTCTCGATCATTGTCGAGAGTTGGATTAAGTCGTGAAACACGGATGTCGAAAGAGAAGGAAGAAACGCGAATGCTTCGACGTTTTCCACGAGCTGGTGTCAGGTGAGAGAAGCGGAAATGCAACGTCACGCGACGGTTGCGGTGAATGAGAATGTTACATAGATTCTTAGAATGGAGATTTCCTCTTTTTTTTCTCTTTTAGCAATATATTGTAGGAAAATTATAATTTGCAAAAGTGAAATCGTAAAAATAGACAATACGTATACGTGATTGTATTTTTATTAATCGTATTACGAGAAAGTACGTAAAGTTTATGACTAGTAGCTGAAGAAAATTCAAGGTTTTAATTACGGTAGAGAAATTAAAAACGTATCGCTCGGTGCAATCATAAAGATTGATCGTTTAAAAAGGGCTTCGTTTTTACGAAATTGCGCGATTGTAATCCCTCTCGTGAAATAATCTATTAACCTCGAATCTATCGGCGAACATTGAGGCAAACTTGCCCCTCGATAATATTCCTCCAAGTAATTTCGCGATACAAATTTAAAATATGGATGAGCCGAGTCAAATTATATTAAATTTAAATGACGCGTGCGTCTGAAGTAAAGCGTGTGTTGTCCGTCTCGTAATTAACGCGAAATAATCACGTAAAATAATTATTTCCAACAATTTGAAATATTATTTCAAATAATATCGCTCCGTTTCATCATTCCCGTATCCAATGCGATTCTAACAATTCGATTCGTAGTTAACAAATACATTATTTGCGCGCCATACAATTTCATAATTAATCCCTGCAAAGTTATCAAGTTGAACAGAATTCTCGAAAATTTTACCCTTTTATATAACCGAATATCTAATAAATCCACAATCTCCCCTTCGCTCCTTTCGTTCCTCCCCTTTCAAAAAATCCGCTGCTAGTTTCCAAAAAATGTAACTAAAATTTTCAATCTCCTTAATTAAACGAAGATTAAAAAGGCCGCACGATTCGCACACTCCAATAAACTGCAATTTCCAAAAAAAGGAAAAGGGAAGAGAAACAATAATCGGGAAATGGTAAATTTGGGAAACGAACGATCGCCCCCCTCGATTAAGAGCAAAAATAAGCGCGAGTACAATCGGAAAACAGTTATTCGAGATTGCATAAATCGGGCGGAAGCGGGCCGCAATTCTCCCGGATGCAAACAGCCGCCGCCACTGCCGCAAATTCCCTGGCCGGCCAGGCGTCACGGGAACGGCGCATAATGCATCACACGCGCCGGAATATGCATCTTGACTGACCGCACGGGGACACATGAGCCACGTCACAGGCAAAGGAACGTGAATTAGCCCGGATGCCATTTTCCCCTAAACGGGGGAGGAATATGACGTAGGTTTCGCCTGTCTGTGACGTTTCGAGGGGCGGGAAATTGGGATGAAGTTTTTATTGTTCGATTTCACTCCTGATTCTGGGGGCTAGAGGGGAGATTGGTCCGTTCGAGGCGGCAAGATTTAGGGATGGAGCACGATGAACAGTGGTTAATTTTTAAGTTTTATTTTTGCTCTACGAAGGGGGGGAGAGAGGAAAGAAGGGGTGAGATTGGATCAAGATTCTCCTTTGTACTTTATCAAACGTGTGAAAATAAATGCAATAATAATATAATATATATTATATGTATATATTGGTGAAAAACTGCGCATTTGTGGAGGGATGGAAGAGAAAGAGGGCTGAATATCAAAATAAATAAAGCGAATCTCCAACATTTACGGAGCGATGATATTGAAGTTGAAAGTAAATCGAAGTGGTGGATGGAAAAAGGGAGAAGGTTTAAAGATCGAAATAAACAATATCGATAAATTTCTTTTGACGCGCGTCGAAAGATATTTCGCTTTGAACAGCGATTTGAAGATCGTTCGAAAGAAGTTCGACGTGGGAAATTTTGAAAAGGGGGAGGAATGTAAATAGGGAAGAGCAAGTACGAGGGAAGTGCGGTTAACGATTCTTCGAGCTTTCGCAGATTTTTCCCGAGTGGAAGTTCCCCCTAAGAAATAAAAGAAGTTAATAGTACTTTTTAGAAAATGTGTAAGTTTTTAATGGAGTTGGAGTGTTGAAACGCGTTTGAGGGTAAACGGGTCTTCTAATGCCTCTGTAACTGAAGAACCTTCGAGAGAGTGGAGGGAGGAGGTATCAAGGAATGCAGAAAAATTCCCGTTTTGCTAAATATCTATCTTAGAATCTATGCCCTTTCAACACCTTTCTCGATAAACTCTCAAGGAAAATCTTTTGCAAAAGAACTTTCCAAAATTCTCCAAGAGAGCCGTAATTATTCTGACGGTGGGACGAGCGGCAATCCTCGGAATAAAATTACGAATTCAAGGTCGGAAAACAGCGGATTTATTCCTCGTAGCGGTGGTGTATCGGCGCTTGAAATCGGGACAATGCCGCTTCGATTATCGATAATCCAACGCG
The DNA here is from genome assembly GCF_029169275.1 of Apis cerana. Lineage (NCBI taxonomy): Eukaryota > Metazoa > Arthropoda > Insecta > Hymenoptera > Apidae > Apis > Apis cerana. Next base: position 4,379,097 of record NC_083866.1, read on the forward strand.
ATAAGAAGCAGAACGGATAATCCGTGGCGTACGGATTATCCGAAAATCCTCGACAAGGGAGCGCCATGCTTTATTACCATTATAAGTAGCCGCCCTCTTAAAGTTTCAAGTTTAATCCAGAAAGCGGTATAATCCATTCGTGGATAATTGAGTAGTTTGCCGTGATTTCGAGAACGATGGGCGGCGAGACAACGCGGGACAACGAGGGGGAGGGGAGGGGTCGTGCACGGTGGTCGGTTATTGGAAACTCTCCCTCGAGCCTCCCTCTCGCTCGAGAAGAATAAAATTTTCCCCGCGGTTATTGCTCTTCGACCCGAGATAACTAAATTCGAGGGGGGTGTCAAATTTTGAACGGTTACGCGTTTGCTTTGCTTTTCTTTCTTTTTAAAAGAAGGACGAATGGAACGATCGAATTTCGAAGGATTGGATTTGGTTTATTATTATTAATCAGGGGGACGTTTAAACGGATCGAAGTTTTCCTCCTGTTCGAATTAAGTATTTAGAATGTTTGGAGAGGAAGGTAGGAGAGAGGAAATGAAATGAAAATTTAAATCGATCCAATTGCTTGGATTATTAATCGAAAATGCGTCGATTCTTCTTTTTCAATTCTTGTTTTCCGGAGAAAATTGTCGGTCGAGGGAAAATATTCGACGACAAAGTGAACCAGTATGCAGGAGAGGCGTGATTAACGCGGCACACACGACTGCATTCTTAATCGCTCGTGTGTTCGGGATCAGGTTTTTTGTTTCGTCGTTTTATTTACAATTCAATGCTGTGCCGGTCGAAGACGAAGGAACAAAAAGGATTTTTCCTCCTGATAAAGCGAACCCCTCTTAATTATAACGAGAATACATTCGAAGGAAAGGATGTATGAACTTTAATTCTAAAAGATCGATATTTGTTGTTGGAGATTACAATTATCCAAGTGAACAAAATTATTGAAATAATCAATCATTTAACGAAATATAATTCGATGATTTAGAGGAGACCTAACCTCAAACCTCGAGGAACCAACGCCATTATTTAGCCAACGATTGTGTCCACTAATTTCCTTCCTGTAAAATCAAATTACTAAAACGAAACTGAATCTCCTTGAACAGACCCCGTCTGATATTTCGAATTGATTAAAACGAAATTGCCAAGTCGAGAGTTCCATTTAATCCGACGCACGGACGATTTCGAAATTAAATTAATTATCGTTTTATAACGCGGAACGTAAACACGACTATCGATTATAATCAATTTTAATACTTTCAATTAATACGTTCTCCTTCGTTTATAATTTACGTTGAATTTTAAACCCGAGATTCATTCAATTCACGCAAAAATATATTCATTTTCGTGGAAATCCACTTGTTCAAACTCGTGACAAAAATTTAAGAATTAAAACAAGAAGGCGGGATCAGTTCCTGGTGCAATTGAAATTTCTCCGCTCGATGGCGACACCAGTCTGATCACCAGCCTGGATCGTCTAATTAGACGCAGCGTCGGGTAATTGGGTTGTTCCATCTGCCGTACCAATCGTCTCCTCCAAGTCTCGTTTCACTCGATACGATACTCTCGATATACAACAACTGTTCGATGTCCCCGCATCCGGTCCCCAAACTGTGTTTCCACGGATACTGGTATTAATTATTTCCGATAATTCTAGGGAGCCTGGCTAGCCTAGGTTTGTTCGGCTTATTCTGCCGGGTTAATTTAACGACGGTGAATCGGGGATTTACTTTATGAGAACCGGCTCGAAACACACACTTCCTTTCAAATGTTTAGATTATTGTTCGAATATTAATTCGGTATTCTTCTTATTGAGTTTCTTATTTATTATATTTCATGTTAGATTATTGTCATATCTACTCTTTCTTCAATTTCGAAATTAAAATTCGACGTAATTTAAAGACTGTAAAGAATAATCTATTCTTCTAGCGAGATTTATTTTTCTAACGAATCAGCAATATAACCGTTATAAGAGGAAAATAAGTAGAGACATTCTTTCTCATTATTCGCGATTTACGATAATTATAATAAAAAGAGTTTGAAAGATCAATTTAAACAATTAATTTCAACGAAGAATAGATTTTTTTTTCTTCCTTCGAGCGAACAAAATATATTTTCCTTTCTGATATAACGGTGCGCAAAAGCATTCCCACTTGATCCCAGATTTCATCGATCTACCTATCCCAAAACCTATCCTTTCGGCAAGCGATTCAAATCGAATCTCATTCTTACGTTAGAAACAAAAGCAATTTCGCGGACATAAGAAAAAAGGAGAAAAATAGAGAGAAAAAAGAATAATTGAAAATCGAAGTGTCTCGACTATTGCCGCGTTCACCAATTGCTTAATTATTCCCACCTTCCACCGTCTAAAGGTGAATTTACACGGTTCACTTTAAACGAACAATGGGGCTGATTCGAGGAAATCGAGCTAATGAAGTTGAAAATCGAATCTTTACACGTTTCACCGAGATCGGCCAGACCGAATCTAAAAATGGAGCAAATTGCACGCGATGACGTTGAAATAATCCGTAGAAATCTAATGGCAGCCAGTGGGTGAATTAAAATAAGGCGTGTTTACAATTCGAATGAATCAAATCGATCGAAACTATATTAATCCGTCCGTTACTTTTACTTTGGACGGACGTTTCTTTTCATCGAATATTTACGCAATATTTCTCTTTCCCTGCTTCGATCTTGTATCGAGTCGAACATATATAACATATATATATATTCACAATATTCTGTGTCTATTCGTGACAAATTAAAATTTCTACACACAATTATTCAGAATCACCAATTTGAATTAAATTCTACATGGAATATTTTTCTAACGCGTAATATCCTCTTTTTCAGCGATTAATGCTCGCTAACTTCCGAGAGTGGGCGAAAGTAACCGACATCGTACGAAGATTTGCGACAACTTCCGAAAATCGACGAAGATACCCGATATTCACCGATTGATCCAACCAATATGTTTGAGAAGACGTTTGAAAAGATTAATCGATTTTTGACGATCTCCGATAAAATAACAGCGAAAAGATGCACGATTTTTACATAATATGATGTTCTTATACATGGTAATTAGTTACAATTGTTTATTCGTTTAATAAGAAGATACTACCGCAGAGCAAAAATAAGTAAAAATCAATGATACTTCGCCACTAAGACCACCTCGATTTTCCAACTTTCAACGTTCCTTTAATTCCTCCGCATCACGTATCGCAGTTTAGAACAAGAAGTTTCGCAAAAGTTTCGTTCGCGACTCGCAACTTTATTTCCTACAAATTCTTCCTTTTGTCTCGTCCAAAGTTTCTCTGTTCTCTATCTTTATAAGTATAAACGAGTATGTGTACACGTTTCAACTGACGGTTGAAAGAAGGGGGAGGGAAGGGCGTAGCGACAGTTTTGAAACGTCCCACGGGGGAAATCCAGTTATCGCGAGTGGACCGGTCTCGACGACCATTCATTCGAATTTCGAAGCGACTGGATGATAATTGCTTTAGGAATCACCGTCTCCAAAGTCGTTGCGGGGCCCCGAAAATCCCCAAATTGGATTGTGTGTCCGATCCCGTGTCACGGATCGAACAGAGACAACTCTTTTATTTATTCCGGCGGAATAATAGACCTCGTTATTTGAAATTTATTCGTTTAATAATAACAGAGAATTTCTAATTTAAAGTTATTTATTCAACGAGTTGCGGTACAAAATTAATAGATTCAAAAACTATCTAACGATCTAACACAATGGAAATATCTTTAACAACATCTTCGTAATAATAATTATTTCCACATACCGCTATATTTCAACAATACTATAAACAATTAACGTTATCAATATTTATAATCGCGAAATGCAAAATCGAGATCAATAATAATTATCCATTCCAATCGAAATTCCAATCAACACAAAAAACGCGCAGACGCTACAAACTTCTTCCAAGTTCTCGTTTTAATTAACGTGCAAAGAGAGAGAGATGAGTGAACAAGAACGAGGCAAAAGAGTCGCCAATTAACTGCGAATTAACTGCGTTAACAAACTTGAAGCGGGAATCATGGCGAGAGAAAGGGGGAAATCATGGAAATTTTCACCGATAATTGTAAATTACCGAGCGGCAAGCACACACGAGATGAACTTTCCATTGCTTCGATCGGTGAATTGGACCGATGGCGAGGTGGGGAGGAGGGGGAGGGGGTCGGGGTCGCGCTCATTATCGCCTCGAATTCCTAGAATCGCGGCCCAGGAATATTAATCGTTATTGGAGGGTTGGCCGAGGGTTAATTGTTAACGTTTCTACCATGATTCGAGTTGCGAAAAGTCGAGAGGGGTTGAATGTTGTTGAAATGGCGGCGGCCGATCGGGATTTCCGATCCGAGTTTCGTAATCGAAGTTTCAAGTGGGTTTTGTCGGTTCTCGATAAAGACAGTTTAATACTATTCTCGCGTTTTTTTTTTGTTTTCCTTCTTGTGATTTCCAGATTTTTGTTCCCCTATTTTTGTTCGAGATTGGAATGAAATTTTTTTCTTTGTAAAATTCGAGATATTTTGTCGAATTTTGCACAGCGAGGAGAAAATTATTTGATAAAAGTAAATCTAATGATTGAATGTACAAATAATTCGATATCGATCGAATTATGATAATTTAACCGCATAAATTTGATCAAACGCTGCGTTAATTTGAGAGAGTGTGAAAGGGACGTAATCGAATCGTGCTTTTCCGTCCATCTTTAACATGATAAAACGAACAAAAAAAAAAAAATACTTTATGAAATATAAAAATAGTTTTTTTACCACAAATTTTTAAATTCCCCAAAACATCGATTATATCAACCCCATCGTATTATGTATAAATTTATTATGTATAAAATACAATATTCCAACATGATATATTTAACGATCTTAAAGAAACCAGCCACGATCGAAGTCTCCAAATTTTCCACTCCATAAAATATTCTCCACACGAACACACATCCCCCTCTCCAAGAACGAAAAACACACCCTCGATCCCCCTATTAACCCTACGTACAACGTAGCTTTAAAGAGTACATCTTCCACTCGAGAGGATCGAACGCTTCTCCATTAAACATCAAATTTTTCGTATCTCGTATATATATATATATATATATATATATATATATATATAAAAGAGCAATCGTTTCTTCCTACGTTCAAACACCCTCTTGCTCTCCGGTTTTTAAACATCGATTCGAAGAAGAAGAAGAAGAAAAAGAAGAAAGAGAAATATCGGAATCACGCGAGACCCTGCCTCTGTAACACTGTTGATTCTTATTCAACATTTACCCAACGGGTACGTGGGAATAGCAGACAGACGGGGAAATAATAAACGTTCTCAAGGCGATACGCCCTCTCTTTCACCCCCCACCCCCTCGTGAATACGTAAAACACTCGCGACGAAGGATTGCCGTTTAGTATCGTTCGATTCCTCCTCCTCCTTCTCCTCCAAGCTTCCCATAAAATCCTACGGGATCCATCCTGAAACTTTCTCTGGCTTTTATTCTTTTCTTCTCTCTCTCTCTCTTTGTTCTTCGAGCTTTAGTTTCATCCCTTTCGATGGAGAGGAAATTTGCAGGGATGCAACACGCGGTTCGTTAAAAATTCGTTCGTTTTCGGGGAGGGGGTGAATTGATGGATCGAGAGAAGAGTAATTTTTGGTGCTTGGCAATAAATAAATAAATAAATAAAAGCATTCGCTTCGAGATTTAAATTTAAATTGGAAGGAAAATTATTTATTTGCGTGTATATCGTGTACGTAACGTGTCAAAATATCACTAATAAAATCAGATGTAAAAAAAGGCACGTGTCTGTTGATTGCAGGAGGGGATATACGAGTCTCGAGGAAAAAATGTCGAAGGGAATTGTACGGACTTTTCAATATCTTCGCTCCCTCCGGGAGGAAAAGGAAAAGATTCACTCGTTGGACTGGTCGTAATTACTCGTGGATCGAATCTCTGAATTGTATAGGAAAGGGGCCCTCGAATTTAACAAAAGCTGGAATCCCTATTGCGAATTTTTCTACCCTTTTGCTATCCGAATCGAATCAATGCACACTTTGTTCGGCCAGGAAATTAACAAACAGCGGAAAGAAGAAGCCGGTACCGGAAACTGGGTGGAAAGGGGAGGGGGAGGTGAATAGCGACTTCAATTAAATCCTTGTGGAATGTTTCATTCGGGGCTACCGAACCCGGCTATTCAAAGTAAATAACGTTTCGACGGTGGTGATCGAAAGGGAGGCCATTGGCTCGTGGGTATAAAAACGTTTACAATTCCTTGCGAAGGTAAGGAATGGACCCGGCAATTCGGCCGTCCGTGAATCGATTTCATCTGTGACTTTCGAACCTTCTCCCCCGCTCTTTCTTTCTTTCGAAAGCGCGATGAAAAAACAGATATTCTGATCTTCTGAGATTTGAGGAGAATGTACGTTGTCGTTTACTTTTAAACGAAAATTGACAATTTGAAAAAATTATCGAATCGACACGAGAAAATAGATACAGATATAAATAAAATAAAACAGACTTGTCCGATTAAATTGAAAGTATAAATATCCTATATAATGCTGAAGAAAGTGAGAAAGGATAAAAAGTTGCGAGACAATAAAAAAAAAAAAAAATAGAGATGAATATCAAAATTTTTCCGCCCCTTCCGAGTGAAAATATCGACAACAAATAATAAAATGGGCCTCTCTTTCAATAAAATTCTCCCCCTGAGCGAAAATATGGCGCAACAACGATAAAGGATCCCCCCTTTACAACGTTTCCCACCCCCAAATTTGTATCACCGATAAAAAGATCCCCTTTCAATAAATCCTCCTCCCTCTCCCCTCCCCCGTTTACCCAATTTTTTGCCCACGAACAAAAATACGGACGGGACAATAAAAATATCCCCCTTTTGTCGAAATTCGAAAACGTGTGCGAAACAACGCACAAAAGAGGATCCTCCCTTTCCTCTGCACGAGTGAAAAAAAAAAAAAAAAAAATTTCAAACGAAACTTTCCACGTTTCGACGATTTCCCTCGACGAGGCTAAACCTTGAACCAAAAAGTTTCCACTCTCCACTCTCTCGCGTTTCGACCGAAAGAAACCGATCGAAGAAGAAGTTGTTGGAAGGGAGGCGAGGGAGGGAGGTGCGAGAGTAATCTCGCAAACTCGCGATTAAACGGTCGTTCCTTGGGTGGCGGGACGTTAGTCCGTGGGTGGGGGGCTAACACGCGGCTGCTGAATAATGCAGCCAGACGCCCTGTATCCGGGAACAACCGGCGCGGTAATTACCGTCGTTCCATTGAAAAGAACTTGGCTTGGATCATAATTTCGCCATTAGCCCGAAGCTTGGGGGGAAGGAGGGGGCGTGAGGACGACGACGAGTGGAAATCGGGTTTCACGGGACGGTGGATGAAGATGTGGGGGGAGGAGGGGAGAAAGAAGGAGAAAAAGAACAAAGAAGACGGCGTATGGGGAAAGGGAAGAGGGAGAGGTGGAATTAGGAAGAGGCAGAAAAAGACGAGGCTTGATGGTGTGGACGAGGCTCGAGGAAAGGGGGAGGGTTGGTTGAAGCAAATTCTCAACGGCCAACCGCAGGCAGATATTGCATTTTTATAAGACGGCTGCGCCACCCCATCCTCCTTCCTCCTCCCTTTTGTTCCTCCCTCCAAAGGCGGTTAAACTTGGAAGAAGAGTTAACGACGATGAGATTATCGCCCGCTGCTTATAATCCATCGGTAATCTGTCTTCCCGTTTCAGAGTTCAGATTCAATTGTTCGAACGGGGGAATATTTATAGGGGTTACGTTACAGATCGGTTATTCTTACTCGAGAGTTGATTTTTTTAATATCTATCAGAGGAGAGAGGTAATTTCGAAATTCGATACGACTTTGTTTGCTTCAGAATTAACCCCCTCTGTTTGCGTGAATTTTTGTAACGATGGCTGTTAGTCTACTTAAAATCGAGTGTGGTCACAAAAGAAATAATTAAATTGGAATTATTTATATCATTTATTATATAAACAGAATTTCTCACCAATTCTTCTTATGCCAAGTTCCACCTCCCCCGTTCTCGAAACTCTCGAAATTAAATCTCGTTACTTTGACCGAGCCAAATTAGCCAGATGTGTACGCAAACAATCGGGTTGGCCCTCTTCAACTTTCGACTTCGACACAACTTTGAACAATGGCGGGAACAATGCCAGGCCAAGTTTCATCCTGCCCGAGCGAGGAGAGCACGCGGATGGTGGAAGTCGCGAAACAAATAGGCGGCGCGAAACCAGGATCGATCCTGGGGGAGGGAGGGTTGGGTGATTGGTTAGCTGCTCGTAGGGATCTCCAAAGTTCTTAAGGGGATTACCTCTGAGGGAGGGGGAAGGCTAATCGGATTCTTCGAGATTTAATCGTATCGAGGAGGAAAGTGAAGATTGTGTAATGAATTCTTGGATCCTGTTTACGATATCATGTTGTTGCTTGTAAACTTCTCCCTCCGTTTCCCTCCATTGATCTTAATTGTCCATTTATTCCAGTGTAAGATTTAAAATTAGAACTTTGAATAAGTGGTGTGATAAATAGTAGATAGACTGAACAAACAACTCGAAAATATACCCTTCGCTTTTCTCGAAAAGAAAAATATTTATTATATATATATATGTATGAAAAATAAATCCAATTACTCCTCGAATTACTCGACGGCTATAAAAATATAACAATATTTTAAGCAACAGGTTTCGTGGCCCTAATTACTTCCCTCGTCGATCAGAACACGAAAATCCATCTCGAAACGGGCAGCGCGTAAACAGGTCACTCGATGGATCCTCGAGAGTCGCTATAATTGCAGCGTGGAATTAGTGCACCGCCTACTAATTAACCCGAGTTAGTAACTGAAACGCGGCTCCCGATAATTGCTGATTAATTTAACCGGTTCGCGTGGCTCCTCTCCCTCCCCTACCTCCAAGGTTTCGAAAACGAGGCGGCAATTTCGGCCCAGATCGGCACCGTTTGTCTACCGACAACATCGTTAATCGAGTTTTCTTTTCGAGTTGCGATAATTACCGACCGAATTTATCAATTTACCGACCGATTAGAACGAACGAACTCTGCTCGGATTCGATGGAGATTCTTCTTCGCGCCAATTTTTTATCAATCGATTTAATCGATTTAAGCGTTCTTGGGTAACGAGAGGGTAAAAAACATTGATATTATTCAGTACGACGATGATGATAAAAGTAAATCAATCGTTCGAATCGCGTTCGAATTCCTCTGAAGAATCAAAGTTTGACGAATTTCAATTCACCGTTTGATCAACCGTGAATCCCATCTAATTTTTCAACCCGAAAATCCACGGATGAAACTTTGAGCATCGAACCGTGTCCGAAATCGGCGCATGATTGAAAAATCTCTAAAATCCACCCCGTCTACTACTAACCAACTCAAAAACCGGCACGCTGCTTAATCGTGCGCGAATCGCCAAAGCCACAAACGGAAATCGTACCCTCTGTACGATTAATTCGTTTGGAAGCGCGGTTCGGCTCAGCTCAGCTCGATAAATCACGCGACGCGGCTCTCAACCCAACGAGATTTCACGTCTAATCAGAATATCATCTCCTATTTTGCAATAATAAAAGTATCAACGAAATTCGACTCATCAAATATTTCTTCGTAAAACAATTATTAAAATTTAATTTCACACGAGATAAATAAATAGAAGAAATATGGGATGAGAAAATTGCCACGTCTCGAAATCAATGTCTCCTTTCTCCGCCCAGTCAGTTTCCCTCCCAACAAACGCGTGTGTAAAACCGTCGAAGGTTTAATTCTCTCGATGGGGGATTCGCACGCGCGGAACGAAGCGAAAACGAAGCTTCTTCCGCGTCCGCGGTTCCAATTACAAGTCTTCGAGCGTCGTCTTCTCCCTCCAGCGTCTCTTCTATCCGCAGTCACGTTAACCACCCCCTGCCGCTCGCTCGCAGCCACCCTCGCAATCGGATAGGAGCCACCCTCGTCCATGTGTCTCGCAGAGTTTGCAGTCTCTCGTAAGGAGAGCAGACATAATTAGTCGTGTTTTGATTAAACCCTCCATCGAGAGACGGGGAGATCCTAGCGGAGCAACGAGGTGTCTCAAACTTGGAGCTTCATTAGCGGACAACGCGGTAATTGGGCAAGTTTTGCCAGAGGATATTTTTCGAATGCGATTAATTCGTTCAAAGTTTAAAGTGATAGTCGTATCGAGGGGGGAGGGGAAGGGTGGCATTTGTAGGAAGCGTTAAAAGCTTGAATAGTAATTGGACGTGTTTTCGAGAGGATACATTTTTTTCAAGATTAAGGGATTAAGGGAAATGAAATTTCTAATAACCAGTGAGACAATTTTAGAATCCAGAATTATAAAGTATGGGAGAAAGCTAGATTCTTGGATTTTGGAATCAAAGTGGAACTCTTTTCGAAAGGATGTAATATTTAAGAATCGTTATTTAAGGTTGATGCATTGCAAAGGGTTGAGAATATTTTTGATAATTGACAGAATTGATATGATTGATTAATCCAGACTTTTGTCTCCTTGCAACGAAGGGGTGATTTCGCAATGAAATTTCGAAATGAAATTTCTAATAACCAGTGAGATAATTTTAGAATCCAGAATTATAAAGTATGGGAGAAAGCTAGATTTTTGGATATTGGAATCAAAGTGGAACTCTTTTCGAAAGGATGTAATATTTAAGAATCGTTATAAAGGTTGATGCATTGCAAAGGGTTGAGAATATTTTTGATAATTGACAGAATTATCGGTATGATTGATTAATCCAGATTTTTGTCTCCTTGCAACGAAGGGGTGATTTCGCAATGAAATTTCGAAATGAAATTTCTAATAACCAGTGAGACAATTTTAGAATCCAGAATTATAAAGTATGGGAGAAAGCTAGATTTTTGGATATTGGAATCAAAGTGGAACTCTTTTCGAAAGGATGTAATATTTAAGAATCGTTATTTAAGGTTGATACATAGCAAAGGGTTGAGAATATTTTTGATAATTGATTTCGAAATGAAATTTCTAATAACCAGTGAGATAATTTTAGAATCCAGAATTATAAAGTATGGGAGAAAGCTAGATTTTTGGATATTGGAATCAAAGTGGAACTCTTTTCGAAAGGATGTAATATTTAAGAATCGTTATAAAGGTTGAGAATATTTTTTGTTGAGGTGATTTCGCAATGTGGTAATTTTGAAATGCGATTAATCGTTTGAAGTTGGTGGTTACATCAAGGGAAATGAAATTTGTAATAACCAGTGAGAAAGGGGTTAATTTTATAGTCCAGAATTATAAAGTATTTTTGAGTATTGTGATCAAAGTGGAACTTTTCGAAAGGAATATATATTGTTTAACAATTGAGAATTGATTTTTGTAGGAAAACGAATTTTTAGAATTTTGTCCCCTTGGATAATGAAAGGGATAACTTTATAATGCGATTAATCGTTTAAATTTTGTGTAATCGATGAATTTCGAGGCGAGAGAATTTCAAGATTTATATTATATATTCATTCGTTATCCCCGAGGAAATTAAAATTCCATGAATGCGAATTTTTAAGTGGTATAAGAAAGAGAAAGAGGGGGGGAGAAAGGGAGAACGAGCAGAAAGGGATGATCTTTCGTTATAATTTCAATCGAAATGTGTGAAATTGGAACCTCGATTCCTTCCTTTGGGAGACGAGCAGGGAATGACGCAAATTAGATTCGGTTCTTGATTAGATACTCCGGAGAATAGCTTTGAAGTTGGAAGGATTACAGGTTTCAACGTCTACCCGTTTCCCTATATACACTATATTATACACAGAATTGAAACTTATCGACGAATATGATTAAAAAGTAATTAATCATTCTCACTTTTGAGTCTCTCTCGAACGAGTTTCGAATTTTTATTTCAAATTTTTCGCTCCATTGTGTGCGCGCAACGAGATTCGAAGTTTAGAAAAAAAAAAAATGCAAATAGAAATCTCGCTTCTCGTCGTCGAAAGAAAATAGGGTGGGAAAAACGGAGGAAACCGACTTTATTTATTTTCCATCTGTCGACTCAATTATCTCGAATTTCCCAAGGCGGAAAAGCCTGATTGGACGTCGCGCCTCGTCTTTAATTAAGGCTCTGTCATCGAGACACGTGATTCCAAGTACGTGCAAGCGAAACAAACAGTCTAACGACGCCATTCCTCCTCTTAGTTATCCGCGAGACAAGACGTCAATTCTGAAAAAGAACGTAAAGAGAGAGAGAGAGAGAGAGAGAGAGAGAGAGAGAGAGAGAGAGAGAGAGAGAGAGAGAGAGAGAAAGTGAGTGGAGAAAGTTTTAATTAACCTCACTGATATTTACACCGATACACCGCGGATGATCGAAATCGAAGAAGTCATCGATCCATCGAAGCAGAAAAGTTTCATTTCGTTTGGATAGGTTTTTTTTATTTACTTATTTTCTTTCTCTTTTTCTTCTTTTCTGAGAAATTTGGAATTTTGGACCTTTGATTATTAATATCTTTCTAAAAAAAAAAAGAAATGACGTTTTAATTTATCACGTGTCATAAGATAATTTGCTTGAATGGTTGATGGATAATTTTTTCTAACTTTTTTTTTAATACTTGAAAGCCATCGAGATAAAGTAATGGAAACCTAATTCAAACTTCATTCGAGCACACGTGCATTAAAAATATTTCAAGAAGGCGAAGAAAAAATTATTCGCAATGACGAATGACCCTATTTCCAATGATTAATATTCAATCTATATCTTCATTTAAATCGAACCACAATTTTTTTAAACGAGAAAAACTTTTCAAATCAAGTTACCCCTAATTAATTTTTTCTACTTAAACGAAACTGAAAACTTCTAATCCCGCAATTCTAATATCGAAAGATATCGTAACGCGGTTCCATAAATTCCCCGCGAACGAAGGTCACGCGCCACCTGAATAAATCGAATATCGATCGGCGGTGGTGTGTAGCCATCCCTATCTCAGGATCCCAGATACCCCTTGTTCCTTAATTGATCGAACAGGAAGATCGGTGTCCGTGACGCGAGTCTCCGCCCCTCCCACGCCGGATTAAAGTAACGAGATCGAAGGAGAATTCGAGTTCCAGTGTGAAACAAAAAAACGCGAATTAAAATGGGCGATGGGAGAAGAGGATGGAGGATTCCGTCTCGTTATCCTATCCCTCCCTCCCAACCGAGACGTTGGCGGAACGTTTCGATTTATCTCCCCTTTGTCCCGCGAATAAAAGGGATAATTTTTCAAATTTAAATCGAACTCCATTCGAATCCACCGGTTGGAACGAGTTGGAACACCATTACGGGGGCGTGAAACAAATTTATCCGCATGCAAGACGAGGTATAACGCGTTTCAATCCGCGTTGAGAAAAAGGGGAGTTTTTTTGTCTTGGGAAGAGGAACAAAGATCTCGCTTTTTATCCCCTCCCCCCTATTCGTTCTTCTCGAATCCGAGTTACGGTTAAGCAAGTTTGAAGAGGTTTGAGAAGATTTATTATTGTCGATACGAATGTCTCAATGCGAGAATTTAGGGATTTGGATTTATTATTTATTTGTTTTTGATTACAGTTTGAAGAAGTTGAAGCTTGTATTATTTTGATTGTATTCTTGTGGATTTTTTTATTTGAAGAAGAAAATGTTCGGAATCAATGAGGCATTCATTCATGGTGACAATTCAAAATTTCTAAAAATCACACGAAATTTTAATTTTAAATTTTAGAGAAACGAGAAGAGGGAATAACACTTGTGTTATAGCATAATTAGAGATGTAATAAAATGCAGGAGAATTATTGGAATGTTGAATAATCAATATGAAATTCAAAGTACAATACGTGCGTTTGAAAAGTTTGATTTAATATAATATTGTCAATATTTGTTCAACGTTTAATACGTAATATAATACGTGGCCAATAATTATTACCAAATACATTCCAAAATTATATTATTAAATTATTATTAACTTTATGAATGCAAAATCTGTCTATTCGATATGTCTATGCGCATAAATAAATGTTTAAAATGTGTCCATATAGAAATTGTTTATACAAGAACAATTCTCTTTGCGAAATTCACAGTGAAATATCCATAATTATTCGATTGACGAAAAATATCGATATTTCCTTCGATACAAAGTGTTCACCAACGAAATAGGAACAAGTTCGAATATCGAATTCAAAATTTCACTCCCGTTCTCATTGTCGAGAATTCGAATTCAAATCGGTCGACAAACAAAGAGGATAAAAAAGGGGAAACGAGATAATAGATTAAAAAGGACGAAATAAAAAATTGGAGAAGAATTTCAATCTCATGGCGGACGACGTGGTATCCAGAGCCAAACTTGGAATCGATTTGTTTCGAAACGAACCCAATCCAGCACGGGACAAGGAACAAATTTGGCGACGAGCTTTTCGCCCTGTTTCGACGTAGAAAGAACGGTGATTTTCCTCGCGTCGTTGGGAGAAAAATCGGCGACACGTTCGAATTTGTTTCGTCGAAATATAGGTCTGATATTGGGTGGTCCGCGATCGCCGCCATTTCGATCCACCTTCTTGTCCGCCAGGAAACAAACTGGAAACGATAAAACCACGACTTCTGTTTCGAAAACGAAAATGTTTAGTGGGATCGAGAACGAAACTTTTGGAGTTTGGTGATGGGGAGTGCGTTTATAATCAATATTTTATCGAGCAAGTTTTGATTTTGACGCGATAAGCGAGGATGAAAAATGAACGTTTGAGAGAAAGTTTGATTTTGATGATCGTTGATGTTTTAGAGATGAAAATATTTTCGCGTTCATTACCGATCAAATTCGATTTTCTTGGTTGTGAACAGGGATCAGAAGTTTCTTTCGATCGTTTGAGGAAGTTTGACGAAGTTGTTTAATCAAATCATTAATTAATCCTCGGCAGAAGCATAAAAATGATTGTTTCGAAGTTGATTTCGATTTGATTCCGATATTGAGCACACCAGGTTCTTGAGAACACGATATAAGAACAAACTCGATCCCTTTCCAATAAATAAAAGGGAATATAAAATTAAAAACAATCTTTATCTCCCCTTTCCCAATTACTAACTCCGTTAAAACCATCCTCCTCCGTCTCTATCTCTTGGCAATCGAGACCACCAATCGTCACGAGCAAAAATCTCGAATAGAGATTCCCGAATACTTCCCGAATAGTCAACTTTGGACGGCGTTTGGTTCGTTTCCCGCCCTTATCAGACCGTTAGTCCTCGATATGGCTCCTCCTCGGCTCGTCGCTTTTATGTCCTCCCTCGCCCCGCCAATTCACATACGCGTGTCGGAACCAACGAGAGTTGGAGCCCAAGTTTTGCCTTCGAGATTTTTCGCCAGGATAAAGTGGAGGTCTTATCGGAAGGCGAGAGTTGGTAACAACTTGGACGATATTATCGTTGATCTGACGCGAACGATTCGGACGGTTCGTCGACGATATGGCTTGTTTTTCCCCTTTTCTTTCCCCCCCTCGATTGGAAAAATGTGAGAAACGCGTTTCGTTACATTTCGTCCATTCGTTTTCTTGGTATTTGAGTTATTATTAATTGCGAATTGTAAGTAACATAACAATTATTGCGATTGTATTGTTGTTATTCGATCTTTTTATATTAATTTCTGAAACTTGCTACCTTTAATCCCTCCGAAACCAATTTTACGAGAATTCGAGGGAAAAAGGGGAAAAGTTTGTTCGCGCGCAACAACAACGTTATTCCAGCAGAAAAAAGGGAAAAAGAGGCTCGAATAACAAAGCAATATCCCGAAAAATCCCTTTATCCCCAAAATACACTTCCAAGTTCCCTCTGCTGGCAAAAGATCCACTCGTCGATCGACAAACACTTATATACCAAACAATTATTCTTCCTTCCATAACATTCAAAACCGCGACGCACAGCATCAAAGCTGCAGAGGTAGCACGCCTAACCTAACCTCGATTCCTTTGATCCGTCTCCCCGGACAACAGAGGAACAGCAGAGGCCGCCCGCTGCATCGCCTCGGGCCGTTCGAGCCAGCCAACGGGTTAGAAGGGGTTAGAATTTTTCAAGTGCAGGTCCCCTCCCTTCCCTCCGCCCCCCTCGTTTATCTCGCGCCCAAACTAACCCTCTCGAGCCACTGAAAACTTTTCCCTCTTCCCTCGTTTTTCCGCGCGGTGGAATTTCAAACGGGGGAGGGGAGGGGATTCGTGGAAACACGAGAAGAACGGGGAGGCGTTCCCCGGGGGGATTCATTCGGTGTCGATCCCCTCGTGAGATCCATGGGATCCATGAGATATCGGCGAATGTCGTGTCGAGTATATTCGAAGATATATCATATTCGGGAAAATAGTTGGGTTTGGAAAATTTTCCAAGCTTTCATCTGATCTTTTTTTTGGAAAGAAAAGAAAGAAAGAAGGAAATATAGGTTTCTTAATTTTATTAATATAAAATATCAATGATTATACGTTAAAAGATACGAATAATAAGTTTATTTATTATAGATTAAAATTTTAATTTTATTTATCTATAAAAATTGTATTATAGTTTTGAAATTGATTATATTAATGGAAAGATTCGTATTTCGGAAATTGATCTTTCTAGGAATTTTGAAAGTTTTGGAATTGTTGTTTTCGAGGGAGTGGTAGTTTTGGATTTTTATCAAGCTATTCGATTTTTCCGGGAAACTGAAATTGAAGAATTTTGAAAGTGTGCGGAACTGTATTGGAAGTATATGTATCGCGAGAGATTGAAATCGTTCCAAAGGATGGTTTTTGGCTTTTATTGTATTATCTTATTTTTCATATCGAAAATTTTTCGAATATTTGAACTGTATCGAAAAATTTTGAAAAATATTCTCCAATTCTCTTTTTCGAATTTTTTCAAAACTTTGAAAAATATTACTTTATCCAACGATTTTTAAACTCGATATTTAATTCTTGGGTAATTCGATACGTTTCTGAATTATTCGTTCCATGA
The DNA here is from genome assembly GCF_029169275.1 of Apis cerana. Classification (NCBI taxonomy): domain Eukaryota; kingdom Metazoa; phylum Arthropoda; class Insecta; order Hymenoptera; family Apidae; genus Apis; species Apis cerana. Next base: position 4,396,059 of record NC_083866.1, read on the forward strand.
AATTTTTTTTTTTCAGGCGAAAGGACAGCGCGAAGGTAGAATTTATCGCTTTGGTATCGCGTTCCCATAATTCTGGGAACCGTCACTTTGCTTTCAACGCAAGAATTTCAGAAAAAAAAATGTGCCAATTTTTCCAAAAAATACTATCGTATACATTCTTTCGCGTGAAACTTCGTACAAAAAAAAAAAACACCCATTAACTTCTACTTCACTGAAATTACTACGTAATAATTCTCGAATTAAAAACGAAACAGTCGTATCTTAATCAAAATAAAAAATCACTTCACAGAGAAATAATAATAAACGAGGTAACCAATGAAGAATATCGCCGTGTTCGCGATACCCTATTTAAAAAGAACAAAAACAAAAACACACAAACCTTTAGACACAATCGTTAAATCGACGGCCGGAGGGTGAGAGCGCTATTAGCATGCAAAGAGAAATCTTCGAAAAGAAAAAAAAAAATCTCTTCCAGCAAAATATGGGGAGGGATAGGAAAAATGAAAGGCCACAAAGCGCCGGTAACGCGCTTCAATCGAATTTTAAATCCTTTTTTTTCCCCCCCTCCCCGAGATAGATTCGCGTTCTCGCGGGTGAAATTTCCATTCCACTATCCTCCCAGGATTTTGTTTTCGCGAATTCTTTCGCTCCCGCGGGAAATCGTGCAGAAAAATCGGCAATTCGGGGGGCTGCGACTATATATAATTATTGGTCGAACGAAAGGAGAGACGCCAAGAGAAAGATGAGAGGGAGACGAACAGTTTTGGAAATTTCACTCGAACTCTGACTCTTCGAGTAATATAAAGTGGAATTGGTAGAATTTTACTCTTCTCGAGTGGAGAATACACAAAGTATCGATTTTTTGAAATCGAAGCGCAAGATCAATTTCACTCTTTTAACAGGGGACAATGTATCTTTTGATTTAATGAACGCAGTGTATTCCTTGTTATACGATAATAACACGTTAGAAAGAGTTACAAATAGTACAAGGGGAAACTGTTATTTCTGATGATGGATAGTAGCAGGTTGTTTGCAGAGGTATTACGAGACCTTCTTCCGTCTCTAGTTTATCTCAGTCTTTATATCCTGTCTTTATACACGTAGCAGGATCTACTTCTTGCGAAAAAAGGGATGAAAAGTGGTCGAGATAAGCATGCATCACGTTTTTCTCGAGAATTGAAATAGAAGGGATTAATCTCTCCCGAGTACTCGGAATATCAAACGTACGGTATTAACAATCCTTGAAATCGTGGGGCGAAAAGTGACGTTACGAAGGTGGTATTCTTCATATTTAAGTTTTGGAAATATCAGAAACGTGGATAATCCACGGAAGACTGATTCGATCCAATTGGAATAGACATATTTGAGATATTTATCGCAAAATTTCGAAGGATTTTCATTTGAATGAATATTCCTCACGTTTCCGATCAGTTGCTGAAACTTTACGCTAATATTATCTTTGTAAGCAAAGGATATTGATACAGATCAAGATGGATATATAAGGAGGAATAAATAGAAAGAGAAAAATGTGATGCAATACTCGAGAGTTACTGTCCATTATCGCGAGTCAGAGAGCAATAATTACGACGCGTTGCGCTTTATGGTGGTTCGTTTTACGACCACCTTTATACACCTCTTGCATCATCTGCCTCTTAAAACGTTTCTCGAAACGCTTTACGAATAAAAATTAACGAAAAAAAGGAAAAATAAATGACTTTCCTTTTTTTTTTTCAATTACAAAATCCAAGAGAAGAGAGAATTTATTTATCTCGATATAATATTTTTCGAAGAAAGAAACAACAAAGAAAAGTACATTTTTTAAAATATTTTAAAATTTCGTATACCCGAGCGAAATTTAATTCGACGAAAATTCGTGAAAAATATGAATAAGCGAAACGAATACAAATTTTCAAGTACGGAATATTCGAGGGGAGGAAATTTATATTTCATATAATATTTTCGAAAAGAAAGAAAGAAAAAGGAAAATAATTCAGTGTTATAATACTTCACGCTCGAGCGAGATTTAATTTAATTTAAGCGCTCGAGTAACGAGGATAGAAAATCCCAAGGAATTTATCTACGATATTTTTCGAGTTTCGCAATATTTTGCAAGCTTTTCCAACCCCTTACGCGATCACAAGCTTAATGTCCTGTACGGTTATAAATTCGGCCCGATCGATGTTACAAATATCCGTAATGACTTGGCGAGTGTACGGCCGTAGATAAACACGCGAGCAGCGTTCATTCGAAAGGGTCGTCTCCGTCCAAAGGGTCCGGTCGAACGAGCAGCCTCGTAAATTTCGTCTGGAAAGGTTGAAACTCTTACTTCCCCCTCCCACTGTCCGTAACATAAGAAAGAATAAAATGAAGAAAGGGGGGATCAGGAATAATCTACGAATAATTTCCAATTAAAAATCGTAAAAATCGTTCGACTTTTCGATCTGAAAATCTCTTCGATCCGCGACGAGTACTGGGATACATAATGGATCCAAGGGGAAGGAGCACTTGTAAATTGAGTTTCCGCCTGGCAAATTTACCTGCGATTCAATTACTACACCGAGATCGAACTCGTTTCGAGGATATTGCTTCAGAAGTTGAAAAATCTTGAAGGTGAAATCTTGGTGAAAATTTCGAAAGCGTTTCCACGACGGGAATTGAAGTTGGAGAAGTTCTTTTTCTTTTTTCTTTTTACGCGTGAGATCGTAAATCTCCGAGTATCGCCAGAGAGAATTTTCACCAGGTTTATATTACGGACAGTTTCTATTATTCCGCCTTTAAACGTATTCTTGGCTTCGACGCCTCGCTTATTACGTTACAAGGAAATTGTTTCAACTGAATTTTCAAACTTTTCGTTCACTATTAACGATAAAACAAGCCACAAACAATAAGAAATCTGTCCTCTGAACGACAGACTTAAAAAAAAATCCTCCGGTTTCCGAATTCAAAGTGAAACTTCCCAACTTCTCAATCGTTGCTCGATCACTCAAAAAGCCCGTGTGTTACACTTTCCCCCGTCAGAAAGAAGTAGATTTAAACAGAAGGAGGCGAAGGCAAAAGGTATCGAGTTACGAGTTATCGTTAAGCGGACCGGCAACTTTCCAGCCTTGGAACACGCCACATCTAGAAACTTTCATCACGAGTGTTGATCACCGGTGATTAAAAGCGTTTCCCCTCGAACCACGAGACGAGCGATTATTTCGCGAATGTATTTCCTTTCTTCCTCTTTTTCTCCATCCCTTATTCGCGCTTTATTTATCCCGGGGCTGAAGCTCGCCGCCTCCTAATATCCACGAAACCGTAATGAAGATAAGCCGCGGGGGGAAACGAAGCGTTTCGAAACTTTTCGCATAGAGTCGAGCGCGGAAACGAGTCGAGAGCCGAGATAAAACTTGCGAGAATAACATCGAACCCCTTATTTACTATTACGTACGCGCGATGGTTCCAAGTTGGATTTTGGAATTTAGATTCCGTACAAGATCTTCCAATTTTCTGGATACCTGTCACTCTATCCATCGACCACGTATTTCTCCCGAGATTTTAAAATGATCCCTTCGCATAATTAAAGATTTTCACCCTTCCTTACCGAGCAAAGACCTCTTCTTCCTCCCTTCTCTCGAATGGATTAAACAGCGATAGATAAGCCGTTCACAAAGCGAGACAGAGAGAGGCAAAGTTTCCTCGAGCTTTTTCTCGCGACGAGAAGAGAGCAATCGGGCGGGCAAAAGGGCCGCTTATCGAGGATTGGGGCGAGGGGCGGGGAGGGGAGGGAGAAGGCGACATCCGTGGACGGATGGCGCGCGGACAAACGACGGACAAAAGGTACACGATTCGGCCATATGGCGGGAAACGTTTGTCGGGGCACGTACGATCCGAGACTGGGCGAAAAACCGATAACAACCCGGCTCGGGTTGATGGGTGGAAGACTGACGGAAATTGGGGGTTGGGGGACAGGTGGGGGGTGGATGGAGTCCGTTTTTCAGGTGACTCAAGCGTTTTCTTCCCCCTCGAGGGGGGGGATTTTTTATCGAGTCGAGAGAAAGGAGAACGTTGGTTTTTAATTTTTTGGGGAGCTTTTGATCGAACGTGACGAGCCAGTTTCTGATAAAAATTCTGATAAAATTCGAAAATGAGGATAATTCTTCGAGGGATGAATCGAATATCGAGAATGGCGAAGAATTACAACAAGAGGGGCCCCGTTTGAAAAGCAGCCAGGTCTCGCAAAGGAAGCTGGTATACAGGGAAGAGTCGAAAAGCTGGGAACAAGCAATACGCATAATACCACACTATCGATCGAGTATCGTTTCTTTTTCAGACGAGGCACGGAAATACCAGAAGAGCCCGCCGATGGATTGTCTCCTATATTATTGAAATATCATATCGGCCCTCCGTGATATTTGCAATTCCATCGATCTGTTCCCTGAAATGAAACTAAGGGAATAAAATTCGAAAATCCATCAATTGTTCTCGCTGTCCCAATTAACTACGATACTCGAGATCGTCGAAATCGAATTTATTTTCACCAAGATAGTATTTTTTTTTGTTAAATTTCAAGAGCTTCGTCATAAAGCTTTCTACTAGGAAAAAAAAAATAGAACCATTTCCATCCGTTCCAATTAAACGATAAATGGGAACGTCTTAACGATTATTTCTCGACCGCGGGTTCGATCGAGGAAGAAAACAGAATTTTTCTAGTCTACTCTACTCGAGAATCGGAGTCAATCGTCGGTGAGGACGCGTATATACATGTATACTACGTATACTACATAGAGGAGAAAGAAAGAAATCATCCACGATTAATTAAAACGCGCTTAAGCCCCGGCCAAGAGGGTTCCAGCGGTGGAGAGGCAGCCCAATTAATTGGAATCGATTCTTCCGCCGCGTCACATGACAAATCCAGCCCCAAATCCCCACCCCCGTTTGATCGATCAATTGATTCTTTTTGCTCGGAGCTTCAACCTTACATTTTTAACTTTGCTCAACTTCTTGAACACGAATAACGGTTTACATGTCAAATTATATCGCGATATCGTGACAAATTGTCCCTTCGTACGCAAATATTTACGATTAATCCCCATCCCGGAATAATTCCATCAAAGGTATTCGCCCATCTTGACGACATTCCAAGCAAAACATCCGTAATTTCGAATCCTGGAGCAGGGTTAAATATTGGAACGATGCTCGAAAAGCGCAGGGCAAATATAATTTCCCGATTATCCTCCGCCAATGGGATAGTAGCCCCGAAGGGACACGTCCCACTTTTCCCCTCTTTCCATTTTCAACTTGAAAAACTTCTTTTTCACGGTGGAAATCGTGGCTCGAACACCTCGTCACATACCACGCGGTTTATTAATTAATCTCAGAACTGGAATCCTCCACGAATATCCAGAAATATGCGAATTCATAACGAATTTATGCCCGAGCTATTATATTCCCACGAGCCGATCTCGTCCCCCTCTCGCGTATAATTTTATACGACGCGAATCCAATAACAAAACTGCGTGGAAATAAAAAAATACTTATAAAAAGTACATTATTGAATCAATTATCGATTAAAATATATTCAGAATCCCAACAAACTTTTCCTATTCCTAATTCCTTTCCCTGACTGCAACGAGAGCAGAAAGGGGGTGGATAATCGGTGATTTTCTCCAGGTATCGAGGAGAAACGGGGGGAACGTCGATCGCCGGTTGGGAATAAAGTTTCCGGAACAGGCCGCGAAACTCGATCCGCCGGGGGAGGATAAACTGGATAAACTTGGAAACGGTCGAGCTATTAATAAAAAATTAAGAAACTCTGGGGCGGAAGGGAAGGAAGTTTGGACCGCGATGGACAGAGGATCGAGTCGACTTATCTGGAAATTATTCAAGGGGAGAGGGAAATCGAGAGGTGTGGATCGTGTTTGCGTTTCTCGTGTTCGAATCGGTGGAATTATTATTTTGATCAGTGAATTATCGGCTAAAGTAAAATTAATGAGAATATTTTGGTTAAAATTGATTTGTATTTTGGAAAGAAAATTTTTGAGAGATGGTAAACGGATTTTGGAATTACGTGTTACAATTATAAGACGGGAAAATGAAATTTTGAAATGATGATATAGGAAATGTTGGTTCGTTTTTTATATTGAACGTTTGCGCGCGAAAAGTGTACGATCATTAGGTATAATATATATATATATTTACTGGCATTTCTGCTGGATCCGATTACGTAAGCAGTTTCGCGTACCGTAGAACTGCATTGCAGTATAATTTGTCGGATATTCTTATTAAGTTCGCCGAAATTCAGCAGGAACGGAATTTTTTTTTCGCCTCCTATATTTCTTTCGGGTAGAAAATGTTCAATTAGGATGCTTATGAATATATATATGTACACGTATCCACGCGTGAAGCTTTTATTTTTTAAAAAAAGGTGCAAAAATGTTGAAAAAGATCCGACATTTTTTTTTTAACGATAATTTCGCGAAGAGAGATGCAGACATGTAGAATTACTTAATAGTTGCCAAAATAATTATTAACGGGAAATATTTAAGGACTACTCGCACGTTCTTAATTGGCGAAATGGTTAGAACGCTTGCTTTCAAATCCAAAATCTTCGAGTTCGATTCCCGAGTATATCGTGGAAATTATTTTCACTCGTTTTTCATCTCGTTACATGAAATTTTTAAAATTTCCACGTCCTGGAGACATTTCCGAATTTTGGGATATATATACAAATATTTGCAAATTAATAAATTAACGGTATTTAAGAATAAAATCATTCTCTTATAAATAGAAATTAACTTTCCCAAATATTTGCAACACCTAAATTAACAAACAAAGCAATTTAACCCCCCTATAAATAACTTTATTAACAATATTTACAATCAATAAATGATCCACCAACCAACATTCGTAACTGAAAAACAAATTCAAGAAAAAGAGAGGAAAACCAACGAGATGCGATACACCATCGGTGGTGCGTGTTGTGCGTTTACCATTCATCGTATAAATTCATTATACGATAAAATTTCCGCTTCGAATAACATTTCTCTACCATTCTACTAAACCTAAAAATGGAAGAAAGACACGAATGAGTTCTCTCTCTCACCTTGAAGGAAACGATGCAATCGAGAAACTCTTCCCCAACATCTTCCAAGAGATAAAGCCCTCTCCCCTAACTCTCAGAAACGCGCGGTTTTCTTCCTACGTTTCCAGCATAAAATTCTCCAAATCATCCACCCTCCATGCATCCCCCACCTTATAAAACCCAGCGCAACACACTCCTCTCTCTCTCTCTCTCGTCTCGGAATTCATCACTTCATCATGAAGGAGAGAAAGGCGAGGAAGGGAGGGAGCCAGCCACTTGGATGCCACGAAAGAGTATTACTACCACCACTATCGCTACTAAGTCGACGAAGACAGAGGACAGAGGTATAGTAAGTAGTAGTAGGTGGCGCGAATATTAAATGGCCGTTCGTAGACAGGCCATATTGCAAGAACCGTGCCGTTATTACGCGCCCCTTTGCAATCCCCTTGTCTGTTCGTATTCCGAAAATGCACAACAAGAGACGCGCAACAAGGATGGGAGAGAAAGGGGGGGAATGGTCCCGATGTTATCGCGGAAAATAAGCAAAGCTCGATGGAGCGTTGGTGGCGCATTCGTGGTGACAGATAGCGCGAAACTTCCGGTGCGGTGGTTAAAATGTCCACTCCATTCAGGTGGACGAAATATATATATATATATTCGAAAATACACGTGTATCCTCTCCCTATCGGTGGCTTATTAATCCCGATTTAATGCCACGCTTATTAGAGCTTTAACCGTGGACCCTCTGGATAATTTCGTCATCCGTTAATAAGTAATAATATCGGATATCGCATAAATTATGCCCCGTTTGCGCAATATACATTTGTTGTATGTACAGGTGTGTATATGCCTCGTTAAAATCTATACAATAGTCGAATATAACAAACTGTATTAACCGGTACTGGATAATGATTCGGGCGAAAACTGAATGGTTTTAAATGTCCCGTTAGAATTTATAACGATGTTGGATAATTATATCCTATCTAACCTGTGAATATAAAATCATTGGATTATATTTCAACGTAAACAAAATCGCATAATTTATAACAAGTTTTCACGACGCGTCCAAAATAATGAGAATCAACAGATAGAATATATTCTTGGCTGGATTCGTCGAGCGAGACTTCGCTCGTTGCAGATGTGTTGCACGGTTCGTTCAACGTTAACGAATTTCGCCCTGCGACGAATTCAACGTGAACGGAAGAGGAGGAGGGGGAGAAATGCAGTGGCAGCCGGATCTCCGTTTGCCCTCATAAGTTATTTACGGTATTCGAAATTAGATCCCGTAAAGTATGGCCGGGGTAATTTAGCCGCGTAAGCCGTGCGCCCTGTTTTTATCGCCGAATTTCCCACAAAATTCTCGGCCCAGGCCCTCGAGCGCGGACTATAATCGTAAACTTGTTTACACGGATAAAAACAGGCTCGTTCGCAGGAAGTAACGAAGAGGAAGAAAAAGGGGGGAGGGAAAGAAGGAACGAATATTTACTCCTGCTCCGTGAGATCGCGCCAAGAATCTTTGAATGGTTTGACAATTTTCTTCCTTTTCTCAGAGTTCGAGAAATGCGATTCTTGCAGCATCTTTAACACGTTTTACATTAATATTGATAATGAGATTAAGTGGCCGGTTGAAAGGCACTGCGCTTGGCTCTTCTTCCAAAGTCGAGTTAATAATTAAGCAGTTACAGTTTCCAGTTTGAAATGAAAAGAATCTTTTCAAGAAAGAGTAGATAGAGAAGATATTATGAAATTGGCTGCCAGATAGTTCGATCAAAATTACGTCTTGTTTCATCGACGAAGGAAGAAAGGAAGGAACTCTCGTTTCGCATTCAAAGAGTTCCCTGTTTAAGAAAATTCCTGGAACGAAGTTTCGGTCAAAAACTCGGAGGAGAGGGAAATAAAGTTTAAGAGATCGACTCTATCTTTCGCTTTCTCTTGTGTATATTTTTTCCTTTCACCAGATTCCTCCTGGCTCACGGTTAAACTTACTTGCAACCTCGAATTAAAAATCCTTCCTCCTCCTCCTTCCTCGTTCCCCAACCTACCAGGACCGCTTTTAAAACTTTTAAGAAAAATTCCACGCAAATTTTCCACGGATCGCTTCGCCCAGAGCTTAAGAACTATTCGAAATATGCAAAAAAAAATCTACTCCTCCGATTCGGGGAGGAAGAGGGCGCGGATCGATCGGTGGCCGCTTTGAAAAATATTGAAAATTCAAATGGATTCCTTCTTTCCTTACAACCCGAGGTGAGGGACTAGTTTCTCGATGGGGAAGGGACATATCGTGTGCTTAATAACACGACCCATCCGATCTCCTCCTACGTAGAAATTGCGAGCCGAAATGAAACTTCTCGCGATATGGAAATTGCCTCCTCGAACGATATCGACTTTTAACTAAAGGAATAACAAGGGAGGGGCAAATACGATAATCACGCTGACAATTTGAAATATAAATTCTGTTCATTTTATCCACAAAATTGTGCAAATAAAAATATATGTCTCAGAATTGACATCGTCGTTGTTATTAAAGAATTTTTCTTCCTCGTCCAGACTCTTCCACTCTACGAAATCAATATACGAAACGGCCACCCTCTCCACCCTCCTACCCTCCTACTTATCTCAATCGCGCGGATATCTCTCGTCGGGAGAATCACGAAAAGTGGCCCGCATCGAATCCTCAGAAATCGATACCATCCCTGTCCAACACGTTGCACACGGTGGGCCGAGACACGATAATCGCAGCTGTCGTTACTTCCACGGGGCCCGTTCGACTCGTTCGCTTCTGGAAATTGGATCGTGCGCGATTTCATGCAGGCCGCCCACGCGATAATCTATCGCGAAACAGGATGCTCGGCTCGCGGAATTGGCCGGATAACGCGCTGATAACGGGATTTGGCGCGTGTTGGGAACTGGAAAGATCGACGGAAGATCGAGGTTTCGATAGATGGGATTCTTCTTACGATTTTACAAACGTGTACAAGGTGTCTCGCTCGAAATTGATATTTTACGTCGCGAGAGATGCACTTTGAAATTCTCTATTTCTAGATCTCGATTCTCATCTTCGCAGGGTTGATGAGGGAGAGGAAATAAACCGAATGATAATTGTTTTGTATAATTTCTCATTTTTGCAGAAACGTCGAACGAGGCGTCGCGTGGGGAAAATTTGCACTTTTTAAATCAACGCGGAATGCTTGTTTACCGAATGGCAAAGTAGGTCGTTGTGGCGGAACTCTGAATAACCCCAATTAACACTTGCACAGCTGTTAATTTCTTCGTTTTCCTATAAATGAAACCCGCTTGGGAGAGAGCGTAAGTATAAAGTTGCTTCTCCTTTGCTTTCCAGTAATAAAAATATGAAACGTGGAATTTATTCGAAAAAAGCTTGCAATTTCTTAAATATTCGCGTCCTAATTTTTATGTAAATATTATTTTAAATATTTCACTCGATATAATTATCGCATAATGACTCTTTATTAATTCGTCGGATATCCGTTTCCCTACTCTCGTTCTTAATCCATCGAGAGAAAACAACATTCGACATTTAATTCAATTATGCTCGAAACGATCGTGATAAATAAATAAACGACAGACAATCTTATCGTACTTTTACACGTACATAAACTCATTAACATCTTCTTTCTAATCAGTCATTAACAATTTTTCGAAGCGGGAATCCGATCCTATTCGAGCCAATGAAATCATAATCCCGTAAAAAACAACGAAACGAAACCTTTCCTTTCCTCTTTTTTCCTTCCACAGATTCCCTCGATTGATAAATCGAGAACGAACGCGTGACGAACGAGAGGAGCAAGAGGCGGAGGGGGGGACGCGAAATATCCTGATCTATTATTGGTTTATCAGCTGGATAGGTACGTGTCTGGCCCGTTACAGTCGATTATCGTAAATCGTTACAATACGTCAGTCACCGGCCACGACAACCGCGCGGGACAATAATTCTCGGTTGACAATCTAATCCCGGATAGCAAACCGGATGCGGATGTAATTTAATGGCGAAACAAGTCGGCCGTACGTCAACCGCTGATTGAGAAGGAGAGGAGAGCCGAGCAAGATAACGGCGTCAACGTCGGGGCGAACGTCGATTTTGACGGAGCAGACGTTCAAACAATTTCGACTCGTCAAAATCCAACGTTCAATCGATTCTCTCTCGATAGCCTCCCCCTTTTTCCTCCTTTTTTTTTTTTTTTTTTACCTCCCCAATTTTTCTGTTTGCCCTGTAATCCACGGTCGTTGAATCTTTCATGATCCCGTCTTTTGGGATTTTGTAGAATTTTTTTTTCGTTTTTTTTTTTTTGTTTTGGACGGTATTAGCTTTAGAAATGAAATTTCGCCGCGCGCGATGAGAGAGATGGCGTTTTTTTTTTTTGGAAGCAAGCCGGTTTTGGAGAATTAAAGTTTGCGCTAGTTTCCTTTTTTCTCTTTTTTTGGAATAGACAGGCGAGTATTCGCAAGGTGCGAATTCCTTTGTTTCAGTTTCCTCTATTACGAGAAATTTATAACATAATCTAAAGTACGATGCGACGATCTAAATTAAAAAATAATTTTCTCTCTTCTTCTTTTTTTACACGCAAAATTTCGTTTCACACACGCGAGACCCAGATCAAGCTCCCCTTAAGAATCCTATTAAAACTTCTCGCCTTCCATAACCGTCGACGACCAAACGAGTCAAAACCAAACTCTCCTCCTCCTCCGTACAATTCATCGATCCGTTCCCGAAAAAACCTTCCTCCCTCCATTCTCTTCGCCCCGAGAGCGGAAACTCAGCGAGAGGAGGAGGCCCTCGAGAGCTGAAACAAGCGAAAAAATAACTGGCGTGTCTGGCAGGACGATAAGAAGGATCGCTTTGAGGCAGCCGACGATTCTTAACCGCGTTTCCAGCGCGAGAGAAAGAGAGGGGAGTTTCCGCGTGTGTCTCGCGTGCAAAAGCATTCTCGTGGAGGAGGAACTCGTTGAAAAGTTTCCACGCCGACGTTTCAACCGAACCCTGCTGCAACAACCTCCACCCACGCCTTGCACCGAGTTCCTCCGACTTCCAGCTTCTCCCCAACGCTCCGCTGACTTTGTCGACGACACGCGGCAACTCGTGAGATTTCACTCGCGACACGGCCAGGACAGGAGGCCATTTGAATCTCATTCCCTTGGGAAAGGGAAATTTCTCCCTCTTCTCTTTTCGATTTATCGTTAGTGGCTCGATTAACCAGTTTGATCGCTAATTTATATTTGCAACAGTTGCTCGTTCCAAAGGGATTAGGTCTCGAATAGGTTAACCCCTTCGTCGAATTTCTAATCCTCTCGTATCTCGTATTTTTAATCCCTCTCTGAAAAGGGAATCTCTTAAAAAATATATACATACACATAATCGTAACGTAATATAAAATTATTTGAAGGGGGAGGCGAGGAGAGGAAGGAAGATTGGATCGATCCTTCAGGGAAGACGGTGGTCGAGATTGAACAACGTTTGGCGCAATGATGGCGTTTTAGTGGATACAGATTGGCCGGGATGGACACGTGTACGTGGGCCGAGGAATAATAGATGATTGCGGCTGGCAGTAGATACGTCTGGCCGGGTGAGAGAGGTTCCCGCTTATATTGGATTACATCAAGAGTCCACCGATGGATCATCCGGTGATCGATCGCAATTCCGCCTAAACTGCTCGCCGATGATCGATCCAATTTTCTATGGACCTCTCCGGACGGATTCTCAGATTCGGGGGCGGAGGGAGAGGGGGAAGGAGAGATTTAAGCTGAATCGGTTGGCCTGTACCGTTTACATTCACCACGTAAGATTTCGGATTAGGAGCAAGTTTATTATTACATAGATTATATTTGATTGTACAATATGGATGGTACACGTGCGGATACATGGATGGTACAAGTTTGCGCGCCCATAATCGACCATAATCGCTTTCAAACTCGGCTATAGAACGGAGTACAAAGCGTGGCTATTAACAGATTCGAGCTCAAGTGTGTTTGGAATCACGGGGACGTATAGAAAGAACCGATTACGATTGTTTCGATAGATAAGAGGATCAGAACGGAGTGGGGCGAATGATGAAACGGTAATGCAGTGAATCGATCGATCCAGGGGAAATTTCGAAAGGGAACTCGAGTTTTTCTGCGATATCAACCACCCTCCTTCGCAGAGCCTGGTGTAGAGTCGAGTCTCTGATCGTTTATTTGCATAGATATCTTTATGAAAGATGTTTCATCCACCGAAAGTTCGAATATAATTGAGATTATTTCGGTGGTTCACGCGGGCTGGCAAAACTCGTCTGGGATTCGAGGGATGCGAGGATTCGGTTTAATATCACCCCGTAGGGGATGACTCTCCATTAAAATTGCGAACGGAATTATCCTTTTTCGTTGAATTAGACCACGAGTCTCTCGAGAAAGTCTCTAAGCTAACTTTTTCGAATTTTCTCCCAATAAATTAACTTCAATTAAATTCCGCGAAACAGGAGCAATTAATTCAAGTAGCCGAATTCTCTCGATCCTCTTCCTCCCCTCCGCCGTGATTCATTACGACAAACAATGCTCCGTCGTCTAGGCTAGCGTCTCAGTTTACCAAAGGACCTATTCCTAAACGTCTTGTCGACGATCCGTGGTGGAAACCCGTGAGACGTCATCGCGTAAATCCCGTCGAACGTGGCGACTTTTCCCTTCCCAGCTCCTCCTCCCCCAAACTCTAACTCTAAGGGAGGAGGGGAAGGGTCGAGTAATCTTCTTCTCACGTTTCTCACGAGAAACGCGGAAATAAATGACTGCGCGTCACGACGTAGCCGCGCGCCCATTGTTTCCCTGGATGAGGAATATAGATCGAATATACGGGATGGCATGATAAACAGTTTGGATGGACAATGAAACGGGGGCGTGAAGATCTCGAAGAGGGATTGTTCTCGAGAAGTGCATGTATTCTATTTCAATTCTTCTAGCTAATTCTTCTTCTTTCCACTTTTTAAACTTTCATCGATATAATCTTTTTCTGAAAAAGTTCATTTTCTTAGAAACGAAACGAAACGAGACAAGAATTCGCGAGAGAAAGTTGGTTGAGCCAACGATTACGGGTTATTATTCGTTTTCCGAAAAAGATAGATTAGATACTCTACTATAAAAAGGTAAATAAATTTATTAAGCCATTAAATGTAGAACCATTAAAATTAAATAATATGGCGGCTTTTTATATCTAATTAGAGAAACTTGTCGATTAATTTGACAATCCACGATAAGAAATACTTGAGTTTTTTATTTATGTATTGTTGTTTTAACTGGCTTGAATAAATTTGAGTTAGAGATATTTTAGATAATAATAATAATTCAAATCAAAATGCGGTATATTCAAGATTTAGACGAGTTTCGATAAATTTAATTTTTGGAATATTTATTTTAATATAAATATGAAAGAGAATTTAAAAGTAAATTAAAGTAATTTCTTTAATTGAAGATAGTTTTAAAAAGTGTACAAATCGCCCGTCAATTTCATTTAATAAACAGAGGAGGAAGGAGAATTACCAAATACCCTCACCATATACGATTCGATCGGTTCAATTTCCCTGGCCGCCCTTGCAGGGGAAAAGAAGGGGGATAAGCGTCGGTCGGCCGCGATCGAAACCTCGGCTTAAACCGAAACCTCGTTGCTCCTCGATAATTCCCCTTTCCGCTTAATTTGCCACCGACTTATTGGCCGCCTGCAAAAAGCTGCTTCGTACCACCCCTTAATAGGATTCGCACGATACGTGGAATTATTTCGTGTCCCCGAGTTTATCAAGCAAGATCGAATCGAATCGGCGCCATTTTTCTTTCTCTCTCTCTCTCTTTCTCCCTTTTCGAAGGGGGTTGGTTCATTAGAACTCGATCGACGATACTCTTGCGTCGTTTTGTTTGAGTGTGCTCGAAGTATAAATGTTCGATTATCGGGATCTAAAAAATATATACTAGTTATTCGAGTATTATATATTGTTCCAGGATATTGTAAAAAGAATACAAATAAACATTTAATTAATCGTGAAATATCTCTCTTCCAAATCTCTGGTTCGTTTGACCAAACTGTTTCTCCGTGGCAGGATACGAATTTTATTTAAGCGATGGCCAAGGTAACGAGAAAATGTTAATTTTAGAAACTCGGTTAGAATAATAAAACTAGCTTCATCACAATTCCGGTATCTATTTTACAAAAAGAATTGGCATCCTTTCTCTTCTTTTTCCAAAAATCAAAGAAGGAAGAAGAGGAAGAAAAAAAGAGACACGGGGAAGGCGCGAGGGTGGAAGATCGAAGAGGGTGTCGATAGATTCGCGGTGCAACCCCTCGCGATATATTCATAGGGCGCATTGACGAGCGTTCATTCGTGCCTCCTTTCGACAAACAAAGAACTCCTCGTCCTACCGTTTTTATCGCTCCACTTCCGCCGTATTCACGTCCACGTGAATGCGTAAACTTCCTCCCGTATATCGGCGTCGAATATTAATTCTTCCCTCCTCAAGGTAAATGGAGCGTGGACTTGGACCAGTGATGAAACTCGAAGGAAATCTCGGCATTTTTATCCCGTTTGACATTCGGCATGGAGAGAAATGAGTTATCGCGTACCAGTTCGAGCAAAGTTTCTCCTATTTCTCTTCCTACTTCTTCTTCTCTCCTCGAGATATTTCTGCGCCCCTCTTTTTTCACACAGTCCGATCAAAGGTGTTTTACCCAATAAAAGTCTTTTTTCTACTTCGAACCCGTGCTCCCTCCTTTCTTCGTTCGCAGTTAAAGATACTTCTTTCGGGTTCAAAATTTAATTATTCGAGCAAAAATGGTTCCATTTCCATGGATCTCTCTCTAACGAAAAGAAAGAGAAACCGGAAGCCAAGTACAATAAGATATTTCCGCTTATATCCTTGCAAGATCCGAGTTCTGTCGGTTCTTTATCGCACTGACAGATTCCGTGTTTGATCAGGCAATTATCAAGACGAATAAGGGCCTCGTTATCCAAGATTCTACAATCTTCTCCCCGTGTTTGATCATATTCTGCAAATAACGCGCAATCGTGAAGGTGGAGCCGACGAGATATCGTGCGAGTAACTCGAGCCTGTGTTTGGTCAGCGCCTTCTCCGCAGCGACTTCGAGGAGAATGACCCCGTATCCGACCCGACTCGACGCGTGCAAGTAGAGAAGCACCGTATTCGATCGGACGTTCTTATTAACCAGGGCAAAATAAACGTGATTCGCCGTTATCCTTTTTCTTTCTTTATTTCCACCCCTATTTTTATACCATTATCCGCTATTCTCTCATTCTTCGGATAGTGGTACGATGCAGCGAAGATTTATTTATCATACGCTCATCTCAATATTTTACCATTTCTTCGAAGGAAACTGGATATATAATTCAACGGACGAATATTTCAGATTCGGAAATATAATAATTTTTCCCTTTTAGAAAATTCTTTCTATTTCCCGTTTCTTACTTAGTATACTTTTTTCGTCAACGAAATACAAGGAGAGAGAAAGGAAAGGAAAAGTAAAGGATCGAATTTAATTCTTTATCACTTTGCTCCAATTTCGAGGGTAAATACGATCAAGAACAATCGAATTTAAATCTTTATCGCTTTCTTCGCCATTCCACTCCACTTGAGAGGGAGAATATACAAAGGGTACGTACAATCGATTCGATTCAACTCCTTATCACTTTCCTTCGACGTTTCAAACGATCGAATTTAAAAAAAAAAATCTTTCTTACTACTTATTTCTCAATTTCAAAAGGATATCAAATTTTTAATCCCTTATCAACAAAAAACGGATCACAAAGATTTTATCGTCCAATTAACCACCTTTTATCCCACGCGACGACGACGCGGCAGAAAAGCACGGCCGCTTCTTAATCGACCCATTCCACTACCACTACTAGTAGTGGTAGTCGAGGTAAGCGGCGAGCGTTGCACAGCCGGGGAATCCGGGGATTACTCGATTGGCCGGGCTGATTGAATCTGCTAAGAATCGAGTTTCCCCCTCCCTCTTCTCTTAAAGAAGAAGGGGAGAGTGGAGAGAAGCCGCGGGAAGAAGCGTTCGAGCGTCAAATAAAATATAACGAGCGGTGTCCAAAAGACGAAATGGAACGAAATAGGAAGGAAGGAAGGAAGGAAGAGAAGGAGGGCGTCTCCTCGACTTCCGGCCAACGTCTTGTCGCCTAGTGGACGATAAGTGTTTTCCCATCGGCCTGCTCCATTCCGATTTTAATGGGGGCGACACCTCTGGCCACTCGTCCCCCTCCTCTCCCCTCCTCCTCGGCAAATAATAATCTCGCGAGTGAATGGATTCCTTCGACGAACCAATTTTCCGACAAGCTCGTCAAACGGCGCAAAATCTTTCCGTTCTTCTCGGGAATTTCGCGAAAGGGATTTTCCTTTTCGAAAGTTGCAGTGTTTCTGAATAACTTCAACAAAAGATCGTAGTTCTCAGATTTTCTGAGAGAACAAATAATAGAAATTTCGGAAATTTTAATCAGAGGGAGAAAATTTTGCACGATTCCCTGATCGATTTCGCAATATCCCGATAATAAGCCCTCGATTAAGACAACTCGATTTCAGCCGCAAGGTACGAACGTACATAATCACCTGTTCCACAGTCTCCGCCCTAAAAGCGGATTACTTACCCCGCTGCACTCGGTTATTGGGTAAATTTATACAAGCCGTTATACCGCTCGCGATATAATTCTGTCCCCCGTGCCATACGACTTAATTAAATTGACTCAATACACGCAGAATAATCGTTGAGGTGTGCCGCAATCTTTGCGTCGTCTTAGAGACAGAGACAGAAACAGAGAGAGAGACAGAGACAGAAACAGAGAGAGAGAGAGAGAGAGAGAGAGAAATCCAATTTTCATTCTAAAGACAAAAAAAAAAGAAAAGGAACAAGAAAAAGAAACACGTCTCCTCTTTTTGCAGGGTTCACGATCGCGTCGCGGAGCTTTCGATGAATGTTTGATACGTAATTCGAAACTCGGATACTCGGGATTTCGTCGTCGAATCCACGGCTATAAATACGTGAGCAGAGTAGTCGCAAGACCTGGGATCCTTTTATCACGACGAACATGTTCTATTTCTTTTCCTTCTTTCTCCTTTTCTTTTTTTTTTTTTCCTTTTCTTTTTTTGGGGGGGTTAAAGGGATTGCTTTTTGGTATTCAAACGTTATCGAAGATTTATTTGACGTACGGAAAGAAATATGTATTGGAAATTATATTTATCTATTTGACTTAAAATTCTCGAAAGAAAATCGATGCGCGTATCGCGATACTTTTGAAATTTTTCTTTACAGATGTAGCAAGTTTAATTCGTTTATTTTAACGTTTCTACTTGATAATCTGAATCGTTAGTATCTTTTCCAGAATTTCATACGTTTTAAGCACCGATAAATCGGTTTTTACGTAAATTCGTTAAGATATTCGAAACTTGAGATTTATATATATAATATTTTATTATATTTATAATATTATATATATAATAATTTATGTCTTTGTTTGGAGAAAATATAACAACTCGAACGTTCGAAAAATAAAAATAAAAACAGAGGCAACAAATAATCGAAGAAACGCACGAGGAGATAAATAAATACAATAAAATATATTGAACTCTAATTTATAATCACGTGTCGAAAAATAAGAAAAGTAGAGATGTTGCAAAATTTAAAAAATTTAAAACGTAAAAAAAATCGTCCTCTCTTTAATGAATTCCTCGACTTCTCTCTCGGAATTGAAAAAAGTTATATAAAAGTGGCAGTGATGTTTCGAGTTCGTGGCTAGCGAAAAACTAGCTGAAAGTTAGGTTAAATGCGTTTAATGGATCGCTTTTTTACGATAATGTCGCGGTAACGTGATTTAATACACTGAAATTGATGGAGATTTTTCGAAACCGATTAGAGCCTTGGTGGAACTGGGGTTGGAATAACGAGGAGAAAGTTCGGTGAAGTGTTTAAGAATCGTTATAAAGAAGGTTCAATTATACTTTCGACGTGAGAGATATGTACATTTTAGGAGGAAAAGTTTGAGTTGAAAGGAGAGTTAGGGAGAGTTAATCAAAGAGAAAAGTTTTTAGTTAGCAACAATCTATAGAAACGAGGCAATTTTTGTCAAAACAGAAATCTACAATTTTAATTTTATAAGGTGATTAAACTGTTACGATATCGTGCCCATATTACGTACAATATACAAATTTGCCTGGAATCGTCAAGCACTTTCAAATCTAAATTCTAAATAACAGCATGGCTATAAAATAACTTGGTTTTTCACAATTAGGGAAACGTATATTTCAAGAAAAAGAAGAAAATAAATAAATCCCCTCCGCGATTTTCCTCACAATTTTTTCGCCCTTTCAAACGAACTTGAATTTTCAACCGTCAATTGAAAATCGGCGATGTGAAATGAAGTCACAAGCGCGAGAAATATCTTATCACCCGTCCAGTGGCTAAACTTTGTCTAACGAACCGCGCCGCGTTACGCGCGGAACATAAATTTTCTCGGGCAAGAAAAAAAGAGAAATACAAGGAGAGAGAGAGGGTAGAAAAAGTGGAAGAACGGTCGGCCAATGGCGGTGGCTATTTTAAATCATTACGTATCCCCCTCCCTCCCGGCCCCCAGGGGTGAAATTTCGCGGTGGAATCACGCGAATTCCTCCCGCTGCGGAGGAATTTGTCGGATTTAAAATTAATTCTCGGGTGAAATGCGATTGCGCCCGACAACGAGGTGATTAATCGACTCGATTTAAAGTGAAGTGGCCGCCCCTTTGCCAGAGAATATTCGACATAATTTGACGAAAGTAGTGTTTGCGCAAATCGATGCAAACACAAAACGAGCAGTATCTCCTTTCTTTTCAATTGGAACAGGAGGCTAAGTTTAAATTCGAGTTATTATTTTTTTATTATCATTATAATTATTATCATTTCTCGATTGATCACTTCTCAACTCGAACAGAGAAAAATTTAAGAATCTTTGGAAGCTTTATCCTGGATATCACGTCGTTGTTTATACTCACAACGAGAATCGCGTTAATCGTTGGGACACGGGGATTATTGGAGAATAGATATTCGATCGAGGGGGGAAGATCGAATCTGCTCGACTTACTGTTACGACTAATTAACTAAATGCACGTGGCTGGCTCATTATCCTTCGTTTAATAAAGTCTACCAAGGCGCAACTTTGTCGCCTTTGTTCCCTGCCTATTGTTCCCTTCATCTCTACCATTCCATCCCTACGCTCCCTCGTCCCCCATCATCGTGGCGATAGGCGGAGGAATTCCCTTCGAAATCTAGCCCTCTTAATTCTTTCTAAACTCTTAGAAGAATATTCCCTCTTATTGAAAATGTAGCAACAATCTTCTCAAATCTTCCGATCAAAATCTAATCTCTCGGTAAGAAGATGTCCTGAACAATATCGAGGAACCAAGCGAAAAGGAATCTCGTGCAAGCCACCTGTTGTTCGACCCCCGATCGACATCCCCTGATCCCCCTAGATTTCTCAAACACCCTTCGAATATTCCCCCCCGCAGCGAGATCCGCGAATTCACGGTGACGTAGCGTGAAAAGGTGAAAAAAAAATTGAGAAACCTACGACGATCGTTGCTTATTTTTCGAATTTCGACTCGACTTTCGTCTTTTTTCTCGCGTGGGGAGAGAAAGAAAGGGGATGATCGGGGGAAATCGAGGGCAAGGAGGAAGAAAACGATCGATCCTGTTACGCGGGGGGAGGGGAAGGGGTTGGTTTCGTCGGTTTTGCTATTAAAAATTTTTCCACGATTTATCGCGGCTTTTCATCAACGGCGGAAATGAAACTAATTACGGGGCTCGAAGTGGTGACATGGAGGAGAAGAGAAGGGAGGGGAGGAGGATTAATTGGCCAAGCAGGGAGGGATAAATCAGATGTGCGTTTAATAATTCGAGAGGGGACGGTGTGTGAAATTCTGGGATTCGCGATGAATTGGTAAGTGGGCAAGTGAGTTTAATTTACTCGATGACGTGAAAGTGTAATTGGACGAGGAGTTTTGGGATCGGGAGAGAAATATTCTCCGCTAATTTAAATTTTCGACTGTTCGAATAATGTATTAGTTTTTAATGGAGAGAGAGGCTAAAGAGAGAAAGAGAGAGAGAAGCTAAATAAACGCGTTAAACAGCGTGTTTTATCCGTAGAAATAAAATTCGAGGAATTAATTAATAGCATATCAATTATCTATGTCTAAAACTTATAATAATATTCGATCCAAAAAAAATTCTTCCAACAGGATTCACCCGAAAACGTTTCTCGTTTCATAACACAATAATTTTATAACACCAGTCCCTCCCCTTTACTTAATCCCCAAAGTTTCGACCTCCTCTCTCTCTCTCTCTCTCTCTCACCCTATACGTAACCCCGTAAAGATGGTGTCGCGACGAAGGGTAGTCAGTTTATTAGAAACTCGAGTGTCTCGAGCTCCCACGAACAGACTCTGGCAATTACAATTTATACAGTTTCCCTCGGGACAATTAGACCCCGTGGTCTCGAATATTCGCCCCCGATCTAATTCGAACTTTGCCCGAAATCGGGGTCGCAACCGCTTTTGTAACTCGTAAATAGGAACGAGAGGATGCATTGTCCCGTTCAGAGGGTTAGGGGTCGAGCTTTCCTCGAATTTTTTCCTTTTTTCTTTTTTTCGACTCGATTTATCGACCCGAGAGGGTCGAGAAAGGTTTTTCCTTCAAAGGGGGGAAAATGATCGGGGAAAAGGTATGGAAAAACGGAGGAGGCAAGTGCGAAAGGTGACGTGCAGAAAGACCTTCCCTCCCTCGATTGGGGCACGAAGAAATCGAGCTTTGGAAAAAGCTCGCGTTGAGATTGGAGGAGAGAAGGGAAAAAGGAGATGGGGAAGGATTAGTTCGGTTTGATCGCGCGAGAGAGGAATTTTTCGAAATGAGAAGGAAATCTTGCGATTCTTGCAAAGACAAAATTAAAGCAAAAGGCTAATTTCTGGATCTTTTAACGGATAGATACTCGATCGACAAGGATTTTGAATCGTTCCGTCTTTCCACGTCCTTTCATCCCTGCCTCCCTTGCAACTTTATTAAATAAGATCGTTCTCCACCTGTGCCATTCCACCATTTATCCGACACAAATTCGAACTGCTTGCGAGTAATAAATCGTAGTTAACGATTTAAATAACTGAAATATCTCCCTCGTAACATTGAAAAATACCAAGATCCTACGTTACCATAAATGAAACAATACATTTATCGATATTATTTCCCTATATTCGAACTAGTATATATATATATATATATATTCTTCAAAGAGATAAAATTAAAATAATACGCACAACACTTCAACGACCCTTTTATACACACCCTCCTTACCACGTTTGCGTTTAATTTACACGGTTACATAAATAATTTTCCCGAGAGGAGTCGAGAAATAATTACGTTTCTTCGTCTCTACCCGGTACGAACAAGGAACGAGGAGCAAGGAAGGGGTTGCACAACGCGGAGCACCCTCTTCCATCCCCTCCAACGTCACGGTCCGATTCACGAAATTAAACGGAGGGATATTATTAAACGCCCCCGCGTTACGATATCATTTTCTTCCCTGGAAAACCACCGATTTCAATTTTCCCGCGCTCAAAAGCTACGCACAGTTGGACGAATCCTCCCCCGCAATCGAGTCCCACCGCTTGTTCCTGTCACTCCTCGTCGAGCACAGTGAAACTATTCTGGCGAAATTGATACATATATATATATATCTATTACGTCGTCGCGTCGCTCTATTGTCGAGAGTGGAAAATCGTTGGAACAATGAACGAACGTAACGTTTATTCCAGAGAGATGATTTAAACTCTTACCCCATCTTTCAATCGTTGAGAAGGATCGATATCTCGGAAATGAAATGAGATCAAAGTCGCAAAGGGAACTAATAATAACATTCGAAGGAAACGTACGAATTAGGAAATTTTCAGAAATTTATTAGAATTTTGGAACGAATAGCTTCGTGAATTTCTATCTCTTCCCTGTATTTGCTTTATTCGTGAAGGTAATGTGGATTTGGAAGAGACCTATGCAGTGTTTGTTGATCGAATTACAAGAAGAATCTTTCATACCCTGTATGCATGTAATATTCACTAATACGTTTTTTATTGTAATAATTCGAAACTGGGCACTTTGCGTAAACTTGTTCCAGGTTTAGAAAATTAAATTAACTAATAACCAGTACGCCAAATAAATTTCTCCCTTCCGTGACATAATTAATGAACCTGACAGGCCATTACGCATTACGTATGTACATATTCAAATACTGTAACTAGACTGCGGATTTATATGCAGCTAAAACGTTGTTCAAATATTCAACTGTGTAATGGACGAAAAAAAACATATTCTAACGCGCAAGTTGTTTCTTCTATACTTTAAAAGTCTTGGAATTTGCGTTACGAAAAAAAGAAAGAACTCAAAAAATTTATCTATTCTCGAAATATCTCGAAATAAATGTATCCATAGCGTATAAGACAATCGAGATAAATCCTTCGAGTTATAGCGATTCCTAATTTTAAACGAATCTCAAGATTATTAAATTATCTCAAACTCGGATGCAATAACTTTCACAACTCCTGGGGAAAAATATAAAATTACAAATCATCCGAATATTAATACAAACTGGTCCAAGTGTCCTGGACGAGCAACACGATTCCTCGTCTCGGGATCAAGAGAGGGGCGAGAAAGAGAGAAGGTTCGCGAACGAGAGGAATAGAAGTAGACCAATCCTCGATACGGTGTTCAAAACTCCCCTCCTCCACGGGATCGAGGGAGAAAGCACGCTTCTTGCACGCCGAGTTTGCCAGTTAATTCTCCAACTTGCCAAGTTTGGCCGCATCGAGCTTCGGTGTGTGTCAATGCGGCGAGCCGCGTCAAAGAGACGGAAAATTGGCCGTGAATAATTAACCGAATACCTCCCCGATTCCGCG
This sequence comes from Apis cerana, assembly GCF_029169275.1. Lineage (NCBI taxonomy): Eukaryota > Metazoa > Arthropoda > Insecta > Hymenoptera > Apidae > Apis > Apis cerana. The sequence continues at coordinate 4,420,078 of NC_083866.1, forward strand.
CGAATTCACCTCTTTTTTCCCCTTCTTTTCCACTCTATGGAATGGGGGTGGGGGACAAAGGAACGCGTTTCTACAATTAGCGGTGCTTATTAAACGACACAGGGGTGAAAACCCTAATTCCACGTGCTCCATGTTGGTTATTTACGTTTCAGAGCTCGCGTTTGAGAGCTTTCGCGGCGGTAAAAAGTGTCTCGCGAGCTGGGTTCAATATTGTTTACGTCGAGAAGTTACTTTGTGCGATTAATTGGGAACAGAGGGAGAGTTGCGAGTATTTCTTGCGCGTACCTCTCACAGCGATTTCTCAAAAATTTCAACTCGAATTTTTCCATTCGCCTGTTTCCATTTTACACTCGTTTCCAATCCCTGGAAACTTTTTTCCTAATTTTTCCATGTACACATATATTATAACGACAACATCTTCCTTGTGAGTGACGCCCTCGTTTTTATTTATCGAAGATAACCCGATATGGCGACGAGAACAAAAACAGATCGAAAAAAAAAAAAACTCTTTAGAAAGCGTTCAACGAAGCGAGAAGCGATCGTCGCTATGATAGTCACGCCGATTAATTCGATCGTATCAATCGTTTACCAGCCACGCTCGAATTACTCCCATTACCCCCTCTCACCCTTTCGTCCGGTTTAATACCGACCAATGCGGATTCTAGACCGAATTCTACACCGATAAGACCTCAACGATTCCAGTTTCCAATCTCCCTCTCTCTCTCGATCCATCATTGAACGATCGATCCATAGGAAGAAGAAGAAGAAGAATTTCCAGGAGAAGAGAAAAGTTAAAAGTTATTCGAAGAGAGGGACAGGTCGAAATCCTGGGGAGGGGGGAAGAAAAAAAAGAGAGAGGAACTATCCTCAAGGTTTCTCGCGGAGGAGGAGATCCTTTATTAAAAGTGGCTCACTGGAGAAACAGTGAGGACCACCCCTGGAGGGTGAAACGAGCGCATAAATTATGCTTATGAGCCGCTCTTCGTGTGTTCTCCGGCGCCTTTTTTGAAATTATACTTTTAAATGCGGGCCCTCCCTCTCCCTCTCCCTGGCCCTTGCCGCCACATCGGCCCACGTATCATCCCTCCCTACCTGAGAGTATTATTTTGTTTCGAGAGCTGGACGCCCACTGCGACCCGGAATAAATTTCCCTCCCCCGCGAAAAGGAACGCTCTGTTTATCGCCAGGGGCCGGTGCCGTCCTCTGCAACCCCTCGGTGATAACATTTATTATTGAGAAGAGGATGCCTGTTTCCACGGCCGGCCCTCTACACGACACCGACACTCCCCCTCGTTTTCGACGCGGGGGATAATTCCTGAGAGTTCGAGTTCGGGGTGCCAGTTGACAACTTTTTTTCTTAACTCGCACGCGATTACTGTAAAAAGGAAAAGTTCGTAGATTAGTGCGATTTGTAACGATTTAAATTCTTGAAACTCGGGGGTGGATATTCTTCCAAGTCGATTTGAAAAATTCTTGATATAGAATTTCTTGATAAAATTAAGTAGAGAGTCGTTAAGGATTACTTTTAACAAAGAAAAAAAAATCACTGAGCGCAGGTATGAGTCTATTATCGATCGGCCGATATAATTGCGAATGAACAAAGGGAATATCGGAGGGGTTTATAAAAATGGAAATTGCGGTGGATCGGTTAGGGGGAGATACAAGGATCCCTCGTCCTTTCTACTCAATTAAAATAAGCCGCTTAAGAAGAAAGGCTGCATTATGCGCCGCGCCACTTTCCACCGTTTCGACAAATTCGCAAATGATCCGCTTACATTTTCCAGCTCGTGGTCTCGCGCTGAACACGCGCTCAAGAACATTTTGCATTTGCTCCCCCTTCGAAACTCTGCGAGATTCCGAAAGCTGGCTCGATCGAAAACAATTTGTCCGCGGGAAGAAGGGAGAGGGGTAAATTTATTTATCATTAACGACGGTATATTGAACGAATATACGAGCGAAAAGAGAGGAGGGAGGAAGTTCGAGAAGCATTCTGGAAATTTCATCTAATCAATTTGAAGGTAACTCTTTAAGAACGTTGGATGAAAGTTTGGAAAAGTGGAAGTGACGGGTTCGCCGGGAAACCCCACCCCTTTGGAAAGAAATAGGAAACGCAGCGGGAGAAGTATGTGATCCCCGGGTAATAGCCAGACAGCTCTGTGAAAAACTTTCGACTCCAACCTGAGTCTTCCTCTCCCTTCCTCTCCATTCTCCAGCCCCTGCACTTTTCATCCTGCCTCGATGGATCCTACTTATGGATCCGCTATTCCATTGGTTTCACCTTCCATTTATATCCAACAGTTTATTTTGATCACCTTCTACACAAATTTCTTCGAACCTCTCTCACACTGTCAAATGAATCAAAGACAATTTTAATTATTCGTATAATGTCAATTTTTCCATCTCCTTTCCTCCTCCCCCTTGAAATCTCATCCAATTTCAACGAATCTTTCGAGAAGAAGGAAAAGAAGAAACCGAAACCGATTCTACTTAATCAACGACGACGAACCGTGTCTATCCACGCGACCGTCCAACATCCCAACAATAGCAACAAGTTTTTTTCACGCCAAACTTTTCTTCCAACCCTCTCCTCTCGTTTCTCGAAAGTCCCCTTCTCCCTCCAGCCCTTTCCATTGTCTCACCTCCTTCTCCTCCTCCTCGAAGGCTTAACGGCTCTTTTATCGCCGCCCTTTCTTCCTTTCGCCTCGACGCAACCGTTAAATAAAAGCACGGCTCGCAATGTAAGAAGAGCGCGATCCGGACAATAGGGGAGGGGAGGGAGGAATGGAGGCGGCCAACAATCCACGCGCCATCTCGCCGTTCCACCCTCTTGTATTTCAATGGAGGGCCGCGGATTCTTCCTCTTCGGATTATTGTAAACATTCTTGGGGAGGGAATGGTCGTTGCACCAGAGAGGAAGAATTGAGGATCGATTCTTTTTTTTTTTCATATTCCCTTCTCTTCTCTTATCCTTTATCCTTCCACGAGGTGGCGAGGTATCGTATCGTTGTCCTTCGAAGGAACGATTTTGCTTCGTTTTGCTTGGGTTTTTGTAGTGCTGTTGATTTCGTTTTCAAGGTAAGCTACACTTTTTTCTATTTTTCTTCGAAAAAAAAAGAATTGGAAAGAGAAGTATCTAAGAATCTTTATAATTTTATTGTTATTCGAGCTTTAAGAGAAATAAAAATTCCATTCTTCTCCTTCTTTCACGCCTCTGAACCGTACTTCAAGAAAAACGTTCGACGAGTTTCAGGTACTTGGAATAATTCCGCGATAATGGAAGAAATGTAAAAATGAATGATGCACGATTAAAGGGACCACTGAAGATTCCCACATTCAAGTCTAATCTGAAAGAAGATGGACCCGCTTCCAAATTCCATTTCTCCTCAAAAGCGAGCAGAGAGAGAGGAGAAGGAGTTAAAGGAAGAGAAGAAGCGAAAAAGAAACATTGAAACATTGGGGGAGCGCATAAATAAGTCGGTGAGACAGAAGGGAAGACGAGAAACGCTTCCGGATGTAATTCTCCAAATAGGTTTCCGGTTTCGGTTCCGCTCAACCGAGCGTGGCCAGGCTCGCGCGCTTGGTCCAGCTTCACAATTTTTTTGCGGTTCACAGAGCCAGAAAATGGCAGCACCTTCACCGTCGTCAATCCGCGGAGAATAATTTCATCGAAGGTGAAGAGAGAGGGAGAGAAAGAGAATCGATCGAATTCCTTCTTCCTCTTTTCTTCTTCGATCCTCTTTCAATAATCTTAGCTCCGTTTCGCACGGGTCTAGAGATTGAATTAATCGTGAAACGATCTAACGAGATTCCATTTTAATGCAACGCGAGGAAAAATTTTTCCTTAAAATCTCAATCATTATTTTATCATCTTTTCGTTCAATAAATAGCAATTTCGTTATTTTTAAATCCTTCAACGTTAACTCAAAAAAAAAAATTTATAATATTAATACAAACGTGTACAAATCGATCAAACTTATTACAAACGTACGTATTTCTAAACGTTAAATTTTATTAAAGAGAGTTGATTGCATTTCATTAGAAGGGTTATTAATTTTGAGAAAATTAGACTCAACCCCCATTATTTCATCAAATATCACTTCTTTGCAATTTCATTATTTTTTAACGATCCGTCTAAGTGTTCCAACGTTCCGTACGCTAACATCACATTTCACTTCCACGACATTTTAAAATTATGTGATAACGGAAAGGGGCGATACCCTCTGCCATCGATTACCAACTCAATCAATTTCTCTTCGACTCGAGAACCCAGGCTCCTTCCTCATTCTCCGAACTTTCCACGCTAAAGTAAGTTTCGTACGAGTGTTAACTATCGAGATGAGAATCACGGTGATATAATCTCGAGAGAGAAAGAGAGAGAGAGCGCCAGCAGTTCACAGTTTCCATTTTCGATTTTTCGCGAGAAAAAGACGTGCGCGTGGACAAAGAGGGACAACGATATTCTAGAAAAGAATATCATTCACTGTCACGGTTACGACTCCCTGCTCTTCAAAGGGAGGAATAAAAAACCTCTTGGAAGAACGGGTAAAAACTCATCCGTGTATGCGTTGTTCGAGGGAACAACGTTGAGGCTTTTGCCTTTGCAGGGGGTGGGGGATCGTTTTTCTTTTTTTTTCCTAAAACGTTTCAACGGGAATGAAATTAAAAACCGTGTAAGAAGAAGGGACGCGTCCCCGCGGGGGCGTGGGCGCGTTTAAAAAAGAATTTTCCCTCCTTCAGAAGGGAATTCGAGGCTCGACGTGCACTTTCCATCGATGAAAAACGATCCTCCCCCGATCAAATACACGTTTGGATACACTTCCCTCCTTTTTACTTTTCTTCTTCTTCGAGTTTCCGACGAATTGGAATAAAATAGGGCAATTTAAAGATGGAGAGATTTTAATTAACACACGATATTCCCAATTTAATATTTGCGTGAAAGAAAGAATTGTGTTTGAAACTTAATCTTCACTCGTTATAACGAAGGAAACAAATTTTTCCATTCATCTATGCAAACAATTCATCGTTGAGTTACGTTGGATTCTTTCCTTCGAGAATAATTCCAACAAATTCGAACGTTATAATATAATGTCGTATAATGATGAAATAAAACATTGCAATCCAGAATCAAAAGTAGAAATTAACTCGAGGAAAAATCTACGCAAACGCAACATCGCGGTATCCACAGCTTGATGAAAACTCGCTCGACGAGAGTCGATTCTCCATGGAGGATAATAAAACGCCGTGTCTTCCTAAAAATACCCTTTTTCACGATCGACCATCGAATCGAATCGATCGAATTCACCTTCGAAATCGTCGAATCGGCAAAAATCGAGAATGCGGTCGTACTCGAGAATTACCATCCCTCTCGGATGGACCGATGAATAAAAAAAAGAAAAAAGGGGAAAAAGGGAGAAAAAAAACGTTTTTCTCGCGCGTGGAAAAAAGGGAATTAATATGAAAACCGGAGAGAGCCGGCAATAATCGACACCCGCAGGACCGGCGGGTGTTCTCGTTCTCTTTCTGGACGTGGATTCAATTCGAATTCGAGCGGATTCGAACGATGTTCGACCGAGCTTCTACGAATTTCCACGCGAGCGATTCAGGTCGACCTGAATTTCGAAACGACGATCGTTTATTTCAATGCGGCCGAATTTTCCGTCCACGTTACAAATCGGTTTTTTCTTTCTATCTTTCTTTCTTTTTTTTCCCTTCTCTTTGAATTTTTTTTTTTCTCCATTCTTTAACGTTCGATCAACGAACGGCCAATGGGGGAGGAAATTTTTCTTTAATCCATAACAATTTTACGCGTATCGTATTTCTCTCTGAACCGAATTATTATTACATTTTTTTCTTTGAAATGAAAAATGATGTAATAATAATAATAATGAACGAAGGGATAGGAAATGTTTATATGGGCAGATAATAACGTTACCAGGTTTTGGATATTGAATACGATAATAATGAAAGGATTAGTTAATAGAGCGATCAATGTAACATTCATCCGTGATTAGTTTCTAATGGTCACGATGCGGTAATTCATGTTTAATAGTCATGAAGAGTATTCTGCTAATATCCAATTAATTACACGTACGATAATCATATATTTTTCTCTTCTAATTAATTCCTATGTACATATCTCTCTCTCTTTCTCTTCCCAATTATTTATTAAAAAAATTTAATTACGCATTCTTTTCTGAAAAAGAATTTTAAAAGCATTACGGGAGCATTAAAATTGTATCGATCGCAAACTGTGCCCGACTCGACAAACTCGTGTTTCAGACCCATGCATATCGCACAACACTTTCCAATGTTCTCGTTTCTCTTGCAAACTACCCTGTCCCTCAAACGTCAATTCTCATTCAAGTTTATTTACTTATAAATAAACACTTTTCTCTCTCCCGGAGAGATATCATCTTACAAATATGCCCGTACTCGTGAAAACAAGTAAAAGGAAATAAAAAGGGGAAGAAGAAGAAATTTCTTTCAAATTCTTTTTCCTTGAAAAAAAAAAAAAAAGAAACTTGTTAGAAAATTTCGCGGATAATTTCTACAATGTCTACAACGGGCCGCAGAGGTGCATCCACCCTGCCTGTGGAAGCATCGAGGCAAAGATATAATAATTCGAGGAGGAACGCAGGAAATATGTACATCCCAAGGCAACGATACTATCGTGTCGCATATTAACCGGGAACTAGCGTGAACTATCCACCAGCGGCAACATCCTCGATGACACGCAAAATTTCGCTCGACTCCGCGCCACGGTGAGAAATGTCGGGGTTGGGATGAAATACGGGAGGAGGAGGAAGGGGTAGTTTCGTGATAACGCCTGTTGTGTAACGAATCAGCTTAGGAAACGCAGCGGATAATGAATGAATAATTAGCTTTGGTCGAGACTCGACGCCCAGTTGAATCGCACGTTGATCTTGTTAATTAATTATAGCGACGTCCCTTTATAACTTGCGATTTTTTCCCGGTTGGGCGCTCGAAAGGAGAGCAGAATTATTATTGTTTCAAAAATTTTTCGTTGCTATTGATCGAGAAATTATCGTTGTTGTTGTTGGAAATGTACGAATGGAAAAGATGGAAGAGGAAGTTGCATATTATAGGTGAGATATTATTTGCTGATAAATATTAAGCAAAAATTCAAGCTTAAAATCCGTTTGATCGAACGGGGATAAACTAACTTTTGAGAATAAAGTAAAGTTGTTGAGAATTCTATTGCTTTCCAATAATTTAAGAGTTTGCTTCTATCGAGCTTCTAACGAGAGACATCTAAAGAGTGTCACGATTCCCTACAAACTTCTTGCGTCGAGGATCTTTTTTCGTGTCCAATCGTGCGGACAAGCAAGCTTGCTTATCGACGTACACGTGTATATCAGAGCTCGTTTTCGGAAACGGATGCCGGTCGCGTGCTCTGAAAAGGGAACCGATTTTCCTTTTCACTCCTTTCCAACATCCCCTTATTCCTTCCTCTATACGTTTCTATTTCTTTTGAACGATCATCCAGAATCGTTCACCAGTAGTTTCATTCTAAGACATATAGATAGGATGTGTTTCAACTATTCAATTATTCGCAATGAGATATAATGATATCTTCCGAAGATGAATTTTCAAAGAGAATATTTTTATGTATCTAGAAAGTACTTTAATTTAAAACTCGTTGTATGAAAACAAGGGGGGAAAAATATAAAGATATATTATAACCTATTCAATCTCTATTCTAGAAATTTTTTGCCACGAATAATAATAATTGAAGGCGGTAACTTCAAGTGAGACACTCTGTATAGTTAGAAGAGGGAAAAGGGGAGAAGGTACGTGACGCTTTTTCCCAAATGCTCGTTCGCAAACAATTCGATGGAAATCAAAGCGACTTGTGTTTCCACGGAAGGAAGAGATAAAAGAAAAGGGAGCATATAATCTTACGTGACAATTTTTTAAACGTTCCTCCGCGCTCGGAAGGATAAACAACCCTCGAGAATTTCGCGAGTGATAAAAACCCGAGGCGAGAAAAATTTCGTGTTTTCCATGCCAAGTCGAGGTTCATCTATCATAGCACGTATGAATTCAAGTGGCGTTCTTTCGCTGCTGCTTTCTCGGCAAAACCATCCCCCTTCGAGAGGATATATTTTCGAAATGGCAAATCGGTGCAGCGATTTCGAAGGGGGTTGCACGAGTGAGGGTGTTGTGCTCTTCGACGCGATTGCCTCCGCCCTCTTAAACTCCTCTGTTTGTTATATTCTCGATCGCCTTCGCTCGACAGTCGATTTCGAAGGGATGACGACTGGTTTTCCTCGAGCAACAACCACCCCCTCCTCTTCTCTCCCTCTTTTTCGCCGTCTTGATCTTGATTTGTTGCCGTTGGACGCAGGGATTGTACGTGCAAACGTAACGTGCAATCCGATCAAGGAGTGTTAAAACGATAACGGAGTGAAGAAACGCGAATCAATATTCGTAGTACGAGTTCCAACGCTATCCCCACGCTTCTCCCCTTCCTCTTCTCGTAAGACGATGCGTTAACATCGAATGGGATGAGTGAGTGTACGTCGAATTTGTGCCACGAGTTGTACGTTGAATTTGTGCACTCCGGAGTGCATACTCGATTTGCTGCATTCGTGGAAAAAGACTTCTTTTCCTCTATGGATGTCTAGAGGGAGTATGAAGAAGAAGATAGAGAGAGAGTGTGTTTTTCGAGGAGAATTTTTCTTTTTATATATATATATTCCGCTAACAGGGAATTTTTCACGATGAATGGTGAAAAATTGAACTTTGTGTACAATTTTTTTGGAACGCGATTCGGTTTTTTTTCTTCTTCTGGATCGATTGATACATAAATTTTTGAAATGGGAAAATTCAAATTTTTTCAAAGCAAAGTTTTCGTTTGGTGAACGAATTGGGAATACTGAGAGTTCACTTGATACGTTTGAAGAATAAAAATGAAAATTTACAGGAATCAAAGAAGACCAGGATTCGAACCCTGGTCAATTTAGTAGCAAGCGAGAGTTTTGCTCATTACGCTAATAAGACTTTCCAAGTACGTTTCTTCCTTCTTTGTGTATTTATATCATCTCTATTGGATATTTGTACGAAAACTGGACTTTATATAATTTCCATCTCTTTCATATTTTTTTTTCTTAATTTTCACATCGCAAATTTTATTTTTTCGTAATTTTTTAATCATCGCGAATCTATCTAATTATCGAGGAAAAACAGAGCGTGGAACGAGTTCAATTAAAACAACTAATTATAGATATAACGAGGCGAAGCAAGATTGTCCCTTTTTCCTGTATCAAATAAAACCCGACAGTATCTCTCTTCGAATTAAGATTCGAGGAGGATTCTCCCCGCAATCTCGAGCAATTCACTCGTTTGTTTACCGTCGCGCGTTTCGCGGATGCCTCCGAATGTTCCTCGATTCCAATTTGACGAGAAGTGTTGAGCAAAGCCGACGTTCGTTTCTATTTGTTCCCTTGGCTGAGAGTGGTCGTGAAACCGGGAACCGGTTTAAACCTGGAAACTTTTCGACGTTGCCATCGTGATTTTATCAGAAACTATTCTTCCCTGCGTTTTTCCATTCGCTCGCCGGACTGAAATATTCCTCTCCCCGAAAAATAAAAATGGAATGAGAAGAAAAAAATATATATATTTCGTTTCTCGTTATTTCCACGAGTAATTTTTATAATCATCTTTAATAAACAAATTTCGATCGTATCGCTATTAATTTTCCTTCGTATGCATTCCCAAATCTTTAATTGAAAAGTTTAATCAAAAACATTCGATCCTTTTAAACACTAGAATTACTAGAATTCTTATTTCTCCTCGAAGAGATTCCAAAAAAAGAAAAGAATTAAACTAAAGATAGAAGGGGAAAAACTTTATCACGAGAAATAAAATATCCATCCCGCAAATATAAAACCTCTCCTTCTCCTTCCTTCCATTATCTTTAAACTGCCACCCCTTTTGTCATAGACAAAAGCCTGCACGATCCTCCTCCATCCTCCAACATTTCTTCCAATCTTGCATCCAACAATGAAATTTCAAGAGGAATCGAAAATGGCGGATGGCAATTCCTCCTCTGATCGGCCGATGAAATCGTCCACGATTGGCGTAACGAACTAATTGACGCCTCCCTCTCCCCTTCTCCCCCGCTCAAAGAGGAAGAAAACTCTCGAGGGCGAACAATTTGCGACCGATGAATAAAGAAACGAGCGAAATCTGCGAAATCGTTTCGCCCACGAAACGGTTTCACGAGGGAAACGCCTCGCCTTGGGAGGTGGAACGTAACGAGCCCCGATTCCGGATTGGGTAACACGAAGGAGGGAAACCGTTGCTCGTTCCTCCCTCCGATCAGGATCCCTCGTTATCGCCCTGTTTCTCCTTCATTGCCTTCCATTCCGTTTGTTGTGTTTAGGGCTAGCCGATCGCCCGATCTCTCCTTCCCTATTATCGACGAATAAGTTTTCACAGGAGTATCCTCGATGGAAAAATGTATTCTCCTATTTAAACAAGTTATATAAATAATTTCATCGTCTCCCAATCTCATTATCTCTTTTTACTTCGACTATATATACACACATTGATCGGTTCCATCGACGAAAAAATCGAAAGCCTCCATTATGGAAATGGGGCGGATGTACTCTTTGACCCTTTGTCTCTTCCGTGTCACCGGGCTCCGATTGAAATAGGCGGTAAGTGGCGATGGAAAGACGGTAAATCGCCATCGCGGATTAACTTGATTCCTCCATCGAGGATCATCGATCGGTGGCCCCCGGTTAACGTTTATCACCCAAATATCGAGGGCAAACGGTGCAACGCGATACTCGGTCGTGCATGGGCGAACTCGGTTGAATTGAACTCGATCGTTTATCAAAGGAATAAAGGAATAAAAATCGAAAACGAACAATACCTTTCCGCCCCTCCTCCAATTGTATCGTTAAATCTTGCTCCTTCGATTTGTCCAATTCCTTTCCCTCTCTCTTCCTTTTTCTAATTTTAGAGAAAATTCGGGAAAAATCATTTCGCACGACCGGGAATGAGAGGAGAGGTCTCGAGTGCGGGTGAATCGATCCTCGAGTTTCGAGAAATCGTATCGTTTCGAGAACGTTGTTGCTACGGGGTAAATAGAAAGATCTCGGATCGTGTCAGATGTGGAATGATCCTAACGGGATCCCCGGGAGGGCCGCGTCACGGAAAGAAGGGCACTGACGGTGCATGACGGTGTATTATGTTTGCATACTGCATCGAAAGGAAGACGCGCCCTCCTTCGATGCAGCTCGCATCCCCAACCCTTGAATATTCATGCGAGCCTCGTCGAAACCGATGGAAATGTCAATGCTCGGGACGCGATTCGCGGGAGAAGGAAGAAAGAGGAGAAAAGGGAGATGTAATTGCATCCGACGAATCGTTGCCCCAGTTTCTTCTTCCCGCCAATGTTTGTGTTCCTTGATTGCCGTGGAGGGAGGGCAGGGAAGAAATAAATATATAACGTTCCAGACTTGTTAACGAATGAACGTTTCACCTCAAAAGCACGAGCTTGTTACTAAATTCCAAGTAATTTTTCATTGGGTAAATCGATCGTGTGAATTTGTGTGAAATCGATGTGTGAAGATTCTGTCAGGATTGTCGTATTAACAATGTTTTTGTTAAAGATTTAATTTCAACTTGAATTTTTAACATTTGAAACATTTTCTTTCTTTTCTTCATCGTGTTATTATTATAATCGAACGTTGTTACGTTAACTTTAAATTTTTATGATATCTGATGTACGCATTGGATAAAATAATAATATAGAAATTTTCATAATGCGTCGTTCCACCGAGTAATAACTTTGTCCACGCGATACAATCGTTTAAAGAGATAATGTATTTTGCATTGAAATTTCGCTGGATTCATTTCCCGGGAAAAGACCTCATCAGAAATATCAACTTCTCTTTAATTTTAATCGTTAAAATCTTCAATTTAAAATACAGGAATAAGTCGAAGAGAGAGAATACAATTCTTTCATTTAAAAAAAAAAAAATACGAACGAAAAATTGATTCGAATCATTCTCCTCCTTCTCCTCCATCTTTCATCTTTCATCTTCTAAAATTTCAAATTTCTCAAAGAAGGAAACTGATGGTGCCTCCCCTGCTCTCGAGACGATACCACGATGTCGTAATTAACAAGAGGGGCGTCTAATTTGTACAGTTTTTACCCTTAATCAGCATTCCGGTTGTATAGAGGCTCGTTAATTAACGAAACCTCATCTCGACCCTCGGCTGAACGTGGCCGGGCCTCGACTTGGAAATATCATCGTATCTCCGGATGGGAGTGAGGGCAACTAAAGGCAGACCCTGGTGATTAATCAACGCGTCGCTGACTTAATACAATCATCCACCGGTTGTATCCTTCCAGCCATCCTTCCAACCGACGGTGGAAACGCGGATAATATGCAAATCTTGCTCTCGATGAATCATCCGCTCGAAACTCTCCCCCTTTTTCGAGAAATCGACGATACTTGCGCCCGTCCACTAATGAATTTTGATCGTTTGTTATATACGAAAGGAAACGTAGAAAGAGTTTGAGATCTTTGTTCGCGACGCGTTTATACCCATCGCTACTTTATTTCAACGCCCGAGAAGAATCGCGTCCCGTCACTGGTTGATAAAATTCGAAACACGTGCACCAAGGGTTTACAAAACGGCCGGAAGATGAGGGGAGAATCGTTAAAGGGGAGAGAAACGTTTCGAAAATAAGAAAAAAAAGAAAACCACCTTTCCCTCCCCTCTTTTCGAGGAAACGAAGGATCGAATGGCGAGATCTGCCTCTCTCTCGTCGAAAGACTTCTCCTTTCTCCAGGGACAAAGAGCAAGAAGATGACGAGCGACCGTTGAAACACGAGAGGGTGGAACAATCGAGGAAAAGGGGGTTCGGAGTCGATGAGAGGTCTTCGAACCGCGCAAACCTCTCTCTCTCTCTCTCTATCGCTCTTTCTCTCGTATCCTTCGTGCCTTGGATTTCAAAGAGAGAGAAATGAGGAGGTGGGTGAAAAAAGGAAGCGGAATCGAAAAGGAAACAATGTCGTCGGCTAGGAGGCGCATCCTAGAGAGTATCTCCCTTCCTCTGGCTGATCCACTTCCGGCTCGTGAGGAGAATAGTGGCCTGTGGACGCGAGATATCAATGCATTTCGTTCCCCGGATGAATCTCGCGAGAGATGTTGATGTTTGAAGAAGAAATGCGTACGAGATGTACATTTCGAAGAATATTTTTATGATATTCGTTGTCAAGAAAAGTGCGGCGATCCTTCTTTGAATTTTAACGTCCCTTTTCACCATCCTGTGTTTAGATATTCGATATAGAAATGCGATTACTTAGCTTTAATATCCCATAAAAAGAGAGAAATATCACGATGTTGAGGAGGAATCGACCAAGTGATTTTCAATTTTGAAAATCGTCGGGATCGGTCTTGTCTCGTCGATAAAACGTACTCGTAATTAAAGGATTATCTATTTCGATCGAATGAATTGTCAACAATGTACAAGGATCTCGGAGAAATTCTACGGGCGATTAATTCTCTGCCTGTAATTGGACCGGAGCGAATAATTCGATCAAGTAATTCGGTATAATTGGGACCACGAGCCAAGTTTGCAACGAACGCGATAATAAGAAAGCTTGGACAGGATGGAATTAGCAGCTTCGAATTAATCTTCTTATCGAACGAGGAATTTTGTTATCTCTTTCGAGACAATGAGGGACAATTTTAGATCAAATCGAGAGGATTCGTAATTTTTCTTTTTACCAGAAATGATGACGATTCTCTTTGTTAATTGATGAAATTACGAAATAAACTCTTTGTTTGGTTGATAAAAAAAAAAATTAGACAGATTTACACAATTTATAGGATGGACGCTGCTCGAAAAATCTGTTCCCCTTTACGATACTATTTTTCCACCACTCATAAGCTGTAGCCAACGATTCCGTGTATCCTCGTGTCTGAAAATAAATGAATATCATTTCTGGCCAAACAGCGAATGGCGAACAGTTAATGGCCAGAGTACGCTATTTATGGGTTTACATTTGCAACGCGTCCACACCGTTTATTGCGTTTTTATGGAAAGCATCGTTTCTTAAAATGCCCTCTACATCTCTTACTTGAACGAACAACACGATTCGATTCCACGCTCTGCGACATTTTCACAAACATGTTACCTTACATCTTCAACCGTTCCAATTACCACACTCAAAAGTAACGTTGTTCAGTCACAGCACGATCACTTTCACGAAATTCACAAATATCAACAAACGAAGAACCTTCGTATTCCAAAACTTTGAAAAAAGTCTCGTCTCCTCGGATTCTCCCGAGCCAATTAAATCCTCCCATCCCTGTTCGTTTCCCTGGGCGAATCGAATTAGATTGAATTAAGAAAACAAAATCTCTTGTTTCGAGGAACGATCGTCGTGGAGAGGAGAACGGATGGGGTGAAAAGGAAAGGACGAAAGGAGGGGGGAGAAAAGGCGCGTGTAACGGCAATTAGCAGATTAAAGTCAAGAAGGGTGTTATATCTGGTGGTTGGTCTCTCGAATTGGGAGGGGGAGGCATCGATACGAGGCGGCGAAACGAGCATCCCCTTTCATCCGGAAGACGAGGAGAGAAAAAAGAAGCATCGTCGTGTATCCCCCGTGAAAAGGAAAAGGGCGGATTTTTTTGCAATCCCTCGCCGTCTTTTTAGAATTCTAATAAAGGGGAAAGGGGTGAAGGACAAAGGCAGGCTGGCAATTAGCAGATTGAAATCAACGAAGTTTCGGGGATGGAAAAGTTTAGGTTCGATGACGATTTGCGGCACTCTCCTCCCCCTCGTCGAAACTTTTCATTTTCGGGACGAAGACGAGATCATTCGGAGGATCGGAGATGTATGGACGAAGGAAAGAATTTGCACGAGGAGAACGATGGAACATTGTCTTATTCTTTTTGAAAGAAATTTATTGACAAAGATAAAGGGGCAAAATGATGCACGCATCGTCTTTTCTGTAGTAGGGATAATTTATCAGACGAGTTTCGAAAATGGATCGATGTTGTCAATTACTTGAAGAGGTATATCGTAAACGCTAGAAGAAAATAGATTCATCTTATGAAATTTCTCGTCTCAGAGCCGTTCTCCGTAGAGCAGAAAAAGAAAGAGGTTGATCTTATTAATTCGAAGGGACGATGCATCAACGACAATTACATCAACTGTTATTTCAATAAAATCCTCCCCCCTCGCCGTTCCAAAAAAGAAAAGAAAGAATCGAAGAGAGAGGAATGAAAGGACCACCTTCTTCCATCAATTTAACCTAATCACCGAACAAATTCACGACGACGCGAACGTCGGCCGACGCGAGATATCGAATTAATTCCTCGAGAATTAATACCCGTCAAACTGTCCAACCGACTAAAACGAAAACCTAAAAAACGATTCCCCGAGAAAAATGATGATCCGAAAAAAGAGGGAAAGTCTCTTCGAGTTCAGTTCGAAAAATATCGATTTATCGATTTATTATCCCTCGTCGTAAAATCCAAACTTTCAAACAAATCGATGGAACCATCACTCGTCGTATTTTAAAAATATATCATTCGATTTCATCCAATCCACGAATATTGTCGAGACTCGTCCAAGGATCCCAAACACTGGATCGATTCGATCGAGAACTCTTCTCCTTCTTCTCCTTCTCCGTTGTATCGTTGACTCGTTAAGAGAACAAATTCGAGATATCCTGGATCGCAGCCACGAAAATTACTTATTTTTCCGAAAGTCCGAAACTCGTCAGCTCGTCTCGAACGTGAAATCGAGGGAGCCACTTACGGATGTTCGTTCTTCGAGCGACAGGAGAGGAGGGATGAGGAACATCACGACGTTAAACTACCCCCTATCTCCAAGGATCGCGTTCGGCATCGCAGATTTCCCTCCTTGGACATTTAAATTCCACCTGCCCACTCATTACGTAACACGTTCGACAAACTCGTGGAATCACTTGATCGCCTCGGCTTCTCGTCGTCCTTCCGTTCCCCCTCCCGAGAAACTTACCCCCCACTATCAGCAGCAGGTGAAACAGAGCACGTCGCACTTTCCCGCACTTCCGTCGAGCGTCTTTATCCATGGCTCCAAGGGTCCCCAAGGTTGAGAACGATCCTTCTCCTCGGCGGTCACAACAACGTGGCGGCGAAGGTCAAGGGGCCGGTGCCGCGTGCGACATCTGACCCCCTCGCTGCTCGCTTTGGCCGATCGGTTGCGGATCGACTCCAGCCGCTCTCCGGCCCGAATATTCGCGGAGAAATCCTTCACACAATGGCACAAAGGGGGAGAGAGAAGAAAGGGGGAGAGAAAGAAGAGACACAGCAGGCGAGTCCTCCGGAGCCGGGGGGGAGGGGACGCGCGCGCGCTCCCGTAACGTCGCGTTGTACGCCGCGTTCGCAACGCCACGCGGACGCGACAGTTCCTCACTTGCAACTGACGAGGGATGCTGCACGAAGAGTTTGCGCCAGCCTCGCGCCCGCGCACAGAATCCTTACTCCCCTGCGCGCTCCTGGCACCCTCGGTCAGTTAGTCACCCTTCTTCTCTCTCTCCGTTTACGCGCAAGGACGGGGCCCCTTCTTCGCCCTCCTCGTCGCCCTCGATGACAGCACGCTACGATTCTCTCTCTCTCGCCCCTTCGATCGTGTCTCCTTCTCGCTTGACCGAGTTCGCCGTGTTTCTCTTCCTCGACACGAAGGGGGAGGGCAGTTTTCACCCCCTCTTTTCCGCCGCGGTTCCTTAGTTAGGCGATCTACCCTCTTTCGCCGGCTGTGTATCTCAAACGCTAAAGAGTTTCTTAGGAAATTGAATTGAATCCACCCATCCCGCTCGTTATTTCTCTTCTTGTCCTGTCCCTCCTGGCTCTCGTTGCTCGCCTCTTCCTTCCGTCACGTGCCTCCCGGCGACCTCCCCAACCGCAGTTTCGGGTAGTTTCGTTTCCCTTTAACCGTCGTCACCTTCGCGCCGACCGAGCCTTCCCCGATTGTCTGCCCGTTAAGCGGCAATTTATATGTTAACAGGGACGAATCGGTCGAGAGTCATGCATACGTTTAGGGAAAGGGGTTGAGTCGTTGTTGCCTTCGCTCGGTTAAAGCCATCGATTTTTCGTCCAACGATTTATGTGGCCAGAGATGTACGGTTTATCGATTTATATAAACGATCCGATTGGGATGATATTTGACGGAATAGTTGAATGGTCGAGAGATTTAATTGAAAATTGAAATGTTCTTTGACAATTGAGAACGAGGATATGCGAATATACTCGAACGAATTTTTGAAGAAAAGAAATTTATAAATAATCTTCGAAATAAGCTCATCTTCTCCTTCATCTACCGATTCATTCAACCAAATTCGCTTAATGTAAACGCGGCTTTAGTCGGGTTCGACGATCAAACTGTCTGCCCGATATCGATCTATCCCCGTAAGCTCCTCTTGCATCCCTTTTGGGGATGTTATCGGTTACATGGAAATTCGGGCAAATAGTTGTAAGAAAAGAGATTCGAGGGAGGTCAAATTTTTTTTTCCTAAATTGTGGAACGATTTCTGGTGGAATTGATGGGTATTTATTAATCTTCGATAAATTTTTCACGAAATTCTTTCGTGATAAAAGAAAGAAACTAAATCTGATATATCGTTTCACGTTGATCGAAATGTTACAAAACTATTATAATTAAACTATTGCATCATCGAGCGTGAAAAGATTGAATATACAGCTTTTCGCGTTACAAGACAATATTTTGCGATATTTTTCGAACACACGATAAAATGGATATTAATTATTGAATTGGAGGATAAAGAAAGAAACAGAAGAATTCGAAAATCGGGAATTTCGGTCGATCATAGGAGCAATACGAGCGGAAGTGAAATTACAGGGCGTGTTGCAAGCCGTGTAGCAAACCGTGGCGCGACACGCTCGAGGATCAAAGCAGAATCGACGCGAGAAAGCCAAATAGACGCGAGCATTAGCAGCGCGTCTCCGCTGTTCAAATCGCACCTTGACACGTGTCCCCGGCTCATAGATTTCCTGGTTACATCGTCCTTCGTCTTGTCGAAAATTACTATCCCTTTGAAAAATTCTTCGATAATAAATAATAAATGATAAATTTCATTATCGACGCTGTACGATAGTTGCTCTACACGGGAACCGTAATAATATAAAGTTTCTGGTTACGGTTTAGTTAGTAACGAGTTTTTGGAAGCGGAGGCTTAGTTTGGAACGATATTGCGGTTGATAAAATTCAATATTGTTGAAACTTTGTTTAACGAGACCGCAATAGATAGTGCAGATTGGTCGATAGGTTAATTGGAGAATGATAGAAAATTTCCCTTTCCTTTTCCCTTCTCCTTTTAAGCTTCTCAATTACCAATTCTCCTAATTGTATATAGAATTATTCCAGATAAATTTGATTTCACGTTAATAATTTCTTGATATTCTATTTTTTCTTGATTAATCGATTATTTTGCTAACTTTCGCTTGGCAAGCCAAATCCTCTAATTATCGAAACAGGAACCAATTTACTAATCAACATCCATTTTCCATCTCGAAACGAGGGCCGTATTTACAATAAAACGTAACAGGCCCTTCCGATACCCCGCGCAAAGCTAATTAGCTTGATAACAGGGTGTTCGCGTGGAAGGGTAGCAAGAATCGAAGAGCCAGAGGGAGGAGGATCGCCGCAACAGCCCCTCGAATTACGCTTATAATCGGCGAATGCTGGCTCGAATTGAGTCTCAAACATTAACCCAGCGATGGCTCGATAGTCCCCAACTTTCAACTGTTCGTTTCTCCTCAATTTTCCAATCCCCGAATTTTCAATCCAAAGATTTTTAGAACTTTTCTGAAGAATTTACTTATTCCTGAAGTTCCTATAAGTCTATAATCTGTTCGATTGTAAGATAAATGGTACAAAAGGATTACGATATATTATTGCGAATATTTTATTCGATCATTGCCGAAAATTTTCCATGGAAAAGAAATTAGAATAGCAGAAACGACAGAGAAGTGGAGGAAGGCGGAAGACCCCTTCGATTCGATTCGCGATATCGAAATTAGAAATTTGAGGTTATGGACCTCGATGATGAAAAAGGAGAAGAGAAAGAAAAAAGATGGTCTAGAATAATATGGGAGGGAATAGATGGAAGGATTATCAAGACCACGAGAAGCATTAGCCCCGCGTGCAGAATGGAGCCGTGGTGGAAAGGGTTCGGTGAAACGCAATTTAATGCAATTTCTCGTTTAGTCAGAACTTTTAAAGTTGTTAGCGGCAAGTTGAGTGGCCCTTTCTCGTTTCCGTGATGTACGCACACGCGTTCCCTGTGTGCAACCTCGCGAACCGCTCTATTGTTCGAGGTTAAACTTTCCGAGGTTTAATTCGAACAGTGTGCGATTTTCTTTTCTCGATTCGACTTTTTTTTTTACGAAATATAATCGGAAAATTAATTGTCGAAAGAAATTTTAGCGCACGATCAATGTTTGAACAACACTCGAGTCGTCATCGTTCGAATTAATTTGTATTAGATTAATTTCTAAGAATCTCTACACCATTTCCGTAGTATATTGTACGTTTTAAAATATTCACGCAAGAAATGCGCGTCTATTTACGAAAAATTGATGAAAAAGGAGTGCAGTTTTAAAGGATGAAACTAAAACTAAGCTTATGATGGAGGAAATCTCGTTTCTTGTGAAAAATTTTGCAAGATCAAATCTCGTTTACGGGACAGATTAATTGTTTCGAATATAAACGCGTAGTACATTTTATATAATAATAAATCGTCCAACGAAACTAATTCTTCGAAACAAATTCCATCGAATAATGTTTATATTTAGATTTATCAAAGTTGAAACAATCTCGGAATTCTTGCGCGAGTTCCGTTTTAAAACAAGACTTTGCGAGAGAGTCGAAGATGTCTTAGGAGGTCTTTTAAGATTGAATCGAGGTTCCGTGGCGTGCAGAAGCTTGAAATTCTTTCGTTGAAACCCGCACCGAGCGGGAAACTTCCGGCGATGGCGTGCTTCCGCGCCGGGTAAATGAGACTAAACCGTCATTCGAAAAAGAGGAGGAGGAAGAAGAAGAAGAAAAAAGAAAATAAAGGAAAGAATAATTCACTTTGCTGCAGTCGAGAGGTTAAGAGTTGCGAGTTTAGATTCATTATGAAGTTTCACGACTTAAATGAGACAGTTGCCGCGGCAGAAAGCTGCTTAAGGAAGTTAATTCGGAAACTTTTTTGTCGCTTCCGCTGAATGAATGAACGAACGCGATTCACGAAAATTCGTACATCCTACTCTTCTCCAATTTTCTCGTTTCTAAGTCTTTAAAGAAATTTTGCCCCGGAAATCGATCAATATTTTGAACACTGCGATGACGAGCAGCCATGTTTTAAGAGTATTGTGATTTGATCTTTTTCAAATTTCATTCCCTCCTAAATTTCGAGATCGATTTCCAAACCCACCCTTCCAACAAGTCTCCGTTTGCTGATTTTCCATTAAGTGCAAGGAACGGATGGATTAAACAATATCCATTTGTATTTTTTTCTTTTCTCTCTCTGAAAAATCGATTCGCAGCGGATAAGAACAAAAGGTGGCGGTGAAACACCTTTGGAAAAGCACGATTTTCGTTCAAACGCGCTTTGTCGCGAATCCAAAAAACTAGTGAATCCTCGCCGATTCTAAACTCCGGGTAAATTGAAACAACGCCGTTTACTCGTGATCCAAAGGTGGTGGAGCGTCGATCCCGCGGGAGATGTTGCTCTTTGAGCGCGGTTTACATCTCCTTCTCCCTTCTCACGCCTGGCTTTTTCGCTTGGCCCGCAGATTAAGCTCGTACAATTCGATTCGAGTCTGAAGAGGGTGGTGATTCTTCGCTCGCGGAAAAATATACATTCGATTGTGTTCTTGGAATTTTGTACAGCAACGGATCAAACTTTTGGAATATAAACTTCTTGAAATCTCCTTCAGATTTTCGCCTAATTTATAGACTCGTGTTGTTAGAGAAAATTGTGGAATATTATTAAATGAAAATTTAAACTTCTTGCCGCGTTGTATAACGTTGTATAAAGGGGTTAAATTTTTACCGCCACTTGCAAACAGATGATTTTCACGATCGTAAAACGTTGAATGGAATATTTTTAAGAATCTCCAAATAAATATATATATGAGGATAAACAGTATTTGTGCGAGCATGCAATTAGCAGATAGATCTATTAACACATTGTAAGGATATAGTAATTTCATCGAATTTATATTTCCATCTCTCTGTTTATATTATGGTGTTGTTTGTTTACAACCATGGCTCGTTTGTTTACTCTCGTCGGCTTGTTCAGTTATGAACCAATTGTTTACGTTCCTCCATCGTGGTTCGTTTACATTTTTCTCGTATTATTCATTATATTCTTCTTTTGTTTATACTTTTCGGGATATTTGCCGACGAATAATTCGAACAAGCTTGACGAACACCTCGATAATCGAATACTTTTATATTCTGATTGAAAATTATAAACGAAGCAATGGATTTTTTTTATATCGAAAGAGGGAAGCGAACCCTTCGAAGTTTTATTTTTATTATTTTTAAAAGAAATTTTTGCGCGTACAAATTGCGTACAGGTTGTTGATTTCTTCTCGAATTGTTCTGCGCATGAACACTTTGCAGGCATTAAAATCAGAATTTCTGGCTCGGACAAATCCACCCTATTTTTTAGACGAATTAATATTTTTTCGGCCGATACACAGATAGTTGCATTTTTCTCAAAGGGGAAACGAAAGGGAGCGTAAGAATTCGGCATGAATTTTACTTGACGTTCAACGACGTCGAATAAACAGTCACGTCCCTTTAAACCGGGTTATTGTGGCCGGTAAACGTTCAATTACGTTCCTCGCGCTCGCTCTCTTCGACACTTCAATTCACTTTTATCCCTTTGTGAATACTAACAAAGGGTGCTTACGGCCACGTTTCACCCGTTCCCTTTGCACAACGGGACGTTTCAACGTCCACGAATTCGACAAACAAACGCTCCAAGTCGATCAGACGAGGAGATAAATCCTCTTCGAGGAGATAACCAAGTGAAATATACATGGAGTGAATAATATTTTTCCCGATTCAATTTCAGCTTAACCGAGAAAAGCCAACCTAAAATTTAATTATACAATTTTTGAACGAGAATTAAAATTTGTCAATCGATTTCCTCGATAAGAAAAACCATACGAATTTATTCATCCTCCGCGCGAGCAAAACTTTCCACCGCTATTAACAAAATATACTTAAAAATTATTAAAAGCAACGAATAAAATTCCTGCCTCCCTCCCCCTGCGCGCATTCACCGTAAATGATAATCAGCTTAACTTTTCCATTCCCCTCAAACACCATCCGTTCGTCGCGCGTTAATTCTCGTCTAATTGCGCGAGACGTTCGTCACGTGATTCCATCCACGATATTGTACACGAGACTGGGGGACTTTGTATTCCATTCTATCGTTTCCATTAACGGAAAATTGGAGGGGGGAGGGAACAAAAAACGTCGTTGTTTGACGTGAGAGAGAGAAAAAAAAGAACGGAAGGAGAACGAGAGCGCCATGTCAAGTTGGACAGCCCTTTAAATCGAATTTAACGATCAAATTGCTCTTTGCTCCGCCCCCCGGCCGGCTGATATTGTTAATTACTTGTTTGTCACGATGCCCGTCGTTAAACAGACGCGACGGTAAATTGCACGTGACATCTACGTAATTCTAAACGTACACACCGGGGCTGGAAAAAATAGCGGGCTTTGTCGCGACCTCGAGCCATCTGTGCGTGGATTGGTATTGCGTCAATTGTTATAACTTCAAACTAACATCGTCCGAGAAATTTGGCAATTTATTTCATCAGCTCGAAATTTTAGACACTTTCTCTCATTTCTGTCGTCTGGTATTTTTATAAAAGGAATTCGGACAGTGGAAATTGTCGTTATTCGTATGATCGTGTAATGGCAAGAATTTGGGGAATAACGAGCCTCGATAAACTGGAATTCGAATCGAGACACCTGTCCACCGCCGCTATTCCAAATTTCTCGGCTGTTCAACATACGCGTTTCTGTTGCGTTTGTGTTGCACGCAAGCATCGCGAATTTCGCCTTCACTGGCAGCCAGAAGACATTAAAGCCAGACACGATGTATCACGATGTAAATGCTGAATAGTAACGGACTGCAACTTCGATGGAGAATCATCGGGGTGGCTATTTTATGAAAGAGATATCGAAAGAACCATCTGTAACAGAGATATCTTTATTTTTATTATAAGAATTATAAGTTTTGGAAAATTTTCTTTCTTCTGGATTAATTTCACTTCGAGATTTGATGGATAAATTTCTAATTATCCAAATTTCGAGAAATTTTCCCTCGCAATAGATCGATGATCCAAGCGTTTCCGTTTGGAGAAAAAGTGATTCGATTCGAGAGAAATTGCATAATCAACTCGAGCTTCTTACGTAGCAAGAATAGAATTATTGTTACTGGAATAAAATGGAACAGTTGGTCTTTTCTCTCTTGTTGAAAACGTTCCTGGAATGGGCTAAATTTTTGAAAGCGTCTTTATTCGACCAGGATGATTTCCAGCTGATCGCGTCCCCAGCACCCAGAGTACCCTCATCTTTTTCGTTGATCGATTCGTCGGTTGATATTCTCGTTACAGAGGGAGAGAATTTGATGAAAATTTCGGGACTGGGCCACCCATTCGATTCCCCTCTCCTTTCTAAACGCCGGTAGTACAGTGGCAAATTAAATTTTTCAATTGTTTCGTCGTTTTTCGTCCGATATATTCAAAGCTTTTTATCAATCATGAGTCGCAACTAGCTCGAAGGTTTAAATTAAACGCGGAACAAATATCGTTCGATGCTATTCGGATCCAAACCGTTGCGAACCTTCGATCTTCTATCACCTTTAATTACTATTTTTAAAAGATATATAATTATAGATTTGAATTATTCGTTCCATCGTTTTGTATTGTATATAATTTATTATCTATCGTTTTCTACAAAATTAAAGAAGAACAGGATTGGAAGAAGAAAAAGAAATTTCAAAAAGCGGAGTATTAAACAATGGAATTACCAAAATTCGTATCGTTTTTTTTCTTTCTTTTCTCCTTTCCGCCGACATAGTTCAGGGTTACGTGGATTTCGTCGTTTTATTCCCACCCGGCGCTTGTGGGAAACATTTATATTCCGCACGTTTCGCTCGTTCTCTGTGTATCAATCGGTTTCACATAACAAGCTCGACTTATTGATTGCACGAATGTCCACCCCTCCTCCTCGTCCCCGTTAATTCATCGTTATAAATGCACCGTGATTTTCATCGAACGAAGTTAATAACATTGTCGAGAGGAATTGCGTAAGAGGGAAAGAAATTGGAAATTTCTACTCATTAATATATATGCATATATTTTTCGATTCTAAAAATTCATCGAATCCTTTCATATCCTTTCGAGAGCTGGAAAGAATGGAATCGAGACTGTTTCCTCGTCGATGAATGATCGAATTCGAATCGATCAAATCTAGTTAATAAGTTGCTATTACTCTTTTCAACCCTTTCGTCGATAGCCTTTCTTACTTTTTTCTCCGAACTTCTCCGTATCAAATTCTCGTTTCTCTAAAAAAAAAGATAGAAATCTTTAGCTTATAATTAACGAAATAAAATTCCTTTGTTAAAAATCGGATCGATCCAATCGACTCGAGCGAAGATAAACGCCCAAATTTAATCTCGAACGTAATTCATCCCCTCCCCTCACGAGATCAAGAGAAACCCTCTTCCCAAAAGTCGAAAGAGATCTGGGCTATCCTCTTCCCGGAGCTGGGTGGCGCCAGCTCTTTTCGGGGATATTAAGAAGAAAGAAGAGGCTCGCGACCTCGACCCTTCAAACGGTCGATCCGAGCGGAATTTATGCGCGACCTCGCGACGAGATTGTCCCATCCTCCTTTCCCCTCTCCTTCCAGGAACCCGTCGCGTGTATATCGTGCGATATTATTGTGTTACTGTTCTCGTGCACGGAGGGATATCCCTGTCTCTGGCTCTCGTCTGGACATCCACGTCACGCTGCGATGTCAGCATGGGCTGGGTTTGGTTGGGTTCTTCGTTGAAATGCAGCTGGATTCCTCTCTCTCTCTCTCTCTGGAGAATGCTCAGAGGATGTTTGATGGTTTTACGGGAGAGGAGATCTGGTCTGGTGCGGTTTTGAGGCGAGGCTACACGAAGGGTGTGATGGATGCGTGCTTTCGAGAGCAGGCTGTTGGTTCCGGAGAAAGCGAATCGTCCAACGCGATTTGGAGAGGGAATAAAATTTTGGGAAGGCTCGATTCCTTGCTCCGGAAATTTCTCGGATCAAGATTGGATTTTTGGAAATTTGTGTCGCTCAAAAATGCGAATAATTCGGGTTGGACGCGTGGTGGAAGAATTTTGAATTTTGCGATGGACGTGAGAGGAGTTGTGGGGTGGTTTATTGAGAATTAACGAGGATAGGTCGAAAATGGATAAAGCGTACGTCTCGCGAATTTTATATACGGGATAAGGCAAACGTTCGAGTTTACGTTTTCGAGCGTCTCTTGCCAGTTACTTAGCGTCGAATTAGATCGAAGTTTAGGCGTAAGTTAAAGATGGGCGAAGTCTACGGGGGTGGCACGATTCCATTTAAGTTAGGCTGAGGTTAGCTTTACTCCGAGTGTCGGGTAGATACGAGTTATTCCGTGAATGGTTAAGCTTGGATCGCATGGAAACTAAGTCTAACTTGAATGGGCGTTAGGCTTCAATCGCATATTCGACACAAATTAAGGAAATACACAGGATCAAACTGTTCCTCCAAATCTTGGATTATCCGATAGAGATGTAATACAAAGGTATCTTCCCGACCCGCACAAAATCACAATCGTCTTCAATCGTTTTGTATTGCGAATTTTCATCTTCGAAAATCCCACGACAAGAAAATTTTCTTGGATATTTCTTTGGATAAAGGAATTTTCTTCGAAATGCTAAGAAGATATATAATTTAATTCGATTTCGAATTTTGAATATTTCTTACATCCTCTTAGCGTATCGTATCGAGGACAATCACAGTTGTTGCACAGCAATATTTTTACAAACGGTTGTCTTATCGTAACCACTATGCATCATAAGCCGTTATCATGGCGCCGAGGAACTCTCGTTGCTGCAACGAGACTCGACTCTTCCTCCTCTCTTGAGAATTAAGTTTCGAGCCGTCTCTATCTACGATTGCAACAAGCAGAATCTTGGAATAAAAAAAAAAACAGGAGAGGAATCTTGTTCTGTTTCCCATCCTCCGTAATTTCGATCGCGGAAAAATTTAAAATCTAATTCTTCTCGAATCTCGGGGTCGTTTTTGGGGGTTTATTTGGATGGTTTAGATGGTTGATTTAAATTTTGTTTGAATTCGAGGAAAGTGGACGGCAACAAGTAGAAAGCTTTCAGATGGATATATCCACCGAATTCGACGCTTTCGAATCGAATAGCGAAACTGAAAGCTTCCGAATTCGTTTGAATCTGATGTTTCCGATGCAACTTGCAATCCGGTTTAGAAATTTCTAGTTTACATTTTCCGCTTTCAACTCTCCCAAATTGATTCCCAATTGAACCCAACACTTTTCCATCGACAATTTCATGAAAATTTCCTATTTTGAAAGTTTCCCCAAATAACCTCATTAGAATTTATTTAATATTCAAATCCTCGAGTCAAACTCCGTTACAAAATTAGATACAACGCGGGAAAAACTAGCCCTTAACTTCGAATAACCCCAAACTATAAATCGAACGACATTAATCAACCACATTAATCGAGAATCTTGATCATTATCCTGCTCACAAGGAGCATCCTCCTAAGAAGCTTCTTACCACCAATTATCAACTCTCGAAAGACCGACAACATCCACCCATCGATCGATCCTAACTACCTCCTCCTTAATTATCCCTTTTTCCAAAGCAGCGATGCTTCCAAAAACGCTTCTTCCCCTTGGAATATTTCCTTTCTTCCCTCGCAACGCGTCATCGAACTTGAAAAATCGTATCCACGAAGGATGGACGAAGGCAGCGTCCCCTCATCGTCCCAAGAATGGAAAGCAAAGCCTCGCGCATGGTCGGCCGCGACAATGACGCGTGGTGCATGGAGGAGGAAGGGAGAGACGGCGTTCGAAGCGCATGTACGCGTGCACTAATGGCACCAGGCACCAGGCTTGAGGATGACATTAAGCAGCAAGTGCAGCGGAGTGTGCATTGTCGTTCCCGTTGAATGTCGTCGTGCGGGCTGGTGAACAGGCCGCCGACTCCTTCTTCCTCCTCCACCCCCTATTCCTTCCCTCCTCGTCGCCATGTATCGCTGCAAAAGCGGCCAACGAGATTTGTTTTGCCAAGGCATCTTGCACAAAAGCAAGCGCTTCCTTCCCTCGCGCAGTAATCATCTCGATCGATTTAGAAATCGGATAATCGTATTCGTTATAAGAATAAGAGAAATTTTCCATTTCACGAATCGAATCCTAGCAAGAGAGAAGATCGAGTCGAAAGGAGCGAACAAAGGGCGGAAAGGGAAAACGAATCGACGAGAAATCGATCGATTAGCCCTCGAGAGAGCCCGTATTCCGCGTCCCTGTTTATTAAACATTCCGATTGCCGCGTGTATCAACGTTTATTCGCAAATACGCCGAGTGGAAATCGAATCAGCGGAAACGGGTCGACTGTCGGGCGACGGAAAACTGTCGGTTAAACGCGATTCTTCCTCCCATTTTGATGGATCCCTATCCTCTCGAGCCGGTTTGTTCGTCATAACCGCGTAACCAGAAACTTCTATCGACCAAGCTTCCTTTATCTCCCGTCCATTGAAAAATTTTCCAAAAAAATATGGAACCTTTCGATTAAGAAAAAAAATGATACAAATGATTTTTTCGCTTCGTTACATTTTCGTAAATTTCCACAGGACGATTGACTCTCGTTGAAGTAAAGGAAGACGGATAATTGAACGAACGTCACAGCTCTGAATCATTTATCGCGTCTCAATTTAACTGGAATTAAATTCTCGATAGAATGATCGAAGAATTGAACAAAGGCAGTACAATTGCGATTTCATCTTTAACGAGTTTATTTCTCGCAAATTCGCGTATCGAAAATTTAAAACCTCGAGTTTATCATTACATTGTTCTCAAAGTTTGACCGAGTGCACGAAGAGAACGAATAATGGAAAATGGAATAAAATAAAAATTCTTCTCCTAAGGCCTCGGTGTTAAGGCTCGCCGTATTCAGTTTCTCGTGTCATTTGTAATATTCGCAACAAATGGTGGGACAGGATGAAACGCGAGCGGCAAACACAAGAGAGAAAACTTTCGTTAATTGGTGCGGAAACGTGTAACTCGCCGTTTCGTTTCCTTCCTTTCCACCCCTTCGTTCCTTCCGTTCTTTTTAATCCCACATCGATACCAAGGCTTCCGCCCCCTTTTTTCTTCTTTACAAACGCGTCTCGTGCGAGAAAAACGTATGTATATGTGTGTATACGCGGATAGGGGTTGGAAAATAATATGAAGGCGGGCGCGAAAATTTCCTACCCCGTGATAATTATCGCGGATTCCGCCACCGTCTCTAAAGGGTGGCTTCTTTGAAAACCGCCCCTGTCGCGTTAATTTCCATTTGAATTTTATACCGAATTCCGAATACCGGCTTTATTATTATAAACCAACGACGGGTTCGACGGATGAGACGCGTCTGTCACTAATAACGTGTCTTTCGATACGTGTCGAAAGGGTTGTCAAAGGGTTGTTTGAAAAATTTGTGAGAGGGAGATTGCACATCGCGAATATTGACGTTATTCTCGTGTTTCTTATTTTTTTTTTTAATTAAAATTGAAAAAGAAATTGCTTCAGAAATAGAAAATTGTAAATTTGTACAAATATTTTTATTTGTCGATTTCATTTCACGAAAATTCTGATTCTACGTATTTGATTATTGAAATAATACCTCGACTCTCGTCGCCCGAGATTGAGACTCTTAAAATTAAAATTAATTACCAACGTCTTGCCAATTATTACTCGAATCGCGATACTTTCGTCAAATTGCCGTACGATAAATTCAATTCCAGCGAGATCTTTAAAAATTTTTTATCCCCCTTCCATCGACAATGTTTTCTTGGCAATCTCGATTCGCAACCGTCGATTATCCGCCCCGCAAAGAACAAGGAAATCTTACATTACAATTCTTTAAGTCTGTATTTCGTTTCCACCCCCGTGGCCGGTATCGTTTATCCACTCTCCCCCTCCTCCCTCGTTTCGGTATCGATTGCAATCCACGGCATTCTTTCCCATTTCTTTCTTCCCCCCCTCCCCCTTTCCCCGATATTTCGTATCGCGCTGTTTCGTGAAAGGGCCGCTTTTATATTTTTCTCGTTGACTCGCTTCCACGGATTATCTGGCTGGATGCCATCTTGAATTGCGCATTCCCGATAATTCTTTCCCGCTTATGGTACTCTATGAGGAACGCCTGTTCCCTCCTCTCCCCTCCCCCTCCCCCTATCCGGAGTTCACGAACGATTATCGATGGAAATTTTTGGAGAATTGAAATCTAGAGGTACTACACTTTTTGACGTCGAAGAATTTATTTGAATTTATTCCCATTTAATAAAGCGATAAGAATACGAGAATATATTGAAAAGTTACGTCGATTTTTACGATCTCGATAAAATGGATTTTGCGTACACGCGTGATAAATTTCTACTTTTGCCTAAAGTTGGAATCAAAATGAAAAAATCCATTTAATAACCATTCTACACTCGAGAGTAATAATAAACGCGCGATTTTCGACTCATTTTCCTTTTCCAACGGAAACCGATCTAGCGCGAGCGAGACGATGAAAACATCAAACTCTTTCCCTCCAAGAGATTAAATCGACGAAGAAAATTCATCCCTTCCGATGTATCCATTTTATGAAAAAATATACGAACGAGTTAAAACTCTTATTTCGGTAGAAATACCGCACACGAATTCTAGTAGACGAGATTTAAAAAAAAAGAACAGAGAATGCAGGTACGAATGTGTCCCGCTATCTCTAACACAAAGAATCACAGTCTCATCCCTTTTTTGCATCTGTCATTCGCGGCTAACGATAACACGGGTTACCCGTATAGCCGGAGAAGAGTTAATACGTTTGTCTATGACAGAGAGAAGGTGGGTGAATTGGAATCTCTCCGCACCAACTTTGTCTCCGCACGGCTGCGTACGTTGTACCATCGCTATCAGGCTGTGTGCAAGAGTTTTAACTTCTCGCGGATGAAAAGGAATTTCACAATTAATGGGGCATTAATCGCGCAAAGAACGAATCGATCTTCATTTGGACTTCATTCGAAATAATTGAAAACGACGCTCTTTTTATTACGAGCGATAAAAAAATAAATGATAAATTTCGACAAAGCTTTTTTATTTCTATTATATTTATATACGGATTTTTAATAATACCTTCGAAGAATAATCTTTATTTTCATCTGATATGTTCGTTAAAAATAATCGAAATCGTCGATAAGATAATTTTCGAGTGAAATGAAATTTGCGATGAGCGAGTTTTTAAAATTATCTTTCGATTACCCTAGAAATCTATTATATCTCGAAGATATTGTTACGAGGCAAGGAATTAATTCGAAGTTTCAATGTTTAAAAATGACCGGTAATTTTCACCGTCGCATTATTTCATCTTGGTGATTTATTCATTTATTATTCCGTCATTATTTATTAATGACGGAAGATAAATATAGTGGATTATTTTATCGCATGAATAATTCAGTTTAATAATATCACTCGTACGTGATAGGGAATCGTATTAAATAAGTAATGCATCGAAAACAATACTTCATTATAAAAACATTATTTAGGTTATTAAAATGTAAAACTGAAATTTTTTTATGAGCGAAAAGACTACTAAAGATTGAATGATTGAATACGATTATCTACGATGTATTCGTAGATAATTTATTTAAAAAAAAGTTAACCGAATATTGTTAAAAAATTTGTAAAATTCCTACTATTAAAAAAGGGATAAATTAAAATATCTAATGGTAGGTAAATAGAATTTTTTCAGAAATTTATTAAAAATCTAATACGAAACGATAAAAAAAATCGTTGCGAAAAATTGACCGAACAATTTATCTGCATAAATGACTATTGAAGAACAAATAGATTAAGATGAATAAACAAATAAATGCAATTTTTATAAATTCGATATAAACCCGATAAAAATTCATTACAGTAAAAAGAATTTATTAAACGATAAATCTCTTGCCTATAAAATTGAAATTACTCCATTCAAAAAAATAAATAGATCAAAATGGATAAAAATGAATTTTCCGATCAATTGAACGGAATAAATAGAATTTTTTTTTATAAATATTCCCAAAAACTCAATACAACGTAAAAATATATAAATATATACATATTACCAGAAATAATAGTGGTAGAAATTTTTAACGAAAAATTTACGTATGCTTGTATTAAACTATTTTTAAATAAATTGCTTAAGGAGATATTGATTTCGAATATTTTCTTGCGAAATGACCAAAAACCAAAAACATTATTATCTCAATTTTGTTTAAAAATATTTATACCATTCTCATTTATACGTACGCAAATGAAATTCCACGAAATGAACCACGTAGTTCGAATGTTTCGTGTTTCAGCGAATATTTCATCCGTGTGACATCAACAAACCACAGGTAGTTGAATCGGTCGTATTCATAGCACATAGAAGTCCTCTTGACCAAAGTAACCGAGGACACGAAACATTTGGTCGATCGCGACGCGTTCTAAGTGATGGACAATATTCTACCGCCGATACCCGGCATCGATTCGAAACATTCCTACTAAACGACGCTAAACAACAAGTTCGACCACTGTATCTGACGTGGCGTGATACCGCAAACGAGGTGCAAAATAAACGCGATATTTTATGGAACTTTACGTCACACGTTCTAAAATATTAACCTCAAAAATAAATCAAAAATGCTCTCTGACGTTATTTATCTAATTATTGAAAGTGTGAAAAAAATTTTGTAATGAAAGATTAACTACGCCAAATATATAATCAAACTGATTATCAAATTAATCATGTTACTAACAAAAAAGAGACCTGAATGATAAATAAAGCATAGAAAAAGAAATGTTACTAATACATGGATCTGGCACGAGTAATACTCATGATTATGCAAATTCTAGATAACGCAATTAAATAAATTATCCATGTCGAAGCGAATTTTTTATCTTATGATGTAATTGACTGATTGGAGGAATAAAAATGCATGCAACTCACCATTTGATGCGAAGAATACTGGAATGGAAAGTCACTGTAAATATCGCCAGGAAGAAGTAAAAACTGTAAAACAAAATGTAGAAAAATATATATAATATTTTGAAAAACGTAATAAAATCAATTGTAAGAAAATATAACAAAATATAAGAAAGAAAGATATCTACCTATTAAAAGACAAAATGGTCTTATATTTTTGAAAGAAACACTGACTCTAACATATACCGATAATAAATATTTAAAATATGTAAAAAAAAAAATAAAATAAAATAAAAGACTAAAAATAATTTGTTTAAATTGCAATTGACGAACAAACACTGATTCTAATTTCGCGTAAATGATTAGTAATTAAATTTAATAATAGAGCTATTATGCTCTAAAAAATATTAAAAATATTTTTACGCAACAAACACTGACTCTAATAACCGCATTGCACGCGGTCACAAATATCTGAAACTAAATAAAAATTAACGACAAGAAATAGAATAGAAAATAAAGAAAAATAATGTTTTTCAAAAATATTATTGATATTAAATCGTTACGAATTGATTCTAAAAACTACAATATTATTTCAATATATTTTTTAATGTAAATGAATAAATAGAAGTTATTTAAAAATCTAATATTAATTTACTTAATAAAATACGTCCAAATGATTATTAAAAGTTCAATAAAAAAGAAATAAAAATGTATACATTACGTTCGTTGATCGTAGAAAATCAAACTTCTTTATGAGAAAATAATGGCGTCCATCTTGGAATTTTTCCTGCGCAATCTCACTAATTATTTAATAATATGTAGAAAATAAAATTAAAATTTCAATGTAAACGTATAAAAGATATAAAATACTAAAATAAAACAATAAACTACACTCAAACTTTGTAAAAAAGTATATGAATAGAAATAAATAACTACGCAGAAAATAAATTACGCGATATTCGAAATACGTCTAATCACTACGACTATCGACAATACAATGACGTCCCGCGCCACGATTTCCTCTATAGAATTACAAATTGGAGTGGGGATTTGTCCTTACGACTCGACAACAAGTTGACTCGACAAGAGGACGAATCGAAACCTATACGACGAATACAAACCAAAAAGAGGCTATATTATAAACAATGTTTTCAATACAAAAGAAATTTAAAAATAATAAATCAAATAAAATATAATAAAAAAAATATTTTAATAAAAAAACGTAAAATATTTATATTTATATATTATATATTACTTACAAGATATTTGTATAAAAATTGTATAAAAATGATTGTTAATTGTTACGATTGCTTCGATATTACACAAGCAATTGAAGAATAATCTATAAAAATAAAAATCAAAATCTTAAAATAAATATACGAAACAAAAATTGATTATATTAAAATAAATATAGCAATAAAGCTCATATTTTGATTCAAGCTAATATTCAACTAAAAAAATATTCAACTAAATTCAAGCTATAAGCTAACAGTATTTTTTAACAATCGAATATGAACGATCGATAAAAAGTGAAGCAAAAAAAGTTCTAAAAATTACTTAATTTTAATATAATAATATTTAATAAATGATCGAATAAACGCATTGAATTAAACTACTAATAACTTAACTAACTTATCAATCAACTAACTTATAAATCAATAAATTGTAAAAAGAAGTTTTATTTAACGTTACATACCTATTTCGACGAGACACACCCAGCCTCCATGATTTTCAACAATAACTGACATGGCTCGCTGCATACGCATTATTTTTCTAAACTGTTTTCTGATTGGCTAATACGATATAGTTCTTTTCCACTAAAAATCATGTAGAAAATTGAAATATTTAATTATGAATTTAATTGTGAATTTCTACGATATCAAAATTTCATAAAAACTATTTATAAATATATAAAGAGAACAAATCACTTCAAATATTATTAAATAAAAATAAAATAATACGAATGGTATATAATACGTGCAAATAGTTAAGTGGTCATGTGACTTTCCAATCAGAAAAAGTATTGCACGAGACGTTACGTATATGTTAGTCCAATGCCATCTATTTCGTGTGTTAAAGTGTATCAAAGTGACTCTTCGACGCAATTGCTTGAAATGTGAATATATATTGGAACAGATATTAAATGGAGAGTAATTTAACAAGTAAGTGAATTAATTATTAATAATTTCCATTTTTAACTAAACTTTTTACAATAATAACAAGCTATTAGAGTAATAACTCTTCATACGTCTAATCTAACCTAATCACGCATCCAAGTAATTTCCATTGTTCAAAATATAACACTATTCAAATTATGATGTGATATTCTTAATACTATATATAATAATAGCGATGACTAAATTTCGAGCATACATTAACATCGAAACTTCTTCATTCTCGGCCAAATGATCTTCTGAATATAACTCGCGCGACGAAATGAGATGGCTGACGTTCGCGAGCTAGCTCGAATCGCGTCGATGAAAGCTCGCGGGGCTAGGGTAAACGTTCGACGCCGGATGTTATTCAATTTCGCATTCATTACGCGGAAAACAAGGACGATGCCTCCCACGATCGCTTCGGGCGTTGCTGGTTCGTTAAAGCGTTCTCGCTGGCTGGCTTGTGTCTCTACGAGTTTGCGCTTACGTGTATTTGTTCGATCACGTCACAGATGCACACCAGGCCCCACATACGCGGTGTGTCCTAAAATTTTCAAAACTCATACATATTTCCTGTTCAATTTTCAAATAAAACTGAAAATTATCATTTTTATTCTTATCAATTTCATCCAAAATGTTTTTCTTCATCCATGGATTGGGATGAGTTGTGTGAAAGTGTTTAAATTTTGAATTGAGAATTGTAATACAGATTAATCTTTGTAATTATTAAAAATCAAGATATAAATAATAGCTATTATACGAAATTTATTTCACATAACCTGTTCCTTAGAATTATAACCTATTCGTAAAATCTACATAACCTTACTTTTCATATAAAATTTTTATACTATATTAAGAAAGACGAAATGATTTTTAATATAGTAATTGTAATATTTAATTTCAGAAACCACAAAATTATTAAGCAAACTGAAAATTGCAAGACACACTTTATGTATGTACACGTATACACGTTCATTGAAATATGATGAAAAGCATGGGCGCAAAGACAATGCTAGAAGAGAACGGAGAAACGCGTGCAAGTCGCGGCGGTTCAAACAAATGCGAATCGTGCGAATATGCGCGTGCTAATATTGATGTTATACATACAAACACACGTGGGTGACGTTATTCGAGGCGGGGCGGATGCGTTCTCAAATACGTTCGAACGAAGAGACATGTATGAGCTTGGACAGGTTGGATATAGGGAGGAATAGTTTGAGTAATAGTTTGCTGTAGTTGGGTTCGAGAATAGAGTGGAATTTCGAGAGAAGGAAGCGTTTTGTGGATGCGGATGGCTCTTAGGTTGAGAATAAATTGAAGAGTAATTAAATATATATAGGAAGAAATAATTTGTCATTGGAGAATATAAATATAAGGATCGAATTTTTGTTCAACAATTTTGTATTTAATGATATTTCTCCATAATTAATTGTGTCTATTTATACAAACAAACATTTAACGTTAATTATATCGTTAATTATTTTCATTATCGCATTCACTATTTTTAATAAAATTATTATTAGAAATTTAGCTTTGATTCCTTGTTAATCTCGTGTAAAGGATATAAAATATCGTTAAAACTTGCGAGATGGCATTGAATTAAAGATGTAGTATTCCATCAGGTAGCATTTCAATTACTACATCCAGAATCAAGTCAACGTGCTCAAAATACAATGTCTGGGCAAACAATGCTCCATTGAAAACGTGTGCACGTATATACAGGAACACCATTTACCTTCTCGAGCGAGAAACGAAAGCGTTATACACGTACGTTATACAAGTATACGCTCACATAGGCAACGATCAATCTTCTTAAGAACTCGCGTGAAACACGTGACACGATATTCGATATAGAGGTACATGTCTAGCATAGCGCAATTCTGAACGAATAACGCGAATGAAATGAGCTCGGTGATAATGATAATACGTACGCACTCTTCGTTCGAACGTAAAAAGATCGAGTTTCGAAGGTATATATGAAAAGATAGCCGTGTAACGAATATCCGGATATAATTTTTCCTTTATCGTACGTATAGAGTATATAGTGTTATGAAATATCGAAAAATTTGCAAATTTTTTTAAATTCATTTAACATATTTATTAAACCTTGAGATGAGATATTTTAATCGAACAAGAATTTTTGTTCCAAATTTCTGTTTTGAGAATTCAATTTCGATTTAGGCATAATTTAATTATAAAAAAATAAATGGTATTAGAAACAATTTGAATCGTATATTATTTGATTTTACGAAATTAATTTGAAGATTTACGAGGATTTTGATTGATAGTGTACAACTATACGAATACCATTAAACATTCATAAAAATGTGTATTACAGCAGCGTGTTCTTTATATATTTTCACATATGACTTTTCGATATTTCAATTTTTATTATATTTCATCCTTTCTTTCAATATCCATTAATTTCCATTTTGCATTTTACGTTTCGCAACTTTTATTGTTTCCATTTATTATACTTTTTAAGTCAGCGTGGTGTAAACGGACTGACATCGCGAATAAATCATCGAATTTCGCATTAAAAGTATGGATTATCGAAAAAAGGGTGTTTTATCATCCAAAAATTATCAGCATGCAAAGCATTTTCGAAATTTCCATTCAACGATGCGTTCACGCGCCCGATTAATCGTATCAGGCCATATCTTTCCACGTTAGCAAAATAGATTTCTTTGAAATTTCCAAAATACACACGATACACAAATCTTTCCCATCGAGAATTCGATTAATCCCGAACAAATTGTCAATTAACATACATATCGCCATAAAGCATTTCATAACTTAATTTCCCGCGATTAATCCGCACTAAAATATATCTTTCTTCTTCGAATACAAAATCTTTCCAAAAGAAAAAAGAGGGGCGACTTTCGTTTTCGACAATCGATCAAAAATCCACGATTCGTATTTTTTTTCTTAACCTCCTTCCTCCAAAATACCAGGAAGAACAACTCTCTCGTCGAGTATTTACCGAAGAATCCGACTTATTTCAGGAAGGACAGTATCTTATGGGGACGTATCGTCGAGGAAGCAATCGATCGAGGGTGTTGCTGGTTCCGGAGGCGGTTGACCGTAGTTTCCGGTCGGCGACGCTCGATCCAACGTAGGGCACGAAGGTAAGGATAAAGCAATTAGCGCTTAACTGCAACTTTTCGCCCTTATTTCGCCGGCGGGCTGCGAGAATTACGGAACATGCGTCGAATATTTCGTAACGCGTTAAGCCGGCCGGGCTCGAGAGAAATTTTATCCCGCGGCCGCCGCTTCTCCGAGCAAAAAGAGAGGGGTTTATTGGGTTACTTTAACGAGAATCAACGCGTTTCATCTGGATGAAGAGCGAACGTTGGAAAAAGCGGAAAGTAATTAGGACTTAGGTGTATATTTTTTTTCTTCTCCTTCTTCTTCTTCTTCTTCTTCTCCTCCCTTTTTCGTTTCTTTCGTCCACGCCATTAGGACAGGGAGATTTAATGTGGGAGGATTTTTTCTCGAAAGAGAGAAGTAGGTTGTCTTTTTTCTTTTGTTTTTCGCTCGACATTGCAACTTTTTGAAATATCGTTACGCGGTGGCGTAGGATAGGCGGAGGAAGGAAAATAAAAGATAATGGAGGAATTTCGTTGACGGGGGAGGGAGGGAAAGAATGTGTTCGTCGGATTGCCTTGACTTGGAAATTACTCGTGCTTTAAATGAAATGGAAAAAGAGCGGGAATTTTACTTGAGGGGGCAGAACTTGAAAGTAATGTGAAGTAACGTTATGCTAACACCTCCAAGGGTTGTAAGAGGAAAAGTACATTTTACGTTACGCACGTAGATATATGTATATGTAATATGTAAAAATTGACTCGTTTGTTTCAACAGAATCGACATATATATATATATATTTGTTGAATTATTTCCGGGAGAATAAATTTCTGGCACCGTTACCCATCCGGTGGTATCGTTTTTTAACAGCTTAATTTTTTAATAAGGAAAGAATAATACTTATTTTTAATCCGTAACATATTTCCCCACTTTTAATTAATCCAATTTTTAATCTCCATTTTAAATGATATTTCATCATTCCAATTAAAATGTTGCCCTTAATCTTGATTTACGTTTCAATTTCCATTTTTAAAGATTTTCCCATTTAAAAATATATATATATATATATATTCCCAAAACGAAACGGACCTCCTCTAATTAATTATTCACGCGATTCAATTTAGAAGAACCGAAATAGAAAAACCCTTTTTCAATAATTATCTATAAGAATCAATGGAAAGAGGCGTAAAACCACCGTTCAAAATCCTAATTATAATTTATCACCATCTCGTAAACTTGAACGTCCCCCACATCCCCTTCAGGCTTATCCCACCATCACAACAACAACCACGCCGCCGCCAGGGCACCGCTCACTCTATTTCAAGCCCGATGTATCGAGAAAATAGCGAGATTGCCGTCATAAATGGGGAAACGGAGGCAATCAGCCGATATACAACCCTGATTCCCTGTAAACGCGATATGCAATCTCGAAATGCTAGATATTGTTATCTATCGATTCGATGATCGCGCTTCTCGTTGTTCCTCCCCCTCCCCCCTAGTATCGAGTCGTTTTATATATTTTTCCAACCGCTTTTTATCCCGGTCGGGTAAAATATTTCGATCGAAAAAAAAAAAAAAAAAAAAAGAGTTTAAGCACACTGGCCGGCTTTAATGGGTCGCGTAACCAATGGAAAAGGGGCATAAAAGTTCCAAGTAATATCGATGGAGGGAATGGGGATAAATTTAATTCTCGTTTCATCGAGCTGATCGATTTCGCCATTTCATCTTGCTTGATTATCCCTGTATAGGGGGATGGATGTGTACCCTTTATATTCTCCGATTTTAAATGCCTTTCGAATTTACCTTTCCCCAATTATTTTTAATATCGTCCACAATGTGCGCCTGCTAGCGTTTTGTATCTGCGATTCTTTTTTTTTTTTTTTTGTCGATGCTGAGGTCGAGTATACCATTCTTCGCGATAATATCGAGAGGTGGAAAATTATTATTATCGAAATCGCGTGACTTTTTGAATATACGAGTTTTCGTGATAAGTGAACGTCTTATCGCTTTAAATATTACGAATAATAATGATTCAATCCTGTATTTCTGAATGGAACTTTCGATCGTGTGCATCGAAATGAGTGTATAGTGAGTTCTTTTTGTTAATTGAATAAAAATTCCCAATCCGATGATTTTCGCTTGCGTGTTTCGTATCTTAGTTTTGAACAGTTTAACGTAAAAGTTAAATTTTAATAATAATTCGAAATCGAAGAAACGGTGTTTGCGCATTTTGAACCACTGCGGAATAAACAATCGGAGGGATAGCGATGATACCGTGTTTGCACGCCCACTTTGTGCAATATTCAACGCGCTTAAAGGAAATCCTTGTGTATGCGTTACACAGATTTGCTTGATTAAATATCGGTCGGTTAACAAGCCGATGACGTGGTTATAAATCATGCAAACGCCCACAGATTCGTCCGGTTAATTGCTTAGCCCGATTACTTATTTAAATTCGCCCCGAGACATTAATGAAAGAACGTGATTGCGCACGGTTTGAAAGAAGCGGCAAATTGATTTCGTTTTTTAAAACGTTTAAGCGTTTCCCTCGATCCTTTATCCTTGTAAAGATTCCTCCCTCGATACGTTCGAATTCCGTCGTGAATTTTAAACCGTTATCAATTACAACACGTTTCTCGAACAGTTTCTTCGAGTCGATTTCTCGAAACGAAAAAAAAAAAATCTCGAAGACAGGAATGATTCTAAATAATTTTTTAAATTAATTAAAGGGGAGAGAGATTCAAACATTCGCCAACGAATACCAATGCATTCTCTCTTCTGCCCGAATGAGAACCGGAAATAAGAGAGTACGAATATTCCTTTTATCGATTTTAATCGTGATAGAAATCGAGAGATTACACGCGTCGATAGATTATAAAAATACTGCGATATCGTCGTTATTTAAGGACAACGAGGATATCCTCCTCTTCTCAGTAATTTCACTGCACGCGGCGTCCCATGAGCGTTGCGAAGAAGAGCGTTGAACTCTTCTCCCGCGAGATACCGATGCAGG
Organism: Apis cerana; assembly: GCF_029169275.1. Classification (NCBI taxonomy): domain Eukaryota; kingdom Metazoa; phylum Arthropoda; class Insecta; order Hymenoptera; family Apidae; genus Apis; species Apis cerana. Next base: position 4,460,634 of record NC_083866.1, read on the forward strand.
CAGGCGAAAGCCACCGACCCGTGCCGTCCTTCTCGTAACTCGAGCAAACACTTCCTTTCTTTCGCTCCCCGTAATGTGTGATACGCAACCACAACCGTAGAAAAACGATTCGAAAGAAGCTCGAAGAAAGTTTCTTCAACTTCTTCAGATCAGCTTTCTCTGCAATTCGTAGAATCGTGCGAGAAGAAGAGATCTTGAGAGGCTCTCGAACTCTCGAACGAAGAATTGGGTCCGTGCTCCAGCTCCTCTTTTTCTGTTTTAAAACAATTCGTTGAATTTATTTATTTAATGGGGGGAGAGGAAGCTTCAAAGATCCTCTCCTAGGAGGCTCTTCCTTTCTTCTCGATCGACTCGGGAATTCGCCTCGATAATTGGTCGGATTTTTACGAATCTTCTTTTTCCACGAGTAGTTTTTCTCTCGTCGTAAGAAGAAAACAGGTTACGGCTTGTTGGGATTAAATTGGGGAGGTCAGGGCAGAGATAGAGACGATCGACGATGGATGGATCGTTAATCCCGATTCGAGTTTGTCAGAAAACTTTCCCTCTCGTCATCCCCCTCCTCCTGTTACTCCCTTTATCTCTTTGTTCCAGTTAAATAGCCCGATAAACCGAGATTCCTTCTCTTGCTCTCTTAATTTTCTTCGAGCTTGGAAACCTCTCGTTTTGACCAAAAATTCGTTACATTCATCCTTCCCTTGTCATTTCACACCTCCTCTTCTTCTCCCCTTTCCTATCGCCGATACTCGAAGGAGAAATTCCGATCTCGAGAAAAGAATTGTCCGTGGATTTGCTCCATCTCTTTATTAAATTAATCGTTGTATTATTGTTTCTTTTTTTTCCTTCTCGTTAGAAAAATATAACGTCCCTCCTCCGCCCTGTCAAGTGCCAAGTCCTCCTCCGAGGAGATCCCGTCGTCCCGTTTCAGAAAACTTGGCAACGGCCAGGAACCCTTCTCAGTTCCTCTCTCCAGCGTTAATACTCCATTAAATTCTTACCACTCGTAAATGAGTTGGAGGGTTAGGGGGGAGGGGGGCACGGATTCGAGGCACGTCCAGTTTCGGTGACCACGGTCGTCGAGAGAAAGAGAGGGAGGGAGGGGATTGGGGGGAGGAAAAATCGCGGTAGAAATTCTCTGGAAGAGAGTTGGAAGAGCGGGTCGAGGTTCGTTAAAATTTCAGCTTGCATCCCTCTTGCGACCCTTGCTTCTTCTTCCCCGTACACGTGCACACCAACCGCACGTAGACGCGTTTCGTCGACATTTTTCTCTAATTTTCTCCCTTCTTTTTTTCTTTTCTGTACAACTCGAACTCGATAAGATCCCGAGCTTAAACCGAATAACCGATTGAAAACTCTTGCAAAATCGAAACTAGAATTTCCTTCGGCCGTTCTACTTACTCTTTTTCTTCTTATATTCTATTCTTTCGATTCTTGCGATTGTTTTATTTTATTTAATTCACTCTGGCCTCTTTATTCCATTTTCTGCTCCACGAGTGGGTTTTTTCTTTTTCTTTTTTTTTTTTTAAGTATTTCATAATTGCAGGTCGATTTCTTTCGACAGCGGACAGTTCTTCGAGCCACGAAATTGGGAAATTGGAAAGTGGGCGATTTCGAACGAACAGGTCGTTCTACTGTCGTTTAGTTCCCTTCTTCCTTTCGGTTTTATGGGCAGGAGGGTAGCGTTATGTAAATTCTTGTTCTGATAACGATAGATTCGGCGAAATTACATTTCCCGGCTAGACACGAGCCTGTTCTACTCTGGACGGAATTTCCCTAATAACGCGAGAACGAAATCTTGGATTATCAAGGAATATAAAGAACATTCTTCTGAATAATAGTAACTCAATATCGCAATTTAATTTAATATTGAAAATATTAAAATATCTCTTAGTATCCTGGATAATTCCTCTGGAGTACAGAAATATTCTCACCAATTTCGATTGGCATCGAAAGAAACCATCCACCCCTCCCCCGTCTCCGTTTTATTCTTTCGCTCGTAAAGGAAAGGATGACCGTCGTGCGATCCGTTTAAATTCGCGTTATTTCTCATGCGAGAGAGGGTTGCACGACGTCGTCTCCCCTCGCATTGACCATTCCCGACCGCTTTCTCGCCCCTTCCTCCCCTTTTTCCTTCCCTTCTCCGTGGCAAACAACTCCACGTCCACCATTTCGTGGACGCTCCTCGCTGGGTAATTCGATTCTCTTCCACCTGACGAGATAGCGCGTCGGCCGGATTTCCGTATGGTTTTCGGATGCTTGCTGCCTCGCCTTTTACGATCCTCTCACGACGATTCTCTTGAAACACCGAAACTGGACGTTTCTGGAATATGTATACGTATGTAAAACGTATCAACGAGATAGTTTCTTAGTTTAACAGAGTGTAAATTGAAACGTTGTTGTCTTTTTTTGTTTGCTTGTTTGTTTGTTTATTCGTTGAATAGTTGAATAGCAGATGTTGAATCGGTTGAAGAGGAGTGAAAAATGGAAGCGCATCGCGTTTCGAGGGAGAATGGCGGGGTTGAAATTTCCTTTTGCGCCCGTTGCTTAAAAGAAAACAGTTTCCACCACAAAGGAGTGGATCCTGTAACGTGACCCGCTTAACTTCCGCCTGTATCTCGTTTTTTCTATCTCTTTCTCCCTTTCGTGTCATTGTGCGGAATAAAGGAAGTAGCTCGAACGAGGCATCTCTAAGTACCTTGTTCCATTCGTTACCAAAATATTTCTCGATATGGTTGAAAGGTTAATCTTGGTTAAATCACTCGATCCCTATATTTTTTTATTCATTGGATTGATTTTATCGATTTTGAATCTTACGTTTCTTGGAATTGTAAGTAATTTCAAGTAAATATGAGAAATTTATAAAACTGTTGCCTGCTTAAAATTACTTCTTGCTGTGAAACGAGGCAAGAAGAATACGTCGAGAGGTTTCAATTAGTAAATGAATCAATAGTAATTTAGCAACGTCCAATGGTAAGATTTGCGATAATTCATCACCGACTAATGAATTATATTTTATTCGAAGGGATCGAGTGAAGGATTCTCTTCCATTGATTGATGATTGATTAATTGATTCAAAGGATAAGGATAGCAGGGAAGAGGGTTAATAATATTTCTGGTAGCACGTCACTCGTTGTCGAATTAGAAAGGAAAGAAACGATCGTCGATTTCCAATCGTCTCTGTGTGTCGTCTATTCGTGCATTTCCTTGGAAATCGTCCTTAGAGGGGGTCCAACTTGACGAGGTTTCGGGAAACCCGTGTAAATACAATAGCCGGTCGGAAGAACAGGGTTGAAATTAATTTCAACCCCTCCTCCCGACTTCATCGAATTTGTAAGCTAAGTTTTATCGCTTTATCAACGCCATGCTCGGCGAAATAAATTTCTAGAGGGTTGGAACTCTCTTCCATCGCCAATCTTCCCTTATCCTCCTCCAAGATACGTATTTGGAATAATGATGGTTGGTTGGAAACTCCGTTCTAGGATAAAGAATATTGATTTTTCTTCTTCTTTTTTTTTTTTCCTTTTTTGCGGAGATGAAAAATTGGCGATTCAACATCTGAACGTAAATTATAAAGGATGTATTATTTTGCGTTAAAATGATTTATGAAATCAAGGATTCGGACACAAAAATTTACAAAAAAGTCCAAGGCAAAGAGTGGTATATCCATTTCCATGAATTTTTTATTATATACATTGACTAAACATAAAACAAAAAAAAAAAAAGTAAAAAAGTAGAGAGATTCCAATTTTTTTTCGCGTATAATAAATCAATGATCGTGATTCAAGGTTCAATTAGTTTCGTGGAAGAAATGTACAAGTAAAAGGGTAGCAAAGAGGCTCTAATTTCTCCACTGAACCCCCTCCATCCAACGATGTAACGACTATAAATTACGATGATTTTCCGCCACAGCGTTGCTCGAATAACGACCATAAATAAACCAAACTGATATTTAAACGAGCTTCATCCCCGTCGAGTTAAGAAGGTTGTGATCTCGATGAGAACGAGAAGGGAAAAATGGAGCCAGGTCGTGAACACCTGATTCTCTGCTCAATAAAAGAGCAGCGGTCAGGCGATGGCGGTTAATTTAATCCACCCTCCCTCGTCCTCCAATTACCAAGAGGGGGAAGAAATCGTAGCCCGAAGGCTCGCTTGACCATGACCAGGAATAATGAAGTAGAGTTTCGCGATACTCGATCCATACCTTTCCATCAGGGATAAACAAGACGGATGAGCTCGAGGATCCAACCCTCCCTCCTTCTTCTCGATCATCCCCTCTCTTCCGTTCTAGGGGTTAATCGATGAGAGTCGATGAAAACCACCGTGTATCTCTATCCTCTGATTCTCAGAGGCTGGGGAAAAGATTGTTGAGAAATCGAAGGGGGGAGGGGGCGTACTCGATTAATTGACGATCGATGGTGGTTTATTACGAAAGAATTTTTCTTTCAATCTTTTATTCTTCCCTCTCGAAAAACGGATGGGATTGATTTGGATATCGCAGATCTCTTTGAAATTCCTCCGGGGAAATAAAATTCGATGATTTTGCAAAGAATAAAAATATTTGAGAAAAAAAAGAAAGAGTAACTCGACGGTGATCAGTTTGAGAAATTATAAATTCAAGGAACGTACAGAGAGAGAGAGAGAGTGATATTTTCCTTCGACGACATCTCGAATAATACACCTCCAACTTTCGCCATCCCTTAACAACGTTTGGTTATCGAGTTTTCTTCGTCATCTTCCTCCCTCTTTCCGGTTTATTCAAATCCTTAGTTAAGGGGGAGGGAGGAGAGATGTTGAGAAACGTTGAGAAAGAAAAGGGGTGGGGGAGACGGCGGTATTCTGGAGATCGTATCGCTCCGCTGATACCATTAATTAACCACTCGAGACCATCGGGACGAGCGCGATGTTTCCTGGAACGACGATACAAGTCGTTTCCATGGATTCGGATTCTCGCGGATGGACGTGCTAATTCGAACGTTCGAACGACGACCCCTTTTGTCCCTGCCTTCCTCTTTGTTGCTATCTCGCTAATAAACCCGCCCCCTCCTTTCCACCACCCTTTCATACTCCTCCGACGAAAGGAGGGGTGAGAAGGAGAGGGAGAGGCGGGTGTTAATTTGGGGAATTGAATTCAGAAATCGAAATGAGCGTAAAAGTTGGAAAGTACGAAATGTTGTGGGGGCTTGTTATCGAAGTTCGGCTTCGAAAGGGGATAGAAATTTAATCCTCAGCCAAGTTATATCGAACGTTTTCGTTTGGCATCGAATAAGTGATAAATAATGATATTTATTAGCGTGTAGAAGTCAGAAGAAAGATCGAAAGGATTTTTGTTACTCTTTGTATCGCGTTTAACGTGTTGTCGTAGATCGAGGAGAGGTGTAGAAGGATGTGTTCACGTACGTCTATCGTAAATCTGTACATAGTTGGGATTCTTTATGGTGGAGGAGTTGTGTGTAGACTGGGGATGCAAATAGGGTGTCTGGTCCGTGGTGATGGTACGTTTTATGATAAATCGTTTCTTTCCAAAACATGGAAATAAATTTGTACCTTACTGTTACTCGGCTCCTCTAAAAGGATAACTTTTTCGTCGGCGTAACTTCCAGTTCTTTGGAACTTTGAACAACTGAGTTATATCGATTTATCTGAAAGATAATTTCAGATTCTTTGTTTCAAATTTCAAAAAAGAACTAACTGTTGTCGCGATTGTTTTTTTTTTTTCTTTTGAACAAGTAATGAATTAATATCGAATCGAAAAATGTTTTTTCACGGGATTATCATTTCATCAAACTTGGTGAAAAACATTTCGTTATTTTTCGTTTATTTTAAAAGATTCTCGAATATACGGATCTTCCATTAAATCATTTATTATTTTACGAATAAACTGTTGTTTTATTTATAATTTTATCTCTCAGTCGCTTTTTGATCAGTCGATGAATTCGATTAAAAATTTCGGCCGGGTTGTAATAATGAATGGAATAATCGAATTCGAGCAATGATAAATAAATGATATTGGAAAGAAAATGGGATAGGCAGGGGTAATACACACATCAATGATTCACATCGCGCGGATATCAAAGAGACAACGAAAAATGAATATCGCGCGGGCAAACCGTATATGAAACCGTATTGTTTAATTTAATTAAACGAATCAACCAATATTAATTCATTCCAGAAACGTACAGCTACAACGAGAAATTCTTTCTCCATAGGGCAAAATATTAAATTGCCAACCTTTCCAATATTAGCAAATCGAATTCTCTCTCTCTCTCTCTCTCTCTCTTCGAGCAGTCACAATCTGTGTCTCCTTTATCTCTTAATCCCATCCGCAGAACGCAATTAAATATGCAAATCTGTATGTATCCATGATTGCTCATAGCTAATTTCAAACGTGAAACTTAAGGGGGAAAAATTGCAGAGAAAAATTAAAATTAAAATTCGTGTCATCTCTCTCTTTCTCTCTTGTGTATACATAATACGTATCCTCCAAAACAATACCACTTTTCAATACACATATATCGTGTAGCATAACTGCAAATCACCACAGTGTATTAAATACAATAAAATGTATGTATGAAAGAAACTGGTAGCAAATCAAAAACAACTCATCTCGACTGCCGATAAACCAATAAAATATAATACTTGAATAAATTTCTGGAAAGCAGAGATCGCTCCACGAGCCAACCTCCCCCAAGAATGATCTGAAAAAGAATCGACAGGTATTCATTCTCGATTCTATAAATAAGGAATTGAACAACACCGCGAAGAACCTGAGACTGCATAAAAGGGAATAAAGAAAATTAAAAAAAAAGAAATACACATGCACACAAATTTGCTTAACTAAAACCTTAATGAGGAGGCGTTCCTTTTCAACTCGAAGTTGGATCCTTTGACCGACGAATGAAAAGGTAACGATTTTTTTCGTTAAAGGACAGGAAAAGGAAAAGAATTCCAACAAGCAAAAATTACGTTTCGTTTGGGCGGGATGCTAAGGGCGAAAAGGGGTGGAGGGGATGAATGGCTCGGCGTTACGACCACCACGATCGCATTATCCTTGTTGTCCTGATAAAAGAAAAAAAGGATGGCTCTATTGGTTTATCGTATCGGACGGAAATGGAGGAAATGGTAGTTCCGGATTTCAAAAGCGAAGTCTAGCTTCTCCGTTCTATTATCGCCGAATCGAGATTTACTTTGAATTATGCATCTTTTCTTTCCTCTCTCTCTCTATCATATACCAAGAAATTGAAATTGACGCTCATACCGATAAGCATCAGACTTTTCAATATTCCACGATCGCTACCTACCCTGTTTTAAAAGAATAAATTAAGCTCTTTCGAAAGTGAATAAATCGAAGCCGCATCCCTACTTTAAAGACAACTCTTCTATCCTCGTAGTATACGTTTCAACAATAAAATTCCCCAGCAAAAAATTTCTCTAATCGAATTCTTATTTGTGAATCCCGCGTCGATTTAATTTACCAAATAACCGAGGAAAGCGAGGATGCTTCGAAAGGGAAAAAAAAAAACTACTACCAGAAGTACGTTCTCCTTCGAAACAGAATTTCCACGAACGTCAATATTTGCCCACTTTATGAAACCTCGTTGCTGCGTACGTACATATATAGAGATAGAGAGCATGCTCCCTTCGTTTCGAACGTGATATCAATTTCTTTTCCTCGAACCCTCCCACCTGTTATCCTTTCTCGAGCCAAACCAATCTCTGCTCGAAACTCACGGACCTGTCTGCGCCTTGTTTTCTCCTTGATCGAACGCTTAAAACGCGTGGCCGGTCGAAGGGAGGTTTCGGTTTCTTGCGGTTTCTCGAGTTATGGCCCTCCTCGTCGTCGAGCACTCTGAACGAGGAGGAGCACCTCTCTTTCAAGACCACTTCGAGCGGCCAATTTTCAAGGATCGTTGTTATCCCGAGGAACGTCGCGAATTATATTTTCAATAAATAAATTTGAACCCCAATCAATCGTCGTAAGATAAAAAAGCAAAATGAAATATCACTGAATGTCATCGATGGAGAAAATCTCGAACACAATGAAGAGAGAGAGAGACTCAACAGTGTCCACAGCCATCGCCGTTTAACGCTCTCCTCCCCCTTTCATAAACACAGACGTTGGAGGAAGTAAAAAAAAAAACACAGACAGAGCCATCCCTTTTGTGATCGAGGCTGGTGGGTGGCTCGACCGATAAATCCGGCAAACATTAAACCCCGAAAAGTTCGACTGTGCGATGGAATTACATTTTCTCGGAGAGGAGGGGGTTGTTGGCAAACTACGTTGTGGGTAAACGTTATACATAACCTACGCTCCCCCACCCCTCTTTTTCGGGTGGTAAAACGACAGACGTTCGAACGAACGAGGGGCGGGGAAGCCGGCCAAAATCGATCCGGGGATCGACCCTCTCCCCTTTTCTCGGTTATAAACTTTCCACGTGTCGGGGGTAATAGCGACTTTGGGGGAGCGTGAACTCTTCGTTTAATCCTGGCAAGTAGAAGATCCTCGATGCGGGAAAAATCGTGATAACTCTTCTCACCATATATATATATATATATGGATGCTATAAGGAGAATTCGTTTGGGGTGGGCCTTGACGTAACTATTCTCGTTTCACGAAAGCGGAAGCGTGGATCCTGCGTGGAGAAATGGGAGAGGGTGCGCGAGAAGGGGTGGAAAAATGAAGAAATTTCGCGTTAAACTACACAAGGTTCGAAAACCTTTGCACGTTGTAAACGGGGGATGAATTCTTTTGGAAGAAGTAACGGAGAGAGATGGACGTGTCTCTACTAAGTTAATGAAAGTTCGGGGAACTCTCCTCCATCTTCTCGAGAGAAGCCCCGCGACTTCTTCCTCGACCAACGAATATTGTTGCGCCGATGAATCGGGTGAAAAAGTGGAAGATAAACGATGAACTTTTTATAGAAAATCAAATTTGAAGCTTACCATTCTAGTTTAATTAAGCTGGAGGCGTGCGAAACGCAGGGATTGAAGTTACTTCCCTTTTTTTCTACGCCAAAATGTGGAAAAGAAGAAAGGAAACGGACAAGTTTCGTTAACTTAATAATGATAATAATAATAATAGGAAAATTAATCAAAGATTTGGAATGAGAATAGGCTGCAAACAAAACAAAGGTTATTCTTCGATCGGAATTAACAACAATTCCCTTCCACGACTAATTTTCCATAGAAATTTGTTCCCTCAAAGGATCAAACGAGCTTTCACCCGCTCGGAACGTTTCGAGCGCGTGTCGAGAAGGATTTTAATACCGGGGTCCTCGTTTACGGAGCCACGTTCCCAGAGTTCGACTACTTGGGTGGAAAGTCGAGCTTTATATCACGGACGCCGTCGAATAAATCGAGCGGATCCACGCTCCCCCCACTCCTCTTATCACGCTCAGACTTATCGACTACCCTCGTGTTTGTCTTGTAACGAGGCTCGAGATCTAAATTTTCAAAGCTTCAACTATCCTGTTCATTATTTCACTTTTTTAACCGTGAAAGTTGCAATTTTCGTTATCGTAATTGGATGATTTGAAGAATAGATAAAAAAAGGTTGGAGATCGAGACAAGGAAAAGGAATGGGTTTTCTTTGCAATATCCTTGAGATGACGTAGAGAAAGAAGGTAGTCACACTTTGATTGGTAATTACAGGAGAATAACGTTTTCTTTTAAAGTATGTATATTAATTGTTATTGTTATTGCGATTCCATCTCATTTCAATTTGCTAATAAAGAAGAATATGAATTTAAATCATATTGTGTTTTTGTACATTGTGTAATAAACGTTGAAACAATTTGAACGATCAAAGTTAAATAAGATCAAAAGTTAGGGAAATAATTCACGTGGAATTTCATTGATCAATCAGAGATGCCTTTATTTAAACTAATCAATTTATACGAATTATAGATTAAATGCGATGAATAATTAAATACCAATAATTTATCCTCTCGTTGATAAAATGAAAAAGTTTTCAGAAAATTCACTCACTGATCGTGAGTTCGTTCGAAGTTGTTGACGTTCGTTCGTTCTTTTTTTTTTCTCTCTGGATTTAATAAAAATTCCAATTACCGATACTCAAACTTGATTATATATACACGTTCCTTTAAATAAATTCCACGATTTGATGAACTTGATGAAAACTGGTTCAATTAATTTATATTTCACACAAAATAAGTATACACTCTACACCTTTTCAACAAACGAAAATACGAGCAGTGGATCCTTACATTTCGAGGGAGGGGGGAAAAAATAAATAAATAAATAAAACGACGAGCAAATAAACTGTCTGGAAATTTTTAACGAATTATCGCGAAGCGTGTGCGGATGAAACGCGTGTTTAAATCACCGATAAGCTTCGATTCACCGATTCTTATTAAAAAAAAAAAAAAAAACCTTAAACCGACTCGTTTCCACTCTGCAATTTTTATTGCAAAAAATCCCAGCCAACGTTTCACAAGCCAACAATCCAATAACGATAAAAGAACACGGGGGGACACGGTGCAAGAAAGGTGTAAAATCGGGTAAACGAGTATCTGAATAATTCATTAAAAAAAAAGAAAGAAAGAGAAAGAGAGAAAAGTTAAAAGAGGAGCAAGAAACGCAGGGGCTGTTTTTAATTATCATCCCCCACGCCGGTGTATTTGCAGCTACTCGGGCAAGGATTACGCGTCGTGGGCGTACAACGTAACTCGGTTTTTACGATCTTAAGAGCGTTTCCTGGCCGGAAAGGGAAGCTTTACGGAAGGAAAATTGTCCTCCTCGAGGCTATCTCGTTGCTCGAGGTGGTTGTCGACCAGCTTCCCGAATACGCGTTGCGTTAATAAAATAAAAAGAAGAAATGGAATTGAAATTGTCCGCGAATTATTTCCTCTATCTCTAATTTTATTACCCTTCTTGCCACTCGATAATTTCTACCAGTGATTTGGGCGAACGTTTGATACTCGTGAAAAAAGCGATAACCAAGTTTAAGTTCGGATCGATACATTATATCTTCGTTTTTGCTCGATGGAAGGGGAAGTTTTACGAATAAAAGTTAAACGCAAGGATCTGCAAGGTTTACGTCGCAATTTTATCACTTTATTTTCGAATACTTTCAATTTTTCCTTTCCTTTAAAATCGATGATTAAAAGATATAAACATTCAAGAAGCAAAAAAAAACGAAGAATTTTATTGCTTGAGAACCGTGCCCGAAACGTAACGTGGTGCATTAAGAATCTGTTTCTTCTGGTGACAAATAACCAGCAAGAAGAGGCGGCGCCACGCGCGATTGTTCGCGCGACAGACGTCGATTATCGTGGCTGGCCGAGCCGATTATCGCGGCCCACGATGAGAATTTTATTGGTTAACGAATTTATGCACCGCCTGGAGCGGCCAGTAAAGTCTAATATAACGAGACACAGTTGGCACCGGTTCGCCACCTCGTAAAACATCGCGACCCGGCCGCTGGCTCGGTCCACGACGCTCTGGGGACACCCCCAACCCCCTCGAGGAGGAGGGTGTCGTCGCCCTTTTTGCTCCTTCTCTGCGACGAAGGAACTTCTTCCAAGATTTCTAAAGATCTTGAAATTATTTCGAGTTATTTTTCTGAACTAATTATTTCACCGTCACGTGCCATTTTAAATATTTTATTTTCAAATTGAAGCAATACTTTTAAATCTGCGATTTACATCAAATTACTTTTGCTACGAGATAAAAGATTCCGCTATCAGGGATCGATTTCTCGAGTGGTATAAGCGCGAAAAAGACGCGGCTCCTGCCGTTCAACGTTCCCTCGCCCCAGGCGGATATATCCGCTTCCTCGGTCCCCCCTTGTCGTATTTTTATTATTTCTGCGGCTGTGGGGGACAGGGCAGGTGCGAAGCCGAGCATTCCACTCCTCGTACGTGGAAACGCTCCGGGCTTCGCAGTGGAAGCGTAATGGTCGGCCGTTGTTTTTTAAACTCTCTCTCTCTCCCTCGCAGAGATCCCGTTTTCGTGACACGTTTCCTGATGCGCGCCATTGTCCCTTCGTGTCACCATGCTCGACGATGCCGTTTGCTGGTCGCAATGCCCGACTATGAACGGGGTTAATCTACTCGTCGATTCACACGCTCACGTTGCTCTCGGACGTGTCTTGTCTCACGATCCGTTTCTTCCAATAAATATTCGTTTCTTGTTCGAACGGTATATCGATTATGAATCGTGCATCATGGTCGAAATTCTAATTGTGGTGCTTGTATACGTCGTTTTCTTTACGACGGATGGAAGTAGGATTTCTCGAAGGGATCGAAACGAACGGGGATCCTTCAGGAGGATTTTTGCTTTCTGAGACGCGTCCAACGAGGGTTATCGCGACTTCGTCGGCGTCTGGGAAAGATGAATCGTTTCGACGTCGAGTTTTAAGAGGGATTTCGAGTTTATGACGAGTGAGATTTGGAAATTTCTATAAATTTTGCATATTTCCCTATTTCCAGATTTGATTTTGAATGAATTTTTATACAAAGCGTAAATTGGCGCGTTGAGCAAGAAACTCGATATTACGTATCGATGATTAAATTTTAATCAACGCATAAATTAATTAATCTCGTTTGGCAAAATTATTAAATTAATATGCGAATCGGCCGGTGATCAACAAACGTATAATAGATTAACACAGTCCCATAGCGCATAGTTAATTTAATGTAGAAATAAAACGAATCGAAGTTGACAGATTTATCGAATACGTCGTCGTTAAAATTCGAATAAAATATCGACCCTCGAGGCGAGACGAAACGAAACGGAACGAAAGAGCCGTGTATCCGTGTAAATTATCGCATGATCCACGCCCGGATTCGGTAACAATAGAGAGTTCGTAAACACCGTAATCCCCGAAGACACCGTCTCCGGAACTTTCACCCCAACCCCTGCCATAATCCTATTTCTAATACCGCAACCCCGTATCCAAAGCCAGAGGGAACTTGCGTCAACGAATCAACGCGCTTGTCAAACTCGATCCGCCACCCCCTCTCCCCCTCCTCCCTTCAAAAGTAAGTAAATTTTCCCTGCTTGATAATATCCCATCTGATTCGCGAGATCACGCGCTTACCTCATCTCTCGAAGGTTTTAAAGAGTGAGGGCCTCCCCTTTTGGCTAATTGTTTGCCCGGCCAATTAATTCCCTTCTCACGGTTTTAGCCCTTGTTTAGCCCCCCGGGGTATAAATAAGGGTATAACGAAAGAGGGTAAAGCGCTTTTTCCCGGAAATGTTAATTAAGCGGCTCGAATATTTACAAAGTTTCGTTTCCAAGGGAAACGTGTGATAATTAGAGGGGTGTTAGATTCTCGAAGGGATTCGAAAGGGATGATTATTGATTCGTAATCCTTTTCTAATTCGAGAGAGAAATTCGTGGATGAAGAAGAAGAAGAAGAAAAGGAGATATTTTAAATCGGATGAAAGGAGGTGTTTGATCGTCGTTTGAGAAGAATTAATTCATCCAGTGTATTGATAATATCGGGCTCGATCGAATACTTTGTCTTCGTCTTCGTTACTTCCTTGCTTGGAAAATCTGGCGCCAGTACCACTTGACCCGATTCATCTCGAGGGATCTCTGTCTCTAAGAACGAGGATTATATCGGGGATAACAAGTCGTTCGCGAGCCACTTTATGATCGAGAGCTATTTGGAACCGCGGACTATTTGCCCCTCCTTATTCGTGCGAATAAGATCGGAAGGAATAAAAAAAAACGAAAACTCCTTTAAGAAAATAAATTCCAAATAGATCTTGAGTGGCAACGATCGAATAATTTCCTTTCTTGTTTCGAAGTTGGATCGAGCCTAATTTTAAATTAGATTAAAGAAGAAATTCTTCCTTTCTCGTGAGAAGTCTGGTTGAAGAAAAAGGAAGAAAGAGACAGACCTGAGATACCTCTTTCGCTTCTAAACCAGATTCGAAATATTTTCGAGTTAACGAGGCTCGAGAAAAAAGAATTATTTTTCTAAATTTCATTCGGTTGCAGGATCGTGGATTAAAAGGCGTCGCGTCTTGCGAAGCATCCAGGCTCGATATCTGGAAGTGAATCACGGCCAAGGAGGTCCGCGATGAACATCTTTCGCCATAACGATGCCGTAACTGGTGTTACGACCCTCCCATCGCCTCTATTAAACCGTGGATCGAGCGCGCCCCTGTAATTTTTCCACCCCCTTTGCCTTCGAGTAACAAAAAGGCATTTCGCTTCGATGAGATCCATCTCTCTCTCTCTCTCTCTCTCTGCCTGATCTGATAAAACCGACCACTGGTTCAAATTCCAAGGAGGAGGGCACAAGATGGAATATTGATTACGTATATAATGATAAAAATGGGGGGGGGGCTAGTTTTCGGAAATTGGATCCGTCGTTTTTGAAAATTTTTAAAGTGTAATACTTTAAAAGTTTATAGAAATGAAACGTACAACGCTGCTATCGTAGAATTTCTATCCAAAATACAACGGAAAAGCGAATTAATTTCGAGGTATGCACACGTGTGTTTTTTAATTTATATTCTAATGTTGCAAGGGTTGGAGGGATACTGTCGATAGGGGAGGGGGGAGGTGTTTGTAACACGCTTCGTTGCGGCCAATTTAAATTTCGATCACGTTGATTTAATTCGCCTTGAAATTGGCCGCGATATTAGTGGAATCACGAATTCAGAGATCTTCGCGATAATAACCATGTGTTTTGTGTATATAATTACTGTTCTCGCTCGATTTCAACCCTTAACGATTCCGTAGAAAAGAACTTTTCAATAAATTTCCTTGATTGGAAATCTGGATACGATATTTTTGCGATATTTCGCAGAAACGGATATCGATCAAACAAATCGAACCTTTTCTTAAATTTCTCTTGTTTTCGAACGGAAACAAAACTGTTTTAAAACCTGTTGGAAAATCGTTTCGAAACAAAAAAGAAAGAAAATAATTTCCACGAAGTTCGAGATCGAACTTCATCGGAAGCAATCGATGAATTTCGGAAGTTTCTCGTGCGAAACATCGAACAGAGAAAGAGAATCTGGAAGTCGACCTTTCCTCCGAGCGAGTTGGAAAAAATGAGAAAACAATCGAACGAAATACCTTCCAGGATCGCTTTTTCATCCCTCGGTCGTGGCTGTCGGAACGAAACGCAGGTGACTGGCCGTGAATCGAATAATCCGGATAACGGCGGATACATTTTTTCACTCCCTTTTTTTCTCTTTTTTTCTCTTTTTTTCCCCTCCATTCCTCGATAACCCTGAAAACAATGTTGCGCGCGTTCAACCGCCTACAGGAACGCATTGTCGCTCGTCACAAGCCGAGCGAAACCGGTAAATTACATTTTTACACCTTTTGACGAGACTTCGCCACTCTCTCTCTCTCTCCATCCCTTTGGATTACGAGAGCCGACCGATCAACCGACCGGCAGAGAAATAACGCGGATTTCTCGTCTGTTGATTCGACCACGCTGATTGCGCCTGTGATTTAGATCGAGCGGGTTTGTAAATTTTTCGTTCACCCGATACCCTCGTTTTAAAAATTGAAATTTCGTCTTCTCCAATGGATCGTCGAATTAACCATTTGTGCCGCGTTTCGTTAACTTAGAATCTCGTATGAAGATTGAATTTTTCGAAGGAATATTATCTCCAACTTTAATCAATTGCATTCTACAATACGATACTTCCTATATATATATATATATAGATAAATATATATATATATATATATATATATAGATAAAACTAAAAAGATAAAATCTCTCCCCTCCACTCTGTTCCCTGAACGAGGAGGAAAGGGGAAATATCGGATAAGCAAGGAGGGGTTCGATAAATCATCCGCTGACTCCGTACCACTTGCCTTGCTAACGCGAGCGCCGGCAATATTGCCCGGTGAATTATTGACTCGTACCACTGTCGAGAGTTTCAACCGAGAGTCCCGCCACCGCGCCTAGGAATTTAAGGAAGCCGGCTCCCCATCTCGATCCCGACGTCGTCGCCACGCTCGAGCGGACCCAACGGGGGGAATCGCGAAACTTTCTCGCAGGAGCCTCCCTCCCCTTCGAGGTTTATGCCAACGATTCGTTCGAACGAAACAATCCGTGTAAAAGCTGGCCCGGAAGTGGCCGAGTATTTACGCGTCGAACCGCGCCGTCTTTCGAGGCAAACAACCGCCCGTCTGCCGCATCGCGACGCATTAAGGACGAGGCGTCTTCAACGCTCCTCCCCCTATCCACTTGGTCGTTATTGGGTGGCGGAGACAGCGAGGGGAGGAATACATATATATACTCGTCACAATTGCTTTGCTTTCTTATTACGCATATAACTGTTTTCGAATTCTTTGTCCCGAAAGGGGAGACAAAGGGAGGGAGTGCGTCGACACTGTATTCGAACGAGAAGAAAGAACGGGGGGAAGGAAGGGAAGAGGGAAAGGAGGAGAGGGAAGGGTGAATCGCGGGCGGAAGAAGAAAAGTTGGGAACCGAAGTAATTTAAAAAGTTTCTGCTCCATGACATCTCGCGATAACAAATTATCCCCGGCCCATTATCCACAAATGCGATTATGATAAGAAAGAACCGGAGGTGGTAAACTTTAATGCAGTGTGCCGCCCTGCCCCCAGAAGGATCCCCACCCCATCCCTGGATATTGTAACGTCCGCGTGCTCGCAATTCACGCGGACAACCTTCCCCTTCCATTTCCATTTTCCGGGGAAAACAAGGGTACGCGACTCCCAACTTTTGCTCCCCAGGGACGCCCTTTCGATTAAGAAACCTTCTTCCTTCTGCTTGTTGGATCGTCGTCGTCGTCGTTGATTAGGAGAATCTGAAATATTCGAAGCCTTAGATCTCTCAACTGTAGGATGGTTAATGTTAATGTTAAACGTAATTTCTATTCTAACCCGTGAAAGCTAACGGTACTTAAAATGTCTGGAAGAAAAGAAAGAAGAAATTTCCGACGAATTAAAAGCCGCATTGTACAAGGGACGAATCGCGTTGGGATCGGGGAGGGGGCAAAAAAAAATCGTAGTCAGGACGACGGATTAACGCGTACGTATTTGTCCACAGGCGCGATAAATCAGGATAAGTGTATTTCCCTGGCGATGATCGCCGATCGAGACGATAAATTTCCCGGCAAATATGTATCGTATCCGCCCGGCAATTTTCACCCGGCGGGATTCGCGTGCACACAGTTTGCTCCCCCCCTCCTGTTTGCAATTTTCCGGAGCTAAACAATTTTCCCTTTGCCGCGTGGCGTCGTTTCGCTGCCCGAGCGTCGCGCAATGAGGGGAGTAGAGGGGCGGTTTTAATGATAATTGGCCGCGCCGAGCGCTGGTCGATCAGCGGAATGGAATAGGGGAGGAAGAGAAGAGATGCGACTCTTTTCTTTCTTTCTTTCTTTTCTTGGGAAAAGGAATCGGATATAGAAATATTTTTTCCAACGATTCGATGCATCTTCCTTTCTTTTCGAACCCCTCCTCTCAAGCCGTCTCTTGCTCGGCCAGCGAGCAACGAGCAACGTTGAATCACAATGGAAACGCGAGGACGATAATCCTCTCTCTCGAAAACTCAACACTTTGACGGGAACCACTTTGCCGGCCCAATAAAATTCACGGAGCCGTGGACCACCCCCTTCCTTCCAACGAAACGGAATACTCTCGACGAGTATCGACCTTCTACGCGCGCATCTCCCCTCCCTCTTCCTTTTTCCTCGATCTTGCCAAGCGTAAACTGAGGACGAGGATCGATCAAGAAAACAGAGGGAGAGAGAGAGAACGGGGGGTGTGATCAATGAAATTCCGTGTCGGCTAATTTATGTCGATGGAACGTCGAGACGGATCGATCGGGCAAAGTTGAGAATAATCGAAGTTCGGGCAGCGGTGAAACCGAGAACGCGGCCGCATCCATCGAGAGTGATACCGTTGAAAACTTTCCCATCAACTCGTGCCTCGGCAGAGGGTGGTGGATGCTCTGGGGAGGGATGTAAAAGCTTTTGTAAGATTTGAATTTCTACGACGGGTTTGCCGCTGAATGCTGACTAGTTCCGCCGGAATTTTTCTTTCTTTTCGAGAGAGAGGGAGAAAGTTTCGAAGATGATGAAAACTTTTTGTGTGCGTGACGAGCGATCTGTGGGAAGAGACGGTGGAGGAAATCGTGTGACGTATCTTTAAGACCACGCGCCTCCTTTTTTACAAGCTAAGTATTCTATCGTTAAAAAAATATCCGATAGAAAATGATGAAATACACTATCCCTCAAACTCTGTTAAATATTGAACGACCAGGCGCCAGATTCGTTTGACCATCCCCTCCTCCCCTACTCCTCCAAGAGGCGCCAAGAGTTGGTCATTTGAATTTCGAAACGAAACATCTCCAGAGGGAGATTACGTTTTCGCCTCTGCGATCTCTTCCATAATTTCTTCCAACCCTTCTCTCCCTCTTCCATCTTTAAATGAAATAATAATAATAATAATAATATAATGATACGTTTTCGTGGAAGAGAGAGGGAAACGGCTCTGGCGGATGAGAAGAAGGCCCTGTCGTTTGTTTGCAGAGAGAGAAGAGAAAAAGAGAGAACGAAGCGAGAAATGTAGCGTTTCCAACCCGTGGAACGAGTATCGGCTGGTGTTCGTCCATTTCACGGTTCGTAGTACCCGACATTTCGTTCCCGTACGGTTCTCTGAACACGAGGAGGGAGGGGGATGGGGTTGATTTCGTCGACGTTTGCTTTCGACAAAAATCGCTACACGATATGATGAGTTCGTGGAGGAGAAAGAAAGGGAGAGAGAGATTCGTCTTTATTTTATGGTGATTTGCGCACGAGAATATGGATACGGATCGTGATATTTTGAAGGATTTTCTTTTTCATTATGCAAAGTATTTCGTTTATTTCATTTTCGATTCTTCATGTATTCGAGTTATATTTTGTATAATTTAATGCTTTTCGCGTTTGAAAACACTTTTCGACTCAAGATTCTTAAACTTTCTTTTAAACGTCGCTTAAATTTTTTTCAACAACTCGTGGGAAATTTATTTTTTATTTAAACGTCGCTGCAACAACTGCAGACGTTTATTTTTCGAGAAAATAAACGAAGGGCGTGTACACGTAAAAATAATCGTAATATACTTTTACCCGCGAAATTTCGTCGTCGATCGTCGGAAAGGCTGGAATTAAATTCAGTTTGTCCTGGATTTTTAAGCTCTTTCTCGCGAGACGCAAAAATCGAGGCGATTTTCCGACTGATTTATCAGCTACGTTATATGTATCGTATCAGAGGATTTCCGATAACTCGTTCGCCATTTAAGCCCCGTGTTGCGTCTACTTCTTCCGCTACTGAATCAGTTCGTTCGACGTTGGTTAAACCGTAGATGTAGAACGAGAAGAGTAGAGTATCAAGGGACCTCTCTTTTTTCTTTATTTCGAAACTTTCCAATTTATTTTCTTTTTTCGTTTTTCTTCAATAATACTTATTGTCCGTCGTGAAAGTATTACTGCTCGAGAAATACGTGGAAATATTTTTTCCTTTCTGTCATAACAATTTACAAATCAATCCATCCTTTCGGAAAATATTTGCTTTAACGGAGAACAGCAACAAAAAGAATTTTTTAAAACCGGTGTAATATACCGAGTTATTCGATTCATTCGTTCACTTGTTTTGAAGGCTCAAATTTTTACAACAATTTCTTCTTAATAAGTCTAAAAGAATTGCTTTGATAAATATCGGATTAAATTGTAATTAATTCTCGCACGAAAGTCGTACGAGATCGCAATCGAAAACGAATCAAAATTGTTCCATAATTTAAAGCCTCGTACTTGGCGGGAACAAAACCCACTGTCGCATATTACGAGGCCGTAAGAAGCGCGGGAGTCTGCCGTTTCGAACGCTTTTTGTTCCAAGTCGATACGACTTCCCGTTCCCGAGATATCGTCGTTTAAATCCAAACGTAATTTTTGCCGTCTCTCTCTATCTCCGTCCTCGTCTCGCGTCCACGGCCTCTCACTCCCACTCGTGCTCCGACCTATCCCACGCTTGGCACCCGTGCGCTGGTCACTGACGGACGCTGAGTCAGCGCTTTTTTCCACTTTTACCACCACCATCACGTTGTGCGCGTATATCGGGGGAAAAAGTGGGCCACGCCATTTCCGGGAATTTCGGCTGCCATTCACGGAAACCCGCCTCGAACGCGCCAACTTTCGAACGACGTATCTTCGGAACGGATCGAGATATCGGGATGAAACAAAGCGTGTCTTAAAGGGCATGCTTTTCTTCTCCTATGAAGCGAGTTTTCCTGCAATTTCACGAATTTTTTCGTCTCGTTTTTGACAGATTTTGACGCGTGTCGGTTTCGAACTGTACAAAATACTTGTACAATAATTTTATCGGTTGTGTACGAAATAAAAAGAAAGGGATATCGTTTCGATTCTATTTCTGTTTGATAAGAAAATCAAACTACTTTATATTTCGTATTATTCATGAGAATACAGGTTTGTTGGAGATATTTTAATGTAAAACGAACATGCAAATATATATACATATACAAGTATCTAACGTTACGATATATATAGTTTTTTTTAATTATCTTCGTAACAATTTCAATCTGCGTAAATGTTCGCAATCTAATAACGAGTTTTATAAGCGCTTGGACTTGGTTTGATTGGTTTATTTTTAATTTTTTATAACATCGCGAGTAATCGCATTCCCGTTTATACACAAACGCGTCCGTACAAATTATAGAAATTTCCAATTCGAAATTGGCTTTGACGTATGGCCTCATAATACTTTGTTTCCTAATTGAATAATTAACTTTCCACGATGCCCGGCAATTTTTGGCCATGCATATGCATGGGATTAAATACGGGGACAAAGAATTAATATTCAGGAAATCAAATGGTCGGTGTAGCTTTATACAAATACAAACTAATAATTGTAATCTGAACTTTTCAATTGCAGCCGCGTGTAATTTAAAAATATAGTAAAAGGAATGAAACGTTTCCCTCTCGTACTTTTTCCATTAAAAATATATCCAACTTCGCCCTTCTTATAAAATAAGCGATCCGAAACTTTTAAATAGCACTGTATTTAAAACGCAGTCAACTAACATTGCAGATATTTGCAAGACTTGTATTCTCAAGTTTCATTCCTTCCAATTTGATTTCTTTATTTTCTTTTTTCTTTCTTTCTTTCTTTCTTTTTTTCCAAACCAAAGTTTCATTCACGTCAAGTTTCGAGATATGGAAATTTCAACGTTGCGTTTCAAACGATCCTGGAGAAATTTGTTGTCGCGTGTTTTACATTAATTTTAACTAGGGAACGAATCCAAACGTGAATAAACAGCGTGGACCCGGAATTTATTATCGAATCGAAGCACGTGCATCGAGAACAAAACGAAGCATCGTGTAGTAGTTAAAATATCAATAATATCCGTTATTCATGAACGAGATTCTGGTATAATATTACAGAACGAGCATAATTTGTCGTAGGAACGAATGTTGCACTCGCATCGTGCTTTACACAACAAACGAACGAGCCTGTAACTAATTTTTAATAGAATACCTCTTTTTTTTTTTTTTCCTTAATGATAAATTCTCGTGTAAATTTTCAACGTTATTTCTATCTACGTTCCAATGTTTTTAACCTGAAAATACGATAAACTTTCCATTTAAGCGTATCGAATATAAGCTTTTAAATTTCAGCTTTTAAACATGGGAAATTTACAATACAACTTTGTATCTTCATTATCCTTTATGCATTAAATTTTAAAAATTAATCATTTTCAAGCACAAATATTCCATATATCTATATATATTAATATATATAATTTCTTGTATAAAATTCATTTAAAAAATTTTCTTATAAAACTTTTACAATTTCTTTAAATTTAACTAAAGACGATATTTAAAGATTGAATAATACGATATATATCGCCTAATATATATAATTTCTTGTATAAAATTTAATTAAAAATTACTCGTGATTTTGTAAAAATTTTTTTAAATTTCACTGAAAACGATATTTAAAGACTGAATAATACGATATATATCGCCTTTAAATCGAATCATATCTATATATTAATATATATAATTTCTTGTATAAAATTCAATTAAAAAATCGTAATTTTGTAAAAATTTTTTTTAAATTTCACTGAAAACGATATTTAAAGACTGAATAATACGTACGCGATATATATCGCCTTTAAATCGAATAATATCTATATATTAATATATATAATTTCTTGTATAAAATTCAATTAAAAAATTACTCGTGATTTTGTAAAAATTTTTTTTAAATTTCACTGAAGACGATATTTAAAGACTGAATAATACGTACACGATGTATATCGTCTTTAAATCGAATAATATCTATATATTAATATATATAATTTCTTGTATAAAATTCAATTAAAAAATTACTCGTGATTTTGTAAAAATTTTTTTTAAATTTCACTGAAGACGATATTTAAAGACTGAATAATACGTACACGATGTATATCGCCTTTAAATCGAAGTCGCTTTAAAATTAAACTCGGGCCCGAGCCGCTCGAGCAACGCGCATCTCTTTCGCGCACGAGACGTAGCGGGCCTTAGCGATATAAACAGACGCACGCGTGGCACGTGGCTCAGTCTGCTTTTGCGCGTGGCGTTGTAAATTTCGGAGAGCATGTGCCGCGGGAAGGAGGACGTTCCGGAAAACAAAAACAGAAAAGGTAATAAGCGTTAGAGCGTAGTATAAGTGTTTACAATATTACGTGTTTATAATTCACGTATTCGTGTAGCGTACATATTATAAGTTTTACAATAACGATAACTGCGCATATAAGATTATATTTTAGGCTATTTTATTCGATTTAAATAAGATACGTTTAATAACTTACATTGCTCCATAAAATTTCCTTACGTTTAAACGACATTCTCGACAAAAATTACCTCGATATAGATAAAAACGAGAGTATATCGAGAGTAATAAGCTTAAATTTTTACTTCCTCGACCTGTTGTAATCCTCTTACCGTTCTCTTGGATCAAAATTTCGATGTTAACTCTTTGCGCTCGAATAACGCTCTTCGATACATTCCCGGCAAAAATTTCCGCAAATTATATCGCGTATCGATACAACAAGCGTAAGTTCACCTCGAAAGTTTTTCAAACGCAGCGTTACCTGGAAATTTCGATGGTAACACGGATTTTCTGATCGCGTCGACGCATCTCGGGACGCAATAAGCATCTCGAGGCAGCGTCGAAATTTGTCGCAACCTTAATGCGATTATGTTCGTCAGCGCGTTCTACGCGCGCATAATGCGAATCGAATTCGACGAGAAAATGTAGGTAGACGAAGGGAAAAGAGGAAACGCGCGATTCTGTAATCGGACTTCGCTTACGTACGGCACCCTTCATACATTTTCATCTCGTCATCTCGTCGTACTCTTCTTTTAGGAAATTCTTTCCGATTCATCGCGAAATTTCTTTTTTTTCTTTTTTGGAATTGGCTTTTCATTTTCCTCGGGATATTTTATCCTTCTTTGATATCTTTTCTCGCCTTGATTTGATATTTAAATACGGAGTTTGAATTTTAAATTTTAAATTTATTTTTTTCTAAAATTTTATTTTCTCTTTTGGAATTTTTCTTTTTAAGAGTTTTTAGTTTGTTCGCACGGATTGTTGTGTGTTTCACGATTTATTTTTCTTTGTTTTTGAGGATATTTTATTCTTCTTTGATATTTTTCTCGTTTCGTGAAATTCAAATGTGAAGCTTGTTTAAATTTTAAATTTTGCTTTTTGAGTTTCGAAGCTCGAATATCTTTAGGTCGATTTTGATTTTTAAAAATTCAATTTGTTTTTATAATTTCTTTTTTTTCTACATTTTGTTATATTATTTTATTATTTATGTACTGCGTAGTATCGAATTGGATTGTTAAGCTTGATATTTCAATATTTTCTTACGTCGTTCATTCAAATATCAAGTTCCAACTAAGCTCTTTAATTTTCAAAGTTATAGTTGGAATAGAATTTAAAATTCTTCTTCCCTTTCTATGATTGGACGACTAGCA
This sequence comes from Apis cerana, assembly GCF_029169275.1. NCBI lineage: Eukaryota > Metazoa > Arthropoda > Insecta > Hymenoptera > Apidae > Apis > Apis cerana. Next base: position 4,484,621 of record NC_083866.1, read on the forward strand.
ATTAGTTTATTTAACCGATTGTTCAATATTTTTACTGCATGCTATATTACCATAAAAATTTCCGCTCCTCGTAGACATGAACTGGATACAAGCTATGGGAATTTTACGTAAATAAGCAAACCGGGAAAATAAACAGGCAGAAGAGCGTGTAAACACCAAGATAAAAACATAAGTAAAGAAGCATAACTATTACAAAATTTCTGCTTCTATTCTCGTATAGAATTTCTTCTCCTGTTATTATTGACGAAAATAAAAAAATATACAGAATAATTGTGAATCGTATAATGAAAGTATATATCAGATTTATTTTTTAAAAGAATTGTTAAACGAGAAAGAGAAGCACGTTTAAAATTACCTATCAAAATTTCAACTACATTTTCAAAACACACGATGAATACGTAACGATTCGCAATTTTTCGAACCTGACATCTTAAAATATTCCCAACACATAGATTCGTCACTATATCGTAATATTTTATCCATGCATACTTATAGTTGCACTTAACACTTTCTTAAAAAATTATCAGAATCAAATAAAAAGGTTTGGAATATTTAAATCCTCGATCGTCCAACTACCTTTATCCCATGTTGAATCAGAGGATTTCGTATTCTTTCTAAGAAGGAGGGAATATTTTTCGAGGGAAAATTTCCTCCTCCTCCTCCTCCTACGCGAAGGCCTCTGACTCGTCACGCTCGATCGCGCCCTCAAATCTCCTCCGCGCCACCATTCTCCCGGATAATTCGTGAAGCGACTTCTTTTACGCTCTCTCCCCTTTTACGAGCCACCTCGAAGGCCCGCATCTCGTCCACCCGTACCCCATTAGCGAGATTTCATAAAATGCACGCGGATCTCGCTGATCGGCAGAAAGGGTGGAAAAAATAGCGGAGAGGTGTGTAAATTTAGGGGGAAGGGAGGGAATTCTTTGAGAATTGGAGGAGAATTGGACGTTGAGGGGGAAGACTGTTGAGAAGATGATAATCTCGAGGAAAGAAATTCTGGACGATGATAATATTCGGAATTGTAAACGTAGAGTGGAAGAATTAATTGAGTATTTGAAAATACGAAGAAGCCACGTGTATCGAAGAAGAATTAATATTAATTTAAAATAATAACGAATGAGAGAGAATAAATAGATAAAGAGAAGAAGGGAATTTGGTGATACGCTCATGAATAAAATTCGAGCTAAATAATATCGGTAAAACAAACGGACATTGAAAAAACAAAAAAAGATAAATAAAAGTTAATTAACAACAAGATGAAAATGATAAAAGCGATTGGGATTATTAAATAATTCATGAAAAATCCAAAGGGAGAATCGAACGATATTAAACAATATCCATGGAGAATAAAAGAATCGAGGAGAATCATTAAAATACTGCAACACATGTAAATAAAAATTTCGAAAGTAATATCAAATATCCGATATCCGGTATTACGGGGATAAAAGTAGGAGGAATAAAAAAAGAAAGAAAGAAAGAAAAAGTATCGATCCCGCTGAAAATTTTCAAACAAATTACAAATAATATTCGAATTCGTCGAATATAAATAATATATGATTCTCGCTATTTTTCGCCCTGAATAAATCCACCCGTATTTAACATTTTCATCCGCGAAACGGATCGAGCAGAACACGGTGGTTAACAACGATGGAACGCGATTTGAGAAAAATAACGAGATATCCGTTTCGAAGCTCCAATTAAATTAAAACGTATGCTAATTAGGATCGATCTCGATGTATTGTGACCGGCGCACACGCGTAACCGGCCAGGTGTTAATTGAGGCATAGATCCGCTGGTCAACCAGTGGCGATCGATTGGCACGATTTAGGCGGACCGTTTGCTCGGTTTGATTGTTTGAGTTAGTTGTCGCCCGCGCGTTTGTCGCCTCTCTCTCTTTCTTTCTCTCTACTATACCGACGGAGAAAATGCGACGGATGAAAGTTCCCGATTCATCGTCTAATTTTTCGGATCTTTGGGAAACGAAAAATTGAAGGATAGATTTTTTTTTTCGTTTCGATCATCGTAAAATTCGTGAACACGTATATTGTGATTTTATTTTTAAAATTTCTACAATACTCTCGTTCTCCTCCTCAATGATTATTGAATTCATTCATGGACAATAACGATGATTCGGTTTTTCGTATATTGGAGGATAGATATTTTTTCCCAAATCGTTCAACTCTCGAATATTATATTATCTCGTGTCGTGCAAATTAAGCGTTGCCTCGATCGTCTCAACATCTTGAAGCATTAAGCAAGAGCTTAAATACTCTAACGAGATTAGATTCAGCGCGGAGAATCTCGGTCATAAAACTGAAACCGCATAATGGAGATCCATGAAACTGGGGAATTGGATGAGAAGCTCGCTGAATCGGCCTTTGCCAGTCATGATGGATCCTCTCAAGGGCGTTGCTGAAGCCGCAGAGAGGGAGAGAGAGAGAGAGAGAGTTTAGGCGCAATGGGTCGATGATTTCCGGAAATCAGCGGGCTGAAAAGAGCAAACAAACGCGGCCTGTTCGACGTTGCATAATGAAACGTTTTCATTTCGGCGGTTGAAACCTGGTCGAGTTGAAAATTATTATCGAGATATTATTTTAAAAGTCACGAAACATTTCACATTCAATAATAAAATAATTTAATTCGATCAATCCTGTCACTTTATGAGGATATAAATTATTCCTTGCCATTATTAATTTTAACGAAAATAATTGGGCTTTTATGAATAACAAGTTTATCATTCAAGATTATTACACGGTTTCTCTAATTATCATTCGAGGAAAAAATTTTTCGATCGAATACAATGATCGATCTAATTGTCAAAATTAATTTGGAATAATTGTCGTTTGAGATAAATTTGGCAAGAAGAAACGAAAAAGCTTATTATTCGGTAACAACGAGGTGACGAATTAGATATGCAGAGGCAAAGAATTATCACGGAAGAGCGATTGAATATTAATTTTAACGGATTGGATTTCGTTTTACGCTCGATCGAACGAATAAATTGTACAATTGATCGATTAGAAATTTTGTGGAGAAGTTAACGGTTCGATTATGACGTAGTACGATGTATTGTAGATGTTGTAGAAATGGTCATTTCTTATTAATGATACATTCGAAATGGAGAGATACAATTGATTTCAAGAATATTTAATCTTCCGTCTCCGTTCAATTGAATTTGATAATTCATTTATATATATATATATATAGCAATGGTGATAGATTTTAGACACCCTGTATAGTGGAGCTTTGTTCTCTCCTTTTGCTCTACCGTTAAATCGTTGCAGTTTTCCATCTTAATTAATGATCCTACGGTAATTGATTATTCCACGGGGACGAGGCGCTATACATTGTCATTGAATTTATCGCAGCAGGAAGAATTTCCATCGAGTCAAAGATAAAGTTAATATCCAAGTTCGAACGAATTTTTACGAGTGAAAACTAAAATCTCGCCCTTCTAAAATTGTAGTACAACGATATCTCTCGTTGGAAAAGATTAATCGCGAATCATTTTCCAACCGGATCCTCGGCTCTTGATTAAAAATTAATTATAATTAATCGTTCCAAAAATATATCCCCTCTCTCTCACGAAGATTATTTAAAAATCGGAGAAGGAAAGAGGCGAACAAAAAATTATATAATCACCAGCCAACGAGAAATTCGAAATATCCCCACCTGCCGTAAAAATTAATTAAAACGTCGTGTCCCGGGAAACAAAGGGGAGGGGAATTAAAGTTCTCCGGCCAGCAATGGCCGATTTTCGCGTTGATTCGCGTTGTAAAACCGAGATTTTTATCGAGTGGATGGAATTAATATTCATTCGAGGTGGGTGGGAAAAGGCTCGAGAGAAATTTGCGTACGAGACGACTCTGTTTTGATAGGAACAAAAAAAAGGAGGAAGGGAGGGGAGGTGGAGAAGCCGTATACCGGTTTTCCAAGTTGCTGCCTTGAGCCTCGCCATCGAATGCCTTTCGTATCTCCCTCTCTCCCTCCTTTTTCGCTCGTGCTTACCGTCTTGCGCAACGTTGGCCGGTTCTCACGTAACGGGTGACCCGGAAGTAATTCGGCCAGATTTTTTTCGTAGTTTCTGTTAATGAAAAAAACCAGGGCTGCTGCGCGATCCTCTCGCGGAATTAAAAAACTTTCGCCGCGTTTTAAACGATTTTCGCCCCTTGGAGATGGAGAGAGAGGGGAGGGAGAGCGTTGGAGTTGTCCATGCTCCTTTCGATTCTCGCCGCTTCTATCCCGCTGAATATTTTTTTTTTTTTTTTTATTGCAGGCAGAGAAACTCGTGATGCTAATTTTCTAGGGTGCGAAGATTGAAAATTTTGTTTGAATGTCGCTCGAATTGTTATTTGAATTGTGAGTAATCTAAAAAATATTCTTTGAATAATTAATTAATACCCGTTATTTGTAACGAGATATATTTATCAATGGCTTCGATAAAATTCGCAATCGCGTGTCGATTACGTGTCAAAAATAACAATTTAGGAGAGTGAATTTAAAACATGGTATCTCCGAACATCATCGACAGATGACAGCACCGATCGAAAATATCGAAATGCGATTTTACGTGAGACTGTTTCGAGGAAAGGAGAAGAGAAGTGGAATAAGTTTAAATAAGAGAGAAAAGTAAGCGATGGGAAGGCAGCGTGTTTATTCGACACCGTGTAGACGGTGGGATTCAACGAGGCTCCCTGGATACCGTAGAAATACCTCGACGGGTACAGTTTCCGCCGTGGGAATGAGGAAATTCCGGATCCTTAGCCGGGAACAAACTGGCCCCAAAGCGAGTGCCAGAATTCTAAACGAATTACGGCAAACGAATTACGCGACACCGAACCCTTTAATTCGCAATACCGACTCCTCCTTATTTCAATTCGCACGATTCGCCTTTTATAATACGATTTTCCTTGTAAAAATTTTTCTAAAAAGTGTTTTCGAACCGGGAACAAAATTTGCAGGAATTCGAAAAATTCCTTCTTCTCGTCTCATCTCTGTAAAAAGATAACCTTCGCGTAAAGTCGACTTAGTTCGATTTCTGTTGAACCAGAGGTCTCTGATGTGACGCGGAATGGCGATGGGGAAAAGATGGCAGTGCTCGACATAAGATTCACGAGGAATCAGAGAAAACGTCTTCATCGTTACGTCGTGTTCGCGATCTTGGCGAGCCTCTTTATCGGTCTCGCTCTGTTTTTAATGGGGCTGTTCGTCTCCCTCTCCATCAGCACGAAACTGCAATTGCAGGAGAGGAATCTGTTCGAGTTGGTGTTTTACACGTTGATGTTGTACGGCCTCTACGTGTTCTTTCACAATCTGATGGGCATGAAGCTGTGCTACAATTACTTCCATTACGCCGAAGGGTAATTTTTTAATACGTTAATTTCATTTAAAGAAATTCTATAAAATATATATATGTATGGTTAGGTCAAAAATTTGCATAGATATTTACAATCTACCGATTACTAGAAATCGATATTCGTTGATCACTTAATACAGGATTATTGGATACTGTCGTGCAATTTTTAAAAATTTTATCCGATCGTATCGATGCGTAATTTTTATGTAACTGCAATTCCCTGAAAAAGCAAGAAATTGCGGATTAATTATCGATCGATTCTTCTTTCAATTCTATCAGTTTTTACACGATGAGCGGAAGAAAAACGTAAAAGGAAATCGTAAGAAAAATAAAAGTTCGCTTTTCCACAGATTACGAGAAATTCTTATTATTATCATCCCCTCGAAAATTCGAATTTTATTTACCGAAAATTGTAATTTAATTAACCGATTCCTCAATATTCGATCGAGCATCAAATCTCGAACCTGACTTTCTCTCGATAAGCACAAAAAAAAAAAGAAATTTAAAATTATTCCCGGAACGCACGTTTAATTCAAAGCCCCCAATTACTCCCGTATCAATTAGGGGAAACGTTTGTGGTTGTCGAATTTTTTTCATCGAATCACCGTGAACGAAAATAAAAAAAGAGAAGAGAGAGAAATAATAAACGGGGAGAATCAATGCGCGTGGAGGCACAATACGGGGCAAATTGCGAGAGGGGAGAGGAGGTGTGCGTTAACGAGAGCAACGACAGGAATATATCCTTGATATTTCGAGATCTATGCAGATGGACAGATCCGTCCGGTTTTCGAGTCATTCGTCGGATGACGGTGAATACGATCAATCGGATCCACAATGCCTGGTATCATTACAAATTGGGGAGAGGAGAAAAAAAGAAAGGGAGAGGAGTAGTGTTTCATCGTGGAAAAATAGCGTGAACGTGCGGATGGATGGATATTTTTTCGCGAAAAGAAAAGTGAGCGAGGATTGAAACGAGTGGCGAGAGGGTCGTAAAAACGAACTCGGCGAAATTATGGACTCTGGAAAATTTGGACGGGGAAGAAGGGGGAATAAACGAGACACGAAGAGAATAATCAGTTGCTTCTGTTATCAATCTCGATAAGTAATTATCTGTTAAAATTAACACTTGTGCTAGCTCAGGGCCCCCATTTGTTATGTAGGCTTCTTTAACTGTTATTCATTATATAAAATTCAATTCGATAGATTATTATTTATCTGGTTTCGTTCCTTTTTCCCATTCGACGAACGGATTTTACGTTTCTTTTGCCGGGAATTCCTACTTATATGCTCCCTGCGTTTTTAATTCTTCAACTTGAAAAAAATATTGGAAAACGAGATATCAACCCCCGTTAAGATAGGAGTTTTTCAAAAAAGAAAGTCGCACAATCCGCTTTTTAGAAAAGAAAAAACCAAACTGGAAAGAAATCTGCTCGACCCTCGAGCAAACAAATTTCACGGCAATTTGAGGAAAGTTAAAAAGGGACGAGGATCGACGAACCGCCCTCGTCCCATTTCTTTTTTTCTTTTTTTTTTCACAACGTGGGATGAAGAGAAACGATGAGATGGGCGAACGAAAAAAAAAAAGGGGGGGAGAAAAGTGGCGAGAAGTGGATTCGAGAGAACGGGCGCGGAATTAACCTTCGGCGTGTTTTTCTTAATTTCTCCTCCCCGCTTTTTCATTCCCCCTTTTTCGCTTCGAGGTCGATCCGATAGCTGCTCGAATCGGGAAACGTGGGCCGTTCGATTTGTCAGAATTTTCGAGTAATTCCGCCGATGGCCTCCCGCGCTTCATTCGTTTTAATTTTTAACCCCCCGCTGCTCGTTAACGTATCCTCGCGGTTTCGAGCCGGTGATCGAGCCCCTCCCCGTTCTCTTGCTTCGAGAAGCTCGGAGAAACCGAGTTTTCTTGGATTAAAGGTGGACGATAACGATGGATGGAATTCGCAGGCCTTGGATGAATCTGAGACTGTTCGTGTGGACGTCGGTAGGGTTGCTCGTGGTCCTCGTGGGATGCTTCATGGCCAGCAAGTCATTCTCCACCGCTGATTATTTGACGGTACAGCTGCGGGCCACTCTTCTCGAGGGTGAGTTTTAAGAATAATAACGTGTTGAATTGGCAAAATTTCCAGTTCCAATGTTAATTAATTGATAAGATGAGACGATTTGGTTGATTAGATATAACTGTTTACAAGTTAAAAACTATTATTAATTCCATCTCTTCGAAACAAGTATGAAAAGAAGTCGAAGATTTTATTATCCATTTAAATTATCCATTATCGTTTCTTCTCAACCAATTGTCCAACGAAATTTTCCAAGTGTAATAATAACGTAACAGAGGAGGTCTGCGTTAACGAGAGCAACGAGGAATATATCCTTGATATTTCGAGATCTATGCAGATAGACAGATCCGTCCGGTTTTCGAGTCATTCGTCGGATGACGGTGAACACGATCAATCGGATCCACAATGCCTGGCCCCGTGGTATCATTACAAATTGGGGAGAGGAGAAAAAAAGAAAGGGGGAGGAGTGGTGTTTCATTAATTAATTGATAAGATGAGATGATTTGGTTGATTGGATATAACTGTTTACAAGTTAAAAACTATTGGTCAATTCCATCTCTTCGAAACAAGTATGAAAAGAAGTCGAAGATTTCTCAACGAATTGTCCAACGAAATTTTCCAAGTGTAATAATAACGTAACACGAATTGCCCAAAATCCCGGCCGCTCGATAAACCGTGAGGGGTGGACATGGTTTGTAAAGGTAACACCATTAACGAAAATGAAAGCAAGGGTAACGGTATCCACAGTTGTGCTGGCTGTGGCCGGTGGCTGGTAACCCCATTTCCCGAAAACAGAGAGGGTAGCCGGAAAAGCAGGCTGGAATCGTGAAATATTCATCGACGAGTGATGTATGCGAACGTTGTTCGCGGATCGGCAGGTGGCAACGCGCGAATTCATTTTCTCTGCACGATCGCCTCATGAACGCCGCCTATTCGTTGTACGTTTTTTACCTCTCCCTCTCTCTCTCTCTTTCTCCATTGTTCACTGTCCTCTATCCGTTTTCATAGCCGTCCGCTTTTTTTCCCTCGGATTTGAATATTTTAACGGGAGCGAGAGGAGGAAGGAGAAGAACAGGGACGATCACAGAGATGATTATTCAAAATGGATGGTAATCTTAAATGGTATAGGCGGGTGTAGATTCTTTAACAAATAAATAAAATATATTAGATCTTATTTTGTGCGTAATTATCCTCGAGAACGCCCGCAAATACCGAAGAAATTCAACCATTCCGTACGATTCTCTCCTCCTCTCCTCTCTGGAAACGGTGACGATTCGCGACACCGCAGATTTTACAGCTGCACGAATCGCGATACCGATGAGATATCGTCTCGATATGGCGGACAGATGGCGCGAAATAGCAACCCGGTCCGCAATATGCAAATGGACGGCCGAACGCGCCGCTCCGGCTGCCCCCGGTGCTCGAAATTACCGATGGAAATCTCGTTTCGCGTCTACCTACTTAATGAACAGATACGTACCGGGCTCTTCCTCCTACGATCTGAAATTCGAAACGTTTGCTCGCGATAAACTCGTCGGATGATGGAACCTGTTATACCGGTCTACGCAAATTTCCCTTGATTATTACCGCGAATCCGCGAATACGATCGACTACGTTTGCGAATGAAAATTGGCCAAGAATTATTCACGTGGAACTAGTACGTGTCCAGAATATGTATACATTATCCGGATGAGATTTTTCTAATTTCTCTTTCATCAAATTCAAATGCGATTTTTAAACGAATTTTGAAATTCGTTGCAAATAAGTTTCGATAAATCTATGTCTCGCTGCAACTTTTAATTTATGTAACTTATCACTAACTACGACGGTTGGAAGGATGACGCGCGTCGGTGTTGCCAAGACATCTAGGGGTTCGAGTTGTCGAAAGTTGGGGAAATTGTAAGTGCTAGGATATGTCACGGACAAGGAACAGGGGGAAACTCCTCGTTGATAGTTTAGTTTGGGATGCGTTCTGCACCTCTGATACGAAACAACACTTGTACATGCACCTATTAAGCTGTGATTAAATAAACAATTCCGATTCTGTGACGAGATTTATTATAGAGGAAATTTCTTTTTTTCTTTTCTTCGTTTTATTTCGTTTCACGAGATGTTGCGTTTGGATTGGATCGTTGCTCTTTCTTCATTTTGTATCGTATATTCGTTTCGTGTTAGCTACGGATGTGAGATTAAAAATATAGGAATTATTCTTAATAAAGTAAAATCCGACATGATTACGTTCCTCGAAGCGAAGCTTCAAAGGCAATTTATAAATAAATTTTCTGAAACTTCTCGATTGCGAATAAAGAAATATTATATCGAACAAACAAAAATAAATGTAAACGCTTATAAAGAGTCGTTCGAACTCGAAGTTGAAAGTTTAGTAATACGCGAAATTTTAATTTTCCACGAATTTTCGTGCCTTTCACCTCGCGTACGCGGACAAATTCCCTCGGAAAATCGTAGACACCACCAAGAATAATTTCTATCCCATGGAAATCCCAGCAGGAGAGTAATCGAGATATTCGTGCACTATTCTTCCCTTCGTTTCGATATCAATCCTTCTCTCCGAACGGATCTTTCGAATTCAAGAGGAAAAGGGAACCGTCGATTTTTTTAATCCTTTAAGGGAAGAATAGTTGAAGTTTCTCGAATAATCGAGAAAAAAAAACGAATTCGCGCCGTTTCATGGAATTTCATTCTCTAATCGAGACTTTTTCCTTTCGTTGGAACAGGTATGAAAAAGTACTTCACGGACATCTCGTGGAAGCGCAGGATAGACAGAATTCAGGTGAACATGCAGTGCTGCGGGATAGATTCCTCCGACGATTGGCACAAGACGTATTGGCTTCAACGAGAATTTCTTGTAGTCGACTCGCCGGATATCTTGAGGTAATTATCGGTTAATTATATGCCGAGGGACAATGTGTCGGTATCAACCCGCCGTGTAACAACGTATCGACCGGGTAAAATCTATATCCTATCCCCGTTTATCGGCCCATTATCCCCCGTCATGGCGCACGAACAATGCGCCAAGGATTATCGCCTTGCGATCATCATTCTTAAAAGTGGCGTGCTCGAAATGGAACGCGGAGGAAAAAGAAAAATCGTGTCATTAAAATTTTATGGGCGTTAAACAGTTATGTGTTACGCCTCGAACGACTAACGTATTCTTCTAACAAGAATACGTGATATTAATACGAAAACTTGTGATAATAATAATAAGGGGTGAAAAATATTTTCGACGATGAATCGTCGAGGGGTTAGGTAAATATAAGATTTAGTAAGATAGATTTTTATGTAATTAATTTAGAAAGTCAGGAAGGATTTTCTTTTCTTTTTCTTTTCAGAAAATTTGCAATCTTCTTGCTGGATGCTTAATTTTAAAAGGATCGAAAAATATTGGTTGGAGATGTTTCTCAGAATTGTGTTTAGAATAATTTTCTAGGGTATGTAAAGAGGATTGCAAGAAGATGGCACTCGATCTCTCGAAAGATTTCTTTAAAATCTTGGAGGAAGAAGAAGAAGTAGAAGACACGTTTTTCACCCTGGTTGTAAAGGGGCAATTGCAAAGTTCCACGCCCTACTAGAGAGATGCTACTAGAAAGGATTTAAAAAGATGGCTGACCACGAGGTAAAGTGGGCTCCAAATTATTTCCACGGAGTGGTGCCCTCCACTTCCGCTCTCCGCACCGTCCAATTCACTCTACTTATGGGCTCTTTCGCTTTTAACCAACCAAAAATCTACGAAAACGTTTAGATCCGGATAGATGTTTAACATTCGTTTCTTTCCACTGATAATTCTAACTGTATCCGATTGACTCTTCTTCGAATTCTTCTTCTCAATCGCAACGAATTCTCACTTTCGACACTTCGATTTCGATTCAATCAAACGTTTAATCTCGAAGAAGAATTCCTCCCGTAGTCGTCTCATCTTCGCAAACACAATCTTGGAATCTGGGAAACGTTCTCTGTACGTAATAGTCGGAGATTGGCGAATTTTCTGGCCGCGCAGGGAGGCGGAAGTAACGGATGCGAAACATTTGAACGAAACAATTCATCCCTGGATGTTCCCCTTTGCTCGAGAGAGTAGTTTCGCGGTAATTGCCTAATAGTCAGGTTTCTGCAGGCTGACGTATGTGTGCATTAATGCGGTGGCGGTAATACGTTCGATAATAAAGGGTTAATAGCGCGTTCCGAACAGAAGCCTTTGTGTCGCGGCTGGTAATCGCAGATAGAACAGTGGGTTATCGATTTCTCGTTATGTTAATTGCAGAATTATACCTTCCAACTGCATCGATCCGCCCCCCTCCTCCCCTTAGCCGCAACTATTCCCAAACCGTCGACCGCCCCCTCCTTCTGTTTCACGTCGATCTCGTAAAATCCATCCAGGGATTATTCCGCATAACAATAGCGACGACGAGGAGTTAACTCGATAAGGAATAGCTGTAACATCGTCTTAATTATTAGTGAAATTCTTGTCCCTCCTCCTCCTTCTTCTTCCTTCTTTTTCCCCGGCTTCTTCATCTCGCGACAATTGTATTTCGATTCATTTTTTAGTTAGGATCTCGTTCGTCCATCTTTTGACTTTATCCGCGCGAAAGTAAAAGTAAAAGTAATGATTGTTAATCGAAGTTGATGTGCAGATTCGTTTGGTCAATTATTAATTTGTAACTTCGCAATTTAAACTTGAACCTAAAATTGAACATGGTGTCGACTGGGAAAAAATAATCCAGACAATCTTAACTTTGTAAAATTTATTCCTCTTTTGTATAATTACGCAAAGAGGAGAATCTTGGAAACACGTTTCCAAGGGTAAGGTGTAACGATCCCTCGAAACGACACGGGTGGCGAAAACAAAGGATGGAAACAGAGGGAGAGGGAACGAATCTCGTGGAAAGAAGAGGATGGAGTGGTACGTGACGAGGAGATCCGACACGTAGCAGGGATTCCTCTCTTTCCAGGTACGCCAAGTTGGACGGTAGCGTGACGCCGCCTGTGGTGCCCTGGAGTTGCTGTCGAATCGACGTGAAGGGCCCCTGCTTTCACGATCCCCTTCAACTCCCGAATCCAGAGCAGAATTCCTCTTACGAGAGCCTCAACCCTCGGGGCTGTCTCGCCCCTATGAAGATTATGCTAAACGGGACCCTCCACTCCGCCGCCGTGATGATCGCGTTTCTGTTCGTGTTGCAGGTATACTTATCGATCGAGGTTAATTTTAAGTAACAATTACCTTCTCTATAAATATATATCAAGTACGTAGCTCCGCTGTGAAATTGCACGCTTTCGAGTGATCGATATAATTTCGAAATTTCGGATTTCGATAAACTCTCGATGCGACAAAAATCCCTTTCGAATTCGTTCCGGATCGAATTACACGTAATAATAAACGTAATATCGGATATATTAGGGTTTCGTTCACGTGAAAATAATATATATATATTCACATCTCTTTCTATTCGATTTAATTCCGTTTCCGATATTCGCGAGCCCCCGATATCGTGGGAATAGTCACGGTTAATTAAACCCACCGCCGTCCACCTCGCAAGTTTTTCTCCCATCGACCGATAAATTAATCCGTTTAATCTCCCTTCCATCCGCGTCGCTCCTCGTTACGCCCTTTGTCTCCTTCCGGTGTCGATCTGTGCGAATTATCCGCCCCATATTCCTTTCGGTATATTTCTTTGACCGTGATGGGAACAAGTCGTATATACCTTTGCGTTTCGTGATTTTATTCTATTCGAGATCTTTGAGTAATGTTCGTTTGTCTTGTTTAGAAAAGAAAAAAAAGAAAAGTATATACGGAGGATGAAAGAAAAATTGAGGATATTCTTTTTGGAAATTATTATCGCGTTATTTTGTCACGTCGAGGTTAATCGGAAAATGGAGCATAAATCGGGCGTTATATTTCTCGAGTTCTGCAAAGCGCGCAGCGATTTTTGAGAACACCCCGTAAACAAAGTTTCTAAGAACCATCATCGAGAAGGGCGGAACTTTATCGAATTCTCTCCATAAAAAGAAAAAGGAAATACGCGTTCTCGGCTCAGTGTCTCTCAATCCTTCCCCCTCGTTTCTTACTTAATACGACAACTCTCGATCTATTTTATCTCGTATTATTGAACTCGCGCTCGATATTTTCTATTTTCTAATTTTTAAAAAAATATTCCTTTCCAGGTGACGGTGGGCGTGTTGTCGAGGTTCGACTTCACAGCGGCGAGGAACGCCGTGGCGCTGGGCGATCGGTGGTCAGGCTCGCCCGGTTGGCTCTTCGGCCGACTGGATTTCGGCTTAGCCCGTGGACCTAATCTCTGCCAGATCGATCGGGTTAGTGGAGCGAAAGATCGGGAGGACGAAATTAGAAAAATTCGTCGACGGAAATTGGAATTTGAGCAAGCATTTTTTTTTACAACGTCTCTCATCGAGACTCGTTCTCCTTGGCCAGGTGAAGAGAGTTGGAAGCGTGAACTGACCAACTTTCAACAAGTTTCACGGCGCCACTTTATTCGTTTAATTTTCTAATTTCCGTTCAGATTAGGCAATTTGTAATAAGAATTAGATATCGTTCAATTTAACATTCTCCCAATTTCTCTTGCAACAGAAATACAGTGGACAAGGGGACTCGATGATCGATCTTCGCCCGCTCGTGTATTCCAGCGACTCGAACTGAAATGACGCTCGAAATCCGGGAAGAGGATCGATGAGGACGCGTAATATTTCCACGCAGGAGAAAAAAATTCGCTCCTTCGATCCACGTAAGAATCGTCACGAAACGAATCCTTCCCTTTTCCAAGCTTTTATCGAAATGAAAAACACCGTCCGAGAAGAAAGGAAGGAAGGGGGACGTTGGATTTAACGAACGCTCGATTAATCGATCATCGATTACGATACGTCGTCCCCTGCAGGACAAACAAGCCGTCCTCCTCCGGAAAAGGGGGTGGATGAGATAAGAGGCCTCGTTCGTCTAGGCGGAGACGTCTGTCGCGCCTAAGATCGGACGATAGCTTTCACCGTGATTATCCGAGGAATCGGTTAATCGCGTCGCGCCGCTAAATCGCCCGTTTCCTCGCTTGTTGTTGAAGAAGAGGAGGGATCCGGACAAAAGGAGGAGGAGAAGGAAGAAGGATCGTGTTCTTGGAGGGGAGAAAGGAAAGAGGAACTGGACGATGATAAGGGAAAAAACGAGGAGGATCCGAGGGTGCAGTATCGGATGCAGCTGGGGAACAGGTGTAATTACGATCGGAGCAGAGTGGATGAAGATGGTGGATTTTTTTTTGAAGAAATGTAAATGTTCTTTCGATGGGAGAGGATGGTTGCAAAGATTGCCTCCCCCTCTCCCTCTCCTCTCCCTGTTTGTGAATTCATTTCTGTCGTAACGAAAATAGGGAAATGTAAAGTTCAGTTCCAATGTTTCTAAAGGATGATTGCATGAAAGTTTGTGGAAATTCGTACTTGTTGATTATTTCTAACTTAAGGTTTAATTGCCCAATTCGATTCTTAATTTTGTTGTTTGTAAAAGTATTCAAAAGCAGTTTCGAAAGGAAACTTCATAAGAGAAAAAGCGTAAAATTCCTCCCCTGTGAATTCCAGCCTTTTACAATATATAGAGGAGAGGAAATATAAAGTTTCTAAACGATGATTGCACGAGAATTTGTATTTGTTATTCACAGTTTTGAAAAAGGAAATTAATTAATCATACAAAAAATATGAAAATTTCTTAGAAATTATTTATTTGTTAATAACTCGAGATCGCTATTCGATTCGATCTTAATTTTATCGTTCATAAATATACGTGAAATTCTCTCCAAGCCAAACAATCTAATTTCCAATTCTTTCGGAGTGACGAGATTTATTAAAACTAACTTCGATCCCTCGTTCGAAGATCCCAGGGCGGAAGGAGCGACTTGCAGGGGGAAGAAAAGCATAATTGCGCGCTGGTTCGCGCGATGACTCGATTCCAAGCCGCCTGGTTTGATCGCAAGAAGGGAGGAAGGCATCGGCGGAGAATTCTCGGACACGCCTGACGAGGGTGCGGTTCTTTCGAGACCCCGTGTCACGCGAATAAAAGCGTTTCTTGCGGTCTTAAAAGCGAGCAGAATACTGCGAAGAAGGGGGAGAACGAAACGTTTGAGAAGAAATATTCTTCTCCGTGGGATGAAAGACAAATATATATATATATATAAATTATAGACGAGAAAATAGCAAAAATATTTCGAATCTTGTGTTCGCGTATAATTTCTCTTCTCTCTTTGAACGAAACGTAGGAAAATAAGAAATGTTGCGAATTTTCAAGGATCAAGAAAGAAATAACCCAACTCGCTTCGCTTTTTCTTTTTTTTTCTTCCTCCCCATTGATAAGGAAATGCGATGGTTTCACAAGTGCTTTGGATCGAAGCTACTTTTTAAATTATGAATATCGATAGACGAAGCCAAGGTGAAAAGTGGAGTCAATATTTTACAGATATTTTGCAAATTATAGAGTCCCATCTCGAGCGAGATTTTAAATAGAATTTAAAATTTTGAAGATCGACACGTGAATGAAAAAAAAAAAAAAAGGGAAAAATACGAAGGGAAAGAAAATGGCGAGAAACCTTTTTCGCTCTTTACTTTGTTCCTACGATCGTTAAGAAGGTAAAATCTGGTAAAAACAGGCACCTCCACCTTCGTCCCCTCCTGTCGAATTTAATAACGGCGAATTTACGCGGCGGATTTTTTCGCAAACCGTTGCAATTTCCTGCGACAATGGTTAACGAAGTTCTTACGGTCTCCACGTTTTCTCCCCTGTCACCGTAAACCGACCGGTTTTACGTGACGTTCGACGTATTTAACGCTTATGGAGGAAACTGTGCGCGACCAGGTTGGCTGGCGGGAAATCGAGAGGAAGGTATATATATATGAGGACAAAATTTAAACGTTCTTTAGTTAAATTGAAAAAATTTTTCGAATGTTGGACTCCAACAAGCGGGGAAAAATTATCGATGACGATATCTCGAGATTTAATAAATATTTCACTTTTAATCCATACGATTATCTCTTACGATCTAAAGGGGAGTATTCCCGGAGGAATCTCGATTCTTTGACCGATTCGAAAATGCTTCGCCGCCTCTCTCTTCGATCTTCTTGCTCTCTAAGAGAGCGTTTCTTTACGAAACCGTTTATGCAATCTCTTTTCTACTATTCCCATATCCCAAGATCTTTGTTTCTCGCGTTAAGAATATTCAATACATTCAATTTTTATTTTCCAAAAAGAAAAAGAAGAGAAAGAAACCTCTCCGTTTTTCAAAACTCCCTTTTATTTCATAATTCTAAAACCCAAAATTTCGCACCTTTACACACGATATTCCCTATTTTCCTTCTTCTTCCATCCGGTTAATTCGAAATTTAGCTTCGAAAAGAAAAGAATAAATAATTAAAAAAAAAAAATCTCTCCCCTCGAGCGTGGACCGATGTCAGCGCGCGGATTACAGCATCGAACGACGGGGTTACGAGCGCGACGAGCCCCGATTCGAGCTGATTTTCAGAAAATCGAAAACCCGCTCGTCCACTCCAAGCTCGTACGTGTACCCGGTTATCCCGGCTGGCCATTGTTTCCGTTTCGATTCGACCGACGAAGGGGGAGGGGCGATCGAGAAAGCAGTTAGAACGTCGATGGTGGCTGCACGAGACAGCGGAAGCACTCGAGGAAATCCCCGAATCGATCGGCAAAGAAGAGCGGCCGTCGACAAACAACCGCGGATCCCCACCTACCCCGCTCTTTACCCCAAATTGAAATTCGATTTTCCTCACTGGACTTTCCCTCTTCCTCTCCTCCTGGAACAGGCCATCTTACCGTGGGCGTGGGACGAGGATCGAAACGTGTCCGATTTTCAAGGGGAAGATTTAAGATACTCTCTCTCTTTTTCTAAAATAAAGTGTGAATTCGTTTTAATGGGATCAAAACTCGTGTCGAATCGTTGCGTAATTCTATCGATCTCTAGCTTTCGTGTATTAATTTCGAAAAATATTGTATTAACATGCTCCACCATTTAATTTTCCCCTCGTAAATATTTATCAAACATTCGAATTTAACAGGTATTTCGCTCGCAAATCGAGAGACTTAATTTGTCCGTCCATCGATGGAAACGGATCCATCTTTAAGTTTATTTTCGAGAATACTCGCGATACTTCTCTCTTTCTCTCTGAGAACGAGAGAAGTGGAAGGAAGGAACGTTAAAGCTGTTTTCACATTGTCGTTCGTGGAGGAATTCTACTCGGCATGGTAATCAAGTGGAAGCCCGCCGACTGGGTCCATTCCAGATTGGCCCTCGTTCAATTAGCATACATACGGTGGCCACGTACGATTCCTTGCTCCGAAAGAGGAGGAAGCGCTGCCTGCGAGGGTTAATTGATTCGACGCGCCCAAACCATTTTATTTCTCGCTCGATGAAGGACGATTTGAGAACAGTGATGTAGAACGTATCAGCTCGATTAAGCTGTCCTCGAGGGATATCCAGGAAGGCGAGACGCAAGCAATTTCTCCGCAAGTGTCCACAAACATCTCGAGCTTCCATCCCGAATTGGAAGTTTTCGCACTTGCATTTTTCCTCCCCTTGGAATTTCGAAAAGTTTCCACCGTGAAGTAATAAGAAAGGGAGAAATATCTCGGGAAATTTCAAGCGGATCTTCTCTTCTCGCCGCGAAGAGATGGGATCGAAATTATCGAGTTTAATATTTCGAGGATTGCGATGCATGGAAAGCTTCTCTTTAGAAGGAAAAGGAGTCGTTGCTTTACTAGGAGCCGCGTTAATGTCATTTATAATTGGGATTAATATGGAAATGGAAAGCATAGCAGTTTGACGATGTTGTAGTTATTTTTACCTTTGCGAAAAACTGATAAAACATGAAAGTTGGCGAGAAAGAACACAGGGCGTGTTCTCGATCCGATTAAGTTTCGTGTAAATTTCAGCCAGGATCCGTGTATCCGTGTCGTATTTCATAACTCGTTGCACAGGTTCTCGTTCCTTTAATTTCCGCCTTCCTGCTCGGCCTCGACGCGATATATTCGCCTCCTCCCGTTGCAAATTCGTCTGGCGGCCAATTACGAAAACGATCTCTGGCAACCTATAAACTTTCCACCACACCCTTCGATCGAGTTGATTCGCGTCGAGTCAAAAGTTATCGGGGAATAAATAAAGGGGAATCGACGTAAGATTCTCTCTCTTTGCTCGGATAAACCATTGCGAAGATTTTTAGAGACGAGACGAAACTGATCGATAGCAAACAGAGTTGTTGGAGATTAAACAAAGAAAAATTAATCGAGTTGCAACGATAACGATATCAATTGTTGCATCAACGAACCTTCGATCGCAAGGCTATAGATCTTCCTTCCCTAGTTTTCCAAGCTCCATTACTCTTCCAGCTTATCTCAAAGGATCCTCTGCCACCTGGGGAGGGGTAAAAAAGACGTTGCTCGAAGCAGGGATCCAGGTCCCTATCCGAGGGAAGCATTCTTTTAGTAAAAAAATGTTGGAATCCAGGAAACGGAAACCACTTCTTCCCTCCTGTGGTTGGCATCTGGCCGACGAAACAAATCCAGTGGGAGAATGCAGTTTTCTGTTCCTCCTTCGAAAAAAAGAAGAACAAAAACAAAAATCTCGTTATATAATATCTCGTAATTGTACGCGCAACAACAGGTGACTATTCTGTCGGAAGAAAAAACAAGAACAAGATTGTTAATCGATGAACAATATATTTGGATGATCGTTGATTATTATCACTAGATCGATGACAAATAGGGGCCGAGTAATTTTCCGATGATATTTAAAAATATATATATTCTCAGTATTGATTCGGAAAGAAAAAATTGGGGGAGTAAGAATAATGCTTCTCATCCACGATTCGTCCAAAATTCTCGTTAAGCGCGCTATAATGTTGCGATCCAATCTTCTGTTTCTTCGGAAAGAATTATATTAAAAAGAAAAGAAAGAAAGCAGCTTACGAACGATGAAAGAGTCGAAATGACAATGAGATCGAAGGAAGTTGGAACAGAGCGGCACGATATCGATATGTACGTGTGGAAATAGCCAAGCTGCACGAAACCGATCACTAGGAGGAAAGGGAAGAAATAAGGAAAGAGAAGGAAGGATATCCGTCGAGTGGCTCTGATCGGTCAATAACGATTTCCCCGGGAATATAAATGTCTCCGCGAGAGCAGTCGTCCAGGTTGTTCGATTCGGCCCGTGTCCGGCATTGCCTTTTAATCTTGTAGCTTTGCCTCTTTTAATCTCGTTCCGATCGACCGGCTGGTTTCCTCTTCACCACCGTCGCTCGTTCGATGCAATTTCTCCTTTCGTTTGGAACGGTTTAGAATCCTTATCCGAGTGTACGATCCGCAAAGTCGACACTGGTTCGACTGGTTGTTAATTCTGTAAAGTATGAAAAAAAGAGATAGACTCGGAAGTTGTTTGAGAATAATTGCGAAAGATTTGTGAGAGCGCGTCGATTGGAAGATAGAAATATCTTCGATATGTCAATAAGACGATTGCCCTCAACTTATTAACCCTTATTAAAATTCCGAAAAGTTTAAACCGTTGTAACTCGGAAGATAATAACTTCCGGTCGATGGATAAGAGATCATTAGAAGCGTGGAATCTTGCCCTTTAAAACGGTTTTTCGTTCGTCTCGATACGACTTCCGGTTCCCGAGATATCGTCGCGCAAAGACAAGAGTAATTTTTAATCGTTTACCTTCAACTCGATTAAACCCCTATTAAAATTCAGAAAAATTTAAACCGTTGTAACTCGGAAGATAATAACTTCCGGTCGATGGATGAAAGATCATTAGAAGCGTGGAACCTTGCCCTTTAAAACGGTTTTTCGTTCGTCTCGATACGACTTCCGGTTCCCGAGATATCGTCGTGCGAAGACAAGAGTAATTTTTAGTCGTTTATCGTCTTCGTCCTTGTCGTTTATTCGTATCTCTCGCTCGCACCTCTTTCGACTGACCTATCCCAAATTCCAGACAAGCGACAGACGTAATTCTTGGAAAAACGTGGCGTACGCATTTCCAAGAAAAAATATAGGTCACGAGTCCATTCATAATATCGACGTTAAATGGAAACTTTGACTCGTTATATCTCGGCAATGGATTGAGATATCGGGATGAATCGAAAATTGATTTCAACAGCATGATTTCCTCTACATCCTGAATGGGTTTCAAAGAGGAAATTTTTGAAAAAATATTTTTTATTGTTTTATTTGTACAACCGATTATACAAAATATACAAGGACCTAATTTAACGTATAATTTTTACAACGTGATACATTTTCTGCGCATTAATCGAATATTCGATTTTATTTAAAATATATTCTCCGTATGCGTCCGTATCGATAAAGATTTGAAGAGTGGCTCGAAAGAAATAGATTCGTCTACAGCCACAGCGAATTTCCTCCTCGTTGGCTAAAATTGTCTCGGGCACGAGGCTTTCATCACGCTCGGATTTTTACATCGAGCGTTAAACTTTCGGGAAGTGTGACGCTCGCTTTGTCACTTGCACGGCTCGTACATCGGAAATCCACGCCCTTTGACGCCATCCTGAAAAGTTGCTGGCGACGGGCGATCAGATTTGACGGGCAATTGACACCGATAATCAAAGCTTCGCACTTTCTCTTTTCGCTCGACAGCGATGACAATTTTTACTTCGTACCCCGGGAATAAAATTATTTCCCGCTCGTCGCTCCACGCTGAACGAAATTTGTCGGGAAAATAAGACGCGCGCGATATTCCATATTCTTTCGAAATCGTCAAAGAGGCAAGGAAAATTAAAAAATTCGTCTTATTTTTATATAATTCCTATCACGTATCAAAAAGATGAAGAAATAAATAGCAAGAGGGAAATTTCGAACAATGGAAACGCATATGTTTCCCGGTTATTTAACCTTATCATTGGCGATTCCACGGGATCACGGGAGATGGATCAGGATATTTAGAGTGGCGCATCAATCTCGCGTCGGGGGCCGGGCATACGGCCCATTCGGTTGCTCGCAAATCCACGTCGTTTCGCCGGCCGGTGCATTAAACGGGGGATTTATATTTCCTCGAATAGGGGGCGATGGGATCGATCGGCTATTGTCGGCTCGGAGTGGCGCCATTTTGCATCTTATTTAAGGGAAGGGAAAGGGACCGTGCCTCCAATAAAAACATCGTCCCGAGCGAATCGAGGGGGTTGGTTGGTTCACGATCGTTGCCACTTTTGTGCCCTCCACTGCGAATTCCGATCCTCCTCGTGCCCCCTCTTGTTGGGTCATGAGTTACAGGCTCCCCTCCCTCTGCAGATACACGAGGATTTACGAGGTTCTCCACGAATTTACCTACCCACCCCCTCCGCGAGAAAACGTGTATAAATAATTTTAATTTTCTCAATCGATGAACCCCTTATATGTACATCTAAAAATAACGTATCGATCATATATACCAGTGAAATATTATTATTTGTAAAAGTTGCGAAACCCTTGCTCTCCCTCCTTTTCCGTGGCGATCATCGCGAACGTCGCCGGGAAAGTTGGCAAAAATGGAAGATCTCGGAATCGATCGGTCGAGACAGACAACGATCGAGTATCTCGTCCGTCGGTGGTGGAGGATTTCTCCCCGTCGAGGATTGGGACGATTTGGCGCGGCGCTCGACGATATCCACAGGCGTGCTACGGCGAAAGGGCTCGGTGGTAACAGTCGGGACGGGGCGCATAAATCAGCTGCACGAGACCCTCGAGGAGCGCGGAGGAGGCGTCTGGAGGGCCGGCAGGCCAGGCCGTCGATAAAATGCTAAATCGGAGAGGAGATAATAGAGATAAAAATAAAGATAAGCCGCCCCCGGATCCGCACAGAGAGTTCTTGGACGCTGAGTCCACCGACGAGGAGGAGAGGCGTAAGATTTACGAGAAAAATATTAAACGTTCATTCTCTCCCTCTTTCCCTTCCATTTTATACGACTCCTCTGCGCTTTCTTCTTATTTCTCGTCGTTGGACACCGTTAGGCTTCTAACCTAAAAATTAATCGCGCTTAAATTAGGATTGTATATTCTTATAATTAAAGTTATCAATTTTGAAAAATTAGGGAAGACAACGACTCTTGGTGGAATATTTTCGTTGGAATCTGGCACGAGTACATATGAAAGCGTATAGGAATATTGAGCCACGATCTCGATCCTCCACGTTCAATAATAATCGTTCTTTTTTTAAACATTGAATATCTCTATCGATAATCCTTTCCTTGGAAACTTTCAAAATGTATATACACCCTAGAATATCCAGCTTCTTCTCATTCTACGAGCTCGAAGCTGAAAAATTTAAAGAAATATATTGAGAATTTCGGTAATTCGAGAGATCGGATCGACGTCTTCTCGATCGATCGGAAAGCGTTAACAATGCAAATACGCGGATACGATACGCAATGTAACGGGGATTGAATTATGACGCTCGATGCGATCCACTAACCGGCGATTAATAGGCCATTCGATCCGCCCTCGAGTTCCTAATTTGTCTCGAGGTTTACGATAATTCGAGGCCTGCTCCTCGGATCCCATGAATCGCCAAGTTTCGCAAAGTAGGATGAACCGATGACGAGAGTGGTGGTGTGGATATTTGCTCGTGGAATATCTGTGGAGTATCCGCGGAGGGGGAAGGGATGGCGAGAAAGGGAGAGGGTTGAAACTAACCCGCGAACAATTAATGTCACGGGCTGGCTGCGGATGATCGAGGGCGAGGCAATTCAGTGGCGAGGACTCGTCGCAAAATCACCGATGGGGTTTAATTTCCTATTAAATTACCTCTTCGCGTGCCTCTTCGTTATCGAGGGGGGGTTGAAACGCGGGGTTAATTATGCGGCCGCCGAAAATATATATTTTTTTTTTTAATAGATTAATGATTATTATCCTCAATAACAGATGGTGAAAATAGCAGGACGAATAATTGTGCAAAATTAAATTGTTGGGAATTTAAAAAAATAAATGTTGTTCCTCTATTACCGATAACATATTTAATATTATTAAATATTGGATATAATTATTTTTCTTCTAAATGAGGAAAGAAAGAAATCAGACGTAACCTAAAAAGGGGAGAATCTAAAATCCTCTGATCTCTGATTATATTGGATCGAATAAATTCCATTCCTTATCGATTTGGAAGATACAATTCTTCGACTGATCCTTTCCTTCTTTTTTTTAAATTACCTACTTCTACAACGACTGGAATAAAATTTGAAAAACTTCAAAGAAGATGGAAAGGAAAATCACTCGAAATTCTGCCGTGAAAAATGTTATTTCGAGAGGGGGTGGAGAAGAAACAAAAAAAAAAAAAGAAAAAAGGAGGAAAACCCCCAACTAAAATCGGGACAACGTTGCTAGAGGCCGGTAACAGACGCAGGAATGGCGAAATAATTTCGCACATCGCGCAAAGTGGCCGTAATTACGTCGACAATGGTCGCGCGCGAGTTAATACACGGCCAAGCAAAAATGTTTGCCGCGAATATCCCGGCTTCGATCGGGGGTTGCTGCCTCCATCGAGGGGGAAAAAAAGGAGAGGAAAAAAAAAAAAAAGAATTACCCTCGCGTTGAAAACGCGTAACGAAATTGTAACTGTTAATCCTCTCGACGAGAATTTTATTGCGAATCGCTATTGCCCAACCCCCCGACCACCTCCCCACGATCGATACGAATGTTAATGAATTTTAATAAACAGCTCGACCTCCAGCTTTCCCCTCCCCCCAGTCCCGAATATTCGCGTAATCGCGCTGATAATTGAACAATTTGTCACCTCGAAAAATCACCACTCTCGCTGCGCTAGGATTGTAATTTTAGAATTTTCCTCGAAAGGATTTTTTTCCCCGCTTCTCTCGATCACGAAATTTGATGAAAACGGGGCCGCCCTTCTTTTGGAATGGTCATCAAATTTATGAGTACCGCGACATTGATCGAATTGGCAACGGTATTCTAATCCTCTCGTTGTTCGAATACGATTTTAAGTTTGCTTATTGTGATTATTCTGCTCATTTATTATCGACGATTCTTCGGGAGAAGAGGGGAAAGAGTTGAAAAGTTTATTTATTCGCAAAATCCCGCTGAAATAAATATTCTGCGCGAGTCTGGTCAATTCTCTGGACGATGTCAACGAATTTCAACAACTCTTTTTGCAAAAAAAAAAAGAAATTCGCTTTGATAATTGAACGATTTAACTCTCGAAAAACCCTCCCGTTTTCCAATATAAATATTAGATTATTTGAAATTTTGCCAAATTCAATTTTCTCCGCTGTAACTAAATAAACCTCTCAGATCAATCGATCGATCCCCTCTACAAAAATTTACAATAAATTCCTTCTTGTGTATCATAAAAATTGTCCTTTCAAATCCAACAGATCTTTTTCCTTTTATCTCTCTCTCTCTCTTCCCATATCGCGATCCTTTTCTCGCCACGATGATGCGAAAAATTCGGCGTTGCTCCTCCGCCGATGACAGGCGCGCGCGGCCATTTCCGCGCGTGTCGCCAGAGTGTCATTTCCCCTCCCTTTTTCTCCTCCCCCGATGAAAAACGCGCGCTCCTTTCCCTGCCTGCAATACATTTTCCATTATCGCTCGATCCCTCGCGCGCGATATCGCGCGAATGTTATCGAATGTTGGCGCGCGAGCGGTCTGGAAATTCGCGTAGGTAAATTTTTTTTTTTTTTTTAAGCGAAGGAAAAAATGGCCGGGACGTGGACGCGTGATGTTCGAATTCGCGCGAATTTTTTTATTTCTTTTTTTTTTTGCAACGAGGAGATTTGCAACGTGGAGATTGAATCGAGTGCATGAAGTGAAACGGGGATGAAACGGGGAAGGGGAGGTGGCTAGTCGAGGTGGCTAGTTGATTCGTCTAATACCCTAATCTGATTGCGATTCGTATTTTCGTATCGATGCTCGCAACCTTGTGGAGGAGGATGGAGGGGAATATTGTATTCGGATTGATAAATAAAGTCGTACAAAATTTTCGACTCGAAGCTGGCGGATCATGAAAGTTGGAATTGGGCGCGAGAAGTGGAGGGTATATCATGATTATATATAATTACAATAAAAATCTAGCGTTAAGAAAGATGGAGCGAGGAAGTTGGTTAATAAATCGAAAGGAGTGTTCCCTGAAACAACAGCCTTGTTAAGACATGGACTATCATAAAGGTCGGCAAGTTTTATGATCGTCGAGCAGCCGCGAACAACAAATTTTCACTTCCAAACGGGGATGGAAAAACCCCGTATTCCAGTTTTTCCGACAACAAGTGATAAAAACACTTTTTGTAAATCTCGGCCACGAACGAGACACGTTGTTAACCGACGCACTTAACGAGTTGGAGCAAACAAATCCCTATCCATTCCCCTGTATTTTCACGTAAAATCTGTCACGATACGATTTCGTGCTAATTAACACGCGGAGGAAAAAATTTTAATGTAGGAGATTCTTCTATTCGAGGAAGAAAGATTATAAATTAACGCGAATCCAAAGATCCATACGTCCTACCAATCCTTCCGTCCCAACAAAAGCAAAGTCTCCGATCAGTTTTCATTTCCCAAAAGCAACAATTACAAGTGGTTCACCGATAAGAAAAGGAAACTGGCTCCCCTGTTAAAATAAATCCCGGAAATAAGTATAGAGGGATGTGCAAACGTGAACGAAATGTCGTAAACCGACAATGAAGAAGCGTGGAAGGCTACGTGACGATAATAAGTCCTTGCCCGTTTCCTCTCTGGAAAAGATCTGGGGAGAGGATGCATCGTTGCTATCTACATAATGCTCCCTATCATAGGCCGATAAATTACAGCAACGTGTCCTCGATCGCCCCTCGTGTTTCCTCTTCCGCCGATTCGGTGACCGATCCCCGATTTATCGGGATTCCATTAGATTGCCAGCGACGAAGAGGATAAAAACGGAGGTCTCTTAGAGGTGGTTGGATTTAAAGGGCTAATTTTAGGGAAGGAAGGAGCGATTGATTCGAAGCGAAGTGTTTGTGATGTTATTTTGCTCTCGTCACTGTACGTCTGCGTAAACTAGGGTTGTTGGGGTGTGTAATTTTGATATTGCTTGTGTTTGGAATCGAGTCAGTCAAACAGGGGGTGTGTTTCTGTTGCAGGGTATGAAGAGGTGGCTGAAGAGGAGTTTAGACCGGTTTACGATGACGAGGAATTGATGGAGCTGGTTAGTGGTTCGATTCTCGTCTTGTAGAATAGTAAAGTATTCTATCACACGATTGGGTGATAGGATGATGATGATTATGAATGAGGATGAGAAATATAGGGGGGAATTACGTATGAATTATGAGAAAAAATGATGATGTTGAGGGCGGTGATGATGAGGATGAAGATCGTGTGGATGGGGAAGATGATGATGAAGATGATGAGGATGAAAATTGTGAGGATGATGATGACGAGGAAGAGGAGCGGGAAGAGGACGATTAGGATGAAGAAGAGAAGAACGACGATGGATACAAGGATAAGTATAGGGAATAATCGTGATGTCCAAAAAAAAGAAAATATAAATCCGAATTATAATTATAAACAAACATCCCTTCTGTCCTCCTTCTCTGTGTAAGAATAAATTAAATCGTGTCGTAAACCAACCATCTAAAAATCATTTTTCGCTCGAGAAATCATTGCACGATGCATTGCTGGTGTATCTAGAGAGAGAGAAAAAAAAAAACCTTCTTCGATCCCTTTCCTCCCTCAAGATAAGCATCGTGAAAGACATGACGACGTTATCAGGCGTGAAGGACACTCACTGGACCTACTTCTGCGAAATGACGATCCGAGAATTCTTCCTGAACCCGAACTTCACCACCATGTGCATATTCTTCTCCCACAACAGGCTGATCGTCACCCTCTCCTTCCCCCTGATCCTCGTCAACGAGTTCACCTACTTCATCAGGGAGCCGCGGGAGGTGCTGCGCGCAGAAACGTTCAGGAACGACATATTGTTCGGCACTGTGAACGACAAACCGGAATACTACGTACTGTCCATGGTCGAGAACGTG
This sequence comes from Apis cerana, assembly GCF_029169275.1. Taxonomy (NCBI): domain Eukaryota; kingdom Metazoa; phylum Arthropoda; class Insecta; order Hymenoptera; family Apidae; genus Apis; species Apis cerana. Next base: position 4,512,057 of record NC_083866.1, read on the forward strand.
TTGGCGCCGATCTTCCTCAAAGTCGAGACCTGGCCAGACAGTATCCTGCTCAACTCGCGTTTAATTAACCAAACTTTTCCCTCTAAACGATCTGCGAGTTTAATTGGGTGCATATTTCTCCAACGAATATCTCCTATGTATCCAGTTTCGATTAGCTTTAAACACGAGATTCCATAATTTTGCTCCCGATTAGAAGTATTTATATTCAATTAGATCGATAAAAGAGAGTAGGAACCTCTTCGTAATGTATATAAATATATATATATATAGGAAATGACTCGTAAAATTTAAAAAAAAAGAAAAGAAACGAATCATCCCTTTAAGCTTTAAGCTTTCGACGAGTCTGACGACCGGTTACCAACCGAATTTCGTAACTTCGGCCGCGCAATCCCTGTTGCCGCAGCGCGAACTTCCGGCTTGCAGTGTCGGCCAACAGGGGTGGGAAAGTAGAAGGAGGACGGCGAAACAGGAAGGGTTAGAACGAAGTTATTATTACCATAATTTTCGGCTAAATGCACCGCTGCAACTCTTGCCTCCTCCTCCTTCTCCTCCTCCTCCTCTGCTACAATTCGACGTCGATGTTTGCACACGCACACCGCGAATAGGGGAGGAACGACGATTGCATCGCAACGTTTGGCCGGAAGTCGCCTCATTATTTCTAATGGATCCACGTTGAACGGGGTGGTCAGCGACTCGTCCGCTTTTCGTCCAATCTAAAATTGATGGCGTGTATATATATATAGGGGAGTGGTTTTTTTTCTTCCTTTTTTAATTTTTAAATTTTTGCCCTAATTTTTGTGATTGTGACGGTCGTTTGTGACGCAAGGTCATTGAAGTAGTATCTTTGGATTATTTCGAAAGGATATCGAAAAATCGAAATTGTTTTCGTTCTGCGTATTAAATTAGAAAATGGATAGATATTAAGTTTCTTGGAACAATTCGAAATGATGTCGGCAAAAGATATCGCGTATGTATAAATTGTGAATATCCTTTGGAGAAGGGAAATATACGTTTCCCCGATTTGTCGCTTGTTTCCTTAACCTGATACACATGCGTGAAGGCCGATTTCTACACGCACATAGACTCGTTCCTGTGCTCCTTAACGGACCTTACGTACAAAATGCAGGGGTTAACGGTGATATACGTGCCGAGGGAGGGTGACGAGCTGGTTGCGGACGAGGTGACCGCTGATAAGGAGATGATCAAGAGGATGGAGGTGGTGGTGGCCTATTGGACCACCCAAGTGAGGATAGCGCTCTCGGATCAGGAACAGGCGACACCCCTCGAATTGTTGTGCCTCAAGGACGAATATGACTTTTGGATCTATCGACGTTAGTCCCATGCTCCATGCTTGATTTCGAGGATATTCGTAAAAACCGTTCATTCATTATTCATAAATTGGAATTGGAATTTAAAATTCTTGGAATATTTGAATTTCGATTCCTTTAGATCTTTTTCCTCCTTGACGTGTCGCGAAAAAAAGAATCTTCATTTTACGATTATCAATCAAGATTTCACAACTTTCATGTTTACATACACTTTCGATTTTTTTTTTTTTAATACCTTTTGAGAAAAATAAATCGTCGATCGACAGACGACAATCTCTGCGGTTTGAACTACCAAGTGCAGAACCCGACCGTGAAAAAGATAACGGATTTCCTGATGACGAGCCACTCGACCTACGCCCAACAATTCCTGAAATTAAAGGACGAGATCGAAACGTTCGTGAAGGAGGCCATATCGAACATCGAGTACCTTCGAATCCTGGTCGACCCCTCCTCCGAGATAGACAAATGCCAATCGCCGTCCGAGATTCAAGAACACTTGCTTCTCATCATACACCTGATCAGAATTATCTGGTTGAATTCGCCGTTTTACAACACCCAGGAGAGGATCGAGAATCTGTTCAAGGCGCTCAGCAATCAGATAATCATCATCTGCCGGGATTACATAAACTTCGACGAGCTTTTCGCCGGTGAGACGAGAAAGTACATGGATAAGTTCGACGAGTGCATACAAAGCTGCAAAAATTACATCGCATTGTACGACCAGGTATCTTGTTGAATAATTAACTTAATACGACTATATTAACCCCTCTCCTCTCCTTATCGCGTTTTCAAATTCTCTCGCCGGTCGGTGCATTAAGGAACTATTAAACGACGTGTGCGCAGAGTTGCCTCGGATACTTGGGGAAGAGCCGTTAGGCGAGGAGCGTTAAACGCCCTCCCCGCCGCTAGTTAAAATAACTCTCGCTCCCCCTCTCCCTCCGGCGCCTGCAATTAATCTTATCTTCATCTTTAATCGGGCGGGATCGTTGGGCAAAGCAAGCACACGCGGAACCTGCGATCCTCGCGATTAATCTCGCGATGCTCCAATTAAGAATCGAGAGAATAAGAGCGAAGGGGATACAGAACTGCGGCACCAATTGTTTAAAAATGATTCGTCGAATTTTGGAAATTAGGGTTTCAGGTTTCCTCTTGAAGGGGAGGGTCGGAAACCGGGTCAAGTTTTCGCGTTAATACTAACCCCATCCCCAATTTAGGGGTTTCTCGTGTGGTTAGATAAGCGGAGGGGGATGAGAATTGCCACGGGCCACGTACCTACCGTATCCTCTGTGGAACGAGGAGGTGCAAAGGGAGAACTTTCCTGAAAAACCTCTCAGTTTCCAGTTTCGACACGAGGATCAATTGGAAATCCCTTTTACGATTATTAATCCTGACCGATCTTCTCTCTTCGATTCTCTTAAAAATTAAGAAACACTGGTTCTAATGATATATATATATATATTTGTGCATAGTGATAAATAGCGAGAAAGAATAATTTTTCGTGTCTCCCTGCGAGAAATAGGATTCCTGCGCTGATGAAGCAGGCAAAGAATCAATATTGCATTTTCGATATTGTTTATGAAACCTTGGAGAGGAGAGCATCCCTTTCGAATCGCGTTTGATAAAAAAAGAAACAATTTTTTTTCCAAATCGATTCGAAGAAAAACCGATTTCTGATCGGAGATACGAGAAAAAATAACAACATCGCGCGCTCGAACGTTTTTTTTTTTTTTTTGAAATTGAATCATCGGCCAGCCAGTAACGTGAGGGGACACAGGGGAAGGGGAACGAAAGCGCCACTTTTATTTCGAAAATTTTTAATACAATGTTTTGGAGGAAAAAGGTGGTTTGTGAGTGAAACGAATAGAGAGTACCACCATCCTGTGGAAATGATGGTGAACCGTCTCCCCTAAGCAGCCGATAATACAGAATAAATTGTCGAACTGAATCGTGCATTCCCTTATCTTCTTAATATAAATAATATTTTGAAAGGGTTGGATTAATTTCCTCGCGAATAATGTAATATAGATTTTATTATTTTTTATTCTCTTTATCTATCTCTTGTAGAGAAAAACATTTTTTCCATGTACAATTACTTTTCTCCAGATATTTTCAAGATCTAAAATAATTAATGTAATAAATCGGTATTTTAAATTTTTTTTAGACTAGTTTGTAGAAAAATTTTCAGAATAGTATATATATATGTGTATTTGTGAATCTAGGACTAATGTAGTTTAACAAAAAAAATGATTTTTCAGATAGTGTATGCCCATACTAATCTGTTGGGCATGCCGTGGGATTTGAACAAGATCAATATATTCCAACATATTGATACTTGCATCAGCAGGTGCTACGATATGATTGAGATCTGTCAGGCGATGATCGATTTTGCCAGGTAATCAGTCCACGCCTCTTCATGCCTGTCGACCAACGATTAGTTCCAGAATTGAAGATAGCGTGATAAACAGGATGAAATCTCGAGTATTGCCTCGTGATTTTGCCAGTGATTCTTCGTGAAAAAAAATTAAAAATTATTTTCTCATAGATGTCTAATTACAAATTATTCGCCAATCTTTTTATATTTTAAGTTAAAAATCGAGGAAAATTTTCGATAAGAGAGAATTGTAGAGTAAAATTTTTTAAATTCGCGCGATCTTTCAAATTTCTTTTTAACAAAATTTACATCATATTACATCATAGAATGGACGAAACGACAGACGCGGCCAAGCCTATGTTTGGTGGTACGAGGGGTGAGGAGCGAGAAAGGGTGTGTCAGAAGGTCGAAAGGCTGTTTAAGGAGGCTCTGAAAAAAATCGACGAGAACTCTCACAATATCTTCGACATCCACCACAGCATGTGGAACGACGACATGTTCGCCTTTCGAACCGAGATGAAGGATCTGGAAATCATTATCGAGAACCTGGTCACGTCGATCTTCGTCAATTTAAACAACGTACAGGAGGCGATGGAGGATTTCCAAAGCTTTCATAGCTATATGAATCGCGACAAGTTGAGAGCTCTGTTTGACTCAAAAACGAGCGAGGTACAAAGTTGAATTGAAAAATCTGTCTATTATAAATCTTCGAATTTTCGATAAATACCCTTTCAACAATCGAAATTATTTATTTATTTATTTTTTTCTGCGAAAGCATAGTTACAATTTCCATCTGAAGAATTCTGAAGAAAGAAAAAAATATACGTCCAATTTTTATCATAAAGATGTTCATAAGATTCACAAGACATTTTTTTTCTTCTTTCTCTAAATCCTTCACCTAAACATCCACATAATCGCAATGGAACAAAACAACTTTTGACTCGAATTCTTGAAAATTTTCTACTAATTGTAGAAAGAAAAAAAAACAAATCTCTTCTTACTTCTTCTTACCCAATTCCCATTGCTCCACAGATATGGAAGCTCTTCTGCGACGACATTCAGAAAGCGAAGCAAGAGGTGTTGGACGAAATGGAGGAGTATTCTTCGATGACTCCTTATTACTCGGGCAGGGCACTGAATTTGCGCACGAAGGGCGCCCGGATACAATTGACGAGGGAGATCCTCGAGCACGCGCTCTGGATGCCCTATTGCGGCCTGCGCTACGAGGCCTTCCATCAGCAGGAGCTGCTGCAAAAATCGATCGAGGATTTCGTGGCCGATTTATACGCGAAATGGATATACGACGTCGGTGACAATCCCCGGGTGAAGCTGGATCGTTTCCTCATGCGCCGTTGCAACATCACCGAGGGCCTCCTCAGGTGCAACATAGACCCCTCCATTTTGACTTTGTGCCGCGAGGCATCCTATTGGATCGCCTTGAAATTCGTCATCCCTGTCCACGTGCAGATCGTTTTCGACAAATGGGAGACGCTTAATTTCGTCTTCGAGAGCGTTATCGCAGTTATTATCGGTTACAATAAGGTGATCAAAGGTTAGTTTCCCAATTTTATCTTATATATATAGAGAGAGAGATATACGTAGAACATCGTTTTCATACTGGAATTAAAAACGATCCATCTAACTATACCTTTTCCTCTCGTTCGATAAACGGGAGATGCTTAATTTCGTGTTGGAGAAATCGATACACGCAGTGATAAAGTGATCGAAAGTTAGTCTGCCAATTTTATCTTTATTTTTATTTTTATACAACGTCGAGATACATCGAACTTTTCCTTCGAAAAATCGGATTGTTTCTCGTCAGCCATGTCGAATCGGGTCCCTCTTATTTAAAAAATCGTTTCCACCAGATTTAAGAGAATTTTAAAGCGAACGAATAGTTGAAAAGCGCGCGTTATTTGAAAAACAAAAAAACCGTTTCCATGCTGCGCGGAATTTTAAAATAATCTGTGAAATTGTAATCGTGGGAGAACGAGCAGCTTGGAAAAAGCGCGCGTTATTTGAAAAATTCCCTCCCAACGCTATCCCGGAATATTTTAAAATGATCGAAATTGTAATCGCAATACAGTAGCGCGTTCGGATAATCGGGTTTCCAAACGGGTGTGCAAATGCACACGCACGCATATTTATATACATGTACATATCCCTATATTTTTCCAGCTCTGTCGAAAGTAGAACGCGAACTGTTCCGCGAACTAATTCGCCAACTAGACAGGAAGATCAATCCAGGCTTAAACAAGCTGACATGGAACACGGAATACGTGGACGCGTACATCGAGGATTGCTTTAACGAAACGGCAAATGTACGCTCCCTCCTCCCTCTCTCTTTCTCCCCTCCTCTCGCCCCAACTTGACCGGTTGGATATAGGTTGGAGGAGGCGGCTGATACGGCGGTGGAGAAATTTATGCGCCGAGCTCTATCCCCCGGCTCTGTCCCGCTGCGAAATTAAATTTTCCGCCCGAGCCAAGTGGGACGTCTGTCCGCGGATCCTTTGTTTGTTTAATTAAGCAAGAGGGCGCGGAATAACAATAGCGGATATCCGGTTTGGCCGCCGCAAAGCGGCCTGAACGTTGCGTTAAGGGAAGAAGGAATTCTTGGCCGGGCGGGACAAAGCGTGGGATATTGTAAGGTGTTACTTTGCGTGGAGTAAACGAAGCGTGTCGATGCTCGCTCCGTTCTCCTTCTTCTTCTTCTTCTTATTGTTACGTGTGTTTGTGTGCAGCTTCAAGAGTTCATCGACACGTACAGGATGTCGAACGAGCAGATACTGAGACTCAGCGAGACCATCTGCGACACGCCGATGATCGTTATAAGACCGAACTACACGTACATGTTGGACGAGTTGCAGGCGGATTTGGTGAAGTGCAGGTATGAGATCCGGTTTCTTCTTTCGGTTTGGATTCTGGGGATTTTCCGCTTCCAGGGACGAGACATTCGCAAAGGTGTCGAACGTGCACAGAACCATCTTCGACTACGTGATGCTCATTTTCGACGGGTTCAAGGGTGTGATCGAGGACGTGAGTTTGTTATTTGATCCTCGTGGAAGGAGATTATTATTAATTTATATTGGAATTGGAATATTATGATTGTTACGAAAGAAAATTATGATTTCGAGGAAAGTATTTTGAGGGAGCAGCGGTAGGAATAATGGTAACGAGTAACCAGTTGGGCGTTATACGCTTCTTTTAAATATAAGAGTTGATTTAGAAAGCTAGGTCCGCTAGGAATGAATTATATCTGGTTATTTCACTTCCATAAATATCATAATAGAATTCAAGTTACAATTTTGTATTACGCTATTACTGTAAGATACACGTTTTTATTAACGTCATTCCGTCCCCCTCGAGACGAAATGATATTTTTAAAAAAATCAATCTCGACCGTAAATTACCATACAGAATGGAATATCTCCATGTAAATTTTTACGAACAACGTAAAATGTCCCCTTCGATTCTCCAAAATTCGCAATATATATTTAGCCATTCTTTCATAAAAAAAAGCGTTTTATTAAAAATATCCGAGGAGGGAACATCCTCGAACGCTGTGATAATAACAACGAGACTCGACTTTCACATCCCCTTACGATTTCATTCTCGCTCAACTCGCGGAACAGCTCGTTTCTGCGTTGAATACGACGACAAACGGCGGCTATCCGCCTGGTAAAATCCCCCCACGTTATCCCTTCGGGCTATACGCCGCAATTTTTGCGCCATTCCAATCCGGAAACGGAAGACTAGGCCGATATGTCGCTGCCCGAGTGCCGGAAGGAACCCGTGTATTCGTTAATTCTTACGTACAGCCGGGATAGTTTAACATTTGAAATAATTTATTAATCATAAATTAAAAAATAATATTCATTTTTCTTTTGAGATGTCGTTCGATAATTGTTAGAAAGAAATATTTGCATTCTGATAACGACAATATTACGAACAAACAACGAGAGTAAAATGAATGAAGATGTAACGAAATACTTTGACGACTAGCAAAGAATTAAATAAATATTTAAGGAATTAGGATGACGAGGATTGACGATGATTTATTAACAAAAATATGTGGCGTTTGACGACAGAGTTTGGAAGAGTGGAAAGGGTATTTAAGCAGAATAGACGTGGTGATAGGCGAAGTTTTCAAAATGTGTTTAATCGAATCCTTTAACGCCATGCACCTTGCTCTTCACGGGGATGGCACGGCACCCCCATCGCCCCTCATCCTGGTGCACGTAGAGCTTATCGAGAACAAGGTAACGACGATTCAAAAAAATCTCACTTACGTCACTTACATCTCGTTACAACTAAACTTTCGTTGGTTTCGTTCATTCGAATAAGGGTAAATAAAGAATAAGAATCGTTGTAGATAAGCTTCATGCCAAATTTATCGGAAATCGCGATGGAAATCTCGATGATCTTCGACAATCTCTTGGAACCTTTGAAGAACGTGATGAGATTGACGGACAAATTCAAGATGGACTTCCAGGTGCCGCCATTTTGGAAATTGTACGAGAAGGATCCAGAATTGCTCGACCTTCAACAGAAGTTAAACGATGGTTGATTCATCTTTTAATCTACCTCTCCCTGTGCATTTATGACAATCCTCCCTTATACGTAAAATCTCCCTTCGATGTTATTTCGCAGAGGTGAATTTCTGCTTCATCCAAATGCAAACCTACTTGAAAACCTGGGAACCGTTTCACGAAGTTTGGGAAATGAACAGAGAGATGTTTCTTCAGAGGTATTTGAAATTGTTGATTAACGGTGGAGAAAAATAAAATTAATCCGATATTGGTTAATTTAAGGTACGAAAAGTTGAAGCCAACCGCGGATACCTTCGATTCAGATATCAGCAGGTATACGATGATCGCGAACAATGTTCAGATACAGGATACGGTGACATCCGTGCACTTCCTCGACGTGAACGCCGATCGATTGAAGGGCGCCATCATCGAAGAGTGCTCGGTCTGGCAACAGAAATTAATTGGCGTTTTGTTCCGTCAAACGCTAAATATGGTGAACCATGTCTATCACTACATCGCCGAGAATTCGAAGAAGTGAGTATTATATATGAGATAGATTGCAACGGATTGAAATAATTTTCTACGTATCCTCCTTAATTTGATGTTGAGAAATATAGAAGCTGGACACGTTTATTTGCTCATTGAATATCTAAAGCCTGGATAAATAATCGATGTGTAAACATCTTTGAACAATTTATTAATTTATTACGTTCACATTCGTTGGCAGAATATCGAAAGAGCCGACGGATCTGATCAGCATGCAACAAGCGATGCAATTGTTCGATAAGCTGATGGCCGATATTCCTCACGAAGAAGAGGAATTCCCGAAGATCCAGGACCAATTCCAACTATTGGGTAAATTAGACGTTAATTAAACGACCTGCGTGTTTCTTCGATCGTTATTCGTCCATCCCTTTTTGTCCCAGAAAAGTACGAGGTTACGTTGACGTTCGACTTCAAGCGGAAATTTTACGATATACAGCCTTCCTGGGCCGCCTATCTCGTCCTCTTGGATGAATGCGATTTCATGTTGAAAGAGAAACAGGCAAGCGTTTGGGAATTTTGAAGAATTCAAATTAACCACTTATTGGTTAACCCTTTAACTTGCGGGTGTGATTTTTGTATAGCATTGATATTAAAATAAAATAAACGCAATAGGTAAGTCTTTTAGAATAGAATATCACTCAAGTGATATAATTTAAAGTTTGAATGCATATTACACTTATTTTCATTTTATTTTTCTTATCGTTGATTATAAAATGCATACTTTGCCTTTGCTCGGTGTGCTTTTATTTTTATCCTAGTATAAGATACAGTGAAAAGTTTAGTTTCATTTTGATTGCTACTCGAGTCTCTTTCAAAGTATACTTTTGTGAACTTTTCCTAATATGGATAAGCCTTCTACTTCTTCTCCAGTTCCTCAAGAAAGAGACGCGTTGACGAATATTGAAGTTTTAGTTTATAAATTTTAAAATTTTGAGATTTACGTAATACTTTTTTATCTTGTAATTTATAAAATAATTGGAATTCATTTTTTTTTATTGATCAATTGTTGCTAAAAGTACCCGCAGTTAAATGGTTAAAAGAAATTCCTTTTTATTCGAATAACGAATTATTTAATGTGATCACGATACATGTTAATAAGTTAAATTATATAGAATGGATCTGTAATACGATGTTATCCAATATTTATTATCATTCTTTTCCTTTTTCTTTTTCTTTTTAGGCGGAATTCAAGCAGATGCTGATGCAAGATGTGGTAACGTTCGAAATAGACGTGCAAGAGCTGGTTCAAAGATTCTGGGAATTCGGACCGTTCACGTCCTTGTGGGTGATACAAGGTATACCCCGTACACACCGACCACTGTTAACCTAATCGATTAATATCGACGAGATATTTAGACGCTCTCAGTTGGCTGGCCTCCCTCGAACGAGACTTCGTGAATCTGAAAGCGAGGGAGAGCAAGCTGAAGACGCAGCTTTTGGTGTTCGAAATCAGTCAGCCGGATTCGCCCGAGCTGATACAATTGGAACAGGTAAATAAATGTCGAATCTGATCGATCGGCGTACGTACCATCTCGAAGAGCTCGTTTCCTTTCAGGATATGAAAGCTATCCAACTGGTGTGGGACATCACGAACGAGTGGAACGAAGCTTGGCAGGTGTACAAAACTGCGAATTTCTGGGAGATCGAGATGGAACAGATGGAGACCACAGCGAATGTCCTGTTCAGAAAGTTGAATCGTCTGAGCAGAGAGTTGAAGGACAAGAATTGGGAGATCGTCGAGCACTCGAGGTATTATCGTTCCATCTTTTTTTTTTTTTTTACGAGAAAACAATAATTTTGTATCGATCATTTTTCGTCGATCAAGAAATTTAAGGAGAGGGAATAATTTTTTCGTTTCTTTTCTTCAGAACGAACGTGGACAAGTTCAGGCGCACCCTTCCATTGATCACCGATCTGAAAAATCCGGCGATGAGGCCTCGCCATTGGCAGAGGGTCAAGGAGACCGTGGATCGCGATTTCGATGAGCAGTCGCCGGAATTCACTCTGGACGCCATCACCGAGATGGAGTTCCAGAATTTCGCCGAACAGATCAGCGATATATCCAACTCTGCGACCATGGAATTGGCCATAGAGATTGTGAGTGATTATTCGATCGTTCAAACTTGTTATTCATTACGTGCCAAAACCAGATGGCCGGGTCGATGAGAGAGAGAGAGAATTTTCTCCCATTTCAGGGGTTGAAAAATATCACCGAAGTTTGGCAGAAGATGCCTTTGGAAATGATCCCTTACAAGGATCTAGGTATATACAGAATAAAGACCACGGACGAAATAGTGCAAACATTGGAGGAGCATCAAGTTCAATTATCGGCCATGAAGGCGACCAGGTTTCTTTTGAATTTTTCAAATCGAGATCTCTCTCGGAAGGTTAAGATGGTCTCACGTAAGCACGGTTCCCAGATTCGTCGAGCCGTTCGCGAAAGAAGTGGATTACTGGGAGCGGACCCTTTCGACCATAGGGGAGGTCTTGGAAATAACTCTGATGATTCAGCGAGGCTACATGTACATGGACAACATATTCACCACGGAAGACATCAGGAAACAGCTCCCCAAGGAGACGGACGATTACGACAAACTGACGAAAATGTGGATCGAGATTACGTCACGGATGGCCTCCATCGGTCTGGCCATGAGAGCCACTCACGAGCCGCGTATGTGTCTTTTTTCTTCTTTTTCAAAATTTTTCAAAAAGCGGATACTTTGAATGGGAAACAGTTTTGGGAAATTCGGGGTAGATTTGGTAATTTTAATCAAGAAGAATCTCTAATTTAATTTAAATTAAATAATCGTTTCTAAATTTTGCAAACGCTTTCCTTTCCATCGAATTAATTTTTTAAAATTTTGAATTCTAAAGATTTTAATTCTCAGTTTCTCAAAAAAAAAAAAAAAAATAGTCTTGTCTCGTTTGTAATACTGCTCCTCCGAACCGTTCGTTTTCGTTTCAAAAATGCAATTTTTTCGAAAGGAGAAAAGTGCAAATAAAAATTTCAAAACGAGAAAAAAAAATAAGTGTGCGTTAGGTTGTAATTCAAGGGAATGTACGACGTTGGCTCGACGTGAAAAAGAAAAAGGGAAGGCGGTGAAAAATAATGTAAATCCGGTCTGCCGGAAGCATTTGCATTTTTTTCTTCCTCCACCCAATTTCCCTTCTTTCTTTCTTTTCCTTTTCTTCCTTCTCGCTCCAGCCGGCCTGTTCGAGCTTCTGAATAAAATCAGCCGCGAACTCGAGACGATGCAACGAGCCCTGGAACAATATCTGGAGACGAAACGACACGTGTTCCCGAGATTCTACTTCATTTCGAACGAGGATCTGCTCGAGATCCTGGCCAACGCGAGGAAACCGGAATTGATACAAGTGCACATCAAAAAACTGTTCGAGAATATTAAATTCCTCACTTTGAGCAAGGTGAGTTCGCGAGTATCGTTCAAAGGTATCAAGTTTTTAATTGTAAAATTACAAGAAAAGAAGAAAAAGAATCTACGATAAAAAATTGATTTTCGGTAATACGAATGATCCATATTCTGTTGATTCGAAATGATTTTAATGTCGCCTCGAATGATCTCACAGTCCGTTACCGGGAAACAGTTGGCCACAGCGATGAATTCCGGCGAAGGGGAGTTCGTCGATTTTAACGAGCCCGTTGTTCTGGAGGGGCAGGTGGAGAGGTGGCTCTGCGAGATTGGTAAAATGTTTTTCTTCTCCAAATAATTCATGAATGAAATGACTTAACTTTTTCGAGAAAGATATCGAACGAAAAACTTACAATGTAACATTGTAAGTTTATTCAAAATGCCAAAACTAAAGAATGACCGTTAAAATCAGTAGTGTGTAAAAGTGGAAATTTTATCCCTGAAAATATCGACTACTTTATCATATTTTTCTTTTATTAAAAGTAAATCGACAATATTTAAAATTAACCATTAAACAATTTTATCACTTGCGTTTGCAAAATTCTATCACGTAAACGTAAACTTCCAGTCAATCTCCAAACTTCCAGTTTATCCTCCAAACACAAACGAACTTCTACTGTAACACTTAAAAATGTTAAGATCGCAAAAGAGCGAAATAAAAAGAGAATCGGCTAAACACTCAACGTCCTTACCCCATCCATTAGAAAATCATATTTGACCCAGTACGAGTGCGTTCAACGATGGAAAAAATGATTATCCTCCGCGTTTCATTCGCGCTTTTATCCGGCCGTTTTCGAGCTTCCATCCGGCAACAATTTTTCACGCGGAGAGACACAATTTACGCCGGGCGGGAAGCATTCCGACGGCGCGGAACACGGTCGGTTAAGGCTAGATCGGAATTACCGACCGAGAGAAACCGGTATAATTAAACTATACTTAAACGAAAGGAGGATTGCATAAGAATATTTTTAATTAACACTGGAATGCTGAAACTCGTAACAATAGTAGTAACAAAAAATGATCCTTAATAATAATAATAATAATTAAAATTACAACAAATTTTCTCAACAAGTGTACATAATAAATGACGATGATACAATTGTGATTAATACAAATCAATTTCTCAGAGAAAGCGATGAGGATAAGTTTACGCGAGATACTGAAGCAATGTCGAACAGCGCTTCGAAAAATGATCCAGAAACGCGACAAGTGGGTGAAGGAGTGGCCTGGCCAACCCGGGATCACGTCCACCCAGATCCAGTGGACGACCGACTGCACCCGTACCCTATTGCACTGCAAGTGAGCCTCGCGCTTTATTCCATCGTGGAAATTTAGACGACGTTGCGAGTTACAATTATCTGACAGAGAGAGCGCCATTGGAAAGTGGATGAAACAGAGAGAGAGAGAGATAAGGCTTCGAAGGCCTGCACCCCATGTTGGAGAGGGTTGGTCCGCGAATAGAGGGACACGGTTACTCTAATAAGGGAGAATTTTGCATATTCCGGCTACGGCGCTGCGATCCACAACGGCCACAACGGCCATCCCTTTCTCCCTCGTTTGCATATACCAGCCGTACCGCGAATAATTTAACCCACGCCACGGAGAAAATCCCGAGACCCCTCTCTGTCCCATGCCAGAGGGTAGGTGGTCCTGGCGTGGCCTGGGTTCGACTCTCCCTGAAAGAAATAAAGGGATACAGAGGTGTCGGACAAAGGGGATGATTATATATATCCCCTAGCGCTCGAGAGGGGAAAAAAATTTCGTGTTATGAGGCTTTGTACGATGGAACGGGGTTAAATGTGGAAAGTGATACCGGCTGATGAGGATAATTAATGACTCTTCTTTTTTTTTCTTTCTTTCTTTCTTTTTCGGGATAGGGAATGGCTTTTTGTTCTTGCGAATGGTTTTTGAACGAATGAAACTCAGTCTTGATTAAAAGTATGCGGTCACTGTGATGTGGAAAGTGGGGAGAAAGGAGGGAATCGATGGAGGGGTTCTTCAAAGAATTCTTTCCACTTTGATATATGTACCTTTTAATGCAGCGTTTCCTAATTCTTCTTTATCGAGTTCACATTTCAAACTCCCCCAAGATTTTAATACCTTTTTCCTGAAGAAAAGAAAGTATAATATAATTTAATATGACTTGATATAAAACAGATTAAATTAAATAAAGAACTGCTTGAAATAATTGTAGGAATGTTTACAGAAAATAAGCCTTTATTGAATCCTAGATGGCGTCGTTGAGTTATTATAAGTCGTTACGACGTTCTAATATTAACTAATCGACTCTCAAAACATGTTCAATTTTTAAATTAGGAAACGTTGCTTTTTCAAACAATGGAAAAAAAGAACGTTCCCAAACAAACAGATTAAAACGAAAATTTAAAGGCTAGTGGACTCGAGGAAGCCGTTGAAGAAGCTACGAAGACGACAGAATCAGGCGTTGAGCAGATACTCGGAGGCGATCAGGAGCGATTTGAGCCATCTGGACCGATTGAAGTTTAAAGCGATCGTGGTGCTCGAGATCCACGCGAGGGACGTTATCGAGAAGATGTATCGTGCGAGTGAGTGATCTCTCGGCTTATCGTAACTTTCGCCACATTTTTCAATCCTCCCTTCCTTCCTTGCCACGAACAACAAATTATTCCGGACCCTTTGCTATTGGTTGCATTATGACGTTTAGAATAACACGGTCCTCTGTCTGCCTCGTCCCTCGTAAATTCATCCGAATTCGAGCCGAAAATAGATGGCCTCGGATAGATTGGAGCTCGTATTATCCTTGCATCATCCTGGAAACAATTTGGCCCGCGCAAATATTGCTAAGCGAACAGGTGCAACGTTTGCAACGATAAATTCACGCGTCAACGATTCGTCCCTCCTCCCCAATTGGTGGGGGACCCTCCCCCAATTAATGCGATTCCGCGAATTAAACTTTAATAGACGCCGGATCGACCGATTCCTCCTCCCTCGTTTCATTTCAAAGTTTGGCAAACGAGGATTGAACACGGTACATTTTCCGTGAAAAAATGTATTTCGAGTCTCGTTTTTTTTCCTTTTTTTTTTTTTTTAGATTGCAAGGACGTGTCAGCGTTCGAGTGGCTGTCGCAGCTGAGATTCTACTGGGACAAGGATATCGACGATTGCATCGCTTGGCAGACGAACACGTTTTTCGTTTATGGTTACGAGTACCTTGGAAATACTGGACGATTAGTGATTACACCGCTCACCGATCGGTAAGATGGTTTTGGCGAGATGATTTAGAAAAAGTAGGGATGAAACACTACGTAGGAGATATATATAGGAAGGATGCATCTATCGAATTCCAATTTTAGTTTACTCGAATTTATTATAAAGAGAGAGAAAAAAAGGAATAAGATTTGAAATATAAAATAACAGCAAAATATTTTCGTTTCCTCGGCACTTGGAATAATGTTTAAATCGCGAAACGTCGAAATCGTAATCAACGTTAATCAACGGTTGTTGGAAGCTTGGCTGAGGGTGATCCTCGAAACTTCGCGAGGCAAATTTGTGGACGCTCGCGAAGAAACGCTCGAGAGAGAAATTTTCGAGCTGAGGGGAAAGGGAACATCAGCGGAGATTGTAATTAACGTTGATCAACGAGACTCTCGCAGGCGAGGCCTCTTTGAATCTTGATGTAACTTCATCAATTATGAGAGAAAACTCGGATGTCAGCGTTCGATCAACCGGCGCGACGCATTAAAAACGATTCGCCTTACTCAAAGAATTCGAGATCATCGTCGCAATTTTGTTAATTTTTAATTATATTATAGAAATGAAACTTTGTTTTGATTACGTTCGATTATTCTGACAGTATCGCACACTAATAATTTTACGATGTAATATAAAATGATTTAACTTGAGTGGAAATAACTCAACTGCACCATCTAGCGCTTCATTATCTCACCGACATCTATATATTTGAGTCTTAATGAAATCTAACCTCTTTGTAGATGGATAGAGGATCTTTATTAGAAATTTGCTTTATATTATTGATTCTTCGTCTCAAAATACAATAACACGCATGACACTTACATGATTTCAAATTTCAACAACGTAAACTCACCTCTTGTCAAATTGTGCAATAAACGACTTAAATTATAGAACGCAGTTACAAATCTCCCACGTGAAAGAATAGTTCTCGCGAGGAGGAAGATCAAAGGAAAGGAGGGAGGGATGGCGTCCAGGATATACGATACTTAACGCTGTTTATCGATTTAATCGCGATAAAAGGATTCCGCGCCGCTCTAATTTATGAACCGAGGGGCAGGTCGATTCTCGATAGATACATTTGTTCCCCGAGAATTTGTGTTGCGGAAAGAAGAACGCGACGCGCCCACCACGATTCCTCGTAGTAATACGTCGCGACCCACCCTTAAACCCCTCCCTTGAAAACGGATTAAACGGATAAGAATAGAATCGCACGCTCCTTCCTTCCCCAAGAAAAAAGAAACCTTTGAAAAATGCGATTGGGAATCTCTTTCTAATTTTCTTCTCTTCTTTTTTAAACGTGTGAGGAGAAATTGAAAAATTCATCGATTTCTTCGATTCAACTGGCGAGGAGAAATTAATAAACGATCCTTTAAGGACAGAACTCTGTCTTATGGATGTGTTATGGATTGTTGTAGATGTTACATAACGCTGACAACCGCCCTCCACTTGTATCGG
This sequence comes from Apis cerana, assembly GCF_029169275.1. Lineage (NCBI taxonomy): Eukaryota > Metazoa > Arthropoda > Insecta > Hymenoptera > Apidae > Apis > Apis cerana. The sequence continues at coordinate 4,528,948 of NC_083866.1, forward strand.
GGAGGAAGTCCCAAGGGGCCGGCCGGTACTGGGAAAACCGAGACCGTGAAGGATCTTGGGAAAGCGCTTGGATTCAACGTGATCGTGCAGAACTGTTCCGAGGGGCTCGATTACAAAAGCATGGGCAGGTTATTCTCTGGCCTCTCGCAGACCGGAGCGTGGGGCTGCTTCGACGAATTTAACCGGTAAAAAGGAAGAAAGAGGAGATCCATTCCTCTCCTCTTCGACTCGTACAATATAATAGTGGATCATCCCTGGAAACTTTAAAATACGATCTCGCTCACTTTTCGAGAACAATATCTCATGATGATTTTTCCCAATCACTTGAACACTTGCTCGATTCAATGTTCGATTCGAGGAAGAGTGAAAAGAGGGATATTCCAGATTCTTAAGTATTCCATCCAATTTTATAAACGAATAAAATTCAATCGGCAGGATAAACATCGAGGTATTGTCGGTAGTGGCGCAGCAGATACTCTCCATACTCACCGCCCTCTCTCAGAAGATCGTCAGATTCGTGTTCGAAGGATCCGAAATAAAATTGGTGCACACCTGCGGCATCTTCATCACTATGAATCCAGGATACGCGGGTCGTACCGAGCTACCCGACAATCTGAAATCCATGTTCAGGCCGATCTCGATGATGGTGCCTGACAGCAGCATGATAGCCGAGATCAATTTGTTCTGCGAGGGATTCGAGGGGACCCGAATTCTCGCCAGAAAGGTTTCCATCTCGCACACGGTGCCTTGCATCGAGCTCGTATCGATCCCCCCATCTTCTTTTCCTCCCCCTTCCAGGTATTCACCCTGTACACGTTGGCCCAGCAACAATTAAGCAAACAGTATCACTACGACTTCGGCCTGAGAGGTATAGTCACGCTGACCAGATACGCCGGGAAGAAGAAGAGATTGTACCCGAATCTGCCTGACGAGGAGGTAAAATCCACCATCCACGCTCGTTCACGAAATTTTGCGCCATCTTGTGTTTACGCCACACCCCTCGAATACCCAAGTCGAGATTAAATTTCGTGGACTTGGACGTGGAGAGATGACGAATCCCTTTTTTTCGAGGTGATCATCCTCGCCATGAACGACATGAACATCGCCAAACTCACCTCGGACGACTTGCCCCTGTTCATCGGTATCACCAGCGACCTCTTCCCGGACATCGAGGTACCGACCGTTGATTACGAGGAAATAATCAGTTACATAACCAAGGAGGCCATCAAGCTGAAGCTGCAGGTAATCTCGAACCTCGTCGATCATCCTTTCTTCGATTTCCCTGCGAGAAAGAAAAGAACAAATATTCCTGTTAATTTCAAATATCGTCTCGATCGATGTAATCGGTCAGGCAACGTTGAATTAGCCGCGAACTAGGAGAACTTTGTTGCCCGGCCAACATTGTTTACAGCCTATCCCCCTGATACTGACGAAAGTTATCGAGCTGTTCGAGACGATGCACTCGAGGCACTCGACGATGATAGTCGGTGAATCGAACACGGCCAAGTCGGTCACGTGGAAAGTGCTGCAGAACACGATGACCAGCATGAAGAACGACAAGAAGCCCGGATACCAGACCGTCCACGTGTTCCCCATTAACCCGAAAGCGTTGAGCCTTGCCGAGCTTTACGGCGAGTACAATCTTGCGACCGGGGAGTGGCACGACGGCGTCATATCGTCCATCATGCGGAAGACCTGCTCCGGTTCGACTCCCCTCCATTTTCGATTTTTCCAAGTAGGATGTATATAAAGGGGACGTACGCGTGTGTACGAAGTGTCTCGTTACTTTTGACAGACGATACCCCTGACGTGAAATGGATCCTCTTTGACGGGCCCGTGGACGCTGACTGGATCGAGAATATGAACAGCGTGATGGACGATAACAAGGTGCGTGCTTTGTGACTCCTCTCCGTTGGAAACTTTTTTCTTTTTTTTTTTTTTTATTCCTTTCTTTGCTGCAACACGAAAATCCTATTCACGACGAAACGGAGGGAATATGACAAAAGTTGAAAGGAAAAGTTTCTTTTCCTCTGAAATGAAATTGCACGTTTGATCTTCGATCTCTTGCAATTAGCAACATCTTCTTGTCTTTCCTGGATCTATTATAAACTTGCTCGTTGTTTCTTAATGTTTTTTAATGCTTCCCCTAGGCTCTAAAAGAGTCTTAAGGGACTTACGTTTCCTTTCGATAAATTATCGAGCTATGTAATTTATTTACAAGGATAAATAATTCCTTGCCTCCAGGTTTTGACTCTCATAAATAACGACCGCATCACCATGCCCCACCAAGTCCTTCTGTTGTTCGAGGTCCAGGATCTGGCTGTAGCCTCCCCCGCTACGGTCTCGCGGGCTGGGATGGTTTACAACGATTACAAGGATCTCGGTTGGAGACCGTACATGAACAGCTGGATACAAAAATATCAAGCGAAACAGGAATTTTTCGAAGAAGTAAAATTTTTACCTCGAATTCGTTGGCATTGAAAAAAAATCTCTATATACGTACGAATATTAATAGATCTTTTCCTTTTCTTTTCGTGCCACGCAGATGAAGAAATTGTTCAATAGCCACGTGGACGCTACGCTAGAATTCAAACGGAAGAAATGCGAGGATCCTGTCCCAGTTCCCGAATTAAATTCCGTTCAATCTTTATGCAAGCTCATAGAAGTGCTCTGTATCCCCGAAAACGGGGTTGAATTCACGGGAGACATAGACATGTTCTCCAATATTTGCCGGATATGGTTCATCTTCTGGTATATATATATATATATTCGAAAAGAAAATACGATAAATGAGATTGTCCAATGTTGAAATATCGCGATTATTCCCGATGTGAGAAAGGGTTGTTCAAATTTATTCATTCCAGTTTGGTGTGGTCTATCTGCGCCACGGTGAACGAGGAGAGCCGGTTCAGGGTGGACAATTTCATACGAGAGATAGAGGGCACGTTCCCGTTACGTGACACCGTTTACGAATACTTTGTCGATTCGCGTTTACGAATGTTCGTTTCCTGGGAGGAGAGATTGCCCTCGATATGGAAAATTCCCCCCAAGTACTCCACTTTTTCATCTTATCTTATCTTTCTCTCTCTTCTGAACAATTCTTCGATAAATAAATTCTACGCCAGCACACCGTTCTACAAGATAGTCGTGCCGACAGTGGACACGGTTCGATACGAGTTCGTCACTAGTTACCTTCTGAGGAACCAGTTCCCTATTCTGTTGCTGGGTCCCGTGGGGACGGGGAAGACGTCGGTAGTTCAATTGGTATTGACCGCTCTCGACGAGATGAAGTACAGCGTGTTGACGCTCAACATGTCCGCCCAGACCACCTCGAAGAACGTGCAGGCGAGTAAAATTTTCGTTTCGAATAATTTTCGACGATAATAATAGTTGCAAACTAATCCTAATATCAAGTATATCTATATAAGCTTATTGTTTGCCCCGCTAAAAGCTGGAGAAATTAATATTTCAGGACATAGTTGAGAGCAGGCTCGAGAAACGGACCAAAGGCGTTTACGTGCCCGTAGGCGGTAAAATTCTGATCGCGTTCATGGACGACTTCAACATGCCTATGAAAGAGATCTACGGTTCCCAACCACCGTTGGAATTGATTCGACAATGGATAGGATACGGTTTCTGGTGCGTTTCGAATCCTTCCGCGAATTATTTTATTGTTGTCGAAGTCTCGTCGTTGAAATTAATTAAAAAAGAAAAAAAAAAGGTACGATCGAGAGAAGCAGACGCAGATGTTCATCCAAAAGTTGCAATTATTGGTGTCGATGGGTCCGCCGGGAGGTGGGCGGAACGTTATCACGAATCGGTTGTTGACCAAGTTCAACGTCATCAACATGACGTTCCCGGCCGAGAAACAGATCGTGAGGATATACGGGTCAATGTTGCATCACCACATCAGCGAATTCCACTCGGAGGTGAAGGGAATAGGTAGAGGAGCGAGTTGAAAGATACATCATGGGGAGGGATATAATAAAGGGTTTGATATTGAGGGTACATTTCTCTTTCGATTCAGCCAATGAAATAACGCTTGCCACCATCGGTTTGTACTCGAATGTGGTCAGCAAAATGTTGCCAACCCCTGGAAAGATGCACTACCTGTTCAATCTGAGGGACATATCGAAGGTAGAAACTTCTCCCTCCCTTCCCCTACGATTCTCCAGACATTCGAATATCATTTGGCGAATAACAGGTTTTCCAAGGCCTGCTGCGAAGTCACAAGGACTATCAATTCTCGAGGCAAACCTTCCTCCGTCTATGGGTGCACGAGGTGTTCCGCGTCTTCTGCGACCGACTGATCGATGACAAGTAAACCGTGGATGGATCTTGAAGAGGAGGGGAATTTTCCAAAATTTTTATATTTTTTTCAGAGACAGGGATTGGTTCGTCGAACAAATCGGGGAACAGCTTGGGAAATACTTCGAAATAACTTTCGCCACCGTCTGTCCGGAGAGGAAAAGTCCCTTGTTCGGTAATATAAAATTAAAAAAGAAAAAAAGGAAAAGATAATTGTTCGAAAGATGAGAGCATCCATATTTAAGACTAACCTCTTCCTTTCCCTTAATGTAATCCAACTCTAAAACTCAGAACCTGACTTGGCTTTATACGAGTGTGTGTAACTCGAATCTAATCCAGACTTAATCCGCGACGACCCGTAGGTAGTTTCATGAACGTTTGGGATATATACGAGGATCTCACGGACATCGGAGCCGTAAGGACTTTCATAGAGAATCAAATGGACGACTATAACGCCTCGAGCGGCGTCGTCCGCCTCAATTTAATTCTTTTCCGTGACGCGGTTGAACACATTTGCCGCATCTTTCGCGTTATTTCTCAGGTAATTTTACGTCTAAATTTCTTCCTCTTACAAATCTTAATAATATAAACGTGATTCATTTCGCGCGAGATCGTTCTTTAATTTGGATCGATACCGCTGATTTTGAAGTTAAAAAAAGAATGGAAAATTGGATGGAGAGGATAGCGAATGTTGAAAAATTGAAATTGTTCCCACAGCCGCGTGGCCACGTGCTTCTGATAGGAATCGGCGGAAGCGGTAGACAATCTCTAAGCCGTATCGCCAGTTACATGTGCGAACTGGCCACCTTCCAGATCGCAGTCACGAAACATTACAGGCTGCCCGAGTTCCGCGAGGACTTGAAGATTCTCTACTCGAAAACGGGGGTGGAGAACAAGCCGACCACGTTCCTATTCGTGGATACCCAAGTAATCGAGGAACAGTTTCTAGAGGTGGTGAACAGTATACTGAGTACGGGCGAGGTGACCAATCTGTTCAAAGCCGACGAGATGGAGGAGGTAAGTGATAATCCTTTCTCCCTTTCTTCACAATTTTTCCTTCACTTTCGACGTTTCCATTTTTCCATTTTCCCCCTTCAATGCAATCTCTCGTCTGAATACTCACTTCACCTCGTTTTAATTGATTTGAGTTTCATAATAATTCTGGACAAAAGAAAAATACAACGGAAATGGAACGAGAAATGTGGGGTGGGGTGTTGTTGCCATGAAATATCTTCCTCCCCTTTGATCGAACATCGACGAAGAAACGAATGGTGCATATAAATTCCAAAATCCCGTGTTCTCGCAGATTAAAAATAAACTGACAAAGGAGGCGACGCGGCTTGGACGCATACCAACGACGGAGACGATCTACGCGCTGTTGATCGAGCGGTCGCGTGCCAATATGCACGTGGTGGTGTGCATGAGCCCGATCGGGGACGCGTTCAGGAACAGATTACGCCAGTACCCTGCCCTGATCAACTGCACGACCATCGATTGGTTCCTGGAATGGCCGAGGGAAGCCCTCCTCGAAGTTGGCAACAAGTTCCTCATGAATCTCAATCTGACGCTCACTATCACCGGCGAAACTAAACCGGTTGGTCCTTGGGGCGCAACCCCTCCTCCTTTTCCCCCTCCTTCCGGCCGATCGATCCCATTCGATTCCTATTTCTCTGGAATCGAACGCGAGACACTCGAGTTACTCGAGAAAGCAAGGGGAGGGGGGAGAAGAGGGGGGGAGAACCGCATCCACGTCCTCTCTATTTCGTGGAATCCGATTATTTTCCTCTCGACGGCTCGCCCTCGCCCCCTCCTCCTCCGTCTGGCGAGCTTCCTTCCGGAATGCAATCGTCCAAGAGCGTTTCCGGCGACCAGGCGCTTAATATTTTCGAATTTGCCACGATCACGTATCGTGCTTCCACTTTAAAAGAGTATTGATAGGATCTGAGATTTCTCTCTTAGTTTTTTAAATTTTTATTTCGGTATATTATTTGGTTCTAGAAGCAGCTTCTTTATATTTTGCAAGATGTTGAGTAAGTTGAATCGATTCGTGAAAATAAAGTTTTCTTTTTTATTTTATACAAAGTTTGAATCATAAATCGTAAAACACGACACATTATGAAATATCTTTAAAATTGTACCGAATCTTTTCATTTCAACTTACAGGTCTGGAAAAATCCTCAAAGTTAAAAATCTAAATCTAAATTGATCAGAGACAAACATTTGGTATTCAAATTTAGAAATTTGCTAAATTGGAAAATATATATATATATACTCGTCTAGATTTGAAGTAGAAAGAACGAAATGGTTTGCACAGGAGCCTCGATTATCAGCGACAGCGATTCCTTTGCCGCCGCTGCAGGAACGAATGCGGGACGGAATAGCGGCTACCTTCTCCTTGATCCATGAGACGGTGTCGCAGTTTTCCAGCAGAATGGCCGCCGAGATGAAGCGGTACAATTACGTGACGCCGGTGAATTTCCTCGAGCTGGTCGCAGGCTACAAAATGTGAGTCTTTGGTTAACGTTGCCAGAGAAATCCCTTTTATAAGGGATCCCCTTTTGAAAAATTCGCGGATCTCCTTGCCAACTAGAACTACCTGCAATTTGCCCCTGTTTATACGAATCTTTATGAAACTGCTACGAGATATTCCCTTGGATATTGCAACTTTTCAACGACTTTTTATCCTTCAAGATCCTCGTCTCTCTGATCCCAATGAGACATTTCCTTTTCTTTCCTTTTTTTTTTTTTTTAAGATAGTAAAATTGAAGAATCCATAACAGAAATGATCGTTCGTTTATTATATCGTCAATTTATTCGCATAATAATATTCGCGTATAATGCAACGTTGAGATATTTTATCAAGGAAATTCAATTTTTTTTTTTTTTTTTTTTTGATAAAAATTGCATCGAAAATCTTCAATTGCGTAAAAGTTGGGAAATAGTTTCCAAACAACGTGGTAGGAGAAGGTAAACGACACGTCAGCTCGATGGCCCTCGGTTTCAGAATGCTCGCGGAGAAGAGGGAGGATTTGGCGGGCCAGGCGAACAAACTTCGTGGCGGTCTCTCGAAGATCGACGACACCCGCCTTAAAGTGAACGAAATGGCTGCGGAGCTGGAAATCACACACGAGCAGGTTTATAAATCAACCAGGGAATGCGAAGAGTTTCTGGTAACGATAGGTACCTGTCATCCTTTCAACGTTGATGTATCGTCATTAGGTGCATTTACATCGAACCACAGGGTTCGAACTTATCCCCTTGACCCACGAGTGACAGCTCGTAACATTATATATAATTGATGATGATTCACTCTTGATAATCTTGCTCTTTAATAAAAGATAAAGTGTTTCTTTCTTAATTTTGTTCCACAAAATTCTTCGAGTTGTAATCGAATTAAAGAGACATTCTTTTACTCGAAGGGTTGAAAATTTAACTTTTTTATCCCATTTTATATTAGGTTTATACATAGATAAGATAAGATAAGATAAAAAGATATTCTTCAACTTGGAGAATTTAACTTCTTTATAACATGCATCGCTATTTTCCTGTTCCAAAACTCTGAACCTGAAAATTTCACAGTGAATCAACGTCGCGACGCGGACGAAACGCAGAAGTCGGTGGCAGCACGGTCGCAGAAGATCGCGGAGGAGCAGAAGGAGTGCAAGAAGCTCGAGGAAATCGCTCGAGCTGACCTGGCAACCGTCGAACCGGCTCTGAACGAGGCTATGAAGGTATCGACTCGTTAATTTTTCTTCATCCCCATTCGATTTTCGTCCGCGATCGAAATAGCGCCAGTCAACTTCGAAGGATACAGATGTATTGGATATCGACGTATATCTTTACTATTTGCGAGCAACCTTCGACCTTTCTTCCTTGGTCGGTCCCTTCAACTTGCCGTTTTATGCACGCCATCAGGAAAAAGTTTTACTGGCCAAAAGTTCGCCGTTTTACAAAGAGCAGTAACACCAGACGTGTTACGTAAATTTTGCTTTGTTGGTCCGAAAAGTCTCGAAAAGAATATGGCGGCGACGCTGCATTTATCTTTCAATCCATCTAACATATTGAGTATCACTTTGATCGCTTCGTTTAATTAAGATTACCTTGTAAATTAAAAAAAGTATATCTCGTTAAATTTACAATTCCACCAGATTATAAAGATATCTAGATCATGTTATATATATTTTTAAACAAGACAAGAGGATATTTCTTCTTAACAATCGAATGATTATTTCGTGATAATTAATTCGTGATTAATCAAATTAATTTTCGGTCGAAAGGATCTTTGTTTCTTCATCCATATGAATTTGATTTATCAATTGTTATACAGGCACTGGAAGCGTTGAGCAAGAAGGATATATCCGAGATACGATCTTTCACGCGTCCACCGCCGAAAGTTGAGATGGTGATGGAGGCGGTGATGATCCTGAAGAACTCGGAGCCGAGCTGGGCAGAGTCGAAGCGTCAACTCGCCGACGTGAACTTTCTGGCAACGGTAACGATACCCTTAAAATTTCACGGAATTTCACGGAATTTCACGGCCCATCGTGAATACCCAGCTTCGAGACTTCGACAAGGACAACATCTCCGACAGGACGCTCAGAGCCATTTCCAAGTACACGTCGAACCCTGAATTCGAGCCGGAAAAGGTTGGCGTGGTGTCCGTGGCGGCCAAGTCGCTCTGCATGTGGGTCATCGCCATGGAAAAATACGGGAAGCTTTATAGGTAACCATGGAGATAAATCTATCGAGGATGATGAGGTCTCTTTTCCCTTTCTCTATTTTCAATTCGGGAAACCGATTTATAAATAGTCTGAAGAGAAGAAATGAAGAATTTATTTTTTTTCCTTTTCGAAACGAATAGTTTTTAATTTTTAAAAAATAAGGATACGCTTTTACCTTTTTTTCTTCGAATTTCAAGGGGAAATTGGGAAAAGAGTTGTCGATGAAATTTCAGAGTGGTGGCGCCAAAGAGGGAAAAGTTGCAGGCCGCGTTGAAATCTCTAAGGGAGAAGGAGAAGGCGTTGGAGGAGGCGATGTATCAATTGCAAAAATTGCAAGAGAAGCTGCAAGTGTTGCAGGAGATGTACGACGCGAAGATGAAGGAGAAAGAAGAATTGATTAAGCTGGCAAGTGGCTGGAATATAATCGTCTCGATTTAAATATAAAACTGAACTACGCGTGTACCTTAACTCCGTCTCCCTTGTGCGACTCCGCCAACAGTTTCTATTTGCACGAATTCCCGCGAAGCGGGAAATAAACTTTCCCTCTCCTCGGTATTTAAACACCTATTTACCCTGAATTTTCGCGAATTTTCCTATTACTCTTTCCTCCATCAAGACAGTGTTTGTCTTTCTATTTACTTCTTGCGCTTCTTCGCAGATTTTCCAAATTTTGTAAAATGGGAGATCAAATTAAATTATTCGAACCACTTATTCGAATTAAGAATAGTTGGAATAGTAATAACACTCGCGTATCTATAAATTGAAACTTGTTTTAAATAATAAACACTCGTTTTAAATAATAAATAGCCCGATTTAACTTTTTCCACCTTCGAACCAGATGAAAATTGGATTTACTTTTATTCCATTTATACCGATATATTTCAACTACGTCGATTGACTCTCGATTTTTCGCCAGGCTGAACTGTTGAAGCTGAAACTGGATCGAGCCGCGATGCTGGTCGACGGCCTCTCGGACGAGAGGATCCGATGGGAGAACACGGTCGCATCCCTGGCCGAGTTCTTCGACTGGCTGCCAGGTGATTGCCTGATATCAACCGCCTTCGTCTCCTATTTGGGTCCGTTCGTGTCCAGTTATAGGGAGGAACTGATAGGCATCTGGATGCAAGAGGTGGGGCGCGAATCAAAGTGATACTTTCTCATTTTCGATTTCTAAGGGTTATTAATTGCCAATTGTCGATTCGAAAGGTAATGAATAAGGAAATCCCAATGTCGCCTGATCTCTACGTGACGAAATTCCTGGCCGATGCAGCGGTGATCAGGGACTGGAACATGCAAGGTCTACCCTCGGACGATTTCAGTACGGAGAATGGCATCATAGTGACGAGGGGGACGAGATGGCCGTTGGTGATCGATCCACAGTGCCAGGCGGTGAAATGGATCAAGAACATGGAGGCCAGGAACGTACGCATCCAGAAGAAGAAGAAGGAGAAGAATGAAAGAAGAAAAAAGGAAATCAAAATTCGTATTAACGTATTTAATTTAATTTAACAGACGTTGAAGGTGATCGACTTTGGCCAACCAGATTTCGTCAGGGTGTTGGAATACGCGCTCCAATTCGGCATGCCTGTTCTGCTCGAAAATATCGGCGAGACCATAGACCCTGTGATGAATCCAATTCTCGATCGAGCATTCGTGAGAGTAGGTGAGTGCGATAATTTTAATAATATATAAAAACGCGAGAATCGAATTCAATCGTTTGGTTTTGTGCGACACAGAGGATCAGATAATGATCAAGTTCAACGAGAAGATGATCAGTTACCACGACAAGTTCCGGCTGTTCATCACCACGAAACTCGCGAATCCCCATTACGCCCCGGAGATATCCACTAAAACGACGTTGTGCAACTTCGCTATTAAGGAAGAGGGTAACTAATTGTCTTACCGTGAGTCACGTTAGAAAAGCGTGAAGATAGGACGAACGGAGAGAATGAAATGAAAAGAGAGGACGAGAATGGACGGGACGCGAGTGGAAGGGAGACGGAGAGGAACTTTGTGGAACCTTATTATCTTGTGCGCAGGACTGGAAGCCCAGCTTTTGGGGATCGTGGTCAGGAAAGAGAAGCCCCAACTCGAAGAACAAAAGGACAATCTGGTGTACACGATCGCGTCCAATAAACGAACTCTCAAAGAGCTCGAGGACAGAATATTATAGTAAGATGTGATACTTTTTCCTATCTGTCCACGCGTCTGATAATAATACCCAACGAAGGAAAAGTACAAGGAGGGTTAAAAAGGGGAGAAACACGCGCCTCAGAAACTCAACCGTATCTGTGATCTCGTGCAGTTTGCTGAGCGTAGCCGGGGACACTCTTCTGGACGATCTGGATTTGCTGAGCGCTCTCCAGTCGTCCAAGGCGACCTCAATCTCGATCGAGGAGTCGTTGGTTGTCTCCGAGGAGACGGAGAAACAGATAGATCTCGCGAGGGAGGAGTACAGGCCATGCGCCCATCGTGCCTCGATCCTCTTCTTCGTTCTCAACGACATGAGCCATATCGATCCGATGTACGAGTTCTCATTGGACGCGTACATTACCCTGTTCAAGCTGTCCATCGACAAAAGCACGAAGAGTATTAAAATAGAAGAGAGGATAGAGAGTTTGAACGAGTATCACACTTACGCCTTGTACAAGTAAGGGAATATTCATTCTGGAAAGGAAAAGAAACAGCAGAAGAGAAAAATGTCGGTCGATCGAGCTCAACATAGTTACTTAACGGCAACGTGGCGCTAGTATCGACGTAATAATAATTGAGAAACATCTTTCAAGGAATACCTGTCGAGGTCTGTTCGAGCAGCACAAGTTGTTGTTCTCGTTCAACATGTGCATGAAAATCCTGGATGCGCAGGGCAAGATCATCCCTAGCGAATACGCGTTCCTGCTTCGGGGTGGAATCGTCCTAGACAGGGAGGCCCAGCCCGATAAACCTGTGGCTTGGCTACCCGACGAAACTTGGGATAATATCACGGAACTGGATAAGTTGGCCGGGTTTCACGGTATCATTTCATCGTTCGAGCAATTCCCGCGGGACTGGAACAACTGGTTAAACCGATACGATTAAAATCTTCAAGTAAGTAAATCCGTTTCGTTCGAACGATGAAAATTTCAGGTACATCGCCACGGAGCCGGAGAACACGCCGTTGGTGTCCGAGTGGGAAATGAATTGCAACGTGTTCCAAAAGATGCTGATAATACGTAGCTGTCGCCCGGACAGAATTTCCTTTTGTATAGCGAACTTTATAGTGCTGAACCTCGGCCAAAGATTCGTCGAGCCGCCCGTCCTCGATCTCAAGTCGGTGCTCGACGATTCCATCGCGCAAACTCCCCTAATATTCGTCCTCTCCCCGGGCGTGGATCCTACAAGCAGCCTGATGCAGCTAGTCGACAGCCAGGAAATGACTAAACACTTTATGACCCTGTCCCTGGGCCAGGGACAGGCGCCTATCGCCACCAGGTTGGTTATTTTCTCCTCAAACGAACAAATCCAATTTAAATATAAATGAGGATTGACGTTCAACGTTATTATTATCAAGAAGAAGAAGGAGAAAAAGAGAGTAAAATTAATACGATTAATCTCTGAGATAAAATATTTACTTTGCAGAATGATAGAGGTGGGGGCAAAGGAAGGTGCCTGGGTGTTCCTGGCGAACTGCCACTTGTCGCTCAGCTGGATGCCGAAATTGGACAAGATCGTGGAAATGTTGGGGGCCAGTAAAACCCTCCACCCGCAATTCAGGTTTAAAAACGTCGTTGTCGTCGCGTGAATCGATAATGAAAGGGTTTTCGGCCGATTGCAGGTTGTGGCTTAGCTCGAGCCCGACTCCCCAGTTCCCCATATCGATCCTCCAAGCCGGTATAAAGATGACCACGGAACCGCCGAAAGGTTTAAAGGCAAACATGAAACGGCTTTACAGCTTGATGACCGAGTACCAGTTCGAGCTCTGCCAGGCAAAGTCCAAGTACAAGAAGCTTCTGTTCGCCCTCGTATTCTTCCACGCGATCCTCCTCGAGCGTAAAAAGTTTCAACAATTGGGCTGGAACGTCATCTACAGCTTCAACGACTCCGACTTTGTGGTAATTTCGATCATTGGTCAGCGATATTTGAATAAAACGTTCTGGTCCTTTTTTGTTTAATTTCGAAACATGGATTCTACGATTCGATTTTTGATATTTTAACATTATCTCGAAGATGAAAAATAGATCGATTCTATTGTCTGAAAAAACAGGTGTCGGAGAACCTTCTACAGGTGTATCTGGACGAGTATCCGGAAACTCCTTGGGAATCGTTGAAATATCTCATAGCGGGTGTTTGTTACGGCGGCCACGTGACCGACGATTGGGACCGCCGATTGTTAATGACATACGTACAACAATATTTCACGGAAGAGGCCCTCACTATCCCTAATTATCGTTTGTCGTCGCTACCAACCTATTACATACCGAAGGATGGTTCGTTGGGCTCCTACTTAGATTTCATAGCTGTCCTGCCTACCATCGATAAACCGGAAGCATTTGGTCAACATCCGAACGCGGACATCACCTGCTTAATCATGGAGACTAGAAATATGTTCGAAACTTTGATGGAACTCCAGGTTCAAACTGTTACGAAAGAGGAAGTTAGCAAAGAGGAAAAAGTATGCCTGTCAAACACCTTGTAGAATCTTCGAATCTTCGTCTCTCCAAAATATCTTATACATGTTATTTATTCATTTATTATTTTTCATATTCTTGAACGTGGCCAATTTTTCCGTTCCAACCAATCGATTAATCCCGAGTTTTCTCGTTTCTCAAGGTAAATCAATTAACCTCGGACATATTATCAAAAATACCGGACAACATCGATTACGAGGCGACCGTGAAGTTGATAGGCCCAAAGAAGACACCGTTGGACGTTGTACTGCTCCAAGAGATACAACGATACAACGTGCTGCTGCGGAAGACCCGGAACAGCCTGAAAGACCTCCAATTGGCTATCAAGGGTTTGATACTGATGTCCCATGAACTCGAGGAGATATTCTTCTGCGTGTTCGAGGGCCGTGTCCCCTCGATCTGGCTCATGGCGTATCCCTCGTTGAAGCTGTTGGGCGCCTGGACCAGGGATTTGGTAAACAGGGTGGAACACTTCAACGAATGGGCCTTAACTACTCACGCGCCGGTCCTGTTCTGGCTCGCCGCCTACACTTTCCCAACCGGTTTCCTCACGGCCGTATTACAGACGTCCGCCAGGATGTGGAACGTGTCTATAGACACCCTGTCCTGGGAGTTCACCGTTTTCACGATCGACGAGACGGCCATTGTTGAGCCACCAATGGTAATTTCCAAACCTATTTCAACCCTCGTCCAAATTTAAAGCCTCTTCCCCTTGATGGAGCGAAAATTATGGGTAAATAAATTTCTACAAAATACACATTTTCGCATTTCAAAAATTCAGAACCAATATCCAAGAGTTATTAAATTGAAATGAAACGATTTTTATCCCAGAAATCTCTTCGATATCATCGGAAACGAGGCTTGGAAAGATAGGAGGGGGGGATCTCGTCTAGGAAACGGACGTATACGTGTGCGCAATGCCTCTAACTGTGTGTACATCCCATTACAGGACGGCGTGTACATACGCTCCATATATCTGGAAGGAGCGGGCTGGGACAAGAGGGGTAGCGTTCTCATCGAGCCGGCTCCTATGCAACTTATTTGCAACATGCCGGTGATTCACTTCCGGCCCGCGGAACTCCTTAGAAAGAGAACCAGAGGTAAAACGACGACAAAATATCGGGGATGGAACATAAAAATAACAGTGTTTTCTTTTCGTTTCCTTTCTTTTTTTTTTTTTTTTTCTTTCGCAGGACTCTACTCTTGTCCCTGTTATTATTATCCTCAGAGATGCGGGGATCAGGGGCGAGCTGCATTCGTTGTGGCGGTCGATTTGAATGCGGGTCCCGAAGGATCGGATTTCTGGATAAAAAGAGGCACTGCGTTGTTGTTGAGTCTTGCCACGTAGATTAATCGTTTACTGTTTTTTTTTCTTTTTTATTATTATTATTAATCGATTAATTAATTAATTATATTAGAATTAAGTTAGAACTTTTTTCGATGAATCGAAACCTCTCCTTATGGATTTTGATAATTTTCAGATATTGTAGAGAATATCAAAATCCATCATACGTTCACCATTTTTTTTTTTCTTTTTTTCAAGTAGAATCTTAGAAAAGGAACTTTTGAATTGACACTGTCACTTCCCTTCCATTCTTTCTATATATTCTCATTCTTGTCTTCGTTATTATATAGTATAATAAAGGTCTGTTTCTATAAACAATAAAATATATATATATATATACATACAATAATTAAAATGAAGAAAAATTTACACGC
The DNA here is from genome assembly GCF_029169275.1 of Apis cerana. Lineage (NCBI taxonomy): Eukaryota > Metazoa > Arthropoda > Insecta > Hymenoptera > Apidae > Apis > Apis cerana. Next base: position 4,544,363 of record NC_083866.1, read on the forward strand.
GAATTTGTAACTTTGATACCATTGTGAACACGTGCAACGAGGCAAGAAGGCAAGGAACGACTAACCAATTCGTTTTGAATTTCTCAGGATCGTTGGATGACGAGGACGTGATTATTGTCTCTTTCGCTCTGAGCATCATCGTTCCATAATGATTCCTAGAGTCGTTGATGTTTCTCAAAGTGTCCGAGATCGTTTTGTTCACGTGAGACGCGTATTGAATCCAATCCGCCGGCGGAATCGCGGTGGAATTCGCCGGCAATCGAACATTCGACATCTCATCTTCGGCCTTGAGCAACACGACCATCGCATCTTCGATGGACAACTCGTCGTTCTTCAAACCATCGACCAGATCCTTCACCGTGGAATTCAATTGCGCTTGGAAGGCGAGCCAATCGGCAGCCGCCTTGTTATTGTAAGTCTTCTCGATCAACGTTCTCAAAGATGACAGCTGATTCTTAAGATCGGCGAAAGATCGATTGAACGTCCTGTGAAGCTCGTCGAAACTGTATTCATCGGACGAATTGGCGATGGTCAGGATATTCATCACGGTATCGTTGATCTCTTTCTTAAAATCGTCCCATTCCTCCCTCGAAGGAACAACGAGCGAATCAAACTCGGAATAATTGTATTTGAACCAGTTTAACCAAAGATTCAACGAATCTTCTCCTCTGTCGGTTTCCGTTCCCAGCCACTCGTCTTTAATGCTCCCAATTTCGCTTCTCAACCTCGCGAATTCGTCTTTAACCGTGACTCGAAACGTTGCCCAAGCGATCGGATCGATCTCCGTAGATCTCTTGCTCAGAATACCTTCGATCATCCTGGTCACAGAATCGTTGATTCGAGCCCTGAACTCTGACCAGTCGAGAGTCAAATTGGACACGTTGTTACTCGTGATAACTGGTGAGAAAGTGGTTGAACGAAAAGAAATGTTTTCTCTCGTGTTGAACGACGTGGCGTGTTCCAATGATGGTGGGACGGTCTTGAACTTGGAGAAACTTCTCGTAATCTCGTTTCTATATGTGACCCAAGCTTGATCACCGATGGGAGGAGACATTTTGTCGCTTTTTATATCGGTGATAGTGTTGTTCAAGGACGATATTATGTTGTTCTTGAAGTTCTTCCAATCGAAGATTGCCAGAATCATGTCGCTCATTCTCGAACTATTCAACGAAATTTGTTCCTGCTCGTACCTCTTCTTCATCGCCAATTTGGGCGCAACATCCGCCCTCGTGGCCGCGATCTGATCCTTCAAATTGGCAAACTGATCGACGACGCTTCGTTTAAACGCCATCCACTTGGTCACCGCGGCTGGCCCGCCAGTCATCGTGCTCATAGACCGATTCAGCGATCTCGTCACGTTACTTTTCAAACCGTTCCAAAATCGATACGCGTTCGCTACTCCAATTTCAGAATCCGATCTCTCTTTTTGGGTTTCTTGGCTGTCGTTCGATGGATGCAACGGGAACAATTGATTTCTAAGATCGGAAAACGCGTCGCTTATGTAATTTTTAAACGCTGCCCAATCGGTGTCCAGATTGGTCCTGGAGTTGTTGATGTAAGCCACGATCTCTTCGATCGTGTTGTTAATATCGTTCCTCAAACCTGTCCAATTGAACGATTCTGCTTTCTCGATTTCCTTCCACGGCTCGTAAGATGGCGCTGGTATATTCTCGCAAGAGATGATGGGATTCTCCGGACCGACCGCTCGCATCACCTCCGCCTGAATCTGTCCTATCTCGTCCGAACAGTCGCAAATCAACCTCGCCAGCGACATCTTACGCAACTCGGTAAGCTGATCTAGAGAGAAAAAGAAAAAGAAGAAGAAGCGACAAATTGTACTCGTCGTCTGCCTGTTGTTCACACATTCCTACGACGTATGATCGTAATTAAGAAATATCGACAGGGAAAACTTTGTTGGGACGAAAATTAAAATTTAAAAAAACTTACCTTCGGTGAACGAATGAGGTTGTCCACCCACCTCGTACCAAAATCTGTCTCCCCTCTGCAACCTGACGAACTGGTCGGCGATCAGGCACATGAAAGTGGATCCAACGATGCTACCAGCGTTAGGCAACTCGGCCAGAGCCCCCGTGTACAGATCGATATCGTGAACGGACTCGTACAACGATGAAATATCCTCGAGAGTTCGTGGATCTAGGTGGCCCTCCAAGTCTGAGAAACTTTCCGCCCTTCCCAATCCGCAATATTCCCTCCACACCGTGTAACCCGGGAGCCCGTGATCCCTTCCACGCTGTATATTCAACGAGACCAGATCCAGGCCACATGGGACGGTCGTGTTCGCGACTGGGTCCTCGAACAAGTGATTGGTCAGCTGAGAGGTGACGTGAGCGGACGTCATCTGGATCATGTTTCTGGTCGCTGATGTGATGGAACTCCTCAACCCACCCTCCGCGTACAGGCTGTAAGGGTTGAACAGCATTCGATGCAACTCCACGTAGGAGGAAGTCCCCGCCCTCTCGTCGGTCATCCTCATCAATCCGGGCAGCAAGGTGTGGGCGAATCTGAACGCGGCCGCAGCAAAACTGTTCGCTATACTCGGATCGACGCTCGTGTCATTCCTGTCTAATTTCCAGCTTCTGTGGCCAGATCTCAGGGGTCTGAGGTCCCTCTCATCCGTCTCCCGATCGCCCAGAACTATTGGCACGAACTCTCGATACGTGATGTGTTGCAATTGGGCGCCGACCACGCGTCGAGACTCCTCGTACAGCGTCTGGTCGTCCCACGAGGGGTTGATCCTCGCCAGTCGCTCGGCCACCCTGTTGTGCTGCCGCGCCCACAATAGGTGCATCGTGGTCAAGTGAAGATTCTCGTTCGCCCTCGCGTCGCCTGCCGCAAAACAGTATCTCCCTCTGCGTCGCTCGGTTTCACGGTTGCACCCGTCGTTGGGATCCGTGCTAGGAGGCAAGAGAGTTCGATTGTCGGGGGTCAGTTGCATTTTCAAACGGCCGCCCCTGAACTCGCGCAAATTCTCGGCCGTGCTCTTGTCCGTGCCGTAAATCATCGACCCGTCTATGAACGCCGATACCTGCAAATATCGTTTCGTTTCTCCCTTTTTCTCCCTCAAAGGGGAAAAATTGAGTTTATCAATCTCGTCTCCATTGTCCTCGTCCATTTCCATCGTGGCGAGAGTCGTTATTATTATCAGGGGTGGAGATAACGAACGCGTGATTACGATCGAAACTCGTCGAACGGCCGACGATATAATGAGGTTAATTAACAGCGTTGTTAACGGCGCGAGCCGTGCTTATTGTTCCGAGGGAAATTTTTCATTGATCTCGGCTGCAATTTCGCGCCCCAAGAATTACGATTTTCAACTACGATTTATGCGTACGAGTTTCTATATCGAATATTCGAATTAATTGGGGAAACGAAACGAGGAGAAGGGCGATCGATCGATCTGGATACCTGGTTCAACTGTTGCCTGGGGCCGAGTTTGCACTGGGGTGCCGGGGCCGATCTGACGAAGTCCATGCAGGTTCTTCCTGCGACGTCGAACACGGGATCTCCGGACGAGACGGGGACAGGGAAGCACTCGGGATGGGCGTCGGACGGTGGACAACATGGGATCGAGGTGCCGTTCAGACCTTGACTGAGGGCAGTGGCCGTGATATCGTGGTCCAGAAATTGGCCGTAAACGGCCAGCATCACTGTGAAACTCGGGTTGCTACTTGGCGAAGGTTTGTGAACTATCAGGCTGACCTCCCTCGCCGAGGGTAAATCGGCGCCCGAAACCGCTCTGCGGGGGGAATCGATGCCATCCCCGTAATCAGGGGGCAGGTGTCTTACGAAAGGTGTCATCGCGACTCCCATCTGCATAGGCCTGTTGCAACTTCCGTCGAAGGTCCTGTATTTGACGGTGGGTGGACAGTCCGGTTCGGTCAGTTGCTTGCACGCGCCTGAAATAAAGTGACCCGCGTTTTAAACTGCCAATACGATCGTGTATTTCGTAAATTAGAGGAATTCTTTACCAAAAATTTTCCATCCTGCGTCGAAGAAGCTTCCAACGGCAGACGGCTCTCCCTGAATGGCCCTCAAGTTTTCGATCTTTCTTGTTGCCGCAAGCTCGGCAACAGCGGCCAGAGCCAGCGTGCCGGCATCGATGCAGGTGCTGACTGCGTGACGATGCCTGACTTCAGGCGACGGTGAGGTCAACGGTGACGTTGAGGCGTCCGTGAAAAGGCGCTCGCTAACCGCCTGGCGACCAGCTTTCAATCCTTCTCTCACCTCCTCCTTGGACAATCTCCGTGTCACGGTTTCTCTCGTTTGATCAGGCAAGAAGATGGAATTGGATGGGGCGATGGAAGGGTTGCTGAACAACGTGTAAGAGCCAGATTCGGGGGCGAAGCCTAGCTTCAGTTTCTTCAAAGATCTGCTAAGATTCGCGTTGGACTCGAACGAGGGGGCTGTCAGATTCGGCCCTATATCCATTATGTCGTGGCTCACGGAGTAACTCACTGTCACTACGAGAGCCATGGTGAAGATCGCTCTGAAACAAGAGTATTCGTTCAGTATTGGTACGTAAAATTTTAGAAACTTAAACTGCATTGGGAAAAATTTTTGAATGAGGAATCTCTGAAATTTATTAATATATATATATAATTATAACATTGGAAAGGATAGAGGAGAGTAATTTTCACTGGGAGAATAAAAAATTATAATAATATGATGATATAATAATAATATGAAAATATAATCCATAGAATTAATCGAAAACGCATTAATTGACGTATCATTGGAAGAAGCTGTTCGAGCGGTTGGAACGTCGAACAACCATACTGTCATCGTACAATTATGCATGTAATCAAGGCCAACGTCACGTAACTCTAATCCTATGCGAATGTTGTTTACTTTTCGTAAACGCATTACACGTCATTTCATCCTGTAAATTTGATAAAGGGCCTGTTGTTCTTAATATCCGCCATATTGCGTGTCGAAGAAAAGACGACATCGTTTTATCGTTATCCAAGATCATTCTCGGGGAGGGGAAAAAATGACATGTATTGATATTTTCTTGCAAAATCGAATCGGTATTCCAGCGATCCGGGGATATGATCCTCGTTTGATCTGTCGTGTGTATTCACATTGTTCGCGCAGAAACCGCAACAGAGAAACCACAAGAGGTTTCATCATTGCACGGTATCCCCTTTACACGTTAAAGTTTTCCAATCCTATGAAAAATGTGTTCTAAATGCGGACAATATGTATGTACGATTAAATTTTCAACTAGAAATTAGAATTAATTCAATTGAAAATTAGAATTCTTTGTCTGTTGTTTATTAGAAGTTATTAAAAGATATTTTTAAAAGTAAGATCGCGATATTCTGATAGAATATTGATATAGAATCTTAATTTGTATTTAAATGATATGTAAATGATATTATCGATTGATCTCTTCTCAGACTCTTCCAGCTAAATTAATTCGATCGAATGCATCAAATCGTGCATTCTATCATTATCTAAATTCTCCAACATTAAATCCTTTGTTGTCAAATAAAATCATGAGACAATATAATAATTCTATTTTTTTTTAAGTATTATGCAATTTACTTACTCGCTAAAATTTTTATTTGAAAAATTCTATATAATCTTAATTATTCGAAAAATTCCATATTATTTTCCATCCTTGCATCGATGCACGCTTATTTCCTCTCGCATACGTACTTATCTTCAATTTAATTATTTAAGGATCAATAAAGATTGTCCGTCATTATTGATCAAAAAAAAAAAAAAAAGAAGCACAGATAAATCTACGACCATTTTAAAAACGGTAATAAAATACGACTCACACCGCGATCGTGTACGCGATACATCGAATCCGCAACAGTTGTCTCCTCGTATGAGAATAAAACGGCAACGCATCTTGACCGTAGTAAACCCTGGTCGGATTATCGCAGGTCAACGAAGTCTTCTCCGAGGAAGGCATGTCTCTCCGTTTGCACTCGTCGTCGAGACCACGACCACACTGAAACGATGGCGGCCAGTGGTTCGAGGTGAGCGATGATTTTACATAAGTATCCGCTTACGGTGGGGACACGATCATTTTTTCTCTTCCTTCTCTTTATTTCCTTCTTTCTATCGAGATACGATGAATGGAAATCGAAAGGGAACTTGGTTGCGGGGTGGAAAGGTTGAATCGAAAAATTGAATTGCAGCGATTGCCACGATATCAAATTTTAAAACGGGAGAAAATTCTTTTTGCTACGACGAAAAGTTTCGTGATGGTGATAGTTAATTGGAGAAACTTCTACTTTTTGTGAGGTTTTCTTTTTTTTTGAAGAGGTATAACTTGTTAAGATTTGAAAATCTGTTTCGGCGAAAAGAAATAATTAAATTAATGGGTGGATTCTTTGACCTGTTTGTTTGATTGTGATTAATTATACGTGCGAACATCTACGTTACATCACGTGCAATGCAATCTCTGGTAATTATATAAACACGCTTAATTAAAGACGCAAATTCTTAACGCGGTCAAATATCGGATTGATGTTGTCCAGATGCAAGTTGTATTTTAACACGTAGTGCATCGAACGTTCGTCGATAGAAAATAATATTTTATTATTGGTAATTAAAATTGCAATATATTATTTATTATTTCTTCCAAAGAGAAAGAATAAAAGGTTAGAAAAAATTTATACTTTACACTTATACAAAGAAAGATTATTAAAAGATATTTAAAACAAAAAGAGATTCTCTTTGAAATATAAGTAAAAATAGAAAAAAAGATTAACAACAATAATTTATACTCATTTTACAGCACTTCAATCCTTACAAATTATCTTTTTAATAATAAAAAAACCAATCTCTTTCTCTCTCTATCCTCTTTCCAGTTGAAAAAATAATGTAAAAAAGAATCTTTCAAAATTGCAAATCTCTGCAAACGAAACAAACTCAACCTAACTCTAATCCCTGATTTTCTATAATTCATTTGATTAAACAACAAAAAAACTTTTTCTCTTCGTCGCTTTCTAATAAAACGATAAATAAAACGATAAAAAATAATAATAAACGAACTCACATCAAAGTGGCGCAGATGCAACATTGGAACTGTCTGATACGGGTCTTCCTGCTTCTCAGCAAACTCGCGAATTCCACATAATCCGGTGAGTCCAGAGGCCTGGTGAGGGACGTCCTCTCGTTCACGCACCTGTTCGTGTACATGTCGCAAGCCTCGCCTGGCCAGGCGAATGGAAAACGCGATTCGCCGACGATCACGGCGGCGAACAAAAGATAACTGGGCAACGGCCGAGGAGGTCGCCGTGGTCAGAGCCGGGTTTCGCAGCTCGACACCGCTCGAGTCGACTCGGCTTACCGCCAGAGGAATTGGCGGAAGTTCCGGCGGTACCAGTGGACCGCCGCCCTCCCGTTCCTGTCAGTGCGTCGCGAGGCACCACTTCTCACTTTCTATCCTGCATTGATTCGTGAGAAAAATTGACATCACACGTTTCCCCTTGTTGAATTAACGTTGAAAATTACGTTTCTCTTCCTTCCTCGGTGCGAAAGTGTAGTGTTTGAGAAAGTAGATTTAAATGGCGACTCGAATCGAATAGATCCGGATTTTTGATTTTTGATATTTTTGTCGTAAGAAAATAATCGAACATTCTCGATTTATTTTTGTATAAAATTTAATCATGTTTTCTGAACTTTATTGGTATACAAGTATACGTTGGTATATTTTAGAATCGAGCAATTTAAAATTGAAGATTGTAATTTTTTTTTATTAATATATATTATTGAAAGTTTCAGAGATTCGATCTCGAGAATCATAACAATGAGTTTTAATTGTATATCAAGATTTTCGTATTCTCGTTGCTACGAGATACGATGGATACTTATTCTTACCTAGGAAAAAATTAACGACGCGTGAAAAAATGAAATATCGGTAAACACGATACGAACGAAATTAATCCCGGCACATGTTGAAATATCGTATAAATTTTCAAACACTTGAAGTTTCAAAATCAACCGAGATTAAAATTTTTTCAAATGTGTATAATATAATAAACATATCTATAACGATATTCTTGTAAATTGTAAAAAAAATCAAAAATCCCCTAAAAATTGCCAGGAAATAAAAAATAAAAATCGTACAACGATCGAAGAGAGAGGCAATTAATCCTAGATCACTCGAATCGTCGCTCGTTCACGATGAGTGAGACAGATTTGAATACTTTGACGAGTATTCTCGCTATTGTCCAAGGTATCCAATAAATATATAGCCTCCTGAATGCATGTGGTACGAGTATACACTCGATCCACAAGTCGACTAGTTTCGCGTTATATAAGAAGAATCGAAGATCGATGGCCGAGAATGAAACACGAGTCGCCTTATATTTTTATGAGTGGGTATGGATCGAGGCCGAGAAACAGAGATCGATTTATAAGCGATGATCGAATACTTTTGTGTCTTAAAATAAATTGATAAACCAGATGATATACACGTGCGATAGCCACATTACGAATCTTATGATTCATTCAGATACTTTTGGAAAAAATTATTACAAAACTTTGAAAACTTTGTACATGTACAAAAAGAATTCTAAGAAAACTTGAAGATAAATCATTCGATCTATAACAAGCTATATGGAAAAGAAAAGAAAAGAACAGGAATTAAAAGCTCTCGCAAAGAGAGTTAAAAAGCAACCCTGTCTTCCATCCTTCGATTTTCCACATATCGTGTCACTTTTAAAAAAAATTATTCACTCACATTTTCCCAATTCTTTCCGCAATCAACAATCATCGCCGGTTCGAACGCAACACTTGAACACGGCAAAAATCGATTCGATAATCGGTGGAAGCTCTGATGACCACCCTCTGTCGTCGAATCGGCGATCAACGAGCTCCCTGTTGATTATCCCCTCGCTCTCTCTCTCTTTCTCTCTATCTATCTCTCCTTCCACCACGTGTGGCTAGGCAGGTAGTAATTATGAAAGCCTGGTGAACCGGTGAATCGATCGTCGCGCATCCACCGCTAATTACAATCTTCGACGCGTCGTAAACGCGTGTAATTAACTCGATCGAATGCGAAAATTAACCGAGCGACGATAATCCGGATCGTTTCATCGTATAGGGACAACGAGGAATCGACTGCCAGAGGTCGACGGCTTAGCTTTGCGTCTAGCGCCCTCCCCCCTCCTTCATTTTTTTAACCCGTAATCTGTACGTAACGTAATACGCGAGAAAAGGTTTCTTCAAAAGCGTATTGGTTGGGCTTCGCGGAGAATTCGTGAGAGAACCCTGAGCTTTGTCGCAAGTATTACGTGTTATTACATAACTCTTTTATTCTTTAATTGTTATTTGAAATTACCGGCGAATAATCGAATTATCCGTTTTACCAATGGGAATGGGATTATACGAGTGATTTTTTTAGATAATATTGTAGAAAGTATTTTATGTATTGGTCGATTGTGATATATGTGTGCGTGTTTAAGAGCAATTGAAATGGAGAAGTATAGAAATTTTCGTGAGATAAATGTTAGAATGAAATGACAGAACTATATTTCTTTTTAATTCTTTCCTCCAGATGATTATCACTTAATGTTATTATATTGTTATATAAGTTGTATAAATTGCTGTATAATAATGATCTGTGAATACTTTTTCAAATTATTGTGTATATTTAATTGAGATTTATGACACTTGTTTATAGTTTAAAAAGAATTAAGAGATCACGTCGTATTTCCTAACAACATTTTGATTTTAACCGTAAAATTATACCGTAAGATGTATCAAGTTTTGCCATTTAACCGCAAAATGCAAAACGTAATCAGAAACTTGATCGTCGAAACATCGACAATCTTTAAATACATTATATAGGATAGGAACATTTTTAGAAACGAACGATATGAATCTAAGTTTTAATATCTCACGATTGATTCGATATAATAATAAATTCGTTGAAACATTATTTGGTCAATATTCGGTACAGCAAAAATTGTATTTCTTCGAGGCGCGAAGCTCCAACCATTGTTCCTGGTTGGGCACGTACATTTCCGCCGGCATGCGTTCCAATCCAGGGGATTCTGGCGATCCACGCTCGTTTGTTCTTCTAGCTGAAACGAAGGAAAAATAATTAGATGCGAATTTACATTTCTGTATTTTTGGATTTGCACCACTCACGATTCGTATCGTATGAAAATGTTTGTAACAATTCAATGGTTCGATTTTAAAACGTGAATTTATACTTTGGATTTTCATGACCGATGATTCATCTTTTTATATAAAATATAAAATATGAAAGTATTTATAGAATTCTACTAAAGACTAAATTTCCAAAATTTGAATAATTTAAATTTGCGAATAAGAAGGACATCAAATCCAAAACGTAAAGTCTAAATTAAGGATAGATTTTTTGGAAAATCAAATTTCTATGTATGGATTTATTTTCCTCTTGTATTTTTATACCGTTTAAATTCTAAACACGCATAAATCTAAATAAAACATCGGAAACAAAAGCAATCATAATTTTAATTTCGCATCAATTGTTACCGAGTCGTTTGCGCATGGAGATAGCCTCGCCAGGATGTCGAAGAAGCAATCGTCCAACCCCCTCGCATCTTCGCAACACTTCGTTCTTTAAAAGATGATCCCGTACGTTCTGAGAAATTATCGGACAATTGGTCACCCATTTCGACACGTAAGCGAAGTCCGTGAGCAATTGCAACGCGCCATATTCGCTAGAAAATATTCCTTCGATCGTAGAAAACACTGACCTACTTTATTTCATCCCGTTTCGTCGTTTCATCGAGATATAAAGAGATAGGCCAGAGTTTCTTTTTTTTTATTTTTATTTATTTATTTTTTACCTAAATTTAATTCGATGCAGATATATGTAATCCAACCAAGCTTCGCACATAATTTTCAGGATCATGTTCGACGTATCGGGATCCTCGATAACTTCCAATACAGGGAGCAGCACTTTCTCTGCGGAATCGAGAGCCCTTTAGAGAATCAAGAGCGAAAGAGTGAAAGGGATTTTCTTACCGAAGTAAGGCTGCACGTAGAGGCTAGCCGCCACCGGGGCTATGTCGCCACCTTTCCTCCAATAACTCGACCTTGGAAAGCACATATGCAAATTTGCCAGGCTGACCACGCGGCAGATCTTCGCCAGAATATCCGTACACTTGGTGGAACATTTCTTGGTGGAAAGTTATACACAGAGCAAATAAGAATCCTCTCTTTACTTTACTTTTCCTTTTCTTTTTTTCCAAACAAACAAAATCTGGACATACCTGGAGTAGATCTATATTCACGTTCACCTCGGATACAATTTTTGCCCTCATTTTCGCGCAAACGTATACCTGAACGCTCACAGAATCTGTCGATAATGCATTGATATGGTCGGCAAGCTGAAATGACCGGATTTTAATTTTTAAATCGTTCAAGTACAGAAGAAAAGAGTGTAACTCTTTTTCACCTTTAAGTAAGAAAGTTCCTCGAGGCAATTAACTATGTCACCCTTCACCAAAAGGAAGAACACGTCCAGTTCCCACGTATGTGCTATGATTTTCGCCTCCTGCACTATCCACAGCCTCGCTGTGTGCACCGAATGATCCAACCGATGGAGGACGACGATCTGTTCCGACAGTGGCAACTCCATCAATGGGGCACCTATCACCCATTCGCCGCCTGCCTCGCACTCGTTGCTCAACCTGACGAGCAATTGGAACAATTCCCCGAACATTTGGCCCGTGTCAGACCCCTGAAGAAGTGTGAAACAAAATCGTGTCGAAACGAATAATTAAAATTAAATTAGAACGAAAAGAAGGCTCACGTCCGTGGAGCAAGCTTTCGACTGGCAATTGAAAGCCGAGGTGTAGGCCAGTCTAAATAATTGATCCCATTCGATGATCGTGGCATGGCAACGAAGAGCATCGCAGAGGTTTTGCAATGCTGGCCTCACCGTTTGTGGCACTGCTCATAGAAATATTACAATTTAATTTAATTAATTGTTTAAATTCCGATTCGACTTTGTTATATGCTCGTTTCTACACCATGGTTTTTCTGGACGAATTGACTGAGCCAGTCCTTCAATTGCTGTGCTCCGTGACTGTGACGAGTCGCGAGGGCCTCCGGAGACCACCAGAGGACCACGTGATCCAGAATGCTCGACAAAGCACCCCACGCGATTTCTTGATAGTAATTCTTCACCTTCTTTATCGCGCTACTTCTCAGCCTCGTCTCACCTTTCATCGATAATATCATGATCACGGGCATATTTCATTTTATTACATTTCAATTGCGTCGGATTACAAATACAGTTAAGTTTAAGGTTTTGATTTACTTGATGGATACCACGTACCATTGATAGTCTTCAGGGCATCTGTGCCCAACAATCTAGGCGAAATTTCTTGCACGACGTTCAACAGTCGAAGAACGTATTTGTTTTGAGTATTGACCAACGTCTGAATACTTTCGATATTCGACACTTCCGGTTCCGTCTTCGACGAAGAATTCTCGATCGGTGGCGTCAAATGTCTCGTGAGGGCTCTGCAAATCAAATTTTTCATTTTTCAAAATATTCAACAATCAAAAGAGACGATTCTACTATTTCGCACGGCACAAGAATGTTTAATGCTGGTTAACCAACCGATAAATTTCAATACTCGAATTGTCCGAGACATCAGCATCACCAGAAATTGTTGAAGAAGGATCGGTCTTCTCCTGAGGCTCGTAATTTGTTAAAAGGCAGTCGATGAGTTCGTGGCAGGATTCTTCGGCTCTGTTTTTGGCCAATATCTAGAAAAGACGAACTTGTGAAAATGTTATCAAAATGTTAAAAAAATAATTCTTTATTGTAAATATGTAAGCTATATTATATGGATTATATGCAGAGAAAATTATTTATTAATTATCATTTAGAGGGAGTGAAATCAATATTTCAATGTTATTTTCGTTTCTTTAAACATACAATAGAGTAAAATTTTAAACTAATATTAATATTAAAATAATTTTAAACTATAATATGATATTCAGATTATTTAATGGTATTTAATTAAAATTTAAATAATTAAGATATATGTTAATTATATATTTTAATATTTAAATTCGAAATTTTTCAGAAAATGAAATTTCAGAGAAATGAATGATAATGTAATACTCTATTTTGTTTTGTTTTTTTTTGCTATTTCTTTGAAATTTAAATTGAATAACTTGAATTTGACTTTAATTTAATCCTCATACATAAAAAAAAAACATTTAATTATTTTTATTCGAACTTTTTTATACCACTTTCTTACTATGCCACTTACTCGTGCCAAGAAATTCACAATCATGTTCATTGAAAAATTTGAAACGCTGTACGTATGTTCCAGAAAAAGATATTGAAATTTTAGCGTGTAAAAGAGTAAAAGAAAAGTAAATTTTTACCTGCAATATTCGTGTAACAGATATCTTCTTCATCGGTTCTAACATGTAAGGACAATCGTTACAGAACACATTCGTAGAAACATCAGAGACGTCGATATCCATATCCAGCATATCATTATAAATGTTCACCAATCTGGAATCAGATGTTTCATTAATCGAAAATTAAAAAGTTGCAAGATTTTCACCTGAAAATTATTCTAAGTAGTTCATCGCTCTTGCAATCGACGATTTCATTAATCAAGTTGCGAGTAAATCTCGCGAGAATGTTCAGTTTTCGTTTCAATATCATCAAAAAATATCTCATCTTGTAATTATAAATTGGATGTGCACTGAGACTCGGCGTACTGATCGATTTATATTCTTCCTTCATCTCTTCTAAATCGTTTGCGATTCCATTGTATACCTGCATTCAAAATGCGATTCAAAATGTTTATTCAAGAAAAGAAAATTTATATTCATTCGTGAAACTTTTAAAATTTAAAAAAACAATTTTTTAACAAATTTTAATTTCATGAATATTTCACTAGTTTTTATAAAATTTATTCTACATCCAAAAATTTTGATATCGAAAAACAATGGGAGCTTTTTCAAATGCAAAACGAAAATATAAAATATGAAATTTTAATTCTAAAATATTGAAATATTGAAAAAGAAACAGCTAATTCCTAATTGAATTTGAACAGCATGAAAATTTTCCTCGTTATCGATATCAAACAGAATATTGCAGAGATATTAAATCGATTAATTTTAATAAAAAATTAAATTAAATACAAATTGAAAAAGAAAATTTTCACACCTTTATATCATATGTCTGAGCGTCTGCAATGTCTCGAATAATTAATGCTATGTTTTCCACAAAATTGTCCATTCTCTTTGTGAGCATCGATGAGTCTGCGAACCATTTCTCAAGAACATCACTCGGAAACGGCAACCATTTGCCAATATTTACTCTATAATTAATATCCATATGGCTAAAGAACTTTAAAATAATCAAAAATTTACACCGAATTTTATTTTTCTTTCAAATCAATTGTATAGAAAATTGTATTATTATTATCATTTGTGATTTCGAGATTTATATTATTTCTAAATGCGATAATTACAGATGGAACACCTTTTAAACTTGAAAGAAGATATAGTCTTATTATGCTACAGCAATAAACATATTTTCCATTATTATCCACATTATTCTATTATTAATTTATTAAATACTTGTGATATTTACTCGATTTTATTGAATTCTAATGAACGATATCTAATGAACGATAAGATTCTTTTGAATCATCAAATTATCTAATAAACAATAAGATTCTTTTAAAATGTTTCTGATAGAAAATCGATTAAGAATACACGGTTGAATAATGATATTAAAAGACAAAAGTGAAACTAAGCAATTTTACTTTATACTAAAGCAAAAGTCGTGTATAACTCGAGTAGAGTTGCCAAGGGAACGCCTAACGAATTGCAATTATTCATGCAGTCGAAGAAATATAAAAATCAGTATTTTAATTCATTCTTTTATCTTTTGATGATAATGATTTTATCAATACTGTTTATAAGAACAAAGAAGAGAATAAAAGAAATAATTTTTTTATATTTAATATTTTATTTTCATTTTATTTAACGTTAAAATTGTGTTGGTCAAATTCCATAGAATAATCAATTGTTTAAGATAATTTATCTTTAGTAATAATAAATTATTCTTAATTTTTCTTATTTTCTTAAACTATGTATTATTGTGCACAATTATAACCTATTTTGTTATATTATTATATTTGAATATTGGATTTCAAATTATATTTATACATATTATATATAATAAAACATAACTTATATTAGAAATTTATAATTCATATGTGTATCAAATTACATACAAAAATCAACATCAACATAAGGATAATAATATGTAAATGTAATTAGAAGTTAATTAAAAAAATTATATAAAAAGTTATATAAGTATATAAGTGTATGTCTTACAAAAAGAAATGAGGATTGGTTACTTCTGATAGATCGGATATAAGAGTAAGAAAGAAAATAGTCATAAGTTAATACGACGTCTTATCTATCTATCTAATTGCAAAGTCACAGATTATATAGTAAATTATACATAGTAAAATCGTTGACTTTTTGTGAAACAAGCATTGAAATATATAATGGGTAAATATTATTTTTAAATATACATTTTCAATAATTTTTTATATATTTATCCTTATGCATATTCTATTTATTTCAGGTAACTCGCAAAATAAAAATGTTTCAAAACAAAATAATAGAACAGATATGCTTCCTATCTATGCATACAATCTAAATCAAACTGAACTTCCTAATATTATACCACCTTCATCGTTTATGACGGAAGACGAATTTTTCAAAACATGGTGTTCTTGGAAAAATGAATTTTTAACATTCAAAAGAATTTTAAATAAAGAAAATTTTAATAAGGAAAAATGGGGAAATCTGTTATTAAATTTAATGGGTCCAATTGGACAAAATATTCATAGCACATTTCAATTTAATTCTATAAATGATAAAGAAAATGTAGATATATTACTTGAAAAATTTGATGAATATTACATATTTTCAGGAAGAAAAAAATTACCTTTAGAAGATATATATGAATACATAAAGGACTTACAAGTAAAAAAATTTAAAAATTTATAACAAAAATATTAATAAAAAATATATAAAACTTTACATTATAAATATATAATATTACAATAATTTTACTTATATAATTTTTTTTTTTTTAGTTTATTATCAAAGAAAAAAACATTGACAATGAATATGAATTAATAAAAAAGAAAATTTTAACAGAAATCAATGAACATCAATTTAATAATGCTGCTAAACATGTAATTCCAACATTTACATTTTCTTCCGATTTCAATAAATTAACAATAAAGGAAATTGCATTTATTTGGAAATTATACATTGATAGTAATAGTTCAAAAAACTGCACACGTTGTGGATCTAATCATGCTTCTAATAAATGTCCATCATTGGGAAAACAATGTATAAAATGTAATGAATGGAATCATTTTCCAAAAAGATGTCCAAAAAATTTTATTACCAATTGTCATTATTGTGGAAGTGATCATAGATATAAAAATTGTCCAGCTTATAATGAAATTTGTACTAAATGTCAGAGATTACATCACTTTAGCTGGAAATGTAAATCTAAAAAAATTCTGCAATGCAATTATTGTGGTTTAACTCATATTGCATCTAGATCGCATTGTACAGCAAAAGATATCATTTGCAATAATTGCAAAACAATGGGTCATGTTTCTTCAAAATGCAATAAAAAATCAAATAATTATAATCATAAGAACTAAAAATAATTTTAGTTTAAATTTTAATATAATAAATGAAATTTTTTTATGTTAGATGATATAATCAATATTTGTTTATTTTTTTTGTGTATTTTTGTTAAAGATATTAGAAATATATATTTTATATCATTACATATTATACTTTACATATTATATTATACAATACATTACATATTAATGATTTATAATATGATATATATTAATTTAACATGTAAGAAAATATATATATTTTTATATACAAATATATTTCTATATATCTCTAAATAACTTTGTAATATTTTTCATAAAATATTTTTTACTGTAAATCTTTGATTCTTCTTTTCTATTTTAAACTATTGTTATTTTTACTTCTTAGTAGAGATAATATTAAAAAAATAAATTAAAATTAATATCTAAAATTAAATAGTTGTCTTTTTTCCAATAATTTCCAAAAATTTTGTTTGTTTGTTGTTATATTATTGTTTGTAAGTTGTTTATAGTGATATTCTATGCAAATATATGCAATTATTAATAATAATTAATAATAAAATTATTATATTTCATATATCTATAATATGATATACTGGAATCAATTGGATCAATTGAAGAAAACTTTTTTAATATATTTTTCTTCCTTTAAAGTTTCACATATTTTAAAAATATATAATATTTAGAAAAAAAATTTTCTATAGTTATATTATATAAATTATGAAATATAATAATATTTTATTATATTATACAAATAAATAAAAAGCAAATAATCTTACAAAATCAAAATCTTACAAATCAAAATCATATACTTATTGAATTAATATATAATTATTGAATTAATATATATTATTTAAATCTATATATATGTATCATTAATATTTAAATTTTTGAAATTAATAATTCTCAAAACTAATAAACAAAAAATTAATTTATTTTCAAATTAAAAAGGATAGAATTCTTTCAGTTGTTCTTCAAAGTTTATGAAGTTTCAAAATATGTTTTGTTTCCATTGTCTTTGTGATCTTTCTAAAAAAGATATTTAAAAATATTCTCCACTAATATAAAAATAAATTATTTTGTATGGTTAAAAAAATTTTCTAATTTTTAAATTGATATATTTTACTTATCTTGAATTATATATTTATATTTAAAATTGAAAAATATTAACTCTTATATTTGTAAAGTTTAAAAATTTCATTAAAAAATTTGAAATTTTGAAATTTTTTGCATTCAAACATTGATAGAAAACAAAGAAATTTTCATAATTATTGGTACTCTAAAATAAAATTTGAACCTAACATTGTATAATTTTATAATTGATATATTTCGTTTGAACAAGGAGAACAAATAGTAAAAGAAGAGATAGCAAAAATAAAAAAAAAGGTAAAAATTATAAAATCGTTTTTGAATGAAAAAAAAATAGATAAAGAAAAAAAAATAGCAGGAGAACATAAGAATAATTTTAGATAATATATAAAATAAAATAAAAAAAATTATTTTTTTCTTATAATTTTTTATTTCTTATTTTTCTTAACTAATTTATATAGAGATACTATTTATATAGAGAAACTAGAGATTAATTCGAAATGTTATATATATGTTATAATGTTATACATGTATGTTTATCCTATATTGTTTGTAATTTCATATTAATTATCAAATATGAATCGTGAATCGTAAATTTTTGTTTAACATTTATTTAGTAGCACTATTTGTTTAAAAAATACTCAAAACAAACACCGTTAAAAAATGTTATTTATTAAATTATTGTAATTTAAATTTTTTATCATTACATTGCAGAAATACTAATTGATATCTAATGGAATTTTCTAAACTTGAAACTAATAAAATCTATGAAGTTAATTCTTCGAAAATAAATGAATCATGAATAAATATAAATCACAAATTACCAAATAATTAACTAGATAAACTAGATAAAATAATAAACTAGATTACATAACACCAAAATTATTTATATTACAATATAAAATTAACTTCTACTATTGATTTTCAAAACAATGAACTATTTATTAATTCTTTAATATTTAAATATATATCTATATAATTATGTTTGTTATTATATTTTTTGTTTTTATTAACAACGAATAATTTTACGAATTAATTAATATGAGAAAAGAAAAGATATTTTTTATTTCATATTTCAAGATTATAAATTAAATTTTTTTTTTTATCATGTATTTTTGATTATGTATTTTTATTTACACAGTATAGAATATATAAATATAAAACATAATTAAATACATACATAGAATATATAAAATAATTAAATTTTAACTTGTTACCAACATTAGAATTAAAGTTGATATTTATAATCTTTATTCATGTGATCATGATTCATTTTAAATTATTAAAAGGGAAATACCCGTTATTTCATCAAAAAATACTGTAGTATGTATATAAGAACAAGTCATTTCTGATCATTCCTGAACAAATCATTAATTTGTATAAATATAATTTGTATAATAAAATATAAATCACTTTTATTGGTACATTTTTTATTTTTAATAAGAATTTAATCAGGTATGTAATAATTATAAAACATATGATTTATTTAGAAGAAATTAATTTTTATTAAATAAATAAAATTAAAATATATATTCACAAATTTTACGTTAAAAAATAATACATGGATAAAATAATTAATTAATATTATCTAATTTTAAATTTATATATATATTTTTTTTGAAAGATATATATTTATTTTTATAATTGTAATAATAATTATTATAATAATCATTATTAATTATTATATTAACATATTATATATTATAGTTTATAACTAAAAAATTCAATTTTTTTTAGCTTATTTTAGATATACATTGTTAGAATATAAACCTGATGACAAAATGAATACATATGTAAAACCTCCTGATCCTTTATCTGATAATGGAGATATTACTCAAAATTGGAAGCAATGGAAGAAAGATTTTATGATATTTATGAATGTAAGTAATTCGATGGATAAACCAAAAGAACAACAAGCTTATCTTTTAAGAAGTTGTATAGGAAAAATTGGTCAAAATGCTATAGAAAAAGTTGTTTCAACCAATTTGAAAGAAAAAGATGATATGAATATATTATTAGCAAAACTTGATAAATATTTTTGTCCTTCTAAAAATGAAGTTATTGAAAGATATAACTTCTTTAATTCAAGAAAAAAAAAAGATGAATCTATTGAAACTTATATCACTCAATTGAAAGTAAGTATTGAACCAATTTTTATACTTTTTAAAATATATTTTTTAAATACATATTTATTTTTAGATTAAAGCAAAAACTTGTAACTTTGGAAAACTGACAGACAGTTTAATTAGAGATAAAATAATTATGGAAATTAATGATAAACATCTGAAAACAAAAATTTTTAATACAGAAAATCTCAATTTATTAATATTAATACAAATTTTTAATGAGCATCAAAATTTACAAAAAAAAAAAGAAGAAAACAAGAAAAAAAATGATATAAAAAGTGATAATGCATCTTTTAAAAATACACCTAATGTTGTTAAAAATATTGATGAAAAGACTAATAGTTCAAATAATAATGAAAAATCAATAAACATGCAAAATAAAAGAAATTGTAGAAAATGTAATCGAAGACATCCTATAAAAGCTTGTCCTGCTTGGGGTTTGAAATGTGAAAAATGTGGCATATACAATCATTATACTAATTGTTGTCCAACTCAATTTAATGAAAAAAAAGAAGTAAATATATTTTATTTATTACATATATCAATTTTTTTCTTTTATTAATATAATTGTATTTTTGTTGTGATAAATTTTAGCAAAAATCAAATATTACTGGTAATATGAATTTACAAAAAGAAAATTTACAGGTAAAATATTGAGAAATATTACATTTTAAGATATTACATTTATATTTAAATAAAAAAATTTAAATAAAAAATATTTAATAAAAAATTTTGTTGTAGATTCCTAGTGCTCCACCACTTTTGCATATTGATTCCAGACAGATTTACCCACATTTAGATCATATAAAAATGTGTCAAGAAACAATGGTATAATTAAAAAAAGAAAAAAATAAAAAATATATAATAATACCAATTTTTTTACTTTTTTTTTTCTTTTTTTTTTAAGAACGTATATAATCAACATACAATTCCATCGACACAGCCAAATTCATGGTCATGGATAGAGAATAAACATAAAATTACTAACGAAAATTTACAAAATAATAATATTTCATCGGTAAGTTTTCTTTAAATCTTTATATATATAGTTTATTAAATTATTAAAATATTTTATTTTTACATAAGCCTCCAATATCAAATATGAATACTGGATATGAAAATAATATGGAAGTTCCTGAATTAAAACAAAAAAGCATTAGTGGCACTAATAAAAATGATACTTTTGAAAATAAATGTCGAATATCATAGAAAAACATGTAAGATATTTTAATTATATTATTGTATAATTTAATATTTTTTATATAATATGATATACTTTCAATCATTTATTCTAAAAATAATTAAAAATTTGTGATATTAAATAAAAGAATATATTATTATATCTAATATTATATGTAAAATGTATTATATATAAATAAATTTCAATTTTGATTTATTACATTGGTCTTTAGTTAAAAATTAAATTATTGCTATGAATATTAAAAAAAAATGGCACATTAAATATGAATTATAATAGATTAATTTTTTAATTACCAGTATTTAAATATCAAAAAATCAATTACAACAACAAATACGTATAATTTGTTATTTGTCTTCAATTTAAAAAATATCATATTTATTTGATTTCCGAATAATATGAAATATAACATTAAATGATACAACTTGTTAACAAAAATAAATAAAGCACAAATCTCTTTGGTATGACACTTACATAATAATTGTAATTAAAAATCTTGTATAATATTTTATAATTAAAAAATATCAAGCATTCTTGTTATATGTTTACATTTTGAAAAATACAGCAATTCTGTCACATGATATAGTGCCTTACAAATTTATATGATTACGTGAAGAAATATAAAAATTTGTTATTATAAATTAATATTATATTATGTCATGAAAACTAATAAATAAATATGCAATAAATTCTATATGTACTGATTATATACTGCATGATATAAACTGACGTTTTTTTTCTATTTTGTGTCTCTCATTATCTTAAATAATTTAACATTTTACAAGATCTTGTCAACTTGATTAACAAATTATTTAATTATTTAATTATACTAGTAAATCACAATTGATAATGTTTAAGTAGTAGAATAGTTTACATATTAATAATACTATAGTATAAAATCGAGCTTTTAAAGAAAACAGATATTAAAAAAGTATTTTAAATATAAAAACAGTTTTTTTTCTAAATTTTTCTATGTTAAAAAATATTAGCAACATTAACAGTAAAATTTGTTTAAAAATCTTATTATAGAGAAGATGCGATAAATACATTTTACAAAAATCTATAAAAATACATTAATTGTAATATCTGCTTCTTAATAAACATATTATGCATAATTTATATGTATATATTATAATGTATATAAAGTCTTTTATAATTGAAAGACTTTGATGTCAATGGCATTAGTAAATATGCAAAATATATTATCTAATATTTTAACTAATATTGAATATAAATATATATTAAACTTATACTTTACATAAATATATTTATAAAATATCAAAAAATGAAAAATGTATATAAAAAATTCTTTTATTTAGATATTATATATAAAAATTGTAAAACTTTTTTAAAACTTTTTATACTTTTTTCAAATTTAATAATTCAAAAATTTTTCAATTGAATGAAATAAAGATAGATATATGTAATCTTATTGGAATATAAAATTAAATCTAATTTTTATTACATTTGTTATATTATTAAAATTATATTAAAAAATTATATTATAATTCACTGTTATTTTTAACAGTAATAAACAGTTTCTTATGTACATAAAAAGAAAAGGTACATAATAGAATATAAATGGTAACTCTTTAATTTCCTATTATATAACTAAAATCTATGTATATAAATATTATGTATAATTATATATAATTTTCAGTATACTGGCAAGACACACGGTCATCAAATAATTTGAATCAAGTTACGGACGGGTCTTGACTAAAATTATCTATATCTGAAGAAAGTATAAGTTTATTTAAATTATAAGGTGGTCTTTTTGGTTTTGGAGGAGGAGTAGGTGGTTTCGTTTGAATATCAAGATCATCAGTAGGAGTTGGTAATTTGTTTTTTGACCATTGTCCTAATGACCGGTTAAAATTATTTAAACTACCTGTTCCATAATGTTGAATAGGTAATTCTTCTGGAAGATTACAATAATCAGCTTCGCGAGTTTTCATAGGTAAAGGTGGAGGTGGATCATCTTCAGAGGCTGTACTATCTGTAGTACCAATACTGTCTCTATTTCCTTTTCCTAAGCTACTTAAATCCATTCCATTATTTATATTTCTTAAATAATGTTGAGATTGTCCAGACAAGCGATTACTTATTCTTCTTTCTTTTTCTACTTCTGATCTTAAAGGACGTTTAGGCGTTAACTAGAAAAATTTTAATATTTTTGTTGTTGTTATTATTATTATTATTATTATTATTATTATTATTATTATTATTATTATTATTATTGTTACTATTATTATTACTAATACTAATACTAATACTAATACTATTATTACCATTATTATTATAACAATATTAATTATACCGAAACATTACCTCTTGACGAAGTTCAAATTTCGGAGTAGAAAGAAAACTAGATATTGATGGAGTAGCAGGGATTGATGTAATTTGTGATACATCTGTTGTAGTATACCATTGACTCGTCGGTTGATCATTTTTTGTTGATGCAACTGAATCACTTTTGCGTGAACTTCTTCGCTTCGAATCTTTCTTTTTATTTGTTCCTGGACTTGGACTTCCTAATGCCTTTTGTAGAGATGCCGTTGACAGTATGTGTGAACGTATTGAAGAATTCCTATACAATAATAATAATTATTATTATTATCTAATTATGAGAATATCTATTTATATTAATAATTAAAATTTTAATATTATACTAATATAATAGCACACTATTTACCTATTTAGCATAATAGTCGGTTGTGTTATAGAACTTGTTTTATCCAGGGACAAACATGGTAACATAACAAATAATACAAAAAATATCATGCAAATAAAAAATAGAATAAAAGAAGAAAAAAAGAAATAATATATAAATACTATTTTTAAGACATATATGTATATATGTAATATTTTTTCTTGTTTTTTTATTTTCAATTTTTAAAAACATTCTTATAAAATATTTGATTAATTTAAATAATATAAAAATAGTTAAATAAAAAATAATTTTGAAATAATGTTAAATGACTTATTAGTCAAAATATATATAAAAAAAATAAGATATAAATAAAGATAAATAAAGTACATATATACACATGTGTATATATACAAAAACTGCTAGGTACGGAGAAAGGATAATAGGATATTGTGTTTATCAGGCCCAACGGCAAAATTCCTGAAATTATAGATAAATTATTCTAATATCTATTCGAAATATGAAAATGATATGAAATTATAAAAATATTTTTGGATTAATATTTAATCAATTTTTTTATCAAAATAATCAATTATTAAATAATTTATTTAAAAATAAACTTTTAATCAAATTATCAATAAACAAATATTATAACATAAACAAATAATATGAATATATGAAATAGTACATATAAAAATAAAAAAAATATATATATATAACATAACTGAATAATATTGACAATAAATTTAAAAAACTATATATAAAGTAGAAAATAAAAAGAAACCAAAAAAATTAATTATAGCATAAATATTTTTATGCATTATCATCATCATCATCATAATATCTTTACCTTGATAAACTGATGTTTTGAGTACCAGATGAAGGCGTGCTGTTATTAAAATTGAATGAGGCGAGCGACTTGAATGTTGCAACTTGGGATCTTGTAAGAGAGGATACCCTGGAGTGAGTTCCACAGCTGAACGAGATAATTACAAAGTAACCACATAACATTATAATAAAAGATATGAAAAAATTATGTAGGAAGCATTTTACATGTTTTTATATGAAATTTGTGTTATGAATTTTAGTCAACTTTTTTTTGCATGCATATAAGTTATGATAAATATAAATAATATTTTAAAACAAACATATTCCCATGATAAAAATTATAATCCCATGATAAAAATATGCAATTTAATAATATAAAAAGAAATGAGCAAAAATGTTAGTACAAATATTTGCAGAAAAGTTACAAAAAAATTACATAATATACATTAACATATTATTATATAAATATACATTACTTACTCTGTATTTATATTTGATTCAGATAATCGATGAATCTCGCCCCTTGAAGCTTGATGTCGTCGCATCGTAACAGATTGGGTTAAATTTTCAATTTGTAAATCACATGTCTGTAATACATATACATAATTAATTTTAAAAAATATATATATATATGTATAAAGAAAAACATAAATATCTTACTCTTTTTCCGTATTTTGCTTCTACTTGATTTCGCATTGATGCAAAACATTGTTCCAAACGCTGATGAAACGGAGTTAATTCAGGTGGAGCACGCATTTTATGTAATTGAACACCAATACTTAATAGTGGAATTTGTTCAGCAATTAATCCTTCCAATTTCAAAAGATCAGAAGTTTCTTCTAAATGAGAATTGCGATATTCAGAATTGAGAAATGCTTTCTCATAATTATCTATACCACCCATAACTGCTGGATCTAATATACCATTTAATTTCATGCTAAGCGGATTTAACGGAAGATTATTATCAGCTTTATGTGCTAAGATCAAATCTCTTAATGCAATATTTGTAGCTTCCATTGTTTCAATTGCATTTCGAAGAGGACTAACTAAATAGGTTTCACTGGATGTAACAGGAAAACATCTAAGAATACCCGGCAAAGGATGACTCGTAACGAGTACTGTTCTTTCTAACCATAACGAAGCAAATTCATTATTAAGAGTATTCATATCTTTTTCTTTATCACCAGAATTTACAGTAGTCGAAATTATATCTTTCTTTGGTGCTGGTCTTGAAAAGCGGAAACGCTGAACATCGTTTACTCGATGATATCTTAAATATATATAAATTTTTTATTTAAATTTAAAAAAATTTTAAATTTCATGAATTTTATAAATATATGTTATTAAATCATATTTTACCTCAATACTGCCTCTGCAGTTATAGGTTTTCCACTAAGTCGGTGTCTTTTCTCATCCATTAATGGATCTACCCTATTGATTTGAACATATTGATGATTGGATTCTAACATTTCCGAAGTAGGAGGAGATAATTTATTCATTTGTTCTGCATTTGGTAACTGATTTAATGTTCGTGAACAAAAATCACTGAGACGTTCATATTCTTTCCCACGATAAATAAATACCTGATTGATTAATCATAATTATTAATAGTGGCATGTATGTATGTGTTAAATAATTAATTACAGATATAGAAATTTCTTATAACATACCTTGTTTTGTAAAAACGCCGGATGACCACGACCATAATATGCAACTCTAAAATATTCAGGCTCAGGTCTTAATTGTTTTACTATAGAATCGTAAAATTTGGCCATGCGCCTTAATAATACAGATAATTGTAAATAATCGAATGTTTCTTCTTCATATTGTGCAACTAATTCTTTACATATTGCAAGCGCACATTCCCACATTTTACCTTTATCAAAATATTCAATCATATCATTATATAATGCTTCTTTTAACTCACGATGCGTTTGACATAGTAAATATCTATGCGATTTTAAAAGTGGTGGTAATAGTTGATCGCTCCAAGCTAATAATTGACTATGAAGTTTTAAAGAATATGCGGCTTCGGTATAGTTGTCACATTCTAAATGTAACTCACAAAGCTTGTTTACATATCTACAAAATGAAGAGTATAACTTAGGATTCAATAATTTTAAAAATTATATATAACTTTAAAAAAAATGATGTTTTGACAAAATTATTGATTATATATATACCTAATATACATTTCTTTTCTATTTATTTCCGAATAAAATTCTAATAAGTTTACAATACATAGCATCCTATGTTCTTGAGATTCAGCATGAATAATATCACGATATTGTAATAGACGTTCCATAAGTTTAGCTACTGTATCAACGAAACGTAATCCTTGTTCTCGCATAGTTGAATGTTTTTCACAAAGATTACCCATTACTTGAATCCAAAGCAAACGAAATTGTTCATCCCCTCTGCCACCCTCAACCTATAGAAATGTATATGTAATTGATAAATCAATAAATATATAGAAGATATATATTATAACTTACTAATATATCTAATTTTGCAATCATTTCATTTTCATATTCTGTGAAATTAGCTTTTATGTGTGCAGGATCACGTTTTGTATCACCATATCCTTCAACAATACGTGAACTGTAAAATTCACATTGCATCATATCAAAAAATATAGGTATTGTTGCTTTTCTTAGCTCACTTTCTGGAATTAATGCCATTTCTAATATTGCTCCAACTAAAGCTGGAACAAACAATATTTTATGTTGTCCTAAATTAAACCACATGGATCGTATTTCAAATGCTGTTTCTCTATAAAAAAAAAAGTTCTTTATTATAATATTATAATATTTATTAATAATATTTAAAAAATAAAATAATTTGATAAATTTAGCATATACCTCCGCATATCATTATAACGCGAAACAATACGATTACGTTTTGATGGTGTAAATGTTTCCAATTGTAGAGCTGGTTGAGTTAAAAATGCAATTGCACAATGGAAGAAGTTAGACCAAGCTTGTTGTTCAAAATCAATAAAAAAATAATCTCTAATAGTACCCGAAAAATAACGCAATGATTTTAAAATTATACTATTTTGAAGCATTATCATTTCACACCAATCTTCTGGAAATACACTTTTTGATACTAAATCTTTAAATACAAGTAATATCTCCATTAGAAAATCAAGCAAATCAAATTTGGTTCCAAAATGATTTATATAAATTTCATAATGATGTTGTGTCATTTGTCTGAAATATATTAAACGCTTAGATCGCGTACATATTTTTTTAAAAAGATTTTTATTCCAATTTTCTACCTGAATATTGCTAACATGACCGAAACTAAATTACCCACTAATGGGTTTTCTCTATCCATTGATATAACTGTTTGGATAATAGTCCGTAAAGCAGTTAGCATAATTTCTTTTACATCCTGTACAGTGCTTCCTATATTTTTTCTAAATGTTAAATCCAAGATATCAGATAAAATCTTGACACACAATTCAACCTACATGAACATAAAATAAGAAATATTTCGCATCATCATTGTGGATCATCAATTATTGTAAAAATAATTATAAAAAAAAAGAAACAAAAAATTTTAAACACAACAATAAACAGCATTCCTGTAAATCTAATATAAAATATTTATCATAAATATAAAAATAAGAGTAATGTATTTTTCATGACATCAGCAATTACCGTGCCAATAATTCAAAATTTACTTGTAACATTCGAAATCACGATGTATTTCAACAATTACCTCTTCAGAATAGCCACGGTGCTGGTTGAGTCGATGTCGATTTTCGCCGAGCAGCCTGGCTACCTTCGCCACGCTATTTCCAGGCGTACTTGATAGCCCCTTTTATAGGCCAATAACCAAAACCAAACCAAACACAAAAATGAAATAGCCCTATGTTAGTGAGAATATTATGCCAATTTATGCGTAAAAAAATATAGTTATATCCTTAATATCGTCCATCACCTAAGAGAAATTGTGTTACAAGACTGCATGCATAAACAATGCAGTGCCTCAAGCAATAGGATAGTTATAAAAAAGTTGAAAAACTACATTAAATATAAGAATTTCTATAAAAATTTTTTGATTATTTCTTAAAGAGATTTTTTTACTTTAAAGACAATATGTTTTTATAATACACATCTAATCTGTATAAGTGAAAAGATAGACACACAATGAATAACTTACATTTTATGAATGAAAATTGGATATTTTATGATTACATGCTATATTAGGAAGTAAAAATGAATTCAATTCTCATGCTACAATAAAAGTTTGTAGAGGATGTCTTTGATTTCATTATATTTCTTTATATCATTTCTATTTCAAATTTACTATTTAGATTAATAGAATATTATTTTATGAATATCTGTGTTAATTTAATATTATTATATTCAGAAACATTACAAAAAAATAAGACCTGATTTAGAAACATATCACAAAAAATAAAGACATCCTAATTTACAGAATAATATAAGATTAATGAAATTCACAGAAAGATGCGTGGCGGGAGGATGTCAGGCTGCACGGAAAGCACAAATAATAACACTATTCACAAGTTGTATGTATAGTGAAATTTTAAATGCAAATCAAAAGTTTCATTCATATTTTAACTATATTAAATATACAAATATATTTGCTTTTTTAAGTTTCATTATGACAACATTAATATGAATGAAGCTTCAACAAAAATTTCATTACTCAAAAACAATTTATATTTGAGAAATTCCCAATATATTAAATATAATAGCAATTTTTAATCATTTCATATGCATTTCAATGAATAATAATTCCCTTTCTTAACATTAAAGTTAATTACAATTTTTAATAGCTAATATACACTACCTCTTCTTTAGCTTCCAATAAATCACGAACCAAAATAGTAATTCTAGGTAATAAAATTGCTCTACATTCTGCATTTAAAAAAAGAGGACTGTGAACAATATCATTTACAGTCATCATTTTTTGTTTAGTTAGTCTTCTCATTGGTAAAGTAATTAATAAATCAGTCAAAATTGTGCTCAATTGTTTGCCACTATATACCCGTAGTAAATGGGGTATAGTAGTTGGTAAATATTTTAGACATGCTCCTTGAACTAATAAAGTACTATCTGTTTCATGTCTCATAAGTTCAACAATAGATTTCAATAATTCTGTTAAAGTTTGAGAAAATTCTTCTTCATCTTGATTTAATCTATATAAAAATAGTATAAAAATAAATAAAAATACTTTAATTATATATAATAATTTTTCAAATGATATAAAAAAAAATAAAACATACGCAGTGAATAAAAGACGGGATTCTACAACAAATCTCATACAATATTGAAGACTTTTCATTGTTTTAAGCAATATATCGCGTTCTTGTCCATCATTATTAGTTGCATTATCTATACGTTTACGTAATACTGTAATCAATTTCTTGTATGCAAGCGTTGCAGAGAAACTCTCGGAAATATACAAATCCATTACTGGTTGAAAGTGTTGATATTTTCTATCAGACACAAGACCAATAATATATAATAAACATTCAAATACCATATCATCATAAATATCACTATCTGAATTACTCATTAATATGTTAAATAAAGCATCTAAAACATCCTAAAAAATAAATCTTGTATAATGAAATTGTGACAGATATTTTATGTTTATTATGTATCTATATTTATATTATATAATATAAAAAATTTACTACCTGTAAAAACTTTACTACTTCTTCACCATCAACTTTCATTAAAGCAGTCAGAGATTCTTTCAAATCTGTATTGTGTGATGCCCAATTCAATAAACCCAATAAATCTACATTTTGCGTTAATTTTGTTGAACAAATATTAGTTGCTATTAAAAAACTATCTTTACTACTTAAAGTAAGTGCTCCTAATGTTGGTTTTTTTTCAATATTTAATTCAATCTAAAAAAAAATAAATAAATAAATTTAATAAAATTAAATTTTGCAATATTTATATACAAAAACAATTTAATGTTGATATTAGTTTTACCAATTCACCCCTTGTTGATGGCAATTTCAAATATGAAATGTCAGTTTCTTCATATTTCTTTTGATCCAACTTGTAAACTAATAATTCATGTTGTATATCTTGTAAAGTTGTTCCATTACGTTGCATTAATTTAACATAACTTAAGGCAAAAGGTTTCTCAGATTTATCTTTTGCTTCATTCGAACTACGATGTTTAAATGTAAATTTCAAATGAGCTTGTTTAAATTCTTCAATAGGTACAGCAATTTTAAATGTTTCACACCATCTAGGCTTATCTTCATGATAATAAATAACACTATGATATTCATCAATTAATAAAGCTCCACCACCTAATGTAATAACTCCTGGTATTGGTATACCAAATTCATTGCATACTTTAACCTATTAAAAAATATAATAATATAATAAAAAATTAAATCACAAACATATTTGAAAATATCAATTTCTTAATATTACTGACTGTAACTTCAACATTTTTGTCTGTAGATTTTGATCCTTTATTAAATTCACCACTAATCAATGTGAGATACAAATCATTTCTCACATCACCTGGTAAAATAACTTCTGGAAATCCCATTTTTCTTGCAATAGCAACATTACCAAGTACTAAATGTGGATTTTCATCGCGTACCTAAATATTAAATTCTTCATAAGTATTAAAATATATTTATAAATTAATTTTTTATTTACTTGTTTTGGATCTCCTCTAAGCAACTTTAAGCTAGTCCATAAACCCTGACCACCAGCAAAGCTGCCACTATTTCCATTACTATTTTTTTGAATATTTGTTTCTTTTTGGGAAAGAATTCTACGTAATGTGCCATCCAAACTTTCTTTCTCACAACATCTGAAATAATGAAAAAGAGCCAAACAAAACAGATCTATCTTATATATAATAATATATTCATAACAGGTTTTTTATGAATATATTTAAAATATAAATTAAAATAAAATTTTATACTTACTGTACAAATGGAATAAAATGATGATGATCTGAATCACCTTCAAGTTTACCATTGATATATGAAGTAATATCCATTGCTGCTACACCAAATGGTCTTCTCATATTTTCAGTATTTTTTATTTTTTGATTAGTTTGTGCTACACTTGAACGTCTGTGATCAGCATCTTTAGCTTCCATGCCTCCTACTCTAATTACATAACAAACTAAATAAACTTTATCTTTGGCTAAATCTCGAGAGCCAAGATCTGTGAATAAAACTCTAAGATTGTGAAGTTGATCTATATCTCTTGCAAGTCCTTCTTTACTCCATGATACTACATAATTTTCAGTAATTGCTTTCATTTCTCTACCATCATATAAAGTCAATAATAATTCTACATCTTCTGCCATTTTACATACAAAATTTCTTACACTAACAAAAAAGATATGTGAGTATACTGGTGTTTGTAGTTTTAAAGGCTTTTGTTTAGTATCATTAGTTGCTTTTTTTATTCTTTCTGCAGCTGTTTCATGATGATAATATAATTGAATTGTACTTGTTTCTTCAGGATTAAGAACATTTCCTTGATCATCACGGACAACCATATCCATACCTAATAATTGATTACCAGTATCAATTCTAGCTGTTGCTAATCTTTTCATATCTTTTAATTCATCCACTGTTAATGTACCACTTAAAATTTTGCTTCTATATCCTATTAACTCTAAAATTTGTTGTTGCATTGTCCTAAAGTGCACAGAATGAATCTGTTGATAATAAAAATTATATTAATTTTTTAATTATTAAATATAATTTCATTAATAAAATTTTATTAAGTTAATAAAAATTTTATTAATAAAATTATATTATACAAACCACATATAAATGCTTCCAATGATGTCCCCATTCTCTTAAAACATTAGTAATTTCATGTATTAAACAGTCCATATTTTTTGATTGTTGTAATATATATATATAAGATTTTGGAAAAATTCCAAATGTCCCTTTAAATTTACTATGTCCATAATACCAATCTCCACATTCTTCTAATATTTGTACAATTTCTCCAACAGTTAATCGCATTGTATAAGGAGTTCCATGTACAAAATTATGAATAGCTATATATAATAGTAAACAATTAAAATAATTATTACAATAAAAATAGAAATAATTTTTAAAAAATTATATATTTCAACAATTTAATTAAATATAATTTATTAAAATTTATTAATTTGTTTAAAATTTAATAAGTTTTATTAATTAAAATATAAAATAATTTACATTAAAAATATAAAAAAATAATATAATAATTAAGTAACTCATTTAATTATTAAATATTTATATATATTCATACTCATAATTATTAAAGACAATATAGATACTATATCATGCGGTTATTATATAAATGATAATGTCATGAACAATTATAGATCATTTTAATAGCATCCGTTAATTAAATATTTTTGAATGATCGAAATAAAATTATTATTTATTTATTTATAATTAAAATAACGAGCAAAATTATTTATATGTCATAAATTGATGTTTCGCGCGCAAAACAAAAACTAAAATTTTATCTGTTGGGGCACCTCCCAGGATGTTAGATCTTTACAAAGACTAAATTAGTAATATTCTGCAATTTATTTCTTACCTACTCCTAAATGTTCTTTAACTTGCTTCCATGCCATTGTCATTTTAATTAACAACTTATTATAATAAAATATATACACTAATTACATTTCGATTCGCACATTTGTTGTGCGAACAAAATACGACTCTTTTATCTTGACATCTAACACAACTATAATGGAAACAGGATGCTTAGTGCTTCAATATTATCACGATGATGGGAACACGAAGCAAATACACCATGAAATATATCTTAACTTATAGATATTCCAATGTACTGCATATTTTCTTATATTAGAAACCGCGAAATATAGAATTTCTTAAATTTACGTATACATTCATAAGTTTTGAATAAAAGATGTTTGTATAAAATTTGTAATTATTTATTTTATATTTATAAAATAGTATTTTATGATTAAATAAAAATATATTAATAAATTAAGATAAATATATGCACAATTATAAATTATATTCTATTTAAGATCAATTCGACACGTGTTAATTTAAAAGATAATAAAAATAGAATTAAAAATAAATTCTATTTATTTTATTATTTTATTATCACAAATTAAAAACTGTAGGTTTATTATTCTCATTTAAAATATTAAAAATATTTTTAATTTCATAATTTTTCCATATTTAATTTGTTTATTTAAATTATCAGTTATGTTCTAATCAATAAAATATAATATATATGCTAATGTACATGCCGAAACCATAGTCAGTTTAAAATTTTCTTATCGTGGCAAATATTTTTATGTGCTGTACTTATCTTTTCTAAATTTAATATTTGACTATTTTTCACTCAATTTATAAAATTGATATATATATATAGATATATATATATATATATACACATATAAATTTTTATAAACTTTCATAATTGATCAAACGGTATTAATAATAAAATGATGCCGTTTTATGAATCTGATAAATTGACAGAGGATAAATCATTTAATGAGTAAGATCAAAATGTTTTTCAATTTTTTTTAAATATAAAAATTATTTAAAATCAATTTCTAGATATTTACTTAAATATTCTATTATATTTTATTATTTTATGATATATTTTTTTTAACATGACAATTACACATCACGTGTATACTTTTTTAAAACAATCGTATATTGTTAAAAGTTAAATAGCTTTTAATATTTTATACATATATTTATGTAAATATTTGTTGATTTTATAAATTCATAAAATACATTCATGTATTTTAATATAAATAAATATTAAAATAAATGAAAAAATGAATAAATATTTATATATTCTTTTTATGTATAAAAATATTGAAATTGTTTATTTTTAGTGGGGAATTTACATTATATGTAAATAATTTACCTGCAGAATTAAATAAGGTATATATGTATTTAATAATTTTATTATTTTTAATATTATTAATATTATTAATATATTTCACTATTTATAAATTATTTAAATCATTAATAATTGTTTTTTTATTTATTGTATATTTTATTTTTTTAATATAAAATATGTAATAAATAATTATATAATAATATTTAAGGTCTTTTAACATTATATTTAAAAATAATAAACATAAAAGTTTATATTTTATATTTTATATTTTATATTTCATATTTCATATTTTATATTTATGATTTATATTTGTACAATTTATATTTTTTAGCATGGATTATTACAAATTTTCAATCACTATGGACAAATTAAAGAATATTTTTATCGTCCAAATACTAATTGGGCTTATATTAGTTATAATACATATCGAGAAGCAGAAAATGCTATAAAAGATTTACATAATATACCACCATTACATTTAAAAGTATCATTTGCCAAAGAAAAAGATTTTAATGGAATTCAATCTGTAAAAATATCTACTATTAAAAATGTTGAAGAAGAAAATAAAAATGTTAGTGCAATACCTATTACATTAGTAGATAAGGAATTGTAAGTAAATATTTATATATATTCATATTATATATATAATATAAGATAATATTAAATAATATTTAATAATATTATTAATATTTAATAATATTTAATAATATAAGAGATCAATTTATGAATAAATATAGGATACAAACAAGAGGACGAGGCAAACCCTTAGATATATTTAAAAAAATTCAACCAAATCCAGGATTACCAAAGTACACTTATACATCAGATAATGATTTATTATATCCATATCCTTGTGAACCATATACATATAATCCATATGAAAATGCAGAACCTTATACAAATACAAATACATTATGGACAAGGTATTATTCAAAGTTCAGTAAAAAATATACTTAAATTATATCATAAATTATATATAATATAAATTTTTATTAATATTATTTAACATTTTAGAGGACAATTAACAATTACTCCAGATGGTAAGAGACATGTTTCACTTGGTCGGGGTTATACATTATATGAAATTCCAGAACCTAATCCTGAAATTCACAATCATATCAACAAAGTATATGAAAAACGTAATTCTGTAAGTATATTATTGAAAAAATAATATTAAAAAAATAAAATAGAATACTTTTTAATAATAATTTAATAATATATAATGTAATGTAATAGGGTTTATATGAATATGGAAAAGATATGTTACAAAATGCAATTGGAACATGTAAAATATGTTTGAAAAAAACAAAATATACTTGTGAAAAATGCCACACATTTTACTGTAGCAGAAATTGTCAAGTAGCTGATTGGTCACAACATAAAATAGAATGTCAAGTTATACCGTATGTATTTTTTCATAATATCATATGACAAATAAAAAATATGAAAATTTTGTATTTTCTTTGCTTTTTAAAATTTTGTTTTTCATACTTTATTTTTAGAGCTTTAGTAACATCTATGCATTCTATGTCTACATTTCAATCAAATAATGAAGAACAAATATCTACTAGAAATATTTCTAATATTCAAATACCTTTACGACGACCAAAAAAATTAATAAACACAATAACAAATTCGAACGAAATTTCTCATGCTATTTCAGAAAATAAAGATATGGATAATATATCTGGTACAATTAATAACAATAATGAAAATAATAATGATTCAAAATATTTAGTTACAAAAACTATTAATCAACAGAAGACATATAAGAAAAATGAAATAAGCATTGAAGGAAATAATTCTTTTTTATGTAAACAATCAATTAATGAAATTTTTAACAATAATATTAAAAGCATAGAAGAAATAGATAGTCAAGAAAATGTTAGAAAATGGCAAAAATTTAATGAAAACGATGTAACGATGATGGAAAATGAAATATCTTTTTATAATAATACATTTTTATCCAAAACAAAATTTACTAATGTAACAATAATAATGAAGGAAGCTTGTGAATATTGGGTCCAAAAAGTAGAAGATCAGAATTCTATTTCTCAATTAATGACTGAATTACAAAGGGAAGCACAAAATGCACAAAAAATAGAACCAGTGATTGGAAATATTTGTGCTATAGAATATGAAGGTGTATGGCATAGAGCTGTAGTTACATGTTTAAATCCTGTAAAAGTACATTATATAGATTATGGTAATGAAGAAATTGCTCAAACAAATGATTTTCGTAAAATTGATAAATATAGGAACATTCCAAAATTTTGTACTAAAATTCGACTATCACAAAAAGCATATGAAAAATATAAGAATCTCAAATTTGAGGATGTAATAAGTGTGAAAATGATATCGATTGATTCTAATAAAATTATTAATGTCGAAGTTCAAAATGAAAACGATATTTCAAGTTTGGAAATAATTGAAAAAATGGATATTTCAAGCAATGTAAAAAATGATAAAAATGTGATTTCTTCAAAAATAATAACTGATGATAAATTATCAAGTTCTTTAAACAAAATAAAAAGTATAGTAAGCGCAGTATCTATTGGAGAAAATGGTATTCTAGAAATTCATGCAGAAATAAAAAATGATACCTACAGTATTACATTACTGCCTAACAATGCAATACCTGATTATGAAAAATTATTAACAGAATTACCTATAATGTGTGCAAAAGCAGAATGTTCAAATCATAAGTATATATTAATAATATATTATTCTATTAGAGATTTTTTTTATTTATAAAATTTTGATATAATTTATAAAATTTTTAATTTTTTTAGACCAAATGTAGGAGATTTAATATGTGGTCAACGATTTGATGGTGATTGGCTCAGAGGCTATATTTTATCTCTTATACCACCTTTAAAAATGGTTATAATAGATGAAGCTAGAATAATGCCAATTAATAAAACCGTAACGTGTGATAAAACTTTTTTAAATATTTATGCATTTGGTGCAATATGTGAAATAATTGATACTAAACATAAATTTAAGGTCTAAAATATTTAATATGTAAAATATATGTAATATTTATTTCTATATATAATTATAATTATAATTATAATTTATAGGAAGGTGATCATTATGAATTTAAAGTGATAGCACAAAATATTAATAATGAACAACATGAAATTGAAATAGAAATTTCGAATATTTCGAAAAATCAAGATAAATTAAAAGCTATTGTAAAACCTTGGATACCAATGCCTGAACAAAAAGGATTACAATATGCTGAATTGAAAAGTGGATCTGAGGTATATAAATTGCAATTTTAATTTTAATAAAAAAATAGTTATTACATTTAATATCTATTTTTAACTTGAATACAAAAATTTTTTATAGATGATAAGAAAATAGTTCTTTATAAAAGATTAATTTTTTAGGTATGCCTTACTTCTTATCGAAGTCATAATGTTTTATATGCTCGTTCTTTAGATACTGCAGAATTAGAACATTATAATTATGTTATGCAAAATATTGCAAAATGCGCTCAAACATGTATGTATGATATTAAATAATATAATAGGAAGTAAATATTTAATATAAAATTATTTTTTTTTTTATAATAGCTCCATTTTTTAAAAAACCACCAGTTGTGGGAGAAATGGTAATTGCTAAATTTGCAGATGAAAATTATTATCGTGCAATTGTTACTAAAATACAGGACAATGAAATTGTAATTTCATATATTGATTTTGGTAATACAGAAGTTACAAATATAAAAAAACTTAAAATTTTATCTGATAATTTAAAACAGGTATGTCATTATATTATAGTTATAATTATGAATAAACTATATAGAATATAGTTAAAAATTTTAATATTTAATATTTTTAAAGCTTCGATCTTGTACAACAAAGATTGTCTTAAAAGATGTTCCTATAGATATTCCTATGACAAAAGAAGTAAGTGATTATCTAAATTATTTAACAGGAACTGAAGTTCCTTTATTGTGTACATTTGATGGTGTACCTTCCAAAGATGGTGTATATCTTAAACTTCATAATGGAGAAAATGTTAATAAAGTAATAAGTGAATTACTTGTACCTACATTAAAGAAAATTGAAGAAGGTAATTATTAAAAATTATATATTTACATAAATTCATAATTAAATGTTTTCATCAAATAACTTGGATTAATATTGTTTTTTTTTATAGACAAAACATGTTATATGGCGGGTGATTTAAGTACTATTGACTTGGGAAATATTGGTGATATTGTTGAAGCACTTGTATTATATCCTATTGATGATAGTTATAAATATGCAATGTGTCCTTTAGATTATGATTTAATGACTCATGTTTTTGATATAATGCCAAAAAAAGTAACTTTTATAATTCAATAAGATTTTATTATGATTTAAAATAAATGTATAACATATTTTTATTATTTTAATATTTTTAAAGATGACTGAATATTGCGAAGCAAATGATTACTATATTCCTCGTGATACTGAACTTTGTCTTGCTTTTTATGATGGTGGATGGTATCGTGCCATATGTATAAGTCGTAGCTATACTCCTACAACAAGTGCTGTGTTTTTTGTTGATTTTGGAAATACTGAATTTATTGATCATAAAGATATACGACTTATGCCAAAGGATTTTATGAGTCCTCATGCACTTGCAAATATTTGTAATATTATTAGTAAGTAATATATATTTATTATAATATATTTGAATCATTGACATTATAAATTATAATATGACTTTATAGATGTTGCAGCTATTAACGATAATGGACAATATTCTACCGAAATAGAAGAGAGAATCAAAGAATTGGTTGTTCCTGATAATTGTATTAAAATAAAGATTGTTGATCATGATTTAGAATCTGGAATATACAATGTGGAATTACCATTTATTCGAGATAAACTAATTGAAGAGAGTTTGATATCAGCTTGAAAAAAAGATGATATATAATTCATCATTAGCATTTTAATGTTTAAAATTAAAATTATTAAAATATTTTTAAATATAAATAGTATAAGTATTTTTGTAAAAGTATTTTTATATCTTTATATGCTGTTCTGTATTTCATTACTAAACTAAGTTTCATTTAATATTCCAAAAACTTCATTTATTAATCAGTGATTATAGTTTATTATTTAATTGCTGTATAAGATTGAAAGATTTTTTTGAATATTATTTTATATTTTACTTTTGTTATCTTTTATTTTATTTTAATAGACTATTGTCTTGATTTTTGCGATTTGAAAAATGTTAATATATTAAGAAAAAATATATTTTATATTTTGTGTACAATTTATAATAAATATAAAATAAAAATAAAAATTTCCTTCTTTAATATAATTAATATTAAAACTAAATTTATTATTTTTTTTAATAAAAATTGTATATTATTATTTTAACTGTTTCTAACTAAGTCTAATTATTTAACTGAGTTTAATAATCTATTTAAATTATCATCATGTTGATTTTTTGATCATTAACGTTTCTAACCTCTTTTACGATCATTTGACTAACCTTCCTTGATGTATCTATTCAGATGACAGATCGCTATAAGCAATTCTGATTTAAATAATACGAGGCTTCCATATAATAGAAATAATAAATAATGAATGTTCAAATAAGACATCCGTATGAAGGTTTATTACATAAATATACTAATGCCATGAAAGGATGGCAATATCGTTGGTTTATACTTAGACCAGAAACTGGTGAATTACATTATTTTCTTAGTGAATCTGAAAAAAATCAACGACCACGATGTTCAATATATTTAGCTGGTGCAGTGATTGCACCAAGTGATGAAGATTCTAATACTTTCACTGTCAATTCTGCTACAGGTACTTGAAATATATTAAGTAATATCATTAGGTTACAAATTCAAATAATATAGCATTTTTATATTAATATAGGTGATATGATAAAATTAAGAGCAACAGATGCACGAGCTCGTCAAGAATGGGTTGACAAACTGCGAGCTGTTACAGAAATGTATACTAGAGCAATAGCTAGTAGTCATCCTCCTTTACCTCCAAGAGAACATTCTACCAATTCCAATAGAAATCCAGTTGCTAAACTGGAAGTTTTAGATGCATTTGCCAATTGTCAAGAACAATTATGCAAAGTAGAAAAACATAATCTTGCATTAGCACAAACTATTGAGAACTCAAGTTTAAACTTAGATCCTGATTTATTAGTTCTCAAAGCAACTGCACATACTACTTTACATACATTAAATCAATGTCTCAATATTTTATATCAATAATTTATTAAAAGTTTTAATATCATTGATCAAAGACAGATAAAAATTTGTTTATCTTTCATTATCAAAATGTATTTAATGCATTTTAATTAATTTGTATAGGATATATTTTAAATTTGTTACTGACAATCCAGCTATATGATCTTCCAATCAGTGCTAAACAACAATTTGCCTTCTTATTAAATATTAAGTATTAATTAAATAAAAATAAAAAAAATTATTATGTTTATAAGACTCTTAAATATACCTTTTTATATTAAAGATTGTTTCAAATCTTTAAATAAAAAGGAATTATAACATATATACACATAAATATAAATATAAATGAGATTAGAATTGGATAAATATTTGTGATTATTACATAACATATTAATAAAAATATAAATAATTATATATGTATAGTATAATTATTACTATTAAAGCATTTATTATTAAACATAAATGCTTCAATAAAGATGATGTTTATGAAGAAATTTAAGATATTTTTTTCAATTTAAATTTATATTAACGTTGACGAGATAAAAAGAAAAAACTGAAACTACAATTTCCTTAAAAAAATAAATGTCAAGGATACAAAATTAGGTGAAGGTAAACAAGCAAGTATTTTATCTTGTTTAGAGACAGACTCGATCAGTTTCGTTATTACGTGGTTCTCGTAAAGATCATAACATTTATATTTGATATATAAATTTTATTTGATGTAGTTAATAAGATAATTATGATAATAATAAATCGAAATTTACAAAATAATAATAAGTTTTAGATTTCTCTTTAAAAAATTATTTTTGTGCTTTAAATTTATAATAATATTTAATGATTATTCAAAAGTGAGTTGAAATTACATAAAAAAATTTGAAAAAAGATAAAATAAATCCTGAAAGATGTCTGTTGCATATACCTCAAAACTTTTAACTGAAGCTGCAGGTGTTAAGATTTATATGACGACAGAAGAACATATATCAATTGATACAATTACAGGAAAAATTTGTGTAATATTAGAAAATATAAAAGAAGCTAAAGCACTTGGTAAATCTTGCGGATTTCATTTAACGAAATCGAAGTGGGATCCTTATCCATGGATAAATCATATTGAAGTCAACAGTCTTGCCGATATAGCAGGGCTTAGGTAAGAATAAAAAAAATGGTGAAATAAATATATAAAATTTAAAAATTTAAAATTGCTTGTGGCTGTGTTTTTAGAGTTGGTGATTGTTTAATTAGTATTGACGGTAAAGATTTATTAGGATTAAAAATAAAACAAATAGCGGAATTGATCCATCATTATCAAGAATGTAATTTAAAATTGTCTATTTGGAGATTTATCGAAGAAGAAAAAGAAAAAGAGACAGGTATAGCTATAAAGGGCCCATTACCAGAAGTAGCTTGCAAACTTGCAAATGCAGTAGCTGGAGTGGTGTGTAATTTAATATTGAAAATTTTTTAAAATATTTTTAAATATATATTATAATATTTTATAAAAATAATTATTATATTTGTTTAGATACGAGTTTTAGAATGTCCAATTTGTCTAGAAAGTTCATTATCTCCAGTCTCTCAATGTGTTCACGGTCACATCATTTGTGTTGGATGTAGATCAAGGACATCTCGTTGTCCAATTTGTAGAGTTAGATTAGGTCAAGGGAGATGTTTGCTTGCGGATAAACTTAATAAGATATTTCGGGATATTTTTGATATTAAAGATAATTTATATAATAAAGCAGAATGTCATACAAAAAATCTTCGAGATCGTCTTTTTGGAAAAAATAAAAAGAAAGAATTAACGCAAGTAGTAGGAAAAACTAATGGTATAAATTCGAAAACATGTCAACTATTATTAACTAAATTATTTCGTGGTGGATTGGAAAAAGCTACTTCAGCAGATAACTTAACAGTTTCTAATGAAAAATCAAAAACATATATAAATCTAAATATTGACGAACGTTTAAATTTATATGATCGAACGAAATCTGCAAGTACTGGAGAATTATCAAAAGAAACGATAAAGAACATTGATAATAATCATTTGCAAATTAATGCACCAAATATATCAGTATCAAGTAATAATAGTTTAATGTCCAATATATCTACTACACTAATTTGGGGAGACTCTATAGATTCTATATCCTGTACTCAAATAATATGTCCGCTTTTAAAGCAAAGTGGATGTAAAAATATTATTACATCTGATGCAGTATTAGAACATTTGAGTGAAATTCATGAAATACCACAAGTTCATTTTTATTCTATTTGTGCAAAACTTCCAATACCTCTTCCATTTGGTTCAGAAGCTGTTTATATATTACACTATGGTGAAGATCTTTTTTTCTTTCAGGTATATTTTATTA
The DNA here is from genome assembly GCF_029169275.1 of Apis cerana. Classification (NCBI taxonomy): domain Eukaryota; kingdom Metazoa; phylum Arthropoda; class Insecta; order Hymenoptera; family Apidae; genus Apis; species Apis cerana. The sequence goes on from NC_083866.1 coordinate 4,587,403, forward strand.
AATTTATTTTACCGATTTTATTAAATTTATTTATTACATGTAAAAAATAATTAAATAAAAAATGTTTTGAAAATACAGTATGAAGATGAAATTGTTTGGATTACTAGTACTATAGAAAAAAAAATATCATGGAAATGGATTTTGTATGGTCAAGGAAAAAATGGTACTGAAATAAAAATATGCAGAAATGTTGCTAGTCTTGTAAGTCCCTTGGTATTATCATCACAACACACTGCACCATTGCCAAATGCTTTGTTATTACACACATTAAACATTCAGTTAATAGAATGTCTCTCACATGAACAATTGGAAATATAAAAAAATATATAAATTTTAAAAACTAATAAAATTGTTCATTTTTATTAATAAAAATTAACAAGTACATTATATTCTAATATAAAAATTTGACATATCACAATGCTAATATAAAAATATTTATGTAAATAATATTAACATTTACATATAATAAAAAAGTATAATATAGTTTTGTATTAAGATCAATATTTAATAAAATGAAATTACTAAAATATGTATTATTATAAGATATACAAATGAATAATATATGAATTTCTTAATTTTTAAAGCATATGTGAAAGACTTAAAATTCATATAAGTATGTATTATGGTGTTTTATGTAATATATCATCCATATATGGTTTGAAAAATTCAAGTTGTCCAGTTTTGATTGCTTGACCTGCCATGATATCATATGCATATTTTAATACAGCCAAATAGTTTTCTTTCCCAACTATACTTAATTGAACATTGAATACATGAGTATCACAGGAAGGCATTATTTTCTTTGCAACTGGCATACAAAGCATTCTTTTTTTTATATCAGGTTGTACATCTGTCACTTCAGCTTCTTCTTTCTTCTTATCTCTTTTGGGACAACTACAAACTCTAACAGGAAGTCTTCTTCGACCTAAAATTCTTTTATTACGATCTTCCAAAGTAAAAATTAATTCTGTTGGTCTACGATTCATACCAGATGGGCAACTATTTTTACATAAAAATTTAAAACATACTGGAACATATTGTGATCCAGGTTGTGGTCTATTAAGAGGTATTATTATAGACAAATGTTCATTTCTTTCTTCATACATAGTAAGATGATGTGTACATCTAACAACATGTTTAATTACTCTGGGATCCACATCTCTATTACTTGGATTATTTGGTGCCATGTGATTATGACATCTTCTAACTGGATCACTAGCATATTGATCTAAACTAAAAACCATAGCAGTACGTAAAAGAAAACCATCCTCAGGTGGTTCCCATTTAACACGTAGTGGTAATGTTTCTTCCATGACAATAAACACTTTTTTTAATGTTTGAGAATACTAAATAAAATAAATGAAATCAAATATACATTACATATTAAGTTCTTATACATATGATTAATATTTCAATTATATACTTACAACCCAATGTTTACTAGAATCTTGATTAACTAATAAAATCTGAAAATTATGACGACCGGGAAACTCTTCTCTTACTGGAATATGAGGATCAAGTTCTTGAAAATATTCTTCTTCCTCTTCATCTTTCATTTGTTTTTCTTCTTCTATGTATTGTTGTGTTAAATCATATTTTTCTTCCGTTTTATCTTCTGTTATACTTTGAAACCAAAATGAGGGTACAAATCCACTAAATCAAATAATATGTAATGACATATAATATTTAATATAGAGAAAACTAAAGTAGTGAAGCGCATAAGAATGTTGTAATAATTATTACATATCAACATTTCTTACATATCCTTCACAATTATTTTGTAATCTTCTTCACCTAATATATCAGACTCTTGTGAGTCTGAAAATCCATTTGTAGTGGTCATATTCCATAAAATATTTATTATTTATAACAACAAATCATTAAACTTAAATCACGTTGCTCTAAAAAGATGCCATTTATATCCGCGGGAATATCCTTTGTTAAAATAATAGTTGATTTTCAATCAATTATTATCGTTCTTAATGTAGATTTTCATGAAATAATATTTTTTTTAACTAAGTTTTTTTGTTGATTAATAATAATCAATATATATATAAATAAAATAATATTTAATACAATAATTAGAAAAAATAAAAAAATTGTATTTTTAATTATTTTAAATATTAAATATTAAATAATTATATATATTATTTAGTATTATAATAAATATATATTATATATATAGTATTTAGTATATAATATTATATAATATTTAGTAGTTATATATATATTATAATAATTAACAAAATTTTTTAAATGTTTTTAACTAAATTTTTTTTTGCGTTTGTATATATATCTATAATTTGTATATTATATGGATATATGTCACATTATTTTATGGCGGGAATAACATGTGGCGCACCACGGTAATGTACGTCAAATGTGCGAAACAAACGACTCCAATATGGCGAATGTAAGGGACAGTGATACTTCGTTGTGGCTTCATAACAAGCTTGGAACGTCAAATGATAGCTGGACTGGAAGTTCAATTTGTTCACAACTTAATGCAGAAGTATTGCGGAATATTAAAGATTGTTTTCCAGATCTTCAAACGCAAGTTAAACTTAAATTACTTCTTTCATTTTTCCACATACCAAGACGGAATGTCGAGGAGGTAGGACAAATTTTGTTTATTGCATATATTTAAAGTAAGAAAAAACAAAAATTTTTTTTTGTAAAATATATATAAAAAGTTTTATAATTATTACTTGAATCCATATTTAATAATTATTATGTACATATATCTTAAGATTACATTGTTATTTATTTTCATTAGATATTGAATGTTTTTGAAATGTTTAGTAATTAATCACATTTTATATTTAATATTGTTCATAAAGTTAAATATAATTAATTTCTTTTTATTTATATTTATATTTTATTACTTATATTTAAATTTTTAAAAATATATTTTAAAAAATATACATTTTTTCATTTTCAATATAATTTATATTTTAAATGTATCTTTTTTTATGCATATTTATAATTTGTAATTTATTAAATTATGTAGTGGCGCGTTGAATTGGAAGAAATCATTGAAGTGGCGTCATTGGATAGTGAATTATGGGTGTCAATGCTATCCGAAGCGATGAAAACATTTCCATCAACAGGTTCTTTGAATACAGACATTACAGATTTAGATGAACATAGGCCTATTTTTGGAGAACTAGTCAATGATCTTCGAAAACTTTTGAAAAAACAAAATGATCCAGCTATGCTTCCATTAGAATGTCATTATCTTAATAAGACTGCTCTTACTTCTGTGGTTGGCCAACAACCTGCACCAGTTAAGCATTTTACTTTGAAGAGAAAACCAAAAAGTGCTGCATTAAGAGCAGAGCTACTTCAAAAAAGTACAGATGCTGCAAGCAATTTAAAAAAAAGCACTGCTCCTACAGTACCTGTAAGAAGTAGAGGAATGCCTAGGAAAATGACTGACACAAGTAAATTTATATGCATATTTTTAATTAATATTATTTAAAAAAAAAAAATGTAAATATAAAATAATATACTACTTTTAGCACCTTTGAAAGGCATTCCCAGTAGAGTCCCTACAAGTGGTTTTCGTTCTCCCTCGCTTACGAGTTCTTCAATGTCTAACAGGACACCTCTTAGCAATAGAATGCGCAAAGACGGTGGTATTAAGTTACTGGATATTAATGAACAACCACTTGGCTATGCTCAAGCAAAAAAACGAAAGAGAATGATGGAATTGGAAGAACAACAAAAGAAAGTTGCAGAAGCTCAAGCTGTAGCAGCTGCTACTACATCACCGGTTACGACTACGACGGAAACATCAACAACTCCAGAATATGCCCAGGGATTAACTTCGATTAATCCACCTGCTACTCCCATTACTCCTGTAGCATCTGTACAATCTTATACACCTACTACTCCAAGTGGAGTAGTGCCAGTAACAACACCACAAACTCGTATGTTTTTATATATAGCTATGCTAGAATAAGAAATTAAATGAATAAAAAAATAATTAATTTTTTCTTATACAGCTACCACACCAAGTACACCTACAAATCCGAATACAGTTATACCTGTTACGACACCGACAGTTATTACACCTGTGGAAAGTACACCTGTCGGAGTGCAAACAGTTAGACCAGCCCAAACAGTTACACAAATTCGTATACAAACTACTGCACAACCTGCTAATGCAGCAGCAAATACGAGAAAAGGCTTATCTCTCACGGTATGAAAAATATTTATACTGTGTGCTATATATATTTTATATATTATATATAAAAATTATAATTGTTATATTATTAATTTATCGTATTATTTTTATAGCGAGAACAAATGTTGGAAGCACAAGAAATGTTTAGAACAGCTAATAAAGTAACTCGACCAGAGAAAGCTCTTATTCTAGGTTTCATGGCTGGTTCAAGAGGTATATATCTTTTTAAAATATTTTTTAATATCAAATATCTTTTAATAAAAAAAAATACATTTATTTATTTATATATTCATATATTTAGATAATCCTTGTCCAAAGTTGGGTAATATAGTCACAGTAATGCTCTCGGAAAATATAGAAGAAGTGACTCAACCGGATGGTACAACAGTTCCCATGTTGGTTGAGACACATTTCCAAATGAATTATACAAATGGCGAATGGAAGAGGATAAAGAAAAATCGAAGAATTATTACAGAAGAATCAACGTCCACTACGACTCCTACTCCCAGTGTGACGGCAACAGCTTCCAATTGAAAAAAAATAAAAGAAATTTTTATCGAGTTGCAATTATATAGGTCAATAATTCTGTCATTTTTTGGATGACAGTGTTTTGAAAAACTCTGTTCTATAGATAGCAAAAGAATTTGAATACAGAAGGCAAAACATGGCCTCTGTGTTCCATATGGTGTAAGCAGACTTGTGTATCATGTTTTAGTAGTAAAACTTTAATGTATGATGTACATGTTACATCAAAAAAGATGTTATTCGAAAAAATACAATGTAATAATGAAGATATTCTTGTTTCCATTTTTTTTAAAAATGGAAGAATAGTTAAACGGACACATTTTTTAATTGAAAATAACGCTTAGACATTATTTTCAACAGATTTCAAATATTATTAGAAATAAAAACTTCTATTTCTATGCGCGCATCTGGTTTCATTGACAATGAATAAAAATCATTGATTAATTAAAAAATTAAATGCTATTTATTAATAGATAGTATGATATTTTTCATTGTAGAGGAAACCGGATATTATTAATTTAAATGCGATAGTTGGTAATTTGAATTTATATATAAATATATACATAAAAACAAGTTTCTTCATTCAATAGAAACGAATATAAAACTTATAATATTGTTATTTGAATAAAATATGGTTATATTGATTAAATTTGATTTAATTAAAAAATTATATTTATTATTATAATGCAATATATATTGAAGAATGATTTGAAATGTTGAGATGTTAAGATATTGATGTATTGGCAATTCCAAAGATCAATTTTCTTACTTCGACAATTGTCGCCCTCTAACATTTTACTAGAAGGTTATTTCGTTTTTCGAAAGAATATTTTATAAGAATCTAAACAATTATTTTCTCGATAGTAATTAATATTTGATTAACAAAATTAATCAAAATTAAAATATATTTAATAAATTCTAAGATATTTTCTATTATTTTTTATTAAAATGTGTCATTCATAAGAAAAGTGAATTATATAACCTCTTTGAAAAGTTCAAGATAAACTTTCAACAAGAAAATAAGTTTTAAATTTAATATTTAAATTTAATATTTATTGTTTTATGAAGTAATTTTGTATTTCTCTGATTATAAGATTTATTATCGTTGCTTTGTCCTTGCATTGAGAATAATTTATATATTAATAATGCTTCGATTCTTAGCATCTTTACATTCTCAGACTTGCAAAGCGGTAAGTTATTTGATCTAATAGAAATATTAATTATTTAATTTATTTATATCATTTGAAAATTATTTTAATTTAATAATAATATTTTAATATGTATTTAATTATTAATTTTATTATTCAATATCATGTTTGTAATATATGAATAGTACATTTACAGGTATATGTAGCAACATCAAGTTTGGTGAAAACTAAACAACCGACGTTAGTAGAACATGCTCGAAATTTTTGTGTTAGTTCAAAACTTTTTTCTTGCCAACTTCAAATTCAAAAACCTGCACCTGAATTTTCCGGAACTGCTGTAGTGGATGGCGATTTCAAAGAAATCAAATTAAGTGATTACAAAGGAAAATACGTTGTTCTCTTCTTTTATCCATTAGACTTGTAAGTTATTAAGAATTATATATTCAGGGAAAATCAAATATTTTATTTGAAAATATATATAATTTTATTTTTAGCACATTTGTCTGCCCTACTGAGTTGATAGCGTTTAGTGAAAAAATTTCAGAATTTAAAGCTTTAAATACACAAGTAATTGGAGTTTCTACAGATTCCCATTTTAGTCATTTAGCATGGACTAATACACCGAGAAAACAGGGTGGATTAGGTGGTAATTTAGGTTATCCTCTTCTTAGTGATTTTAATAAAGAAATATCAATCAAATATAATGTACTTCTCCAAGAATCTGGAATTGCTTTACGAGGTCTCTTCATTATAGACAAAGAAGGAATATTAAGACAGTTAAGCATAAATGATTTACCAGTAGGTAGAAGCGTAGATGAAACATTGAGACTTATCAAAGCATTCCAATTTGTTGAAAAACATGGAGAAGTTTGTCCTGCTAATTGGCAACCAGATTCTAAAACCATTAAACCAAATCCAAAGGATAGTAAACAATATTTTGAATCAGTTAATTAAATATTAAAAATAAATATTTTCTATAAGTATAACTAAACTATAACGAATTGTATAATAAAAAGCATGTAATACAAAAAATATTAACATATATTATAAAAATATGAAAAAACGATAATTTACTTTTTACCTTTTAATATTTAATTTTTTTAAAAATATTTCTCATGTAATTTTTTTTTTTTCAAGTAACACGTATTGAAAAATATAAAATTTATCAACTGTATATTATATATTATAATCGGGTTCTTCGCAACTTGTTCAATACAATAAAATATATTGAGAGTAGTTTTAATCAGAAGCAAAGGATATGAATACTTGTAATGCTGGAATTAAAGAACAAAAGGGAGAGAAAAAAAATATATATATATATATATATATATAAACGGTTTCATATACATGTAATAAAATGTGAATAATTCAAGAATCGAATCCGAAGTGCCGATATAAAAGGAAAATCTTGCATCTTGTATTAATTTAATTTTTTAGGATGATTTTTTAGAAAGTAATAGTGATAGATCAATTTTTTTTTTTGGGATATACAAAATTCATTTGCAATATTGATCAATATCAAAAAAGAAAGTCGATTGTGAAATTCATGAGACCGCATTTACGATGAATTTATAAGAGAGAGCTTATTATTTCGTAAAGAAGATACCGACGCCGGTAACGCCCCTAAAGGAAGGGATAAAGTAACTAGAGAAGAGGGTCGGAAAACGGTGGACGTATAAGAGCAGGAGACTGAAAAACTGAAAAGCGACGCCGGAGATAAACGGCTCATCCTTTCT